>NC_047519.1:6863505-7537295 GCF_902827115.2 Pseudochaenichthys georgianus | reverse complement strand
AGGCCTCTGACTGGAACGGAGCCTCAGGCCCCATTATGGCCTGTTGGACCCTTTGACTCTGGGTGGCGACCTGAGTGTTCACAAACCAGCTCATCAGCGACACGAAACGCCACGCCTGTTTGCGGATCTCCGCGTACATGTTGGCATGCACCTGAGGAACGAGCAACGTCCTGACGGACGAGTGCCTGACAGGCTCTGGGAAGTCACTGTGCGACATACCACTAGCAATGTGTCTGTACAACATGTCGCTGAGTGCCTCAATAAATACTAAATGCTTGACACTGGAGAAGTCCTTGAACCTTTTAAAGACACTAATTTCTTTCCCTCCCTTTTCCCCTCCCTCAGTCATGAGAAGAGCACTTACGCCGCTCATCAGTGACATCATGGACTTCGTAGTTTCAGCTTTGGGCTCTGGGTGGAATTTCTTTTTAAGCTTTACCACCATGCGATGAATCCAAGCTTTGGCAAAACGCTTTGCCAAGCATTTCTTCACCCTCAGCTTTACGCCCTGCTTGCATTTGGTCTCCTGTTTGTGTTGACTGGTGGACTTGCCAGCATGCGTCCTCTCCTGATTCTCCTCCTGCTGGGTCAGAAGGGCTGTGATGCCCATCGCGGTGTTGGCGATCTCCAGAGAGCACTCCTCTTGCAGCAGAGCATAAACCTGGTCAGGCAAATCGTCCAGGACAGGATCGGTGATTTTTCTCAGCTCCTGGTCAATGAGTTCTTCCACGGATTTTTGTTTGCGGATGTCAATCACTGAGTCCCCTGAGGAACTCTGCTCCTGGACTCCTATTAGTAAGGACACCACTGAGACCGGCGACTCAGCTCTGGGCTCCTCGTTATCCACCAATGGTTTCTCCAGGGGGGCGGGACTTAATTTTCTTTGACGTGTTCTACGTTGGCTTCTCCTAATTCTCATTTTTCCGGCAAAGGCCTTCAGCATTGTGCAGATGTGGCCCACCATAATGTTGAGCCTGCGGGGGCGAATGACGCGCTCAGCAGTGTGCATCGGGGTAGAGAGGGCAGAGTTCACGCTCTCTGCCACCTCTTTGCTAATGACAGCTGCACAAAGCTCCATGCTGTCGTCCTCCACCTGGCTCGCAAGGTCCAGAGCTTGGGCGATACTCTGGGAGAGCGCGTCCCCCAGGCTGGACCTGATGCTCTCCTCAGAGACAGACGTCTTCATGCCCGTACAAGCAGCCAAAATGGCCTTAGTTAGGGACGTTACAACCTCGACAACAAGGTCTGCCACCACGATTAAGGTGGCATCATCAGGTTTGCCTGACCTTAACAGAAGCCACTGATCTCCTGTCACCCCTTGAACAAAGGGCTCAACAATAGGAAACAGAGTCACTCTGAGCTCTGGCATTGCCTCTGTCTGTTGGCTGTTCATGGCCATTACAACTGTATTAACCCACTAACCAGCAATTTAAACAATACTGTTATTGATTACTTTTTAAATATCTAGCAACTGAACAATTTATGGTGATTATTTTTAAATATTTAGCAATTTAAAAAACAATCTGAATTATTTTTAGATATCCTGATATTCAGAGAATAATGAGGATTGTTTGCAATGCTGTGTGGACTACTGTACTAACTTTGAAGGAACTGGTCTCAAAGTGACTGTCTGACAGCAGAAGCTGCTTCTATCTGCAGGAAGATATGTCTACGTCATTCTAAACTCAAGGGCCAAGTGATCTAGAACGTGACGCCATAGATTGAAGCAGCGAGCGATCGCTAAGCCCCGCCACCCACACAACGACCGCAGCTTTGCAACAGTTGCTAGGCAACCGCTGCCACCTGGTAATATCTGTTTCTTTTTCAAAACCTTTATAAACACATTTGAAGGCGTTTTTTCAAACCTTTATAAAGACATGTGAAGGCGTTTTTTCAAACCTTTATCAACACTTTTTTTGAAGGCATTTTTTCAAAGCTTAATTGAAACGTTTTTGAAGGCTTTTTTTTGAAACCTTTATTAACATGTTTTAAATGCTTTTTTCTTACGTTTTTTTGCAGTAAGAAAACTCCAATATGATTTTGATAGAGTAAATAAAGTTTATATAAAGTATTTTTATTATGTTTGCAATTTTAAACATGAAATAGTGACTCACTTTGTACAAATGTTTGATCAAGAATGGTTATGAATATTTACAAATCATATCAGTTAAATAGTGAAATCTTTGATTTCTTATCTCTCATGTTGTGGACCAAAGCGCTCCACTAGAAGTAGCAAGGATTCTGCACACCACTTCCACACTTTGAAATCCAACTGGAGCGGCCAGCAGAGACGTGCACACGTAGACTCTAGGCAGTGCTTGGGCACCTGCCCGTTTTGCCCTCTGGACAGCAATGTGCCCTTTTGAAAGTTCGTTTTTTACAGTTTTTTTTTTTTTTTTTTTTTTTTACAGTGTACTGTATGGTAACATCGATCAATTCTGGATTAAAAGCTTCTAATATATACAGCAATGCCCCACATGCGCGTTGTAATTTTGTCAGACATCCCCACACGTGCCCCGCGGCACTCCCGTACGTGCCCTGGCTGCAGCCCCTCCCTTCCCTGCTCTCAGTCAGACAGGCCACGGCGGGTGTGTGGTGCAGCGGCACGATTAAAAGTGCCCTAGTGACGACCAAGTAAGTAACCACCAGGTAACAAATACAACGAGTGTATTGTTTAGTCCCCTAAATCAGATGCCAAACTAAACTATAACTTCACTTCTTTTCTTGCATCCATCCATTTAGTCTCGTTGTGCACTTTTGAAAATAGCAGATCTACACGCTCACAATGCGTCATTATGCTAGGGCTGAAGTGATTGAATGTATGTGTTGTAATAATCTTAATCACAATCTACATAGTAACTAACTAAAGTTTTAAATAATTGTAGTGGAGTAAAAGTAAATGTATTGAAATGGGAAATACTCAAGCAAAGTAAAAATGCCTCAGAAAGTACAATATAAGTAGTAGCAACCTTATAGGTTTACAGTAATGCTGCTGTTAAATGTTTCTCGGAGATTAACCCTTAATTATCATGCACAGCAGAGCAGTACATTGATTTAGCTCATTTGCATTTACCACTTGTAGAATAATGCCAAGAGAGACAGGATAAGAAAAGAAAAACAAAGAGAGCTACAAGCAGCCCGGGGAAGCAGCTCTCTGCTGTCCTGGGTAAAGCAGCCTGAGCCTACCAGCAAGGAAGATGAGGATGCAGATGTGCCTGATGAACCCTTACCCATCATCAATGATGAAGATGAAGAAGAAAGGCCAGAGTCATGTTAAGGGACACACTGTCTGTCTAGAGCCCTTTCATGCTCAGATTTGAACTGTGATAATAATAGTAATAATAATAATAATAATAATAATAATAATAATAATAATAATAATAATAATAATATAATTTTATTGAGAGGCCCACAATTTATTTTAACCACACTAAGTGCTTTGGTGATACTAAATCAGACATGAAGCTACTTGCCAAATGACAAAAAAAACAACAACTAGTGGTAGGGTGTTGAATTTTGGCCATGACAGTTAAAGTCTGGTGAGTCTTAATGTTGGCATGCATTGCATTGCCTTACCCAAATAATTGAAATAAACATCATATTCTATATTGTTTGTATTCTAGGCAGCTACAGCAGGCTCAGGGAAGCAGCCCCCTGCTGTCCTGCAATAGTCCATCTAAGATGAGGGAGACAAATCCATAGAAAATATCTCTGAGCCAGACACAGATGAGGCAGACATGTCAGAGTCCAGAGCAGCACCATGTTCAGAAACAGTGCTCTCTGATGATGACCAAAATGAGGGAGAGATGGAAGGAGTAACCAAAAACCGAAAAGAAACTAACAAAATCCGCCATTATCCGGCACATTTTCGCGCACAATTTCGGTGCACGCACGCTTCGCGCGCGGGCGACCGCCACGACGACTCAGAAGGTGCCCTTTTTTTCTCTTGAGCACCTGCCCCTATAAATGTCTGTGCACGCCACTGGCGGCCAGAGTTTACTTTGCAGCTGGAATCTAGCAGAATCAGTGGATCACAAAATAATCTGAATCTTGTCAGGATTCAAGTAATGTGTTTGTGTTGTGAACGTTGTGAAGCAGCCATAGACTGTATATAAAGGGAAGCAGCCCGTGTCCGACCAATCAACGAGCGTCCTTTGAGGAGCTGCTGGCACTCACAGCCATGGTTTGGGAGTTTGAGGAGACACGAAGAGACTAAACAATAATAGCATCTGCAAGAAGTTAGGGTGGATGCAGCAGTAGCACATATCATATATAGATATATTATAAATGTAGCGTCACATGTGTTTTCATTGAAAGAAGAGGTACTGAAAGGCAGGGCCGGTTCTACCGTAGCAGCATATCCAGAGATCCAGCAGACTCGTCGTGATGCACGAGTCAACAGCAGACTCAGAGATTCGCAAATCCTGACTCCCCACTTTTGGCCACACCCCCTAAAATGTGTTTATTTATTTTTTTATTTAACCTTTATTTAACCAGATAAAAGCATTGAGATAGAATCTCATTTGCAATGCTGACCTGGCCAAGAAGGCAGCAACGTTACACATAACACATAACACAAACATATAAAATACAGAGAACATAACAAAGATAAAAAAAGCAGTCACTACATTGTGCACATTAGGACAGTACGAAAGGGGCACTACTTATTACTGCAAGAGCAGCTGGTGGTAAGGACTTCAGACAACTTTAATTTAAAACATGCTATTGAGACAAGTGCCCTCAGTTTGAGGCGTGATTGAAGGTCATTCCAGGACCAAGGACCATAATAAAAAAGACTCCTTTTCCCAGCCTCAGTCCGCACAGCAGGAACCTGGAACCGTATCCAGGCACTGGATCTGAGGTTGTAAGAGTCACAAACTGGAGCAAATCTGGCACATATGTACAGTGGAAGCTTTCCTAAAATGGCTTTATACATTAATAAAAACCAATGCTGCATCCTACGCATACTAAGTGAGGACCATCCAGTTAGGCTATACAGTTTGCAATGGTGAGTCCTATAGGGTGCATTTGATATATAACGCAGTGCAGCATGGTAGAGTGGGTCAAGTTTGGCCAAAACAGTGGGACAGGCAAATCTATAAATGGTATCACCGTAGTCCAGCTGGGGACAGGAATAAGCCAGAGACCAACCTTTTACGGGATGAAGTTGAAAAACAACATTTAAGTCTGTAAAGGAAGCCAAGAGTGAATTTCAATTTCTTAGTTAGAACTTCAATATGGTGTTTGAAGTTGAGATTACTGTCCAACCAAAAGCCCAGATATTTGTAGGTATCGACAAACTCAACAGAGACGCCATCAAGGGTGTCAATGGAGAAGCAAGAGGACGCTGACTTGGGAGCAAAAAAGCATTGCTTTGGTTTTCTTACTGTTCAAAAGCAGTTTGGAATCAAGAAGTGCATGCTGCAGCGTGATAAAGTCAGATTTTAGATTGGAAATGGCCATATCCAGAGTAGGAGCACATGAATATACAATAGTGTCATCAGCATACATATGATAGGTAGAAAATTGCATCTGATTACAAATATTGTTTACATATAATAAAAAGAGCAAAGGCCCCAAAATAGAGCCCTGTGGAACTCCCTTCTTCAAGGTGACAGGGTCAGAGACAGTACTACCCAACCTGACGCATTGAGTACGGTCGGTTAGATAACTCTGAAACCAGCAAATGGCCTTATGACCGAAACGAGACATCAACATAACATTAGACATAATGTGGTGATCTACAGTGTCAAATGCTTTGGCCAGGTCTATAAACAATGCAACACATACAGATTTGTTATCCAAAGCAGCCTTAATATCGTCTAAGACTTCAGACTGGCTGTCACAGTACTGTGCTTTGATCTGAATCCAGATTGCATAGGGTTAAGGATGTTGTGTGAATTTAAAAAAAGTTTTAGCTGAGTAGAAACTAGGGCCTCAAGAATCTTTGATAACGCAGAAAGATTTGAGATAGGACGATAGTTATTTAACTCTGTGGGATCACCAGCTTTCAAGAGGGGCGATACCAGAGCTTGCTTCCACACAGCTGGCAGTGTGTGAGTGGACAGGGAGAGATTAAAAATATCAGTTACTGGTTGTGCTATAATCTGAGCTGCAATTTTTAAAAAGAACGGGTCGAGGCCGCCAGGCCCGGCAGACTTTTTAGGATCAATTGAGTGCAAACCCTGTAAGACTTCAGAGACCGAGAAATAAGCTAAATCAAAAAGAGGGGAGTTCATCTCTTGACTAGGGCTGTGAGTACGACCATTTAGAGAGTCATGACTTTGCTCATCAAAAATGTGACCAGCCTTTTTGAAGTGAGCATTGAAAGCATTAGCCATACCATCTGAATCTGAAATAAAAGAATCACTGACCTTCAGTTTTTTTGGGAAACTAGAAACCTTCTTGTTCTGAAGTGATTTAATTGTTTTCCAGAACTTAGAATGGTCATTAAAACAATCAGTGGTTAAGCTCAGATAGTAATCAGCTTTAGATTTTTAATAAGGGCTGAACATTTATTTCTGAGGACACGAAAAAGAAGCCAGTCATCACTAGTGTTAGACTTTCTAGCTAAGGACCATTGCTTATTACGATCATGAATTAGATCCGATAGTTCTCTAGTAAACCATGGAGTGTTCCTATTCTTGACTCTGAATTTTCTAAGGCCCCGGCCGTGAGTCCCCACGAGTCTGCAGGAAGTTTCACTGATCCGCGTCCCCTTCCCTGAGCCAAACGATAACTTCTGGAAGCTATCCTACTTGCTAAAGGGTAGGCAGATGGACTGGGGTATGTTGTAATGTTATTTTACATGTTATAAAGAGAGTAGCGAGTGACGCAATTTATAGTTTTAATTTGTACAAGGTGTAGGACTCAAAGGACTCGGGTTATGGAGAGGGGAGACTCGTCACGACCAGCTCATTTCTAGGATCCGGGTTGATGATCCGAATGAATCAGGACTCGCCCATCTCTAAGAGAGAAGCGGAGAGGAAAGTGAGTGAAGAGAATAATTAGCGATACAGGGAGAGAAGCGGAGAGGAGAGTGAACAGGCGTGTTAGCGGCAGACAGGGAGAGACACATAATTACACATGGCGCTCTCCAAGAAGAGGAAAGTGGACGGTGAGAACAGAGCTTTTAACCCTGAGTGGACTCATTCATGCTCATCCTGCCCACTGGGAGCACAGAACCAGTGTGTCTCATTCGTTCAGAGACCGTGGCGCTCATTAAAAGTGCCAAAACGCCACTATGAGACAAAACACAAAGTGTTTGACCAAACATTCCCTCTCAAGTTAGAACTGAGGTCACACAAAATAAGCAGTCTCAGAGCCCAATATGATCAGTCCACCAGGATCAAAATTAAAACTAGATATCGTTCCAGCGCAGGCTAACCAATGAGCACCTGCATGTGTGTGTGAGAATGGCCCTGACACCATCGCAGCCCAGATTTCAACTCCTGGCAGGACAAGCTCGAGCTCAATTCTCTCACTGAACAAAACAAAGTGAGTGGGGGACTGCAATATAAGAGGGAAAGAAAGAGAAACTTTAAAACTGTTCAATTGTTATGATGTAAAGACTGATATTGTTCTATAATCGGCTGAAACAGTTAGGTCATGATGTGAAACGGTTAGCAAAGAAAAAGGAAAACTCAAGCTGCTGCTACACTTTATTTTATTTATCTAAAATTAAGCACTTTTAAGATGCACATATTTTCAACAGCCATTTTATTTATTTTCTCTATTTTATTTTTAAATGCAGCCCGAGAGGAACATTACACATATCCACAGTATTTACTGTATATCTGTGTAGTTCAATGTTAATTGACAATAAATATTGTTGTTTATGAATTGTACTTTCTTTATTTGATTGGCAGTCAGTTGTTGATTACATGCAGACGTTGATAAAGCTACAGGTCACTTCAATATCACACTAATTCATAAAGTAACTTAGACATTTTGATGTTCCGGACCTTTGCACGGGGAGATTTTCTCTAACTGGACCTCGTTGAATTTAGTTGAAGACCCTGGTCTAGCCTTTTGCCCTTTCAGTCAGAAATCACAAGACAAAGACACAATGGATAAGATCTCAAGACAGTGTATGGCTCAAGAAGACCTAGCTAATATCACTCAAAACCTCAGAGCAGCACCCCACCTAATGCCAACATATGACTGGCTGGCTGTACACGTACACAAGGAGTTCTATTAGTCACATTGAGAGTTACAAAAGTAAAATAGGTAGTGAAATTGCGTGGTTGCTCAACTAAGTGATCAGTATATGTGATGGAAGATATTGTGTGTGTGTGTGTGTGTGTGTGTGTGTGTGTGTGTGTGTGTGTGTGTGTGTGTGTGTGTGTGTGTGTGTGTGTGTGTGTGTGTGTGTGTGTGTGTGTGTGTGTGTGTGTGTGTGTGTGTGAGTGTGTGTGTGTGTGAGAGGGAGAGAGAGTGTGTGGGTGTGAGAGAGAGAGAGAATGTGTGTGTGTGAGAGAAGTGTTTCTTCCTTGCCTTTCTCTTTGAAAATTAGGTCATCAAAATCCAAGGCTAGAGGCTAACATTGCTCGCTAGCTCAACAACATCCTCCGTGACTGCCGCCATTGTTCCTTGTGGTTGTTGCTGGCCTATTTCGTCACTTTTTGCTTTTTTGAAAAAAGTTATTTATTGTTGGGACATTTTTTAATGCAGCCGCCACTCTCTCTTCTTTTTCTTTCTTTTCGCAGCTGGGCGTTTGGCTGCTACCGGCATCATCAATGTGTTCAGCTCACGTGACAAAATGTGACATGAGTGAGGGTGGGGCTGTGATTCGGCTATACACCGCTGCCGCGTAGTAATAACGTTGAGCGCATACATAGTGAGACCGACAGTACAGAGACGGTTTAGAAAATATATTAATTTGACCCTATAGAAAAGCTGTGTTATTTATGGTGAAGAGTGAGTGTAATTTAAAACAATGTATGATGAGTGCCCGGAAAAAAAAGTTAAAAAAAAGAATATTATTTTAAATTGTTGTCACTGAGGGCCCTCTTTGCTCAAGGGCCCCTAGGTCTGTTTCCGGTATTTGTTAATGCCGATGTGCTGTGAGATGTGAGACTGGAATTGCACAGGGGGGAAATAACGTAGGCCAGACCTAATCAAATGGCGGCCCGCGGGCCAGATGCGGCCCAGAACCAACTCCCGAGTGGCCCAGCCTCCCGTGGCCAAATTCCTACACTAGTACATACCATGAACGTAGAAACCACCAAAACACAACGCAGCACGTTTTTTGAAAGTGCATCTCGTGGTGCTAGTAACGGTGGTCCTATGATAGCAACTCTAAAACATGTCTCTCTCAACTCTGAAGCGTAAACAAAGACAAAACGGTAATTGATCTTGTGGAGCAGATGCGCGAGTCATTGCCCAAGTCAAGCTGGACCTTTTCGCGACCGACTTGAGTAGCCTTACCTACGGGTCGGATGCTGCATTTTCCGACGCTCCGCAAACACATGACATCCCCGGCACAAACTCATATTTCTCGCATCAAATGACAAACTTACTTTAAAATAGGCATTTTCCACCGAGAATAAAACGAAGTTCGGCCATGTTTTCTTTTTCTGCAGGGAGAAATGTGAAGATCACATGACATAGACGCCAGCCATCTGAATGAATGGTGAAAAAAACGGGGTTTGTCAAACAGAGCACATGGTGTAGTCCAAACGATAGCTGGGGATTCTGGGTAGTGTAGTGTCTTCTGCCATCCTTTACTCAGAAAACATATTTGTTTCTCCGAATCGAAGGGGAAAAATACAAAAGCATTGCACACAATTTAAACCAATCAATGTTGTGTAATTAACAAGGATAATCTGGTGTTTTTTAGTCGATGAGTAGTGCAGATATCACTGTAAAATCAATCGACAGTAAGAGGAGTACTTACTTCCGGGTGTACAATTCTCCGTTATCCAATGGGAATGGATGCTCACATTGCCTTTAAGGGCAGCCGACATAAACGAATGCCGTGCTTCCATGAGCGTCAAATCCCGACGCAGATGGGAATACATTGCAATCAGTTGAAAGCTATTTGCGTCCCTTTATGAAGCTGAAGGAGCCTAGGAGCGTCACAATTGGACGCCACGGACACTGACCAAACGTCGCTCCTGGACGCTTAGGGAGTGAGAGTGTGTTGCTTAGGAGCTGTAGGTGTGTGTGGTACAGTGTGTAGGTGTGTGTGTGGTACAGTGTGTGTGTGTGTGTGTGTGTGTGTGTGTGTGTGTGTGTGTGTGTGTGTGTGTGTGTGTGTGTGTGTGTGTGTGTGTGTGTGTGTGTGTGTGTGTCCGCATCTGTAGCCTGTTATTGTCTCATTATAGCCACTGTGAATGAATCAAAGTAAATATATAAGTCGTCATGAACACATCTGTCCATCAGACAGAGGGCTGCTGTGCCTCCTGTCATCATTAATGGACGTCTCTTTAAAATGACCGCTCAGAGGAGAGGAGTTCTCATTTCTCTAACCGCCTGCTGCTTCCCCTCCTCTCTCCTCGGCTCCCCTCCCCGACTCCTCCGCTCGCATCTCCTGTGGGCGGGACTAAGTCTTGAGGATAGGAGTCGAGGAGGGGAGTTAGAGAAATGAGAAAAGGCCATTGATTGATTGATGATAATGACATTTAAATAAAAGTACGTTTTTAGAGAGGACTTTTTGAATGCACATTTCAAAATATTGTAATATATATGTACAATATAACACTAGTGTAAATAATATTAAAGCTCAGAAGCGTTATGTATTGCAGTGAAAAGTACATTATTCTTCATGTTAATATAGTGGGGTAGTATACAGTAGTATCTAATGAATAGTGAAGTACCTCAAATCATGTCAGAACAACAATTGATGAAATATTGTTTAAATGATATTACATAATATACCATTTTTTAATTAAAGAGTGTGCATGTGCTGTATGAGGGAGGGAGAGTCTGCAGCCACACGAGGGAGTCAGAGAGACACTGAGGTATGTGTGTGTGTGTGTGTGTGTGTGTGTGTGTGTGTGTGTGTGTGTGTGTGTGTGTGTGTGTGTGTGTGTGTGTGCGTGCGTGTGCGCGTGTGTGTGTGTGTGTGTGTGTGTGTGTGTGTGTGTGTGTGTGTGTGTGTGTGCGTGTGTGTGTGTGTGGTGTGTGTGTGTGTGACCTGCAACCTGCCACCAGCTGGGCCGTGCGTGTGCGCGTGTGTGTGTGGGGGGGGCTGAGGCTTATTGCAGCTTGTGGTTTCCCCTCATCACACAGATCAATATTTATAAAAATCCACTGTAAGTAAACCTGACACTGTCCATGAATTATGTCAACAGGTTCAACATAACTGTATTGAGTGGAGTTAAAGTTGTTAGTTACATAAAATGGATATGATCAATTAAGTTAAAGTTCCTCAACATTTTACTAACTGAGTAAATGTACTTAGTTACATTCCACCATCGTGTGCGAGGAAAATCAATCTCAGCTTCTGAGATCTTTTCCCAGTGGCTCACATGATATTGTGGACAGTGTCATTGTTTCGTTTTTTTAGTGTGCATTTATTTTAAAACGTTAATTTGAAGATATAGATAATCAATCAAAAAATAGAATCAAGTAATACATGATGATTTATTAGACATTTGGTGAACACATAGCGCTTTTATAACACCATAAGAACATATGAATCTATCATGGTGCGTTGTGCAAAATGTGTAATTGGTACGTTAGCTTGAATATGATAATAATAGTTTTGTCATTTTTTATTTTGAATGCAGGACTTGTAAGAGCGGATTTTGAGAATCAAAATCTGAAAAACTTTAATAATCTTGAGGGGAATACTTAAAGATATACTTATATATCATTAAGTATTGTTTTGCGCTATCCTTGCTCAAATGTTGCACATTTCTGCACAAAACCTGCCTCTTGTAAATCTGCACAGCTTTATATTGGTATATTGTTGATATTCTATTGCACAGACATTTTCATATTCTTTTTATGTTTCTTCTATTTTGTATTTAAAATTCCATTTTTATTTTTTTATTTACATGTTTTTTGTTCTTATTGCAATTTTGTTCTTTCTATATTTCTGACTTTACATATTCTGTAATTCTATGAAGCTGCCAACAATTTTTAAACTTCATAGTCCTATTGTATTTTTAGTTTCTTGTAAATAACGCAAGATATGTATTGTTGGGGAAATATGTTCCTAGGCCCATAACTTTGGTCCAGTTGATCAGTTTGTACTGCCCTCACAGGCCTGCGACCTTGGCTGCTGTGCTCTCAGTGTTCTGGCTCCCTGTTCCTGCCTGTTGGCGTCAGCTGATTGAGGTGTTATGGTTTTATCTTGTTATGCACAATGTGGATTCTTCTCTCAGAACCAGCTAAATACATGAGTCTGGGGTAGAGATCTTCAGAATTTGTTTGGCACGCCGCTGTGTCAACTCGTGGCAGCACGTCTTGTGAATTCTCCGGCCGAAGCTCCAAATAAAACGTCAGTCTTAATTGTTGTATTACTATGTTAATCCTGCACTAATACAACAACATTCTACATGAAAACCTACATGGAAAAAAATTGTAACATTTCTAATTCAGATTTTAAGATTTGCCAAAGAAAAAAAAGTTACATACAATTGGATAACCTTGCAGCAAGCATTTAGCTGACTTTACATTTTAATATAATTCATACAGCATTCTTTCTATATAAACCCCACTAAATATGGAAATGTGAAACATCTCCCAGCTCAGCACTGCAGCTGCACTGAAATAACTGAAACATTGACTTTAATTAAAGTATTATGTCAACAGATTTCACATAACTATATTAGGTTAGTTGAAAGCAATACTATTAAAGGTGGGGTAGGTAAGTTTCAGAAACCGGCCTCGAGTGCACTAAAATGTGAAAGTACACAGCCGAAATAATCAGCCCCTTCCCTCAGAGCACCTCCTCCAACACACATGAACGCGCACATGACGTCAGCAGACTGGTGGAAGTGGCCGCCTGTTGCTGGCGAGTCATTGAAGTACTGCTGCAATGCACGCCCAATGAGGGCACGCCCAATGACCGCACGCCCAATGAGGGCACGAGATGGAAGGCTGACAGACAGGGCGGCAATCCAATCCTTGATTGGTTGTGCTTTTTACAGTATTACGGCTTCCACAGATGACATTTTTTTATGGATTTTTTGTCAAAGCACTTCAGATATTCATTGCTATCGGGATGTTAAGAGCATTCCATGGAATAAAACAAAAAGTGTATCTCGAGCCGGTTTCTGAAACTTACCTACCCCACCTTTAAGTTTAAAGAACAATATTAGGTTCAACTTAACCTGTTAAGCCCCAAGGACCCCCCTCGGCGGGTCCTTTTTTTTTTCACGACACTGTCTCAGGCATGGGCGTATAGGAAGCATCCTGAATGTGGGGGGGACATTTTTTAAGGGGGGTTTGGGGGTGTCCCCCCCACAAAATAAAAAATATATTTCCTATATTCTGGAGGTGGTTTGATACTTTTATGTGGCTATACTAGCATGAGGAAAATGATGGGTACATTTTGTAATTTCATCCATTAGTAAAGAAAGGAAACATATTTGATTATTATTCAGAGCCGTCTTTGAATTAATAAAAAGCAGTTTAAATTTGTACATTTATATACAACATAAATATGTGTGAGTGCATTGAGAGATATTGTTGTGGAGAGTCATTTATATATAAATCACAAAATACATTTGTGAATCCTTCTGTGAGCATTTATTAATATTGAGACTGATCTGACTCCATACCGATGTTAAGTTCACCTCGGAATGGTATCATTGACTTAAATGTTCAAATAAATGTTGCTCTTCTGTCTATATTGGTCATATGATGCCCCTTGACTGAAATGCTTCCTGTTCAATATCCCCACTGATTTCCTTACAATTCTGGGATGAGAGTCCACTTCACAATTTACTCTAAACTGTAATTTCCCTTTCATCACTCACCTCAGCAACGGACCTCTCTCCACTGTCCCTGTGTTCTGCCTCTGACTCACTCTCAAGCGCCTAGATGTCAAGAGAGGTGGTGAAGTGATCATTATGTATTGAGCAGTATACTCTCTCACATTGAATCATAACAAGTCATACTGAATGTAAATACAACTGACTCTAAAGTAAGTCCCAGTCTGTGACATTGGACATTTTGAAGACTCAAAGTCCCAAGCAGTAGGTAGAATATTAGCTAGTCTATAATGTGCACAGAAAATAAATAGTTAACTGAATACTGGGATGGAAATGGCCTATGAGCACTCACTTACTATGCGTAGGATGCAGCATTGGTTTTTATTAATGTATAAAGCCATTTTAGGTAAGCTTCCACTGTACATATGTGCCAGATTTGCTCCAGTTTGTGACTCTTACAACCTCAGATCCAGCGCCTGGATACGGTTCCAGGTTCCTGCTGTGCGGACTGAGGCTGGGAAAAGGAGTCTTTTTTATTATGGTCCTTGGTCCTGGAATGACCTTCAATCACGCCTCAAACTGAGGGCACTTGTCTCAATAGCTTGTTTTTAGATTGAAGTTGTCTGAGGTCCTTACCACTAGCTGCTCTTGCAGTAATAAGTAGTGCACCTTTCTTACTGTCCTAATGCACAATGTAGTGACTGCTTTTTTATCTTTTGTTTTCTTAGTTATGTTCTCTGTATTTTATATGTTTGTGTTATGTGTTATGTGTAACGTTACTGCCTTCTTGGCCAGGTCAGCATTGCAAATGAGATTCTATCTCAATGCTTTTATCTGGTTAAATAAAGGTTAAATAAAAATAAAAATAAAATAAAACATAAACACACACAAAAGCTTCTGAATGATAAGAAGTATCATTAAAACATAATGCACATTACCATTTTGAGAGAGAGTACTACCTAAGTTAAAGAACTGAGGCTCCAGTAAAAAAACACTGACTGCGTCTCTACATGGACATCAGTAAGCCGTTTACGAGTATTATCCCGGTTATGCTCATATTGGGGATATGGTGTTTACATGAGCACAGAGAGATCGGGTTATTCCTGTTTACATGATAAATACTAGTAACCTGGCATTTCGATGCCTTTTCTCATCTAAACTATTCAGTATTTGTATCTCTCTATCATGACATAAAGACGAAACTCCTCTCCAGAAGTGAGACGCCGCCCGCCATCACTGTTAACTGATTAACTGCTACCAGCTGATGACTTACTTTCCTCTTTTTTGAAAAAAATGTTCTTATGTCCATGTTGTTAACCATTTCCTGAACACTCGGTGTGTGTGCCTTACCTCCGCTACTAGCATCGCTTCATACAACAGATTTGAGCTGTCCAACTATGGCAACACTCCTTGAACATGCGCGTGCTATGTGAGAATCTGCCTTGGTACAAAGTAGCAGTGAAAACATGGTACGGAGTTTCATTGATTTGGGCATTCTCTCAATAAGCAAGTGGAATGGATTTGATAGTGAAGCACTGACACAGCGCTCTACAAAGTGCGGCGAGTGGAGGAGACCGATTCACGGACTTTCCACATGGTAAAAGTGGGGGGGTCTAAACTAATCATTTGAAAAAGTGGGGGGGGACTTGTCCCACCCTCATATAATGGCCTGAGACGCCCATGGCTCAGGGGATCTTAATATTTAAGAACCTATTAATGTGTTATACCAGATTAACGGGAATAATCTCAGCTAACTGACGATACAAACCATGTTTACCAAAACAAAACACGAGTCTCATAAGAAGCATCTAAATGACCCCTGAGCGAAAAATGCTAACGCACTTTGGCACAGAACTCAAGATAAAAGTACCCTTATTACTTATCGTAGCTGCACATACAAGATATCCGATTAAAGCTGAGGTTCCACAGATTATTTAGGTATATATATCATCATATATATCAGTGATCCGAACTCGCGACAGGGGAAGCAAACACAGACATCACAACACGTACCTTTACGTAGCTTTTACGGGAGATCGTCTCACCGTAGCTGTCAATCTGATCAAAAGACGTGTTCAATGGCATTAAAACGAGAAAAAACACGGCTGAATCGGTTAATCCATAGGTTGATAATGTTTCTGTGGAATAATTTGTTTTAATTTATAATCCATAATTTCATTTTTATGTAAAAATCTGAGAGTACAAATTAGCTGCTAATGGTAGCCACCAGAGTTATCGCAACTTCCGGTTTTCGCTATGCGTCAGTCTCACAAAAAACATATGACCAAATAAGGAGAATGTGGGAGTTCCCCTCGATTCAATTGGCTCTGACGGTTAAAAGAGATGTCAATCAGCAAAATCGAGCAAGGGGGGCCAGAGGTCAAATCCACCCAAATGACCCCATAAGTGGTATTTTTTTGCTAAATCTCTCTAAAAAGGGTCAAATTGCACTTGTTTTGCATCAATCATGATACAGGGTACTTATTAATTGTTGTAGTTTGGATTCCTAAAGCTTTTAGTACCATCATCACTATAAGTAATTTTTTTTGGACGGACGGACACAATAATTTAATTTTTTTTTACTGTGTTCAATCTGAATTACTTTAAAATAAAAACATCTATATTGATTCTGACACTTCTACATCCAACTTACAGGTGTAACCTTGCTTTGAGAAAAAAGATTATTAAATTAACCCTTTTAGAAGGGAAGATATGGTCATTTGTTCTGGAATGTCATTTTCGAGCCTGAGACCTGAAAAACAGGCTCGGAAAGTATTGCTTTCAACTAACCTAATACAGTTATGTGAAATGAGTCAAGTCAACGTGTCTTCACTGGCCTGGGAGCGCCTTGGGATCCCCCAGTCAGAGCTGGTTGATGTGGCCAGGGAAAGGAAAGTGTGGGGCTCTCTGCTGGAACTGCTACCTCCGCGACCCGACCACGGATAAGTGGGAGAAGATGAGTGGATGGATGGTTTCAGTTTTTACAGTGTGAGATTTGCTCAGAGCGTCACTCAGCTTTCGGATTTGAAGCTGATTTAAGCAAAGAAGTCGCAAGGATAACACAGGTTATCGCCTTATCAGCTAAGAAGTGAACTGTGTGGTCAGAATCCTGAGAGGGGATTAATGCAGCTGATATTTTTAGGTTTTACTCCAGAGCCCTCAGAAACTCTTTCTGCTTATGTAAAGCCCTGAGAACATGTAGGAAACATTTGGGAATTGTTTCTCGGAAACTGGAAGTAAATTCAGATGGCTGCAACCAACAATTTCAAGAAAAAAATCACAGACAAACAATTTAAAAGACATATATTTTTAATGTATTCAAATGATGCAGGATTGAAAGACACTTCTGCTTTACATGTCACACTCCTATAGTATCAACGCCTCTCATATATATTTACAAGAACATGTATCATATATATTTTTTAAATCTTAATAACAATAGCTTTAAAATCTCAACACAGTTTGAGATCTGGACATTTAAAAATAGTTACCCTGAGACAAGTAAAACAAGACTTACAAGGATTTTCTTTTCTCTCTAACCCGAGTCTCTACTCAGCTTAATGATCCCGAGTCTTTTTCAGGATCATTCTAGTCTGAGTGATTCACACTCGTCTCAAACTAAATTAAACGCTCTGAAGCAGGGCTGCAACTATCGATTATCAAAATAGTTGGCATTTATTTTTCTGTCGATTTCCTTACAGTTGCACCTCTACCCTGAAGTGTCAGTGTTTTAGGGGCAACCTGCACATTCCTGGTACAGGAACTTATTCTCCAACTCCTCTACATTTTCCTCCTGCACACATTTTTTAGGGCTAAAACGTCCCCATGTCTCACTAAGTTGAGCCTCATAGCACCAACAGTAGAGGGAATCGGAATTGTTTTCTTACTACTAAATACTATATTTAGATGACTTACTTCTTTGCCCTGTGCATAGATAGATAGATAGATACTTATTTTCTTATATACAATACATACAATTGTTTAAAAAAAAAAAAAATGACCACTTTGATGTCAATGCAGTGGTCAATCTTAATTATGAGGTTTAGGATCAAAAAGTGTAATATTAAATACTAAAACTATCTTTGCCCTGTTCTTAATCAGCACTTTTCACTGTGTAAACATTGTGATGGCATCAATAGGCGCATTTACACCGGAGTACTTTTACCCGTACTTTTCCCGTTTAGTTCCGTTAGTGCCTGGAATTTTGCGTTCACACCAAAAAGAGTACTTAGTTCCGAGAATGTTTACCCCCATTTTTAGTGCCTGCTAGAGAGGTGGTACTATCCTGGGGAGAAAAAAGTACCAATTTCGATTGTCTGGGCAAATTGCAAACCACGCCCCGTAAAACTGTGAAAAGTTTTATGAAGCCGCCATTGTATTGTTGGCATTAGCTTATTAGCATTAGCCCACGCACCAACGGAGAGAGAATAACTTATGGTGTCGGCGTTCTGGCGATTTACTCGGAAGGCTTCAATAGAAGCATCTGGGAGTCCCAGCAGCTTCTACTGAAGCCAGTCCCCAACTCCGGGGACTTCCGGCCGGGGACTTCCGGCCGGGGATTTCGGGTGGCAGTATACGCCGTGAAGGTGTTTGCGGCCTGCCAGTAAACCCAAAGCAGAAGAAGAAGAAGAAGAAGAAGAAGAAAGAAGAAGAAGAAAGAAGAAGAAGAGAAGAAGAGAAGAAGAAGAGAAAGAAGAAGAAAGAAGAGAAGAAGAAGAAGAAGAAGAAGAGAAGAAGAAGAAGAAGAAGAAGAAGAGTAGTGACGGCTTCATTTGCCTAATCTTCCCTCAGGGAACTTATTCCGGTGTGAACGCGATCTGTACTTAGTTCCATGGGGGTACTAAGTGCTGGCACTAAGTACGGCGTGATAGCGGCTAATAAAGAACACAAGACGGGGGGGAAATACTGAAACCTTTACAAAGCGTCTTGAATATACTAAAAGATATTTCGGCATGTTAGTTCAAATTTGTTCAAGGATGTAATCTAAAACTATAGTCCTTAACAAAGGGTTGTAAAATGACTTCTAGCAGTTAACATGGTTGCATGTCTACATCTTTAGACATTTAGAAGCAGTGAACCACAGACATCAGAAATAAGTCATCACATCCTCCGTATTTTACCGAACATTGCCTGGATAGCATTGCCTCTAAACATTGAAAGAAAGGGATGGTACATATTTCTCAACAAAGACGCACACCTCTTTCTGGATTCCATCCATCAATGTTGGTGTGCATCTGACTGAGAGACAAACAGCTTACTGATTGTTTATAACTCGTATACGACATCGAACATCTCACAGCAATATACACGTGCCCGACTTTTTCTCGTCATCGGGGTCTCCTCCACCCGCTTTTCTGTTGGGGTCGTTGAGCTCGTCAAACAGTTTAGTCTCGATCATCTCCGTTTGCCATTGAATGGGCTACAGCGCCTGTGCTAAACTCCTTGAAGAACTTATTGTCATTGGCGTCAAACTCTATGCCCTTGATCTCGGAGAATTCTGCGATGTCGTCTGTGTCCTTGGCGTAGACGACGTTGGGCTTGGGCACCCATGGAGGGTCCACCAGCCCGGCCTCCAGACGGGGGAAGTTGATGTTCTTGAACCACTCGTGCTTCCTGGGATCCTCCATGTTGTTCCTGGTAAGAAAGTAAAAAGTATTCTTTCAGACTGAATCAAGAACACTGGCTGCACGGGTTTAGACAACATTTGGTTAAGGTTTAGTTTATGTGGTAGAGTCTAGAATCTTGAGCTCACTGCTTAACCATCTTGTGAAGTTATCGCAAATCGAGACACCATCTAGACACAATTTGTGTTATTTTTCCTCTTACTAAACCAGTTCATTCATTCAGTGTTATTCCAATCTCTGATCCTTAACACCCATTACAGCAGATCAAAAACGTTGAAATCTTAAATGATATGTGTAACTGATTTCCGGTTTCTTTTTTGAAAAATATACAGTTACAAAAATTACAATTGACTGAAAACTTGAAACACACACAAACAGCATGTGGCTAGCCTAAAAGAGTAGAAGAGCCTCTTACTTAATGCCCAGGCGCTCCTCAATCTTCTTCTTGAGGAACTGCTGGATGATGTCCTTGGTTGGAGCATCGAAGCACTTGTGCTCCCACTTTGGTTCCTCGTTCTGGATACGGCGCTGTACCTCCTCCTTCTCCACCTTCTCTTTCTTGCTCTCTGGCCCTTTGAAAGGTGTGTAGCCAGCCACCATCTCGTAGATACTGCAGCCCAAGGCCCACCAGTCCACTGATGTCCTATATGGAGTTTTGGTCAGGAGCTCAGGAGCCATGTAGGCTCCAGTACCAGCCTGAAGGAGATGGGGATGATTGAATATGAATATGAATTCTTTTAATACATTTATATGTTTTCCTTGTTGCCCAAGAGACTAGACAGCATGTTGTGCCTATAGGTCTTGTGGTAGGAAAGACTTCTAAACGAAACTTTGAGCCATGCCCTTGGGCAAGTGTTGCACAGTATCATAGCCTGGGTTACTGAAAGCTTTATTCTATTGTTTCTTTCTCTCTGTGTAACTTTCACCTTTCCCTCTCTTGCGTACTCCCGCTGACCCCCCCCCCTCTCCATGTATGACTTTACCGGCAGCCCTAATCCTAATGATAAGCCTAGTACCTGTCAAGAGTCATGTGGGTCTAGCCTATGACAGAGCTGCCCAGCCTCTTATATAAAGCCTGGCCTTTTCTGGAGGCTACATCCACCAATATAAATAAGGAAGATCCAGACAACACGTAGCCATGCCTCTGTAAGCAATGCAAATACACTACAAACTAGCATGGAGCCAAGAACTCCACCTTTGCTAATAAAAACATGTATTTTCTAAAGAGATCCATAGGTTTCTGGTGTTTGTATTATGATGACTGTTAGCATTTGACACAGCATCATTCAACCTCTCTTGCACCTTTTAAAAGAAATGTGTGCATGGTACTTCAAGATCTGGCCTTTACTTCAACTACCATAATCCCTACTGTGAGATTAGAGAAGGCATGCATACTTTATTGACACATTCTTAACCCTTTTACGTCCTTGTACTTACTTCCATGCAAATGATTACAAACTTTTTCTGGTGGCTTTTTGGAACTGTGTTCTGTTAGGGTTACTCAACCCTACACAAAATGGTTACCCTACACACTCTGGTCACTTAAAGGGCAAAACTCTACTATGCGTAATCATCAAGATTATTCTGATTCTATTTGCAAGGAACTGATCCCATTTTTGCGAGGTCAAAGTCAACGTGTTTGCAAACTAATATGTCTTAACATATTCAGCTTTTACCTGGATCTGTCAGTGTAATCAGGGACAGACTTGTGTAATGCCCACTAAGAAGATTAGGGGCCCAAAGCCAGCCTTGCCTGTAGGAGGTGAGCCCAGTCGCTTTGACTGGTGGAGGAGCATCAGAGTACTGGATCATGAGCTTACTGGACTTTCATGGAGTCGAGAGCTTACTTTAGCTACCGCAAGTAAGTTCTAAAGGACCCCTGATGGAAAATGTGGCATCTTTTTTCAGGTCATTTGTAGGCTGTGTCAGTCCTGACAAATGTTTAGAGCTCAGTGATCAATGTCATCATTGTGTTTTGTTAATGACAACCTTTTCTTAGGCACATTGTGGAGAAATCCTCCGTTAGAAGCAATGTGGTGTACCACCAAACTGAACTCAATGACGACATGAGAACTGTATCATGAAGTATTGCAGGCGACAGGCTTTAAAAAGTGTCCTGGTCCAAACTACGCTCAGCTGAGGCAACTCTCTCAAGGTAACGCTTTTGAGGGAAACTGGTATTTATAGACTGCTAGTTTAAAAATAATTGGTCCACTAATGTCTACGACCTAGTCCCTACACAAAATCCGTGGCCTATAATCTGACTGCTAAAGGATCAAATTAGTTATATAATGGCTTCAGAGACTCCTTGCACATATCTTGAGCAATCCCGTAATCCCTGTCCGTATTTAAAGTAAAAACCCTACGAAGAACCCTGTCTAAGCCTGAGCTCAGCTTTTGACTCCACCTTAACTAAGAAAGGTACAGGTATGTGTTTTCTTAAACTCCAACCATATAGAGGATGATGTTCATCAAACTCTTGTTGGTTTAAAGATCTGATACATGTAACAGAATCAGGGACGAGTCATTGCCTGCACTTTGTTGTATGCAACTTCAATGACTTTGAAGAAGAAACAAGCACCCATGAGGGTTCACAATTTGCTATGATTCCCATTATCATGGTAGCAATGCTAATGAGTATTCCAAACTGGATTTGTCATTCAACCAGAGTTTTTCAACCAGTTTTGTTTGTACTCACCATCTGGGGTGATGGTCTTCGCTGGAACAATCTCTACAGCCAGACCCAAATCCGAAAGTCGGCACTGGCCAAAGCTATCCAGCAACACATTTTCCGGCTTCATGTCACGGTATATGACATCCATTTCGTGCAAATGTATAATCCCGGTGGTTGATTTGCGCTGTGTAGTGGATGATGCGCTTCATCTCGATGCCCTTGTCCGCACCCCTGCCATCATAGCCTATGTTGTAAATGTGGTTACCTGAGGTCTCCTCCATTCATCAGGGTCATGACAAGGCACAGGTGGGTCTTGGTGTCATAGGCGTAGCCCAAGTTGACCAGAAACAGACTGTTAACCTTCTCCAGGATCTGCTTCTCTAACAGGGCCATCTTCTCACCACCCTTCTTCTTCAGTCGCTTTTTACATAACTTCTTGCAGGCATACATCTGGCCTGTGTTCTTCACCTGAACAGCACACACCTGAGAAAGACAGACGAGTTGTTAAATAGGACCTATGTTATAATCAATGCCCAGGAATGTATCTTTTTGATTGATCAGGAGACTGCTGCTTGTTCTCTGTTTTAAAGGGGGGATGGAGATAAAGCTCCCTAAATCAACTAAAAGAATACCTATAAATCATCAATGTATGTCATCACAAATGTCATGATCCACAATTGATATTATTACAATAATGCCCAATAACACTGATTTAGAATCATTGATTGGATTAAAACTGCTTCAAGAAGTCAACCAAACTTGAACCTAGTTATGTGGGAGCCAATGGGAGCTGAGCTCCCACAAGGAGGGTCTGAGCTCCCACGGAGGCAGTGAAACTAACATCTGTGGGGGTCGCTAATACATTACCAACGACCATTATGTTAATCACAAATAATGCAAGTGTCAATGTAATGAGGTAATAAGGTTTATCCACTCTATTGCACTATTGAGCAAGTTACATTAATAACAAAAAAGTGGTTGTCCATTACAATATACAACATTATACGGTAAAAACATTACCGTAATCATAGTTTAAATGTCTCACCAACTTATGTTGGGTTGCATGCTCCTCAAGGCTCGATTCTGGGTCCCCTGGGCCTCTGATTTCTTCCAACATCTCTTATCAATTGTGAATATTTTAAAGGCTTTTTATACAATCTACTGTCATATTTGTGTCTGAATTTAAAAACTAGATCTTGATATTGATAAGACAATACAATAAAGTAGTATTTAAACCATGTTACTTCTATAAACGCAAGACCACTATGTTTCTGCATTGTGGCTTTGCATTTGTTACTTCATGAAAGGCTAGCCATGATTTTAAGGTTCAAGAGGTGCTTGTATGTCTCATGACTTCATGGTCACCTTGAGACTCGGTAAATCCTCGTGATTATGTTAGGTGTAATCACCTTGCCTACAATATCCTTCCTTACGCTTTAAAGCAAATAGACTTAGGGATTTTCTTAAGAAAAGATCAACACTGATTGACCACAATTCTTGAAGCACACATTTGTATCTCCTTTCTTATCTTTTCTAATATATTATTTAAAACATTATGAAAACACACATTTTGGACCTGAAAACACCATCCTATTTAACAACTGGGAGAACTATGCAACTAAAAGCAGGTTAAAATGTAAAATATTTGCCTTAACACATATTTCAAAAGACTTCTAGAGAAGTATATGTAGAAGTGTTTGCATGCTTACCTCTCCGAAGCCTCCTTTTCCAAGAGTTCTGAACTCATAGAAGTATTTGTCACTGATGGGCTGTTTCTCGTACTCTTTCCATTGAAGGAATTTATCAAATAATGGGCTGTTCTGGTAATCTGTGAAGGGTTTGTCTTTCAGAAACTCTCTTACACCATTCTGGACTGTGCCTTTCATCACCTCTTCAAACGTGCCCCTCTGTCACAGCCTTGAATTTGTCCGCAGACTCCCCGGTAAGAAAGGTTAGGAAACTCTTGGAATCAGCCTTGCAATACTTCGTCAGGATGTGTTTACGTGCCTTGTCTTTTGAAGGACCTTCACTCAGATCCCAGTCGTAAAGCTCATCCAGAAAATCAGCAGCAAGCTTAAACTCAGGGTTATTTACCAAATAATCACGAAATAATTTTTTGCCGATAGGCTGCCTTTCACAAAGCGATGAAAAATCCTTTTCGAGGGAGGTTCTCACTGCAGCACATACCTCAGGCTTGGGGAGAGCCAAGCTGCGGCGGCGCTTTTTCATCTCCTTGTCATCACCACCCTGGGCTTTTAGGTAGGCCGTGTTGGCCACCAGGTTATCCAGTCCCCCCATGTCACACATCTTGGCGGCTGTTAGTGGTCTGCTCCCCCTAAGTGACTGGGTTCTTCAACGGTTCCCCACGGATACCCTAAGCGTCTTTCAGAATGTGCGTGAGTGCAATTAGCTCCAGAGCCAGCGAGCAAATGAGCCCCTTCATCCAGACTACCTGCAAACCTAAGACACACTGACACACCCAGTGATTACTCATTTAGAATTAAAGACCAGGGAGGGATTTTGGCTTAAGGATCTTTGTATGGACTATTCAAGGATGCTGTGCACGGAAAGGGAATCGTAAGCGGGCTCTGTCCTAAGAGGCTTTGTAGTCCTCTATATTTGTTCATGGTGCTCAGTAGTCTCTAACAGTGGTCCACTGGCTTCTTTGACTATGCATGGTGGGAGAGTTAAAGATGCAGAACATTCAAGATATAGACCTTTAACACAATTGTCATTACAGTTTTTGTAGGGTCCTCTTGTGAACGTTGAGAAATACTTTGGTTTACACAGGATATCGTACCATTTGATTAGATAATAATGTTGTCTTTGGACCCTTGAGCAGAATAATGATGAAGTATTTTAACTGAGAAAGTCAATGTGGTAAAGATCTACGGTATGGCATCATCGTCTTTTTCACTTTCCTCCTCACAGTCTAAACAGAGCAGACACTCCTAATCCGTCTGCAAAGTAACAACCACCGTACAATAACTAAATATATTTAGATATTTACACACACACACACAATGTGCCACCCGCTCATAAGGCTTGATAAACATTCCCACACACAATCATATAGTTATTGTTTGAAGCAATTTGGGATTCATCATATTGCCCAAGGACCCTTGGACATGTGGCGGGATCAAACTCAAACAAATGTGTCAGTCTTTGATAAATGGTCATTTGGGTGCACACATGTTCCTAGGATCTGGTGTACTTGAAGAGTCCATATTTTAAGGTAGCCTTGCAAAATGTACAGATTTTAAGGTAATAGAACATTTTATTTTTGCATCACTGATCTGAGCAATTACCATCAAGTATTCTGTGTTTCTTTCAACCAATAAACAGCATAACATTGTAAAAGAAAATACGATAAAATGCAAAATAGAAAATAAAACTGAATTTAGTGCCAATGAAAATGTGTTGTTACTATTCCTACATTACTCAAACGTATGTTTCGAACGTCAGGTACCAGTGTAGCATTGTTTGTCAAGTCAACACTTAGAAAAGCCTAAGGAACATAACTTTAATCATGTGACAGAACTAAGGATAAAGCGAGGAGCTTTGTAATACACCTGACACAGTAATATTACACCACGATGAGGAAAGCCAGAAGATTTCAGGCAAACATAATTGTTTCTAATTTAGTGTAAACATTAAATTAGCTATGAATATGAATCTATATTCTGAATATATTGTAATTCTAGTATAAGACTGCTTACATAAAAATAATTGCATTACTTTTGTATTACACTGTTGAGGCACTTTCCTCCAACCAGACACAGCAATGTGGATGTAGGCTAATTCAGTATGTAAACCTCGGATAATATTAGCTAATCCTTTCTCAAATGGTCTCAAGCTCCAGCACAAGATCAAGAGCTTTGCTTGCCTTGCAGAGGATTCCAGACCCAGTCTTTGTTTGGATTTAAACATGAAAAAAACACAAAAGGTTACCAATGACATCAAGGAAGGACAGAATAGATCGCAATCTCAGTAACATCTTATTTACTAATGTCTTTCTAATCTATAATTCGAGGTTCAACATTTTAGCAGAGAAAGACGTACATGACAGTTTAAGAGCACTGCCATACATATCAAAACCGTCAAATGTCAATCATGTCGTAAATGGATCATAGGGTAAGTAAAGCACTTTAGCCTCCTGAGTCGATGGAATGAGGTCATAGGTTTCACCTTTTACCTTCACTTACAGCAGAGGGGTCAAATAGGCGCTAATACGTCACTCTGGGATCCCTGATGACCCATATCACTTTCAATGAGGGCCACCAGCCGTACACAAACTGTTGTGGAAAGCAATATATGATTAGGTAACACAGTGCCGACAAGGGATATTAAGAAAGTCATTGAGAAATTGAGCAGCTGTATTCTTTTTCTGAAATAGGAGTTTGCTCTTTGAGAAATCTGCGCCCTTAACCTTGGGAGGATTAGCCTGGCCTGAGGAAAGGTTAAGATGGGCCGCACACACTCATCCCATCACCCACATGGTTCACTACGTGGACTTTGCCTGGTTTCCCTACATCCTCTCATGGCCTCTCAGGTTTTTCACAAAAAGTGACTTATCCGACCGGCCCACATCGTCTGACCGGCCCACTTCAGTACCGGCCCATCGGGATTCGTCCCGAACGTCACGATGGCCAGTCCGCCACTGGGTGCATCCCTATGTTGTTGTCTCAATCAAGGTAGGTGAAGAGCTGACCAAAGCTGGCCTAGGCCTATAAACGTAATCATAATTTGAGTTTGGTGGTGGTATCTCCGGAGTTGTACAGGGCAAGAGCATGTTTTAAGAAAATGAGAGTCACCAACAACAGTTTCAAACCATTGAACTTCGATTAATTACCCTCAATTTGCCAAACTTGCCGAAAACCTTTGTGAGACTCGCTGCCGGACAACTCTGTTACCAAAACCAACCGAGGTGAATTCCAAACCTTAACCATCTTACGAGAATTTTTGAAATCATGATGAATCATGATATTTTTAGGAGACCAAATGTTACAATGATCTTTCATAATCTAAAAACACACAGAAAGCAGCAAACCTGACATAACAAGCGAACAAGCCACAGCAGTTCAGGTTGTGAAGCCGGTATATACTACTCCTATTCTAAACTAGCGATTGTCGGGAAAATGTTTACTGAGTTAATAAAATAAAGTCAGAAGTTGGATTTTATCTTCATAGTGTTCTCTGAAAACGGACTTATTTTTGCATCCAATCAAGTCACACCAAGCTGGCTTTTATAAAGAATGACCGTTTAAAGCTCCTCCAATATAGGGTCACTTTCAGTCCCCCAGGGTGTCACTTGGACGAGAGTTGATTGGCAGATAAAAAGATCTACTTGATGGGACTGCCACTCTTAGAAAAGGAGGCTGGCTGACTTACTGTCCAAAAAGGGCAGTGAACTGCTTCCCTCTCTGGGGATATATTTCAGAGGTATAGGAAGCACTTTGATGTGCTCTCTGGACACAAGGCTAGAGCTGAAAGCATCTTGAGAGACACCAGCACAGACTATGCAATCAGAATTAAAAGTTAAATGTCCCTTTAAAGAGAGGAGGCAGTAGCACAGGTGTATGAGGGGCCGTACAGGCTGTAATTCATACTGGTCCTCTCACGCACATACATTCTCCTTTTACATACATATAGTTTCACTCTTACACACGACACGTATATATATATATTTACACTCACACATTCATACATTTTGCTCTCATATTATCATATTTCAATGCACACATTCATGTTCCCTGCTTCACCTCAGGAGGGGGAAGCAGGGAACCATCCAAGCTGTGTACAGTAAGGATGGGACGTTGTTGACCTCAACTGATGGAGTGTTGGGGCGTTGGAAGGAACACTTTGAGGAACTCCTGAACCCGACAACTCCGCCCTCTATGTTAGAGGCAGAGCTGGAGTATGACGGGGGATCAACACCAATCTCCCGGGGGGAGGTCACTGAGGTCGTCAAACAACTCCACAGTGGCAAAGCCCCGGGGGTGGATGAGATCCGCCCGGAGATGCTGAAGGCTCTGGGTGTTGAGGGACTGTCATGGTTGACACGTCTCATCAACGTTGCGTGGAAGTCGGAAACAGTACCGAAGGAGTGGCAGACCGGGGTGGTGGTTCCCCTTTTTAAAAAGGGGGATCAGAGGGTGTGTGCCAATTACAGAGGCATCACACTACTCCCCGGGAAAGTTTACTCTAAGGTACTCGAAAGGAGGGTCAGGCCGATTGTCGAACCTCAGATTGAGGAGGAACAATGCGGATTCCGTCCTGGTCGTGGAACGACGGATCAGCTTTTTACTCCCGCAAGGATCCTGGAGGGGGCCTGGGAGTACGCTTATCCGGTCTACATGTGTTTTGTAGACTTGGAGAAGGCGTATGACCGGGTTCCCAGGGAGTTACTGTGGGAGGTGATGCGGGAGTATGGGGGGAGGGGGTCTCTACTCAGGGCCATCCAATCTCTGTACTCCCAAAGCGAGAGCTGTGTCCGGGTCCTCGGCAGTAAGTCGGACCCATTTCCGGTGAGGGTTGGCCTCCGCCAGGGCTGCGCTTTGTCACCAATCCTGTTTGTAATATACATGGATCGGATTTCGAGGCGTAGTCGTGGGGGGGGGGGGGGGTCTGCAGTTCGGTGGACTAAGGATTGCACCACTGCTTTTTGCAGATGATGTGGTTCTGATGGCTTCATCGGTCTGCGACCTTCAGCACTCACTGGATCGGTTCGCAACCGAGTGTGAAGCGGCTGGGATGAGGATCAGCACCTCCAAATCTGAGGCCATGGTTCTCAGCAGGAAACCGATGGACTGTCCACTCCAAGTAGGAAATGAGTCCTTACCCCAAGTGAAGGAGTTCAAGTATCTCGGGGTCTTGTTCTCGAGTGAGGGAACAATGGAGCGTGAGATGGGCCGGAGAATCGGAGCAGCGGGAGCGGTACTGCAGTCGCTTTACCGCACCGTTGTGACGAAAAGGGAGCTGAGCCAGAAGGCAAAGCTCTCTGTCTACCGGGCCATTTTCGTTCCTACCCTCACCTATGGTCATGAAGGATGGGTCATGACCGAAAGAACGAGATCGCGGATACAAGCGGCCAAGATGGGTTTTCTCCGCAGGGTGGCTGGTGTCTCCCTTAGGGATAAGGTGAGAAGTTCGGTCATCAGGGAGGGACTCGGAGTTGAGCCGCTCGGAGTTGAGCCGCTCCTCCTTCGCGTCGAAAGGAGCCAGTTGAGGTGGTTCGGGCACCTAGTTAGGATGCCACCTGGGTGCCTCCCTAGGGAGGTGTTCCAGGCACGTCCAGCTGGGAAGAGACCAAGGGGTAGACCTAGGACCAGGCGGAGGGATTATATCTCTTCGCTGGCCTGGGAGCGCCTTGGGATCCCCCAGTCAGAGCTGGTTGATGTCGCCATGGAAAAGAAAGTTTGGGGCTCTCTGCTGGAACTGCTGGAACTGCTACCCCTGCGACCCGACCACGGATAAGCGGGAGAAGATGGATGGACATTCATATATTTACACTCACAAGCAATTTTGGGCACAAGCAATTTTCACCCATTTATTAATTATATGTTTTAAATGTGAGTGTTTCCTATCCCCTAAACCTCCAGGGATGTACACAGTTTAATACTGGCAACTTCTTATTATGGGAAATATGAAAACGTCTTTTAAAACTACAACTCCCAGTAGAGACGTGCCATAGATAGAGAACATGTTGCGAAATACACAATAGCCAGCATGTGTGGTTCTGGGGACGGGGTGGGGGAGGGGGGGACGCGGTGGACCCGTTCAAATCCAGTTTTGGACAGTCTGCCGTGGTTCCATCCCATTTCAAGTGCTGTTCGAGGCTCTGCACACTCTCCAATCACAGAGCTTGAGGACTATCACGGGGTTTGTCAAACGAAGCGGAGAGAATACTTACTTCCGGGTGTAATATTCTGTAAAGCAAATGAGCTGCTCCGACCCTCGGTCCTGACGGACTCCAACTTGTGTTTATTAATCAAACAAATAAATAAACACAAGGATAATTATGTGTTATTGTTGAGTAAATGGAGAATTGCACAGGGGAAAATAACGTATCTATTGTGGTCAGGGGCGCCGCCAGGGATTTTGGGCCCCATGAAAATATATCACATTGGGCCCCACCACCAGGCACAGGCCACTTTGTTTATAAATTACCTCGAGGGCCGTACCAAATGGTCTAGTGGTCCGTATATGGACCGGGGGCCGGAGGTTCCCCACCCCTGCTTTAATATAATAACATTAGTATTAATATCATAACCAAAATGTCGGCGATTAACATTTTGTTTACCTAATACAGAATGATCACTCAATGCTTCAAACTGTCCATCATCCTAAATAGATTATTATATAGATCATTGGCTATGTGAGAAAATACTGTGTTTGAAATGTATAATTTAAATTAGATGTTAGATTTTTGTTATATATATATATATATTTTGTATTCCAGTCTCCCTGATTGGTGTGTTGCTTGACCAATGACCCCCGACTTTTGTTTTGTTATCAATATCATTACGTGGCTGTGTGTTTAGATGAAAGCCCAGTGGCGATCTGTTAAACTGATTATACAGTAAAGCCATCGAAAATAATATGATATACAGTACAGTACAAGTAGCCTACTTCTGGGTCTCTGTGTTTCATTCAAGCTCGGCTCTGTGTGTGTGTGTGTGTGTGTGTGTGTGTGTGTGTGTGTGTGTGTGTGTGTGTGTGTGTGTGTGTGTGTGTGTGTGTGTGTGTGTGTGTGTGTGTGTGTGTGTGTGTGTGTGTGTGTGTGTGTGTGTGTGTGGCACGAGCGCATTTTGTGAGTGCGCTAGCGGTAACGTGGAATGTTGTTGTTAACATCTGGTTAGCTGGCTATGCTAACGGATATAAAGAACTGTTTCTCCACCAAGGTGGAGGAGAGTCCTCTCCTGTCAGACTGAGAGGATCGTATAACCTCAGCTCAGTGAGGTAAGGACTCTCTCAGTGTTTAGATAGTTCACTTTAGTGTAAGTTATCTCAGTGGGTCTCAAACGGTTTGGTCACCATTTAACAAGTATTTGCGAGGAACACCTTTATATGATCATTATAGTTATTAAAAAATAAGAGAATAAATGAAAAACGGGTATGAAATACTATAGGACAGTAACACAAGAATACAGTTTAAAGGGGGAGTGATTAGTAGAATATCCATAAAGAAAAAGTAAATCTGTTTACAGTTCTGTTTCATATGGGTGCTGCTGAGAGATGTAGGCTATCCATAGATCTCTTCATTTAGCTCTCAAAGTGCACCAGATTGATGCATTTAACTTCAATATTTTAAAAATAATCTTCCCGGGGGAGCATGCCCCCAGACCCTCCTAGAGGAGGTTAGGTCCACCCCCACCTAAAACATGTTCACATGGATAGGATACTAAATACATTTGCACACTTTTTATATGGTGGCCTATGTCCATATGCTTCTGTTTTGGTGGTCGTGCCACAACCGTGGCAAATAATTGTCCTAGACTCCTAGATATGACGTGCATGACCAACCCTGACGTCTGTTATCTCCTTTAAGGAGATAGGCTGCTTCAGCCATAATGTTGTTGTTCCCATTCTATGACCGGGCAACCCTAGGTCACAGATGGTTTATTGTTGTGGGTACACTGGGACACTTCCTTCTCTGTGTTTGTGGACTCCAAGGTGTGAAATATTCGAGGCCATAAGAGTCAGACGTAAGTAACTCAGTGTTCTCAACTGTTTAGGCTATCTTCTCAAATATGTTGATTACTCTCTGCGAAACCAGTTAAATGGGCTAACGAGAGAGAGGCGCTCCAGAATTGACGTGGCAACTCTACCGTGAAGTCAGAACCTCTGGCTCTTGGACTTGTGATGTGAATTCTCCGGCCGAAGCTCCTAAATAAACCATCAGTGTTTGACATCAAAGCTCCTGCTCTTCCCGTGTCTCCTTCATGAGTCGGTGACTCCCACTGCATTGCTACACAGAAGTTTCCCCCACACAAGTCATGGTGCGCTATAAAATAGCACTACACCCCTGCAATGTATGTGAAAGACAATAGACTTTACAGCATGTTTTTTTAAATTGAAGTTGCATTGGTGTTTGTGTGTTGGTTGTTGACGGCAGTGTGTGCCCCCCCTTGGTAAATGATTGCCCCCCCATTCGATTTGTTCTAGAGCCGACCCTGCTCAGGAGGGGACTTTGACAGAGGATTACTAGAAAAGTACACAGTAAAAGTACTTCATAGTACTTGTGGGAGTAGTTTCACTAGTACTGAGTCCAACAGGATCAATCTCACGAATAACTAATGGAAAAAACATGTTTTTTTCCCTCATCAAACTTAGCAGAAGTGGCTTGATTTTGTTCTCAGGAGGGGACTTTGACAGAGGATTTCAACAACAACACTACTGAGTCCAGCAGTATCAATATCATTAAGAACTAATGGTAAATGGTCCACTCATCAAAGATAGCAGAAAAACATCCAGTGTACTCAGGAGGGGACTTTGACAGAGGATTACTAAAAAAGTACACAGTAAAAGTAATTCATTTTATTGTTGGTAGCAGTCAAAATAATACCGAGTCCAACCGTGTCAGTTTTATTAAGAACTTTTGGTAACAAATATTTGTAAAAGAAAAATGAAGAGCAGCTGATTTGAAAAACAAACTGGAGAGGCGGCTGAGTGACCGCAGTGCAGAATCGCTGTATAGTTTAAATCTCCTAACAATGTTGTCCATTTTAGACATAGGCTTATTATATTTACAGCCCTTAATAACATTCATTTTCTGGGCTCAATGTGTGTCTTGGCCGTTTTCGTTGTGATCGCTAAATTCACCTTGTTTCCCCTTGTTATAATATTATCACCGTTCCAAGCAAACGAGTGCTTTTGTTTTGAAATCACTTCCGCAAGTTTCGCGCCCCTCGCTCCAATGACCATTAGACCATTTAGTAAGGTAAAAAGCAAAAACGCCTCGCAGACGCTCTTCCGTTTATTTTTTAATAAAGAAAAACAAATGGTCCGAAGATGCACGAATTCATCTCCCTCCATCATGTTGATTTGAATCAGAAGTTCTGAACATGAGCCCGCACCGCTCGACCTTCTGAGCCAATCACAGCGCGATAATTACCTGCCTTCCGTTTCTTTTCTCTCACACATTACATGCATTCTTCTCTTGCATACATATATTGTCTTCATACATACATACATACATTCTTCTCTTGCATACCATATATTGTCTTCATATATACAAAATAATAATTAATTTTGTTTTTATTATTATTTGTATTATTATATTAATAATAATAACGTGTGCATAGACATTTTTCAGGGGCGGACTGCAGCGAGGAAGAAACTGCCAAGGTTCCCCAAAAACTCACTCAAGAAGTATGCCATACCTATGATCACGTATTTAGTATCTTATTGATAAGTGAAAAAGCATCCATAATTTAAAAAAGATAATCCTTTTTACCATGTTTGTGTCGAGTGTCATCAGATAGCTGCCAGAAATATGAGGTTTTTACTTCAAATGAATTCAGGAATGAAACGCCTGAGACAACGAAATGGCATTTTGAATATTACCTTTATATGACATTTACTACGTAGTACAATGTTATTACAATGAATAATGAGTATCATCTACAATAGTCCTGAAGAATCATGGCACATGGGTATATCCCCAAATATCCTGAGAGGATCTTAATAATCATATCAAATATTTAAAAAACATTTATATTTGACAAATATTAAGATTAAGAATATAATATTTCATTCATCAATACACAACCGACTGAGGAGGTTCATGGCTTATCTGGCTCTGCACGGAAGTCTCCTCTGCTGTTGTTCTGCCTCAGTTGTTTCCACACAGGGTTTTCCTGTTTCCTCAAACAGTTGGCTGGAGTCGGAGCCAGCTCTAGATCTGACTCAGAGTCAACATCACAGTAGAAGCTGTGGTCAAAGCCAGCTCCAGGATCAGTGCCAAGGCTTAGTTTTGGGATAATGCCAGGGGGAGATTCCTTCTCAGATCCTGATGCCTGGTCTATCTCTGAGCTGTCACCCGGAGACTCCTCTGCCTTTATATCTGGGTCAGAGAGCTGTCCTTCTGGTGGCTCCTCTGCCTTCAGCCTCCTGCGGCTGATCAGTTTCTGCAGCTGCAGCTTGCTGGTGAAGAAGACGCTGCGCCAGCCCACCTCCAGAGCCAGAGATGCTACTTCAGGGGACACTGTGTTGCAGCGACGATGCACCGCCTGCTCCCAAAACTTCTCTGAGCCACATAGCTGAGGAGCACAAGTAAAACTCAGCCATTTGCATTGATTTAATTACACATTTATAAAAAAAATAGGAATCTAATATTACTTCTGATTTAATAACCGTTTAGTTTGTTTTAACAATGTATCAAAGATAAAATGTGCAGTGATGAAACCTTAAATAACAGAGTTAATGTTTCTAATCTCAGGATAGTTTTCTTGTTGCACATCTGTCTTTCTGTGTCTCTGGAACTCACCTCCCTGAACCTGTGTGACGTTCGTCTAAGCTGACCAACGTCCTCCAGTTCTAGATCATTTATTATCCGCAGCAGTATGGAGTCAGACAGGCGCTCCAGATAGTCGTAATGGTCTTGGCACAGCGCCTTGGTGTACTGCAAGATTCGACGACCAAAAACCATACTGATCTCACCTGGAGAGAAGCCACAATCTGTACATGAAGCTATGAATACCTAAAGCACTATTATGCTTTCTGACCACATGATAAAAAGGTAAATAATAAAGCTCTTACTCTGGAGCACAGTGTCATCTAAGAAGTCCTGGTGAGACTCCTTCACCTCCCCGGGTTTGGAGTATCTGTCCACAATTCTGGGAGATATCTTCCACCATCTCCATATCACCTGGGAGTGACCGTTCAAAGGATCTTTGCTGTTAAATATTTTCACATCAAGCTCTAAAGGACTGGCTTGCCAGTTGAGTAGCACTTGAAATGTTTTTTGCTCTATGAAACCTGATGTACTTATATGATTCTGTTTTCTTCAAGGTTGTATTATGTTGGTCGAACGCACTTATTGTAAGTCGCTTTGGATAAAAGCGTCAGCTAAATGCAATGTAATGTAATGTAAAAAATACAGCTTTCCTCAAGGTATTATACCCTCAACAATATAATACTGTTATTTACATCTAAAAAGAAAAGAAAAGGGAACTGTAAAACAGACTAACCTATGTACACAGTACATCCATAGTGGTAATAAATGTCGTTCTCTGGGCATATCTGGAGACATTTTGAAAATAGGTCAAACAGTTGGCTGAAAAGTGAGTATTTCTTATCATGCTATATTTAGATATTTAGTCTTCCAGCACATGACTACTGTTCCATAAATAGAAATAAACAGCAGGCCCATGTGCCCAATGGCTAAATATGATAGAAATGTCGCTGAATCTCAGAAACTACGAGGTGCACGTTTAATATTTGAACTAATAACAAATTGTATATCTAACTTATCCCCAAATATGCAGTTTATTAAATGCCTTCGATATGAGATATTCCAAAACAAATATTAGCATTATCTGTCTTGTTTTCTATACTGACCTTTGATTCTGTATTATTTTTCCATTTTAAGGTTTTAGTTTGCATTTTGTCTTATCATAGCCTAGTCTTTAGGCGGACATACGTGTCTAACTATTACACAAGTAGTTTTTACTTGGTAACATGTTGTGTTTATAACCCTTTCTCAAATGTGTAGTATTGTACATACTGTATATTAAGTATTTTTACTTTTGATACTTGAGTACATTTAGCTGATCATACTTCTGTACATTTACTTAAGTAACATTTTGAACTCAGGATATGTATTTGTAATGGAGTATGATTAAAATGTGGTATTAGTACTTTTACTCAAGTTGAGCATCTGAGTACTTTTTCCACCAATGGTCTTACTACGGTTATTCTATCCAGACGTTGTTTAAACGATTTAATCAGCAAACATATCCAAGTTAAAAAGTAGCTATTTAACATTAGAAGCATAAATAGCATTCAACTGCTCTGCAGCTTGCGTGCACGTGAGGCAAAGTTCCTGTGGTTACAGCAGGTTTAGCTAGCTAACGTTACCGTTAATACAACTTTAACATTAGTTCATTCTAGCAATGCAGTAGAGTAATTATAATTATATAATATCCATAGCTACTTACACCTGACTTGGTGATAGCAAAATGATAAAAGTTCTTGTTTGGTGGTGGACCGCGTCCGGACTTCTCAAACAACGGGTCTGTTAGCAGGGACGCCATGTCAAACTCTCTGTGTTGTCATGGTAACTGCTTTCTCAGGTGGAGAGCTAAACGCATGACAAGGTCCAAGCAAGAAGCTAAATGTGAACAAAGTTAGCATTTAGCACGTTTTAAACTAAAGAAAATGACATACAGAAGAACGTATGCAAGACAACGGTTAACAGGGAATGGTTGCTCGATATGATAATACAAAATATACACCCCAATGCACAAAACTCAGTTCTACACTTTGCTTTGAGTCTAAACAGGGGTGTCAAACTCAAGGCCCGTGAGCCAAATCCGGCCCGCGACTTCCATTGTATGTGGCCCGCAAGAGCTTGGAAAGAATATAGGCCTAATACGTTTATTACGGTTACATTCCGCTTTACAGAAGCACGTTGCCCATAAACTACATGTCTCACATAGAGTGCCACAGTGACGCATCCTAAACCCCGGGAGTAAGCTGCGCATGGGTTCCTATGACAAAAAAGCAATGCAATTTCTCCATAGGATTTAGGAAAATAGCTCGAAATAAGGTCTGTGGTTGACACACATTTAAGAGACGGATCACGTTTTGTTCAGTCGGATAATTTCCAGACAGAGAGATCGAAATACCGTTTCCCACAATCCCAAACTATATTTATATAGTCTTAAAGTTACAACCGGCCCTTTTGAGTGCAACCATAATGCTGATGTGGCCTGGGATGAAATTGAGTTTGACACCCCTGGCCTAATACAACAGCTCTGCAATGAATTATTCCTTACTAAAGGATAACAGTAGGGTATACCTAGTGTTTATTCAACCATGTCTACTTTGGGGGCTTAGCTTTTGTTTGTTTAAATGGAGACACCTTTCTAATATTCAATCTTCATTGAAAGGTATTAAATGGATAGGATATTAGCTTTCGCAAGAACATTCCTATTACAACCTTCACAGGGACAGGACTACTCACACAGCTGTCGTATTAGTCCCAAATAATTTCAGATGAGAATGTATACACCTCACAAAGACAGTGTTTAGTCACCTGTCTGAATGAATAATCACAATATATAGTTACACAAAGTCGACATTGTAGTTAAAAATCTTTTAATTTATTTATACATATATATGTACACATTTACTAACCTATTCTTGCAAAGACAAGAAACACATTGTCAAATTCATTGTTAGTCATTGGTGGCACAATTGAGAAACTAGTACGCCAGAGTCCCAGGCTGATCAAGTAATGAAGTAATTCCTACATCAGTTATTTCCTCTGCCTAATTTAAAGCAAACTGAGGGGAGAGCAACATTCCTCCTCATTCTGTTCTTCTGAAGGCAAAGAAGAAGACAGATATCAAGGGAGTGTAGTGATAAAACTGTTCATACATATTTTTAGTTTTAAAAGGTTGCACATTTTTTCTGGTTAACCTGTCATCGAGTGGACATGTCACCCGCAACCATGTGAAAAACTACACCACTTGTTTCTCAACCCTGAAGCTTTCTTAACAGTCTTTCCGTTTGTCTTTAACATATTCATAAAATATAGTGAATATCTGAAAGAAGGAGATTAAATAAGAGTATATTTAACAGTTTTACCAACATTTAGAGAATAGGTAGGGTAACAGGATATACAAAGTCATTTCAAAGCCTGCACTTCTTGTGTCTTCCCTTTGTTTGTGTTCTGGTAGACATGCCTCTCCAGTTCCAAATCTATGGTGGCCTCTTGGTTTCAAACCAAAAAAAGAGCCACAACCTTTTTTTCGCAGATACTGGCAAAATTAATAAAACAATGAAAGCTGAATCGCATCCTCCTGCTTGGGATGTTACACTAGTTTAAAAAGACGTAAGCTTTGATGCTTTGAGTCATAGGCAACTTGTAAGTTAAAGGTAGGGTAGGTAAGAATGGAGAACCCAGCTCGAGTGCGCTAGAATTTGAAAGTACGCAGCCGAAAAAAATCTGTCCCTTCCTTCAGACTTCCTTACAGAGCCCCTCCTCCAACACACATCACCAATGAGGGCACGAGATAAGTTTGTGCACAGATGGAAGGCTGACAGGCAGGTAGGCCATCCAGTTATCTTAGCCGGGCCGGCTCAGATGATTGGTCGTGCTTTTTACAGCACCACGGCTTCCACAGATGACTTTTATGTAAATGTTATTGTCAAAGCATTTAATATATTCATTGCTATCGGGATGTTAAGAGCATTCCATGGAATATAACAAAAAGTGTTTCTGAAGTGAATTACCTACCCCACCTTTAATAAAGAACATTTCTCACATTTTGCAATTGTAACAAAATAAAATCCCTTTTGAAATAAAATACCTGCATCATCATGGATTTGGATGGAAACTTGTTAATTGTCTTAAAGTATATACCCGTACCTATGGAGATTGTAGTGAGGTATTTCTTTCCATAAGGCATGTGTATACTTACCAATGGTAACTCAGTCCTTGTCATACATAACATGTACTTAATTGTGATTACAAATGATATGCACAGAGCTTACAGTCATAAACAAAACATAAGAAGCATATACTGTATTGTATATAATCCAAACAGTACATTTCCCCATAACAGTCCCTTAGTCTTCAATATAGTCCTTTGTACTCCTTCATAGTGTTGTAAACTTTTTTTTTTATGAACAAAAAATGGAAGTCTTTAAAAATAGAATGGTACTGCTACTAATGCATGACGGAATGGTGCGTTGAATGTGTGCTGCATGCTGCCCTCTGGTGGCAAAGGTAAGTGTTGTGCTACAGGAAAGGGTTGGTTGAACCCCCCGAAGGGAAGGCCCCTGCTGGAGCACCCGCCTGAAATCAGAGACAGAGAACATTCTGAAACAATTCAAATGAAATTTGGCAGTATGACTTTTTGAGCATTAAAGCATGGAAACATGTCAAACTTGAAGCACACAATACAAATATAAACCTGAAAATAAGCATAATAGGGCCCCTTTAATTCAAAAAGTTGGGAGAACAAAAGGCAAAGCATGCTCACCATGAAAGGGTTATAGGACATGCCAGGGCCAGCCATGGGCTGCCCAAAGTGCGACATGGAGGGCTTGTTCCGACCGTAGACTGGGAATGCAGGCCCTAGAGGGGGATACAGGGAAAGGGATTTACAACAGGGCAAGCGGTCGCTCTCAAGCAGTTAAAGGGGAACTTAAGTATTTTTCAACCTGGACCCTTTAAGTGTTATTGAGCAGGAAAGCTACAGCCAAAAGCTGATAATGGGCTGCAATATAATCGCGTGGGGCAACCACATGTCAATGTCCACTAAAAGGTTTTTTGTGTGTGCCAATGACAGTGTCGAAGTGTTATTCTAAAAGTCTGACAACACAACATTATGGAAAGGATTATTTTCGCTTGATCTGCTGCGTTCTTTAATGTGATGGGTAACTTGTTGGAGAGAGCCGATGTTTTTAGTGACTTAATACTCAGCTGATATCGACAATGTGATTGCAAGACTTCTCCTTGAGCAAGATATGGATGCAAACATTAACAAGCAGATAGGAACAATAGCAAGCAGCCTGAATAAAGCAAAAGGTTAAGAGAAATGTTATCTCCTGTTGGGTCCTTTCGATAATGTTGTCATACACTTATAATAATTACTACCTGAGCCTTTTAGTCAGAAACGAGTCAGCACTTTTAGTTGACGTATGGAATGCCCTAAGCCCTGAACTCAATGCTGGACCTGTGTAACAATGTGTAACAATAATATAATATTTGAGTTTTATGCATAATGAGTACATTTTTAAAGGTTCTAAGGGAGTAAGGCTGTAGAAGGGGAAACAAAATAGAGCCAAGCCCAGTGTGCCAGATTGCATTCAGGTGTGAACAAAGCTTTATGAGTGATGTCAGATAAGTGCATTGAGTTTCTTGTCCTGCGCAGAACCCTAAAGCTTTGTACCCTAAATGCAACCTTTCACTGACAGCAGGTACTGCACAGGGCACAGGGGTTAGAGGACAGAGGGATTGTGGGAGGCCACTAACCATTAGACTGAGGGTGGTAAGCCCCCGGTTGAGAGTAAGGGATGGGAGCCTGGCCAGGGAACTGCTGCTGGAAGTTTCCGCTGAAACTGGTCGGGAGGCAATAGGAAGACACATTCCCAAAGCCGGCGGGCATGCTCATAGAGGCGGTGCCAAAGGAGGCTAGGAGACAAAGTATGTGTGTACACAAAGGCGCAGCACACCAAACACAACGAGGAGGAGTACATTCCACAAAGCTACTTGGCAATGTAACTGGGCTACATGTCATTAGCACAAATGTGTAATTGAAACATGAGTAAATAAGCTACAGTTTATATGCACACACACCTGCAGCTGGAGCTCTGCCATTGGCCTGGAAAGGGTTGGTGGCCATCTCCGGGCCGACGGCTGCAGCAACAAAGGGGTTAGTGGATGGGACGCCTGGAGGAAATGCAGGAGGAACTTAGCGTTCAAGCGATGTGGGAAATGTACAGCTCTGAACCGGTATTTCATTTTTAATGCATCAATGTAGTCGTAACAACTATTTACCACTTCCGAAGCCAGGCTGCATGCTGGGTAACACAGGTGGATTCTGCGCTGGCGATGAACCAAGAACAGGTCCAAATAAATTCCTGTAAGGACAAAGATCAGATGAAATGTCTTTACTTTCGTTCGACACATGCAGTTAGCACTAAATTAAACTTTAAAACTAATTCTGAGTTACTGCTGTTTTTTTGTATTCTGTTTTGAATTGCAAACACTTTAGCTGTGCAGGTCCTTCTTATAGAGTTTGTCTGGATTGAACTGTATTTATCCAAGTGTCCAAGTTATTCAGCCCAGTTCTGCGTCCTTCCCTTTGGGATCCTCTCTTGTTTGATGTGTGAAGACACTCAGGATTGCAATTTACATTTGATTGCAAACAATCAAAGATTATTTATATAGCCCAATATCACAAAACACATTTGTCTCCGGAGGCTCTTCAGAACAACAAACATGAATGACAGTGCTAAAAGATATAATAAAATAACAAGAATATAATAAAATAACACGATAGAATATAAAATAGAATAAATTCTTATTAAACAGATGCTCTCACAAACTGACGCAGAATCAGTTAACTCCTTTCTTGAAACCCATTTTATAGACTTGCTTTATGCGATTTTTCTTTTAATGCTTTTTCTTTTGTATTTTATTTGTTCATTTTATATTTATTGAAACTTTTTATTTTTCATTTTCATCTGTTTACCAACTTATTAACCTTTATCTTCTTGTTATAATTTGACCTTATACTGTTTTGCTTTTGTCTGGCCCTATTGTTCTGCTTTCTGTTGTTGTTCTATTGTTATATATATAGTGCTTTTGATTGGTCTGCCAAAGCCCTTTGTGATGTCTGATTGGGAAGGTGCCATATACATAGTTATTATAATTATGCAGAGGCAGCCTGTGTAGGACATGAACAGCTACTGGTGCACATGTATTAGCAGTGCTATTGCAATGTGTGTGTGTGTGTGTGTGTGTGTGTGTGTGTGTGTGTGTGTGTGTGTGTGTGTGTGTGTGTGTGTGTGTGTGTGTGTGTGTGTGTGTGTGTGTGTGTGTGTGTGTGTGTGTGTGTGTGTGTGTGTGTGTGTGTGTGTGTGTGTGTGTGTGTGTGTGTGTGTGTGTGTGTGTGTGTGTGTGTGTGTGTGTGTGTGTGTGTGTGTGTGTGTGTCTCTCTCACCCTGGCACGCTGCTGCCTGAGTTCACAGAGGAGCTGAGCTCGTTGTCCAGCTCAGCCAGAGCAGCGTAGCGGTCCTCTCGGCTGCTGCCGCCTATCTGGATGGGGACGGCACTAGACATTGACAGAATTGGCACACCTCCGCCTATGACACATTTTGGTGAGATAAAAAGATGGTGAGATATTCAAAGACGTGTGGCATGCATACATACAAAAGGTCAAATAATAAAAACAAAGAATTAGCCAAAGTATTCAGGAAAAGTGTGATATTTTGTAACAGCTTTATGCTAAATGCTAATTGGGTGTCTCCTTTAAGACCAAATAAAAAAAAAATAATAATTGGAAGGATGTATTAGTGTTTCCAAAATGACTAACTAAAGACAAGCTTAAAATGTCATAAGAAATCTGCAAATATGCTTACATCAAATGTGTAACAGTATTGATGACCATCACATGTTCTTAGCATCTATAGAGCACATGCTTGACACAGAAAGGACTCACCGGTGACCACCAGACATAATTATGAAAAATACTGAGATGAGGATGTGTGGACAGGGTGGAGGAAAGACAATGGTGGGGGTACCTGATGAAAAGGACTTTGGGGGGGGTGACGTGCTCAGATGGGATGGAATTGCAGTGTTTCCAAATGCATCAAAGTTGGCAAAGTTGGTGTCTGAATGACCCTGAGGTGCTGCAGCCGTGCACAAGGAGACATGAACACGTGATGAATGTGGAACTTAAAAACAATGGCAGGGAAGTAAATGCATGGAGTGACAACAAAACGAACGCTAAACACGACTATGTTTCCGTATTGATCTGTGTGGTGCCTTTGAGAGAGCCTTCTTACCCGAGTGGCTTGGGAAATGTGCAAAGTTGGCAAAGTTGGGAGAGCTGGAAGTTTGAGTGGATGGAGCAGCGAAGATGTCTCCTCCCAGGTCGGCGAGGAGGTCAAACTTCTTCTCCTGAGCAGCGATGAGAGCCTGGGAACGACCTCGCCCCGGAGACTGAGCAGCAGCCAAAAGAAGTAGAAGTTACAACCTTTCTCCAACCAAATTCCAGCACATCATCGAGGTTTCTTATTGGGCCTTGTATTCACAAAGAATGTATTGCAGCCGCAGATTGCAACGAGAATTTTGCATCATTCGCAGCCGCTATCTGCCCAGTGTCAAGGTCCAATCCATGTGGCAAGGTAGGGCAGATGTGCATCGAGTATGGGGGTAAATGTCAGCCTGAGGCAGAGGTCTTGGAAGAATTACTACTTTCATTCAAACCTCCCAAACTAAGAGACGAACATATAGGAAAATAAGCAAAAGGATCAAATGAAAGTGCAGGATTAAGGAAGAAAATACTTTGTTTATTCATAGGTGGAGCTTTGTTTATGAAATGACCTTACAGTAACTGCGTGTGACTATTAGTGCAGTCGGGCAGTTTTTGAAATAAGGCTCATTTACATAGAAGGGGGCGTATTTTTGACTTAATGGGCAAATTCCCTATTTTTGAAATATTTACAATTGGTACAGGATCACAGAGACGCTCTTTGCTCGGCAGGACAGTAAGTGGTACATCTCACCCTTTGCAGGTGCTTTCAGAATTAAGCCCCGACCAAATTGAACAGGATTGAACATTTTCTTTTTTTTTTTTAAATGGGAAAATAAGTGATTGACTATTTCCTGATTGCCAGAACGCATGGTTAGAACACAAGAGTGGTTACTACTATTTTACATCAGTGACAAGTTCAGTCTCTCTTTCAAACTCTCAAACCAGAGTTGATGATTGGTTAAACTTTTAAAAAATAACGAAGATATTTTTGCATGATTTTGCTCTGTGGAGTTTTATTGAGGTGTGTTTTACAACGCCAGGTGAAACTACTGTTTGTTGGATTTGAGCAGAGCACAATAATTGTTACCTCTAAATGTTTATAAATGATCATTTCCCTTCAAGACGCATCACAAACATTCGACAGGAGTAAGGACGCACATTATCATGGCCACACAGGTGAAGCTAATCGGTGCTGGAGCCGATAAATACCGTGACTACTGCCGAGTCATTCGTCCTGGGAATGAATACCGATAGTAACGTTTCAAAATACAAAAGCTAGCTTTGAGCAAGTGTTTAAGTTGAATTTGTCCAGCATGTTTAGCGGCTGCACAAGTCATGTTATTCTGTGTGAGTTCGCACTCAGTGTATTTCTGTTACCTGGCGCAGAGGGGTCTTGTTGAGCTGCAGGGTCTTGAGGGGCTGCACTTCGGGGGTGCTGCCAGTGCTGCTGGCTGAAGAGCCGGACACAGAGGCCTGCACACTGGCTACTGCCCTCGCCTGGTCTGGAGGGACATACCTACGCATCCAGAGAACAAAACCAACACAAATGTAGAGGATTGTTTTTGTCTTTTATTTAAGTTAAATACAGAAGCAGCTTTTTAACTAATCGTATAACTACGTGAAGACAACAAAATGGGTAGTTATTCGTTTGATTGCGTTGCGATAAAGGCTAGTACAAAAGGGAACTTCCTCCCAGGGTTTAAAATGTGCTCTTTCCACCAACACTACAGTTAAAGAGGAAAGTGACACGTACGCAAAGAATGTCCTGGATAATGAAGAGCATGCTGTCCAACTAAAACACATCCATAACTTTATGGCAGAGGCAGCGTTTAAACTTGCATGACAGCAAGTCAGCAATACTGAATGCCCCGCAGAACTTTTGAATTTTAAGCACTTTATTTAGCATTTACTACCTTTTAAAATATATTTTTAAAAGCAGTTGCATGCACTTATAAGTATGAATTATTCCTTTATTTCATTACATTTAGTGCATCATAAAAAACAAGTTATTCTCTTCCCAAAACACATCAAACAAACAATAAAAAAAACAATGAGTGTATGTTACCATCTTTTCTTTTCATATTTTTCTTGAAGGAACTCTTTTACTTTCTGTGGCTCTCGGAAATCTGGAACAACTAATGTCCTGTCGTCATAGAGGCCCAACCAGATGTGTTTACAGACCTTTTGGGGGGTGGGGGGCAGAGGAATGAGGAGAGTGGGAGGTAAAGGAAAGGATTGGGGTGGGGGTGGTGGCAAAGCCGGGAAGAGAGGTGAGAGAAAATAAAGGGAAGGGGGGAGGGGATGACGAGAAACGGGAGAAAAAAGTGGGGAGAGAGGAATGCCAATAAAGTTGACTAAGCAGGGTTCAGAAGAATGCCAAGATGCTCCAGAATGACTGCAAAACATTGTGAAATATGCTGAGTCACTAGTTGTAAAATGTGCACGGTACCTCATTGCTGTGTTTCTGTAGGAACTCGATTTCCTGATGTGTGAACGTGGTCATAGAGATCGACTTCACTCTGTGTGGGGGATTCAGTCCTCGTCTGTGGGTGAGGAGCTACATGTTAGCTTAGGAACAAGAGAGCAGGATGCAACCTGATGCTGTTCATGGGACAGGAGAAAAACAACCACACATGCATTGACATATTTTCTTCTGACATGTTGGACCTAATGTTTTGGGCATGGTAACTGAATCCCAGTATGAACATTTGACAAAATACCTAAGAAAAGTGACACACGTTAGCAAGTGACACACTTTATGAAATACCTTACAGTTTTGGTTTTAATCTCAAGAGATGTTATGGTAAATATGATTTCCCAACATCAATATAAAACTAATAAAATGAGTTACCGTCATGTCCTTGACGTCAACCATGACTCACCAGAAGAAAAAAAAATAGAAAAACATACGTCTACTGGCAATGAAAAAGGAGTCTGTTAAAAGAGTTAATTCATAAATATTTGCGATATTTAATCGATTGATTTCAATTAGAAATGACCTAAACCTTAATAGAAATGGCAGAGCCATAAGTGTAGCCAATACCATGATAACAATATCAATCAATCAATGTTTATTTATATAGCCCAATATCACAAATGTTACATTTGTCTCAGTGGTCTTCACAGTGTGTACAGAATATCAGTATGACAATACGACACCCTCTGTCCTCAGACCCTCACATCGTACAAGGAAACACTTCCAGAGAAAACCCGCAGTTTGAAGGGAAACATGGGAGAAACCTCAGGGAGAGCAACAGAGGAGGGATCCCTCTCCCAGGACGGACAGACGTGCAATAGATGCCGTGTGTAAATCGAAGAGATAACATATTTACAACATAGGTAGACCAAATGTTTGGAAATGCATGTGTGTATAATAAGAGGATGAATCCACGAGGATGTCAACAATCCTGTGGGAGCCATCAGGGAAGTAGTATGATGAGAGTCAGGCAGGACCACAGAGACAGGTTCAGCCATGACTCGAAATCCCGGACTCAAATCACGACTCAGGATCCCAGTGTATATAGACACCAAAAAGAAATTTGGGGGAAGCTGGGTTAATCGGAACATGAGAGTACACAGGTACAGACAGAGAGAAGGAAGAAGTAAGGCTTCCCCCGACAATCTAAACCTATAGCAGCAAAACTAGGGGCTGAATCTAATCAGCCCTAACTATAAGCTTTATCAAAAAGGAAGGTCTTAAGCGCACTCTTAAAAACGGATAGGGTGTCTGCCGCCCGAACACAAACTGGAAGCTGATTCCACAAATGTGGAGCTTGATAAGAAAAGGCTCTGGCTCCCATTGTACTTTTAGAGATTCTAGGAACAACCAACAACCCTGCATTCGTGGAACGCAATGCCCTAGTAGGACAGTAGGGTATAATGAGTTCTTTAAGGTAAGATGGCGCCTGCCCATTAAGGGCTTTGTAGGCGAGAAGAAGAATTTTAAATTCTATCCTGTGTTCTATAGGGAGCCAGTGTAAGGCAGCCAGAACAGGAGTAATGTGGTCCCTTTTCCTAACTCTGGTTAGTACACGAGCTGCAGCATTTTGAATCAGCTGAAGCGACTTGACTGACTTCTTGGTACTCCCTGATAATAAAGAGTTACAATAATCCAGCCTTGAAGTAACAAATGCATGGACTAGTTTCTCTGCATCGTTTTGAGGCAAGATATGCCTGATTTTTGCTATGTTACGTAGATGGAAGTAGGCGGTCCTTGAGATAAATTTTATGTGAGTGTTAAAGGATAAATCCTGATCAAATATAACACCAAGATTCCTTACAGTCTCACTGGAGGCCAAATTAATGCCATCCAAAGTTAGTATATCTTTAGATGGTTTGTTTCGTAGAGTATTTCGGCCGAGTACAATAACTTCAGTTTGGGCCATGTTTAACATCAAAAAGTTTAAGGTCATCCACGTTTTTAAGTCGTTGAGGCAGTCTTGAATTGTATTTAGATGATTGGATTCATCAGGCTTGATGGATAAATATAGTTGAGTATCATCCGCATAAAAATGGAAATGTAGAGTGATTCCTTATAATATTGCCTAACGGAAGCATATATAATGTGAACAAAATAGGTCCGAGCACTGAACCCTGTGGCACTCCATGGCTAACTTTGGTTTGCATGGAAGATTCATCGTTGACACACACAAACTGAGAGCGTTCAGATAGATCGGACCTAAACCAGCCTAAAGCAGTTCCCTGTATGCCAACTAAGTGCTCTAGTCTTTGCAATAGGACTTCATGGTCGATAGTGTCAAATGCAGCACTGAGATCGAGCAAAACAAGAATAGAGACAAGACCTTTGTCTGAGGCTATGAGAATGTCATTTGTGACTTCAACCAGAGCTGTCTCTGTGCTATGATGTGTTCTAAAGCCAGACTGAAAATCTTCAAATAAATCTTTGTTTAGGATGCAAGTCTGACTTCCATCCAAACTGAATATACATTATGAGTGTCAGTAGAACCTTTAAACCCAAATACTCTTATTCATGCTTCATTGTTTTGAAACATTAAATAATATCTGAAAGTAATATTGATATTTTTTTAAACATGGATCCACAGAAGAAAAAAAAACTTAGTATACAATTTAAAAAAGTAACAACAAAAAAGTTAAAACTGATGTCTACATAGTGAAGCAATGGACTCCTGTGTTTACTTCTGTAACATAGTGACATCACTGTGTTACTCTTGTATTGGCTAGCACTCCAACACATTGAACATGACGGCTAAAGGGCGGGGCATCTCTCAGTAGTTGACCAGCCAGCTAACCAATCAGAGCAGACAGAGGGTGAAAAGAGGTGCTGCAGCACATAGAAACATGTCACAGTAAAGACATAAATAAAAGTATGAATCTGAAAATGAGCATAATTAACAAACAAAACTGTTACAAGATTACTGAATCCTAGCTTGTTTATATAGCACAACATGTGTTATATTATATTGCATCCAATTTATTTTTGCATTGTTGGAGGAGCCTTGGACTTAAAATATGAATTGCCAAACTGACTGGAGCCATTCTGCCTATAACAATGAAGCCTTTGAATTTTGAATCATCTTTTTAATAAGCTGTGAATAATGAGGGTGTGTCTGTGCAAGGAGACGGCAGTAATGATGGGCAGCAGAAAGCCCGAGGTGACCCCAGATGAGCTGTTTACCAAATATAGGAGACACATTGCGATCAACAACTATTGCTTCACCAGTTGCGGCTTGATGGCAAATTGACAAAGACAAAACCGTTGAAAAAACAACTTGACATGTAGGTCAGTGTTGGCTATAAGGGATGTGGGCTCTATGGTCTGATGAGTCCAATACACATTTAACCAGAAGGCTTGTGGTGGCAGCATCATGCAGCTCTGGGAAGGAAAGCTTGTGGGGGTCAGACACGGAAGACACATCCTGGAGAAAACCCTGATGCAACCTTAAACAGGAATGGTTGAATAACAACAATGATAGTGTCCTGGACCAGAGGCCTGTACTACGAAGCAGGATTTTCGCTTAGCGAGCTAACTTCAGGGAAAACTCGGGCTTTCTGGTCCTACGACACTGGTTCTCTTTTTAGCGGGCTAGATCTCCATGGTAACTTATGCGGCTAACCTGCTCCGGAGCAGGTTAGGATGCAGGCTAAGAGATCAACTCAGTAAAAGCACCGCCTGCTGACCAATCAGAGCTCAGTGTGCGGAGTTTAAAGCTATCAAGTCATATTACAGGAGAAAGGAAATACAGTTTAAACTTCCGTTGCAGGAAAGACGGCCGTCAAAAATCACCGACTGTGTGAACGTGAACATTAATAGAATATCACCTCTTCAGAGCAATCTGACTATTATAACATTAGTGTTAAGAAAGCTTACTTAAATATCTGCCACAACATAAGTAACCGGATCAAAGTAACATTACGTACAGTCCGCGGCACTGTGAGTGCAGACGTCGATGTGTCCCATTATCATTCATATTAGGGATGTCCCGATCACCTTTTTTTGCTCCCGATCCGATTCCGATCATTTGATTTTGACAATCTGCCGATACCGATTCTTCCTGATCCGATCTTTATGCAATGCATTAAGAGAAAAAAAAGGTAACAGATAACGGCTGGTCATCCAACGCGATGAATTCAGCTATCTTGGCTGTTATTGTGTTGGCCTTTTCACTGTTCTGGGGCAGTTTCTCTTTCCTTTTAAAAGTCTCTGAAAGTGTCGGTTGTTTCAGTGCCGTTACCCGAGTGGCCGCTGTGTACTCGCCGTGTTGTTGTTGGTGTTTGTTTCTCAGGTAGCGCATTAGATTGCTCGCGTTGAACGTAGCTCTGTTCTTTCCACCACGCGGAACCTCCGCCTTGCAAACATTGCATCTGGCTGTTACACTGCCTTCGCTTTCAATTTTATAATACTTCCAAACTCCTGATATTTTCTCCGTCCCGACTCCCGAGTCACCAGCTGAACGTAGCCTCTCGTTAGCTTACTGCTACTATTAGACACTGCGCCCACTCTGTTGCCAGATTTCAGAGAAATAAGCAACCAGGTCTATGAAAACAAGCCCAAAGAAAGCAACACATACATGATGTTGTGTAATTTTAAACCAAAACTAAGTCCTCAGGATGACTTTAAGACGTGAACATGGTCATTTTTGTTTTGTAACATTAAATAAAATAAAAATATTTTATAAAAAAATAATAATAATCCCGATCCCCGATTTTTTGAAAATCACGTGATCGGCTCCGATCCCCGATCACGTGATCGGATCGGGACATCTCTAATTCATATCACATCATAATGTATCATATGTTTCCATATCTGAGTCAGCTGAGCCGTATCTGGCCGTGCAACACTCACAGCGTCACATACTGTATGCAGAAGTATTATTTTAAGCAACACATTAAGTTGACGAAACACTTGAGTCAAATGTAATTAAAGTCAGATCGTGTCTTAGACGGGGCAGTGATATCATAAACCTGTTAATGTACGCATTCAAACACTTTTTCTTTTACCAGCTGTATTCACCTTGCAGGTGCAGCTATGTGGCTTTGATCCTGGATAAAGTGTTTAAGTCATGAATGTTTAAAGTTTAACTTCTTCATTTTTGACTAGTATTAAAGACTTTTCATTCAGGAAGTATGACGCTGCGATCTCAGTACGCTTCTCCGTGTTTGTGATTGGTCGAATGCTCCAAATACCACCCCTTTCATGTGAACTAACTAACTAGATAGGACACGGCTGGCTTGAGCGATCCACTTGATAACCAGCGTCGTAGGACCGTTTAGCGAGAGCGTGTATGTTTTGGATTAGGCCAACCGGCTAACTCAAACATATCCAGGTTAGGTTGAACCAGCTTCGTAGCATAGGCCCCTGGTGTGGTCAAGTCTAACTTCCATCCAAACTGAATTTATGGCAGGATTTGAACATTTCTGTCCACTGCAACTTGACGGAGCTTTTTTTCTTCTGACGAAGAATAATGAAAGACAGCAATGCTCAAATACAGTCCCATCCACTTAAATTCAAGACTGTAACTGTTGGCAGATGTAATCTTTCCTTGTTGATGTGTTACTGTGCTTATAGTTTCATCGTGGAGGCACATAGACTGAAGGAATAACACACACTATGATCTTGTCAGGGTCTTTTTAGCTTGATTGTTAATTTGTTTCATACTATTTGTTACGTGCCAGGCAGAATACAACACATACTCATACACTAGTGCTGGGCCTTTTATTGTATCAATATTGTGATATTATAAGACTTAGCTCATATGTATACCGTATAGATATCCACTTGTTGATGTCATAAGTATCTTTTCGTGATTACTGAACTTATCAGACTGTTGTAGTTGTTTTATCAAAAATGTGATTTGTGTAGTTTTGTAATATTTTGTGAAAGCACCAAATATATGTATATAGCCCAGCCCTAACTCACTCACAGTATCACACACACACATCTTACTGAGGAGATACACACATGTAACAGCTACTGACATGCCTAAGGTAATCAGACATGGTGGTCTCTGTAGAAACTACGTGGGAGTAAGCAGTCAAGACATTGGATAAATCCTGGTTATGACTTCATAAAGTTTCTAAGAAAGAAGAAGACGGTGTTTCATCAGACTCAGCAGCTCAGGACGAACCACTGCCCTAGTTAGTCTGTCAACTACTTCCCAAAGGGAGCGACCCACCCTGCTCCTTCTTATCTACCTAGAATAGTGTGTGTGTGTGTGTGTGTGTGTGTGTGTGTGTGTGTGTGTGTGTGTGTGTGTGTGTGTGTGTGTGTGTGTGTGTGTGTGCGCGCGCGCGTGCGTCAGGGGGTCCCGCTAGAGTTTAACTAGAGGAGGTTTCTCTGTGACGTGCTGTTTTTGAACAAGGTGATCAAATATGTGACTGTTGGGTCCTATAGACTCTATAGGACGTGCTAACCTGGCGATAAGTTACAGAACTCCCCCTCACACTCTGCCTACATATCTGAAAAACACAACTTGTTATCGCAGACTGTAAACAAACAAAAATGACAACACTATTTGCCCTAACCCAACTCAACGAAGCGACGTTACCTGTCCTGACGTTAACGCTAGCTAACGAGCTAATGGTACCGCCAAGTCAGTTGCGGACCGGGACAAACCCATGACCGACTGCGGCGTCCTGTCCGTGCCCTGTCGGACACTGAAAATGAAAAAGATGCTAGTTTACCCTAAAAAGAAACTCACAATATGCCGGAGCAGGTGGTACAGACGAAGGAGCCCACTGTCATGTTGACATAGGTCGGGCCGCGCTGGTCGCAGTCGAAGCATTTCCTATTCGCGGGCAGGCTAGTCATTTCCCGGAGCATCTTCAGATGAGTCTCCTCCTGCTTTCGCTTCGCGCTCGTCGCCATGGTAGAAAACAACCGTCTGATATCACCGGGGAGGGGAAGTTTGATCAAGGGACCCGGGACAGTGCGGGTGCCTTCAGGGGAGACTGGTCGTGGCAGACACCTTTCCGAGAGGTCTGGCCGAGAGACTGGGCGACTGACAAACTGCTTCTTCTACTCGGGGTAAAAGTGGGAGACAGATCGGCCTCACAAGCACAAGCGCCATCTGTTGGTTTGGAATAATGCCTAATTTAAAGTAACACTATTCAGGAATGATAATACAAACACACATTGAAACATTTTGTACAAAAATACTGCGAATTCACACTTTTCATAAAAACAGCTCACAGACTAATTGTCCCACATATGGAAGGTTTCCAGAGGAGTAGAAGTAAAAGCCTTGGATCTTGAAAAGTTGTAATTGAGGTGTCAAAAACGTAAAAAATCTTCTTTATATCAAAACTCCCATTACATAAGGGCACCTTTAAAAAAACAAAACATAAAAAGGGACAGTTATTTATTTCAATTGTGTTTTATTGTTTTTTAAGACACATTTCTTATTGTTTTTTAAGACACATTTCTTAAAGCATGAGTTATATTGTACTGCTCAAATTGTGTCCTGAGAATAAATGTGTGAGAACACAAGAGAACAAACTAAAAAAGAAGAACAAAAGCTAAATAACTTATTAGACAGATAACAATTTCGCAAAATGAGCTGCAGAAATACCTTCAGCAGTTTTATAATTTCTTAAAAAATACCAACATGATAGTGTATACTGTACAACAAATACATACATATTTTGTATATTTTGATATCTGTCGCCACTTTTATTGTTTTTTTCAAACTCTCTAAATACGCACTTTTATTAGGATTGGGATTGGAAAATTAAATAAAAAAACAGATAACCCACAAGTACCCTTTTTTCATATTGCAGCATCTCACCATCTCTTTTTGCACATGTTACCACTTGTGTGCATGTTTTAACATTCAAGGCCTTGGTCTCAGCCTTGGCACCCTGAACACAACAGGTGCTCATTGAATATCTAGTGATGAGACATCCGCTGTCTCCAGTGTGGGGGGGGGGGGAAGGCCTCCCCAACAGTGATCACACTGTTCCCTTTCATAGCCCACACCGCCTGCTCTGCTTTCTATGTAGCTCTGCAGGAAACTGCTGGATACACTGAAGAACTGCTCAGTGCACTGCATTGTTGCAGACACTGCTGTTAGGACCAGATCAGATTATTGTATTGTCAGTGGGGGAAGTGTCCTCCCATGGAGAGACAAAGACAGAGTCTTGCAAATCTCCTGTTTTGGCTCCTTCAAAATGTGGAGGGTTACTAGAAGGCACTTGGAAAAACCTAGTCTTCTCTGAATGTAACACCATGATTCAACATGTAAAGCCTCTAAAACTGTTGAAATGTGTCAATTATTAGCCTAATGTAAATGATACAAAACACATTATTATTTAGTCACTGTTATGGATGGTGAAGATGCTAGATATCGTCATCAAAACAAGAAGGAGGCATGATGGCTTGTTTAAAAAAATGTCTTATGCCAGACATTAACAGATTGTCTCTTTCATTTTTTTCAGAGTTGTATCTAATATCAGGAAATGCAGACGTCTTCCAACTTGGACGGTGGAAGCAGCAAGCAGGAGATGTTGGCAGCCTTACTTAGTCTTGGGTCTCTTTCCGTTGCTGCTTGCAGCGTCCACAGGCTGGAGGGAAAAATACACAATTGTTAAGACTAATCAACAAACCACATTTGGAACTACTGAAAATTAAAAGTGATTTTTTTTTTGTAGAAATCATGATTGATCCAAACATATCAAACATCACACTAAGTCACACTACCTTGAAAGAGAACTACAGTTGCATCATGTCAAAACGTAAAGAAACAAATCTCTCTCAAATAAGGGGTTGCACGTTTTAAGCTAATGTAGAAACATGTTGGTGCGACATGGTGGACTCTGTGGAAGTGGTCCTGCTCCTTAAGGGGGCCCTATTATGCTCAATTGTAGGTTCATAGTTGTAACTACTGCCTCTACTGTGACATGTGTCCATGCTTTAATGTAAACCAGAGCCCAGTCTGCTCTTATTGGTTAGTTGGCCGGCTCAGTTGTGATTGGTCAACCATTTAGAGATTTCCTGCCTCTTATATATCATGTTACGATGTGGATTTTAGCCTTTGCAGACCATTTACATGCACTAAAACCTATATAACACACTGCAGGAGAGGGAAACCCCCAAAAGCAGAATTGGGCCTCAGTAATTCAATTTAATTTAATAGATGTACTGCAATGAATCAAGTTCTGAATCAATTCATTAAAACAATTTAAAAAAGCTCTACTTTCTCTCACCTGCGCCCTCTTTCTGGTAACTCTAAAGAAGTCCTCAATGCGAGTCTGCTTGCCTTGTCCCTCTGCCTTCTCTTTTTCCCTCTCCTCCCGCTTCCTTCCCCGTGTCTGACGGAACTTCTCCATGCGATGACGGATTCTCTCCTCCCTGAAACACATACAAATGTATACAGTCATAACTGTCTTTGAAAGAGACAGAAAAGCATGTAAAAATAAGTATACGTACTTAAAGTATTTGACGTGGCAGAGAAGTCTAACCAAGGATTCTTCATCTGGCTCCGTCCAGGTGAGTTCAGGAGCTACCGAGTGTGCTGCATCCAGGAATATCTTCCGAGCTTCTTTGTACTCCCAGAAATGTGGCACAGGATGGGTCTGAAAGAAGATATCGTAGCAGACCTTACACTGTGTTGTGAAGCTACGTACAGAAGGATACTATGACCACTGGTTGTCCAGCTGTTACCTTTCTGTTGACGTGCAAAACCACGTTCTCAATAGTACGGTTGCTTCTGGATCAGAGACAGCGCTCTTGTTGGACCCAACCGGCTATCTTGTCGCAGTAGTCACAGCCCAGCAGAATACACAGGTCGACAAACTGTTGGAGGGAAAAGATGCTCAATGAGAAAGGTTTATTGACACACTTAATGTTCTGTACTTCGATGATGTCTGTAATGCTCTCACCTCCTCCTGGGTCATTTTGAGTTTCTCTAACAGCTTGGGTAAAGAATATTCAATGACGTCACTGTGAAGAAAAGGAAGAAGAAGAATATAGCTCCCCATCAAAAACTGATATTGATTTTTTTTGTAGGATCTTTTTAAGTTGGCCGTTTTTATATTGCCCCTGTCTGGTAAAGCTTTAAAGGAATAGGGTACTTTTACTGAAAATACATCTGAGCATACAAACCATGTAAGGAAGATGGATTCAACAACGTAAAAAAAACTAGGGAATACTTTGGAACATGACCATCAGAAATGTAAATAAAACAAACAAAAATGGTTAAACTTAAGAAACGCCATTCAAATCAATCACGAAACAACACACATTGCTCAGTTCTGACCTGTCCTTCTTGGCGTTGAGCTGTCGAATGAGAATATTGGCTCCAAACGGCAGAGTGTCCATGTCCTCTGATGCCACGGCATCCACAGTCCCATCTCTCACCAGCTTGGCACACAGCGCCTCAGCATCTCCCGGAGGCCTGCAGCACCAGACGGGGAGATACAAAACACTAAAAACATGTACTGAGGAAAGCCAGGGAAGAGACACATGGGATTTGAAGGAATACATTGAGCCTTGACCTGGATGACAGGAACACCCAGAAGCTTCAGCAGCTGGAGACAGTCTCTGGTCTGGGCTGAGGCTACATCACAGAACAGTCAAGGTTCACTTGAAAATAATCAACATTAAAATGATATTCCCAGTTATAGTTCTACAGAACATAATGTCTTCTACAATAAGTCTGAAACCACCTTAACTTAATATTTTCTTTAAAATCTGTGTTACGGTTTCCTAAAAGTTGAAACTAGTTGCACAGAAATTCACTATTAAAAGGGGCCTATTCTGCTCATGTTCAGGTTCCTATCAGCATGTAGTGTCTCTACTGGGACGTGTCTGCGTGCTTTAATGTTCAGAAAGCTCTTTATCTCTCTCATACTGCCTGTGCTGGCAGCACCTCTTTTCAGCCCCGAGCTGGCACGCTCTGTTGTGATTGGTCAAACCGCTTAGTGATGTCCCGCCCCTTGGCCTATCAGGTACAATGTGTCGGAGCACTAGCCAATAGAAGTGAGAGTGTGATGTAGGGACATCACTATGATGTCGCAGAATTAAACAAAGGAGTCCAATGAAGTTGTTTCAGGCGGATGTGTGGGAGAGAAATGGAGTGAACTTTGGGATCATTTACATGCACACAAACCTAAACAACACACTGCAGGAAAGGGAAATCCCCCAAAAACATAAAAGGGCCTTTCTTTAAGTGGTTGACCAATCACAGAGGCAGCCAGATAACCAATCACAGCAGACTGGGCTCTGGTTTCAGACAGAGGGTGAAAAGAGCTGCTGCAGCACAGGCGGTATGAGACAAAGAAAGAGCTTTCTGAACATTAAAGCATGGAGACATGTCCCAGTGGAGACACAGAATACAAATATGAACAGGAAAAAAGCATCATAGGGCCCCTTTAAAAATGATACTTAAGGTGTGTGTGCGACTGGCCCCTGTGCATTTGGTCATCACTCTGTGCAGATGTACCTGTGCCTGTTCGGTTGGGTGACTTCCAACCAGCAGCTTCAGCGCGCTTCTCAAGCTGCAGGGAAAAGCGGACTTTCGATTAGCGCGACTGGGAGCCATCTGTATCATACTTCAGGTGTTAGCTGGCCCGTTGAATTCACTTTCACTGCATTGTTATGGATATGTTTAGTATAGGTGTCACTTACAACAGCGCTCTTCTCCCTGGGAGGCTTTCCATCAAACACAAAGACTGGCTTTATGCAATGTTCCAGGAAGGTGAGCGTGCGGAAGAAAGAGACCAGTCAGGGGGCTACAGGAAATAAACACATCTCACATAAATACACTGGCCAAAGAATAGAAAAGATGTTGTTTGGAGACGCCTTGATTAGACTTTATGGATGCAGTTTGTGGTGGACTTGTGTTGGATCCCTTTGTTTTATATATGTTGTATGTATGTATATATGTTGTTCTCATCTGCAAATGAGATGAAGATATTAAAAAGTTTTTATTCTGAAGTGTCCTGGATTAGGTGTTGAGTATGTTTCGGGACGATTGATGAACTGAGATGGAAGTGGGAAATCATTTATATAATATGCAGGTCACAGAAAGGACAAGTCATGTATACATGAGAAAACGATACTGCGTCTTCACGGTCAGCTTTAGGAAACTCACCTCAGTGAAGGCGTCGCCGCACGGAACTGGTTCATAACAATGGAGGTATCCAGTGCGATACTTTTCCTGTGGGGAGTAACGCAGCACACCAGCATCATCAGCACATAATACAACCTCCATGTAGTCAGCTTGTCTTTCATTACATTTCCAAATGTGTTGTTTCTTTGGCAACACATTTATTTCACTATATTTCAGAGGAAGTATTCATATGTATTCACGTACTTCATTTACATGCAGCAGTTCATAATAATCAGTGCAAATTAATGCAACTGTAAGTATTCAGAAGATCGTAAAGGAGTATTTTAAGACTGTCGTATTTGAAAATTAAATTGAATATGTTATCTAAGGTATTGTAAGCTAAATGTACTTACAAAAAGTACTCTGTATGCAGTATGCCTATTTCACAGTATTGTTTTTACATTATAATTATATCATTGTTTTTATCACTAATAAATACATATAAGGCATTTTGTAGTTTGTCAATAAAAAGTCAACTTAAGATACTTATAAAGCCGAGTTATTTGTGTTTTTAAATGTAAAAGTATATTTGACTACAAAATATAGAAAGTAGAAGTATAAAGGAGGAATATTTGGAAATACTCAAGTAAAGTACCTCAAAATAGTACTTTAGCACAGTACTTTTGTAAATACTCTTGAGAACATGATAAATCAGTGAAGTAACGTTAGTGTTACTTCTAAACAGGTTTACAGGCAGTGATGTAAGGTAACTAAATACATTTACTGAAGTACGGTACTTAAGCACAATTTAAATACATGTAGTTACTTCACAGATGTGAATGAATGATGTGAAATCTAATCAAGTGTTGAATCAGACTTTAGTTCCACCTGGAGTAAATCCACAAGCTACCCTGCAGTCTACAAAGTCATTCAAACTAGCTGCACCTTCACCAGCTTTGAGAACACTTTCATGATCAGTCATTATAAAACATATCATATATATTATTCTGAAATGGGCCAATCTGCACTATGACTCAGACTACTTTTACTTTTGGTACTTTAAGTATATTCTGATGATGCTAACACTTTTGTACTTTTACTGAGTAACATTTTGATTGCAGGACTTGTACTAGTAAGTAACAGAGTATTCCTACACTCGAGTACTTCTACTTTTACTCAAGTACAAGATCTGTTTACTTCTCCCACCTCTATTTACATGAGTATTTGATTCTTGTAGTTAACAACACATTGAGCTAAGCTAACTAGCATTCAGGTGGCTATATGCCAACTTTAGCTTTTTAGCCCCTTGCTAGACCACATCACCAACACAAGTACAGTATAACGATAACAAGATGGTGCGGTATATTACCCGTGTAGTCACTGATGTCCTTATGAGAAATAGCACCAGGAGCATCCTGACGGATCAGATCTGCCAGTTTGGTGATGCCCATTGTCACCCAGCAGCACCACTGCCTAGTCTGCCTTTATGGATTAGGAATACTTCCGGTAGAAGAGGAAAAACACTTGTTCAATTATGGTTGGATCCAAATGAATTGGTGTTTGTTTGGGATCTTTGGCAGATCAAGTGGACTTCACATTAACCGAAACGACAACAATGTCCGGTTACATGCCCTGAACATCTCCCTGCTGTTGCACCCAGCAGAGCAGCAGGGGGCAGCATTGCTCAAACACAAACTGGAACAAATTGACATCCATCATTTATTACAGAAAAAATATTAACAGACAATGAATGTATTCATATATTACAAAGAAAGTTAAATATTTAAGTTAAACTCCAGCTTTAGGCAGTATGTTTAACAAAAAAGTTGGTTACAGCAACATTTTTGGATGTGATAAATGATGGTATACATTGCCATCTATTTCCTGATCATACACATAGTAGCTCTAATATTTATTTCACACCATATAATGAATAAAACCACAGTCCATGCTTTTAGTCTCTTATGTAACTTAGGTAAATCACAAGTGGTCAAATTCTTTAAAAAAAATAACTACAAAAAATTTGAAACAGTAGAAATCGCATGGAGAAACATCACTGCACAGATGAGCCTTAGTACTCCACCCTAAGTATTTGTGTTGCCATGTTAGCTACATCATCCAAAGTAAAAGAACAAAATTGAGGAGAAAGTACAACATTGACATCAATAGGCTGTACATGAATGTTTTGTGTGTGGAGTTCAGGACATCCAGGGTAAATGTTATGGCATCTCTAGATTTAGACATCTCAATTTGACACTTTTATTATGGTAGTTTTTTTTTCTTTTTTCAAACAGACAGGATGGGTCAGGTCTGAGGTTCCCAAAACATTTGTGGCTGAAGTAAATCCTTGTGTTCCCCTCTTATAACTCTTCTCCTGAAGTAAATCCTTGTGTTCCCCTCTTATAACTCTTCTCCTGAAGTGAAACATTGTGTATGAGCTCACAGCCTCAGTGGAACATCCTTTACAGAGAATCGATCGAGCTTAAATGTGCAATCAGTAGCACTTGCACTAAATAACCATGAAGTGAGGGAGGCTAAGCAAAGCTTGTTGAGAAATATACCAGGCATTCCTTGTTTTGATGCACATATTATATATATATTACCGGTACCACATTTAGTTTCCCCTACGGATACGTGTACGGCTGTACCAAATTATTATTATTCAAAGCTTTTATTGATGTTGTCAAATAAAGTATGTCGTATGTTTTGACAGTATCAGCACCAACATGTTTTCAACAATCATTCGATATCAAAATAGTTTAGCAATATTTTTCAGAGTTGTAATTCTATTTGTATGACAGGAACCTGTGTTGTATCTAGGTTCAGCTTTTCACATCGAAGCAGTTGCTAACCTTTTGCAAAAACAGTCAGTTGTGTTTCCTTGCCTCCTCTGCATACAGCCCTCACCTGATTGGGTGTGCAACAAATGGTCAGCGGTAACTAGGTCAAATTTGAAATGTGAGCAGTGACCATTTCAAGTGGTACACGATGCCGAGGGGAGCTCTGCCGCCTCGTCGGGCAGCACTGCTCCCTCCGTAGAAACACCACGGATACGCCAGCATACAGCTGTTTTACTATCATGTGACTACAGCTTAAGATCACATCTCGACAGCGCTAGGCTTTACATTTGGAAGTGAAACCCCAAAACAGAACGGGCTAGGATTAGAAAGAGGACTGTATGGTGGAGGACATTTGCTAATGTTCTTGTACTTTTCTGTGGTTGACTGTAATTTAAGTAAAGACTAGTAGAGTATGTCAATGGTTGCACCTTTAACAAGTAATTGCTCTGGCTTCCAGTGTTCTGGGGGACTCGGTCTGGTCCAAACCTCAGCGCCGGAGCCAGATCCAGGTGTTGATGAGCCAGAAGGTCACCGTAGCAGAGTACAGGATCACCTCTCGCTTGGAGCGCTCTTTGTTCTCCTCCTCCAGCAGCTGCAGGCGGCGGTTCAACTTCACAATCTGAATAATGACCACAAAGACCTTTCACCATCTACTTTAAAGAAGTACATCCAAAGGATTACCACTATTTGGTTTCCAAGCTAAGTGTTAAGTATGCAGGATGATGTCAACGGACCTTGTTTAAAAATCGACAGACACAAGGAACATTTTGATATTTGTGTGATCACTGATCATGTGTTAGAAAATTACAACATATCAAAGAAACTTCCATTAAAGCCCAAAACCACATCAGGAGAACACTAATAGAACATGTCGAGTCATTTCTTACTGGCCCCATGATGGAATGACTGCTTGTGTCTGTAATGTATTTCTGATGTCTGTGTACATCTCAGTATGTAACACAGCCAGTTGTCTCTCCTCTGATATGTGACACCTAAACTTGCCGTGTCAGCATGCCTTTGTAACAATTCAGCTAAAAATAGGAGAGAATACTTGTAACAAGCAGGGGCGCCGCCAGGGATTTTGGGCCCCATGAAAAGATATCACATTGGGCCCCATCACCAGGCCCAGGCCACGCCAACCAACTGCTGTAACCACACCTCCAGAACCCAACCCACTCATTTACGCTTTAAATACCTACCTGTACAGGCTTGCATCCATCTTGTAGTCCAATACTAACTTCACAATATTTACACACACTGTGCACACTACAAATTCTACTGCAACATTCTGCGGCAGTAGAATTCACTATTTGATATAACACTAACATTCCTAACAATAGACCTCAATAGTCATCTTTTATGGTGTACATGCCTTTTTAATAACATCTTTGAATGGAACATTCATAAATCAAAAATAAATATAACTTAAATATACATAAATTAAAATAAAGTGAACATTAACACCAATATTATCATTTAAAATGCTATAACAAAAAAATAACTTAAGCAGCAGATTTTTAATTAAATATACATACCAACTACAAAATAAGCGGGTATTAAAGTGTAAATGGACAACAGAACGGAAATGGAAGTGAAAAGGCCTGATGGTGCTAAATCAGAGCCTATGACCTGTTCTCAGTCTCTTTCTCAACATGCATCTTCTGTGTAGTGATCCAATACCGTTACCATAGCCTTGCCCTTTAACAGTTATCACGAGCCCTGGCTCAGCCTTACTCACCAAGAGCCCAGCGCCTAGCCTTCTTACAGGCAAAGTCACTGATCAAGTCCTTGAAGTCCAGCTTTCTAGCCAACTAGCTTTCAATGGACAGCATGGTAAGACTGCAAAGCATTATGGGGGGACAGGGCTGCGGAGCCTAAAGATGGATCTGTTGGTCCTGGCACCAGGGGAGGGACAACTGATTTAGGCCCATTCCCAAACCGCCCCCTACACCCTACCCCTCCGTTTGCACGTTCACGCGGAGGGTCCGCCATATTGAGGGCTGTTCCAAAGCAACGAGTGTGGAGGGGGAGTGGGCTCTCAAGCCCTCAAACAGCGAGTCTGCAGCGGTGCTGACTTGAGACCGGTCTCTACCTGACCGGAGTCACGCTGTGTGTGTCCGTCAGGAAACACGCTGTTTACAAGTAGTTCCAGCTAACATCTACTGATAAACTGCGATGTTAACAACCTCATTATAACCTCATATGTTTTTAACTTAGGATCATACCTGTGTTTAGTCTAGAAAAAGGTAAATGTGTGCATTTTATTATAAAGTTGTGTATGTTTACAGACCGTTGCAAAAACTAAGAAGCTTATAAACATCAGGTTTAAAACTAAAAGAGCTTTGACACACAATGAAAGATGTTTGGAGTTTTATTTGAGTTAGTCATTTAAACTTTTTGTCTAAGAGATGCTGATTTGAAACCGTTGTTACATACAGTTACGGCATTTCCTGTTTCTGCCGGAGAGAGGGGAGGCCGTCCCAAAGCTTGCTGCTGTATTTACTCCCTCCATCTGACAGGAGGGAGCCTCGTTGAGCTGCGAGTGTGGCTACAGACGGAGTTCACTCCGTCACGGAGGGGTAGGGTCGAGGGAGTGGTTTGGGATTGGGCCTTAGTCTGAATAGCTGCTAAAAATGTACCTGTTACATGTAAATAGAGGGGGGTGTTCAGAGGCTTTGAATAATTAACTTTTGGAAGAAAATAAGTGAAATGAATAGAAAGTTTAGTGACTACATTATCAATGTAACGTTATATTAATGTTAATTGTTGATGATTGATGAAAGGTTACTTAAAAATGTTTTCTTAATGTTCTAAAAATGTTTTGGGCCCGTGAGTCAGACGGGCCCTTAGAATCGTCCTAACTTTTCACCCCCTTACGGCGCCCCTGGCAACAAGCAGAATATGCACACCAGAGCAGATGAGGAGCACATGAATCACTTATCAGTGAGAGAGGTATTACCTGCCGTCGCAGTGACGAGGCGTCCATTAGGCCAGACTCCTCAGGGTTCATATCCAGAGCCAGCTCCAGGTGGGACCTGCGAGTACATATCCACACATTTAGTATTACAGCAGTATTACACTGCAACATATATTCAATGTTATTTTCTTTTATGTTTAAGTATATTCTGTTTTGCAGTGTTGGAGGAGCTACACTGCTGATGTGACAAATAAAGCCTTTGAATCCGTTGAAGATCAAAATATCTCAATTTAGAATAATGCCAACAGTGACATACTTCAAATGAGTGCAACTCGGCGGCTTTCTGCACAGCTACAGAAACAGTCCAGCACACATTTATCCAGCCATAGAATGTTGTTGGACAATAGCGTTAAAAACCTGAACAAACATCATGACAGCACAAGTTCAATGTGTATGGCTTTATTATAATGTACACTTCATTAGGACGTTCCTGCCCTGTCTGGCTGCCTTGCTTCAGAGACTCCTATACTCCATAGCTTTGTCCTGAATTACAGCTCCACCTGGGAAGCTTCCTCAAGGCAATAAGGCTGTGGCAGGAGCAGCTCTGTAATCAATCAGTCCGAGTATACTCAATGAATTATAAATACAGATATAATGCTATTTGCAACATATATGATTGATTTGAACCTTCTGATTTCATATTTAAATCACAACAGACTCAAAGCCGACCAGCTCACACCCGCACACTCAAAGCCTTTCCAGTAGCGATCCGTCTGCCAGGCCGTTTAACACCAAGCCCTTAATAAGAGCCAACACGCAAACATATGCAATAATAACAAACCACTAACTTTCTGAATTCTAATAGAAGAATAGTCACAATGGTACTGTTTCTGTTTCTGATTGTATGTAAAGCGTCTTTGAGCATTAGGAAAAGCGCTATAACAATCCAATGTATTATTATTATTATAATTGTGACGACTCGCTTGCTGTTCGTCATGAGCATAACGCTTCCTATTTTCAGGAATTGTCTTCCACCACCAGGACCAGCTGTTTGTCCTGAGAAAGTGATCACAGTGCTTTCTAAGAATTACAGGGACAGAGGAAGACAGATGACCTGCGGGGGGCGTCGTCCAGCCCCTCGATGACCTGCTGGTACGCCCGGCGTGTCGTCGACTGGATATAATACATGAAGCCGGCAGCTGTAAACAGGTTGATGTGCGCATCCTCAGGGGAACAGAGGGGGGGACTGCTGCCTGAGTTCACAGAGGAGCTGAGCTCGTTGTCCAGCTCAGCCAGAGCAGCGTAGCGGTCCTCTCGGCTGCTGCCGCCTATCTGGATGGGGACGGCACTAGACATTGACAGAATTGGCACACCTCCGCCTATGACACATTTTGGTGAGATAAAAAGATGGTGAGATATTCAAAGACGTGTGGCATGCATACATACAAAAGGTCAAATAATAAAAACAAAGAATTAGCCAAAGTATTCAGGAAAAGTGTGATATTTTGTAACAGCTTTATGCTAAATGCTAATTGGGTGTCTCCTTTAAGACCAAATAAAAAAAAAAAAAAAATTGGAAGGATGTATTAGTGTTTCCAAAATGACTAACTAAAGACAAGCTTAAAATGTCATAAGAAATCTGCAAATATGCTTACATCAAATGTGTAACAGTATTGATGACCATCACATGTTCTTAGCATCTATAGAGCACATGCTTGACACAGAAAGGACTCACCGGTGACCACCAGACATAATTATGAAAAATACTGAGATGAGGATGTGTGGACAGGGTGGAGGAAAGACAATGGTGGGGGTACCTGATGAAAAGGACTTTGGGGGGGGTGACGTGCTCAGATGGGATGGAATTGCAGTGTTTCCAAATGCATCAAAGTTGGCAAAGTTGGTGTCTGAATGACCCTGAGGTGCTGCAGCCGTGCACAAGGAGACATGAACACGTGATGAATGTGGAACTTAAAAACAATGGCAGGGAAGTAAATGCATGGAGTGACAACAAAACGAACGCTAAACACGACTATGTTTCCGTATTGATCTGTGTGGTGCCTTTGAGAGAGCCTTCTTACCCGAGTGGCTTGGGAAATGTGCAAAGTTGGCAAAGTTGGGAGAGCTGGAAGTTTGAGTGGATGGAGCAGCGAAGATGTCTCCTCCCAGGTCGGCGAGGAGGTCAAACTTCTTCTCCTGAGCAGCGATGAGAGCCTGGGAACGACCTCGCCCGGAGACTGAGCAGCAGCCAAAAGAAGTAGAAGTTACAACCTTTCTCCAACCAAATTCCAGCACATCATCGAGGTTTCTTATTGGGCCTTGTATTCACAAAGAATGTATTGCAGCCGCAGATTGCAACGAGAATTTTGCATCATTCGCAGCCGCTATCTGCCCAGTGTCAAGGTCCAATCCATGTGGCAAGGTAGGGCAGATGTGCATCGAGTATGGGGGTAAATGTCAGCCTGAGGCAGAGGTCTTGGAAGAATTACTACTTTCATTCAAACCTCCCAAACTAAGAGACGAACATATAGGAAAATAAGCAAAAGGATCAAATGAAAGTGCAGGATTAAGGAAGAAAATACTTTGTTTATTCATAGGTGGAGCTTTGTTTATGAAATGACCTTACAGTAACTGCGTGTGACTATTAGTGCAGTCGGGCAGTTTTTGAAATAAGGCTCATTTACATAGAAGGGGGCGTATTTTTGACTTAATGGGCAAATTCCCTATTTTTGAAATATTTACAATTGGTACAGGATCACAGAGACGCTCTTTGCTCGGCAGGACAGTAAGTGGTACATCTCACCCTTTGCAGGTGCTTTCAGAATTAAGCCCCGACCAAATTGAACAGGATTGAACATTTTCTTTTTTTTTTAAATGGGAAAATAAGTGATTGACTATTTCCTGATTGCCAGAACGCATGGTTAGAACACAAGAGTGGTTACTACTATTTTACATCAGTGACAAGTTCAGTCTCTCTTTCAAACTCTCAAACCAGAGTTGATGATTGGTTAAACTTTTAAAAAATAACGAAGATATTTTTGCATGATTTTGCTCTGTGGAGTTTTATTGAGGTGTGTTTTACAACGCCAGGTGAAACTACTGTTTGTTGGATTTGAGCAGAGCACAATAATTGTTACCTCTAAATGTTTATAAATGATCATTTCCCTTCAAGACGCATCACAAACATTCGACAGGAGTAAGGACGCACATTATCATGGCCACACAGGTGAAGCTAATCGGTGCTGGAGCCGATAAATACCGTGACTACTGCCGAGTCATTCGTCCTGGGAATGAATACCGATAGTAACGTTTCAAAATACAAAAGCTAGCTTTGAGCAAGTGTTTAAGTTGAATTTGTCCAGCATGTTTAGCGGCTGCACAAGTCATGTTATTCTGTGTGAGTTTCTGTTACCTGGCGCAGAGGGGTCTTGTTGAGCTGCAGGGTCTTGAGGGGCTGCACTTCGGGGGTGCTGCCAGTGCTGCTGGCTGAAGAGCCGGACACAGAGGCCTGCACACTGGCTACTGCCCTCGCCTGGTCTGGAGGGACATACCTACGCATCCAGAGAACAAAACCAACACAAATGTAGAGGATTGTTTTTGTCTTTTATTTAAGTTAAATACAGAAGCAGCTTTTTAACTAATCGTATAACTACGTGAAGACAACAAAATGGGTAGTTATTCGTTTGATTGCGTTGCGATAAAGGCTAGTACAAAAGGGAACTTCCTCCCAGGGTTTAAAATGTGCTCTTTCCACCAACACTACAGTTAAAGAGGAAAGTGACACGCTACGCAAAGAATGTCCTGGATAATGAAGAGCATGCTGTCCAACTAAAACACATCCATAACTTTATGGCAGAGGCAGCGTTTAAACTTGCATGACAGCAAGTCAGCAATACTGAATGCCCCGCAGAACTTTTGAATTTTAAGCACTTTATTTAGCATTTACTACCTTTTAAAATATATTTTTAAAAGCAGTTGCATGCACTTATAAGTATGAATTATTCCTTTATTTCATTACATTTAGTGCATCATAAAAAACAAGTTATTCTCTTCCCAAAACACATCAAACAAACAATAAAAAAAACAATGAGTGTATGTTACCATCTTTTCTTTTCATATTTTTCTTGAAGGAACTCTTTTACTTTCTGTGGCTCTCGGAAATCTGGAACAACTAATGTCCTGTCGTCATAGAGGCCCAACCAGATGTGTTTACAGACCTTTTGGGGGGTGGGGGGCAGAGGAATGAGGAGAGTGGGAGGTAAAGGAAAGGATTGGGGTGGGGGTGGTGGCAAAGCCGGGAAGAGAGGTGAGAGAAAATAAAGGGAAGGGGGGAGGGGATGACGAGAAACGGGAGAAAAAAGTGGGGAGAGAGGAATGCCAATAAAGTTGACTAAGCAGGGTTCAGAAGAATGCCAAGATGCTCCAGAATGACTGCAAAACATTGTGAAATATGCTGAGTCACTAGTTGTAAAATGTGCACGGTACCTCATTGCTGTGTTTCTGTAGGAACTCGATTTCCTGATGTGTGAACGTGGTCATAGAGATCGACTTCACTCTGTGTGGGGGATTCAGTCCTCGTCTGTGGGTGAGGAGCTACATGTTAGCTTAGGAACAAGAGAGCAGGATGCAACCTGATGCTGTTCATGGGACAGGAGAAAAACAACCACACATGCATTGACATATTTTCTTCTGACATGTTGGACCTAATGTTTTGGGCATGGTAACTGAATCCCAGTATGAACATTTGACAAAATACCTAAGAAAAGTGACACACGTTAGCAAGTGACACACTTTATGAAATACCTTACAGTTTTGGTTTTAATCTCAAGAGATGTTATGGTAAATATGATTTCCCAACATCAATATAAAACTAATAAAATGAGTTACCGTCATGTCCTTGACGTCAACCATGACTCACCAGAAGAAAAAAAAATAGAAAAACATACGTCTACTGGCAATGAAAAAGGAGTCTGTTAAAAGAGTTAATTCATAAATATTTGCGATATTTAATCGATTGATTTCAATTAGAAATGACCTAAACCTTAATAGAAATGGCAGAGCCATAAGTGTAGCCAATACCATGATAACAATATCAATCAATCAATGTTTATTTATATAGCCCAATATCACAAATGTTACATTTGTCTCAGTGGTCTTCACAGTGTGTACAGAATATCAGTATGACAATACGACACCCTCTGTCCTCAGACCCTCACATCGTACAAGGAAACACTTCCAGAGAAAACCCGCAGTTTGAAGGGAAACATGGGAGAAACCTCAGGGAGAGCAACAGAGGAGGGATCCCTCTCCCAGGACGGACAGACGTGCAATAGATGCCGTGTGTAAATCGAAGAGATAACATATTTACAACATAGGTAGACCAAATGTTTGGAAATGCATGTGTGTATAATAAGAGGATGAATCCACGAGGATGTCAACAATCCTGTGGGAGCCATCAGGGAAGTAGTATGATGAGAGTCAGGCAGGACCACAGAGACAGGTTCAGCCATGACTCGAAATCCCGGACTCAAATCACGACTCAGGATCCCAGTGTATATAGACACCAAAAAGAAATTTGGGGGAAGCTGGGTTAATCGGAACATGAGAGTACACAGGTACAGACAGAGAGAAGGAAGAAGTAAGGCTTCCCCCGACAATCTAAACCTATAGCAGCAAAACTAGGGGCTGAATCTAATCAGCCCTAACTATAAGCTTTATCAAAAAGGAAGGTCTTAAGCGCACTCTTAAAAACGGATAGGGTGTCTGCCGCCCGAACACAAACTGGAAGCTGATTCCACAAATGTGGAGCTTGATAAGAAAAGGCTCTGGCTCCCATTGTACTTTTAGAGATTCTAGGAACAACCAAAACCCTGCATTCGTGGAACGCAATGCCCTAGTAGGACAGTAGGGTATAATGAGTTCTTTAAGGTAAGATGGCGCCTGCCCATTAAGGGCTTTGTAGGCGAGAAGAAGAATTTTAAATTCTATCCTGTGTTCTATAGGGAGCCAGTGTAAGGCAGCCAGAACAGAGAGTAATGTGGTCCCTTTTCCTAACTCTGGTTAGTACACGAGCTGCAGCATTTTGAATCAGCTGAAGCGACTTGACTGACTTCTTGGTACTCCCTGATAATAAAGAGTTACAATAATCCAGCCTTGAAGTAACAAATGCATGGACTAGTTTCTCTGCATCGTTTTGAGGCAAGATATGCCTGATTTTTGCTATGTTACGTAGATGGAAGTAGGCGGTCCTTGAGATAAATTTTATGTGAGTGTTAAAGGATAAATCCTGATCAAATATAACACCAAGATTCCTTACAGTCTCACTGGAGGCCAAATTAATGCCATCCAAAGTTAGTATATCTTTAGATGGTTTGTTTCGTAGAGTATTTCGGCCGAGTACAATAACTTCAGTTTGGGCCATGTTTAACATCAAAAAGTTTAAGGTCATCCACGTTTTTAAGTCGTTGAGGCAGTCTTGAATTGTATTTAGATGATTGGATTCATCAGGCTTGATGGATAAATATAGTTGAGTATCATCCGCATAAAAATGGAAATGTAGAGTGATTCCTTATAATATTGCCTAACGGAAGCATATATAATGTGAACAAAATAGGTCCGAGCACTGAACCCTGTGGCACTCCATGGCTAACTTTGGTTTGCATGGAAGATTCATCGTTGACACACACAAACTGAGAGCGTTCAGATAGATCGGACCTAAACCAGCCTAAAGCAGTTCCCTGTATGCCAACTAAGTGCTCTAGTCTTTGCAATAGGACTTCATGGTCGATAGTGTCAAATGCAGCACTGAGATCGAGCAAAACAAGAATAGAGACAAGACCTTTGTCTGAGGCTATGAGAATGTCATTTGTGACTTCAACCAGAGCTGTCTCTGTGCTATGATGTGTTCTAAAGCCAGACTGAAAATCTTCAAATAAATCTTTGTTTAGGATGCAAGTCTGACTTCCATCCAAACTGAATATACATTATGAGTGTCAGTAGAACCTTTAAACCCAAATACTCTTATTCATGCTTCATTGTTTTGAAACATTAAATAATATCTGAAAGTAATATTGATATTTTTTTAAACATGGATCCACAGAAGAAAAAAAAACTTAGTATACAATTTAAAAAAGTAACAACAAAAAAGTTAAAACTGATGTCTACATAGTGAAGCAATGGACTCCTGTGTTTACTTCTGTAACATAGTGACATCACTGTGTTACTCTTGTATTGGCTAGCACTCCAACACATTGAACATGACGGCTAAAGGGCGGGCATCTCTCAGTAGTTGACCAGCCAGCTAACCAATCAGAGCAGACAGAGGGTGAAAAGAGGTGCTGCAGCACATAGAAACATGTCACAGTAAGACATAAATAAAGTATGAATCTGAAAATGAGCATAATTAACAAACAAACTGTTCAAGATTACTGAATCCTAGCTTGTTTATATAGCACAACATGTGTTATATTATATTGCATCCAATTTATTTTTGCATTGTTGGAGGAGCCTTGGACTTAAAATATGAATTGCCAAACTGACTGGAGCCATTCTGCCTATAACAATGAAGCCTTTGAATTTTGAATCATCTTTTTAATAGCTGTGAATAATGAGGGTGTGTCTGTGCAAGGAGACGGCAGTAATGATGGGCAGCAGAAAGCCCGAGGTGACCCCAGATGAGCTGTTTACCAAATATAGGAGACACATTGCGATCAACACTATTGCTTCACCAGTTGCGGCTTGATGGCAAATTGACAAAGACAAAACCGTTGAAAAAACAACTTGACATGTAGGTCAGTGTTGGCTATAAGGGATGTGGGCTCTATGGTCTGATGAGTCCAATACACATTTAACCAGAAGGCTTGTGGTGGCAGCATCATGCAGCTCTGGGAAGGAAAGCTTGTGGGGGTCAGACACGGAAGACACATCCTGGAGAAAACCCTGATGCAACCTTAAACAGGAATGGTTGAATAACAACAATGATAGTGTCCTGGACCAGAGGCCTGTACTACGAAGCAGGATTTTCGCTTAGCGAGCTAACTTCAGGGAAAACTCGGGCTTTCTGGTCCTACGACACTGGTTCTCTTTTTAGCGGGCTAGATCTCCATGGTAACTTATGCGGCTAACCTGCTCCGGAGCAGGTTAGGATGCAGGCTAAGAGATCAACTCAGTAAAAGCACCGCCTGCTGACCAATCAGAGCTCAGTGTGCGGAGTTTAAAGCTATCAAGTCATATTACAGGAGAAAGGAAATACAGTTTAAACTTCCGTTGCAGGAAAGACGGCCGTCAAAAATCACCGACTGTGTGAACGTGAACATTAATAGAATATCACCTCTTCAGAGCAATCTGACTATTATAACATTAGTGTTAAGAAAGCTTACTTAAATATCTGCCACAACATAAGTAACCGGATCAAAGTAACATTACGTACAGTCCGCGGCACTGTGAGTGCAGACGTCGATGTGTCCCATTATCATTCATATTAGGGATGTCCCGATCACCTTTTTTGCTCCCGATCCGATTCCGATCATTTGATTTTGACAATCTGCCGATACCGATTCTTCCTGATCCGATCTTTATGCAATGCATTAAGAGAAAAAAAAGGTAACAGATAACGGCTGGTCATCCAACGCGATGAATTCAGCTATCTTGGCTGTTATTGTGTTGGCCTTTTCACTGTTCTGGGGCAGTTTCTCTTTCCTTTTAAAAGTCTCTGAAAGTGTCGGTTGTTTCAGTGCCGTTACCCGAGTGGCCGCTGTGTACTCGCCGTGTTGTTGTTGGTGTTTGTTTCTCAGGTAGCGCATTAGATTGCTCGCGTTGAACGTAGCTCTGTTCTTTCCACCACGCGGAACCTCCGCCTTGCAAACATTGCATCTGGCTGTTACACTTCCTCGCTTTCAATTTTATAATACTTCCAAACTCCTGATATTTTCTCCGTCCCGACTCCCGAGTCACCAGCTGAACGTAGCCTCTCGTTAGCTTACTGCTACTATTAGACACTGCGCCCACTCTGTTGCCAGATTTGAGAAATAAGCAACCAGGTCTATGAAAACAAGCCCAAAGAAGCAACACATACATGATGTTGTGTAATTTTAAACCAAAACTAAGTCCTCAGGATGACTTTAAGACGTGAACATGGTCATTTTTGTTTTGTAACATTAAATAAAATAAAAATATTTTATAAAAAAAAATAATAATCCCGATCCCCGATTTTTTGAAAATCACGTGATCGGCTCCGATCCCCGATCACGTGATCGGATCGGGACATCTCTAATTCATATCACATCATAATGTATCATATGTTCCATATCTGAGTCAGCTGAGCCGTATCTGGCCGTGCAACACTCACACGTCACATACTGTATGCAGAAGTATTATTTTAAGCAACACATTAATTGACGAAACACTTGAGTCAAATGTAATTAAAGTCAGATCGTGTCTTAGACGGGGCAGTGATATCATAAACCTGTTAATGTACGCATTCAAACACTTTTTCTTTTACCCTGTATTCACCTTGCAGGTGCAGCTATGTGGCTTTGATCCTGGATAAAGTGTTTAAGTCATGAATGTTTAAAGTTTAACTTCTTCATTTTTGACTAGTATTAAAGACTTTTCATTCAGGAAGTATGACGCTGCGATCTCAGTACGCTTCTCCGTGTTTGTGATTGGTCGAATGCTCCAAATACCACCCCTTTCATGTGAACTAACTAACTAGATAGGACACGGCTGGCTTGAGCGATCCACTTGATAACCAGCGTCGTAGGACCGTTTAGCGAGAGCGTGTATGTTTTGGTTAGGCCAACCGGCTAACTCAAACATATCCAGGTTAGGTTGAACCAGCTCGTAGCATAGGCCCCTGGTGTGGTCAAGTCTAACTTCCATCCAAACTGAATTTATGGCAGGATTTGAACATTTCTGTCCACTGCAACTTGACGGCTTTTTTTTCTTCTGACGAAGAATAATGAAACAGCAATGCTCAAATACAGTCCCATCCACTTAAATTCAAGACTGTAACTGTTGGCAGATGTAATCTTTCCTTGTTGTGTGTTACTGTGCTTATAGTTTCATCGTGGAGGCACATAGACTGAAGGAATAACACCACTATGATCTTGTCAGGGTCTTTTTAGCTTGATTGTTAATTTGTTTCATACTATTTGTTACGTGCCAGGCAGAATACAACACATACTCATACACTAGTGCTGGGCCTTTTATTGTATCAATATTGTGATATTATAAGACTTAGCTCATATGTATACCGTATAGATATCCACTTGTTGATGTCATAAGTATCTTTTCGTGATTACTGAACTTATCAGACTGTTGTAGTTGTTTTATCAAAAATGTGATTTGTGTAGTTTTGTAATATTTTGTGAAAGCACCAAATATATGTATATAGCCCAGCCCTAACTCACTCACAGTATCACACACACACATCTTACTGAGGAGATACACACATGTAACAGCTACTGACATGCCTAAGGTAATCAGACATGGTGGTCTCTGTAGAAACTACGTGGGAGTAAGCAGTCAAGACATTGGATAAATCCTGGTTATGACTTCATAAAGTTTCTAAGAAAGAAGAAGACGGTGTTTCATCAGACTCAGCAGCTCAGGACGAACCACTGCCCTAGTTAGTCTGTCAACTACTTCCCAAAGGGAGCGACCCACCCTGCTCCTTCTTATCTACCTAGAATAGTGTGTGTGTGTGTGTGTGTGTGTGTGTGTGTGTGTGTGTGTGTGTGTGGTGTGTGTGTGTGTGTGTGTGTGTGTGTGTGGTGTGTGTGTGTGTGTGTGTGTGTGTTGTGTGTGTGTGCGCGCGCGCGCGTGCCGTCAGGGGGTCCCGCTAGAGTTTAACTAGAGGAGGTTTCTCTGTGACGTGCTGTTTTTGAACAAGGTGATCAAATATGTGACTGTTGGGTCCTATAGACTCTATAGGACGTGCTAACCTGGCGATAAGTTACAGAACTCCCCCTCACACTCTGCCTACATATCTGAAAAACACAACTTGTTATCGCAGACTGTAAACAAACAAAAATGACAACACTATTTGCCCTAACCCAACTCAACGAAGCGACGTTACCTGTCCTGACGTTAACGCTAGCTAACGAGCTATGGTACCGCCAAGTCAGTTGCGGACCGGGACAAACCCATGACCGACTGCGGCGTCCTGTCCGTGCCCTGTCGGACACTGAAAATGAAAAAAGATGCTAGTTTACCCTAAAAAGAAACTCACAATATGCCGGAGCAGGTGGTACAGACGAAGGAGCCCACTGTCATGTTGACATAGGTCGGGCCGCGCTGGTCGCAGTCGAAGCATTTCCTATTCGCGGGCAGGCTAGTCATTTCCCGGAGCATCTTCAGATGAGTCTCCTCCTGCTTTCGCTTCGCGCTCGTCGCCATGGTAGAAAACAACCGTCTGATATCACCGGGGAGGGGAAGTTTGATCAAGGGACCCGGGACAGTGCGGGTGCCTTCAGGGGAGACTGGTCGTGGCAGACACCTTTCCGAGAGGTCTGGCCGAGAGACTGGGCGACTGACAAACTGCTTCTTCTACTCGGGGTAAAAGTGGGAGACAGATCGGCCTCACAAGCACAAGCGCCATCTGTTGGTTTGGAATAATGCCTAATTTAAAGTAACACTATTCAGGAATGATAATACAAACACACATTGAAACATTTTGTACAAAAATACTGCGAATTCACACTTTTCATAAAAACAGCTCACAGACTAATTGTCCCACATATGGAAGGTTTCCAGAGGAGTAGAAGTAAAAGCCTTGGATCTTGAAAAGTTGTAATTGAGGTGTCAAAAACGTAAAAAAATCTTCTTTATATCAAAACTCCCATTACATAAGGGCACCTTTAAAAAAACAAAACATAAAAAGGGACAGTTATTTATTTCAATTGTGTTTTATTGTTTTTTAAGACACATTTCTTATTGTTTTTTAAGACACATTTCTTAAAGCATGAGTTATATTGTACTGCTCAAATTGTGTCCTGAGAATAAATGTGTGAGAACACAAGAGAACAAACTAAAAAAGAAGAACAAAAGCTAAATAACTTATTAGACAGATAACAATTTCGCAAAATGAGCTGCAGAAATACCTTCAGCAGTTTTATAATTTCTTAAAAAATACCAACATGATAGTGTATACTGTACAACAAATACATACATATTTTGTATATTTTGATATCTGTCGCCACTTTTATTGTTTTTTTCAAACTCTCTAAATACGCACTTTTATTAGGATTGGGATTGGAAAATTAAATAAAAAAACAGATAACCCACAAGTACCCTTTTTTCATATTGCAGCATCTCACCATCTCTTTTTGCACATGTTACCACTTGTGTGCATGTTTTAACATTCAAGGCCTTGGTCTCAGCCTTGGCACCCTGAACACAACAGGTGCTCATTGAATATCTAGTGATGAGACATCCGCTGTCTCCAGTGTGGGGGGGGGGGGGGGGAAGGCCTCCCCAACAGTGATCACACTGTTCCCTTTCATAGCCCACACCGCCTGCTCTGCTTTCTATGTAGCTCTGCAGGAAACTGCTGGATACACTGAAGAACTGCTCAGTGCACTGCATTGTTGCAGACACTGCTGTTAGGACCAGATCAGATTATTGTATTGTCAGTGGGGGAAGTGTCCTCCCATGGAGAGACAAAGACAGAGTCTTGCAAATCTCCTGTTTTGGCTCCTTCAAAATGTGGAGGGTTACTAGAAGGCACTTGGAAAAACCTAGTCTTCTCTGAATGTAACACCATGATTCAACATGTAAAGCCTCTAAAACTGTTGAAATGTGTCAATTATTAGCCTAATGTAAATGATACAAAACACATTATTATTTAGTCACTGTTATGGATGGTGAAGATGCTAGATATCGTCATCAAAACAAGAAGGAGGCATGATGGCTTGTTTAAAAAAATGTCTTATGCCAGACATTAACAGATTGTCTCTTTCATTTTTTTCAGAGTTGTATCTAATATCAGGAAATGCAGACGTCTTCCAACTTGGACGGTGGAAGCAGCAAGCAGGAGATGTTGGCAGCCTTACTTAGTCTTGGGTCTCTTTCCGTTGCTGCTTGCAGCGTCCACAGGCTGGAGGGAAAAATACACAATTGTTAAGACTAATCAACAAACCACATTTGGAACTACTGAAAATTAAAGTGATTTTTTTTTTTGTAGAAATCATGATTGATCCAAACATATCAAACATCACACTAAGTCACACTACCTTGAAAGAGAACTACAGTTGCATCATGTCAAAACGTAAAGAAACAAATCTCTCTCAAATAAGGGGTTGCACGTTTTAAGCTAATGTAGAAACATGTTGGTGCGACATGGTGGACTCTGTGGAAGTGGTCCTGCTCCTTAAGGGGGGCCCTATTATGCTCAATTGTAGGTTCATAGTTGTAACTACTGCCTCTACTGTGACATGTGTCCATGCTTTAATGTAAACCAGAGCCCAGTCTGCTCTTATTGGTTAGTTGGCCGGCTCAGTTGTGATTGGTCAACCATTTAGAGATTTCCTGCCTCTTATATATCATGTTACGATGTGGATTTTAGCCTTTGCAGACCATTTACATGCACTAAAACCTATATAACACACTGCAGGAGAGGGAAACCCCCAAAAGCAGAATTGGGCCTCAGTAATTCAATTTAATTTAATAGATGTACTGCAATGAATCAAGTTCTGAATCAATTCATTAAAACAATTTAAAAAAGCTCTACTTTCTCTCACCTGCGCCCTCTTTCTGGTAACTCTAAAGAAGTCCTCAATGCGAGTCTGCTTGCCTTGTCCCTCTGCCTTCTCTTTTCCCTCTCCTCCCGCTTCCTTCCCCGTGTCTGACGGAACTTCTCCATGCGATGACGGATTCTCTCCTCCCTGAAACACATACAAATGTATACAGTCATAACTGTCTTTGAAAGAGACAGAAAAGCATGTAAAAATAAGTATACGTACTTAAAGTATTTGACGTGGCAGAGAAGTCTAACCAAGGATTCTTCATCTGGCTCCGTCCAGGTGAGTTCAGGAGCTACCGAGTGTGCTGCATCCAGGAATATCTTCCGAGCTTCTTTGTACTCCCAGAAATGTGGCACAGGATGGGTCTGAAAGAAGATATCGTAGCAGACCTTACACTGTGTTGTGAAGCTACGTACAGAAGGATACTATGACCACTGGTTGTCCAGCTGTTACCTTTCTGTTGACGTGCAAAACCACGTTCTCAATAGTACGGTGCTTCTGGATCAGAGACAGCGCTCTTGTTGGACCCAAACCGGCTATCTTGTCGCAGTAGTCACAGCCCAGCAGAATACACAGGTCGACAAACTGTTGGAGGGAAAAGATGCTCAATGAGAAAGGTTTATTGACACACTTAATGTTCTGTACTTCGATGATGTCTGTAATGCTCTCACCTCCTCCTGGGTCATTTTGAGTTTCTCTAACAGCTTGGGTAAAGAATATTCAATGACGTCACTGTGAAGAAAAGGAAGAAGAAGAATATAGCTCCCCATCAAAACTGATATTGATTTTTTTTGTAGGATCTTTTTAAGTTGGCCGTTTTTATATTGCCCCTGTCTGGTAAAGCTTTAAAGGAATAGGGTACTTTTACTGAAAATACATCTGAGCATACAAACCATGTAAGGAAGATGGATTCAACAACGTAAAAAAAACTAGGGAATACTTTGGAACATGACCATCAGAAATGTAAATAAAACAAACAAAAATGGTTAAACTTAAGAAACGCCATTCAAATCAATCACGAAACACACACATTGCTCAGTTCTGACCTGTCCTTCTTGGCGTTGAGCTGTCGAATGAGAATATTGGCTCCAAACGGCAGAGTGTCCATGTCCTCTGATGCCACGGCATCCACAGTCCCATCTCTCACCAGCTTGGCACACAGCGCCTCAGCATCTCCCGGAGCCTGCAGCACCAGACGGGGAGATACAAAACACTAAAAACATGTACTGAGGAAAGCCAGGGAAGAGACACATGGGATTTGAAGGAATACATTGAGCCTTGACCTGGATGACAGGAACACCCAGAAGCTTCAGCAGCTGGAGACAGTCTCTGGTCTGGGCTGAGGCTACATCACAGAACAGTCAAGGTTCACTTGAAAATAATCAACATTAAAATGATATTCCCAGTTATAGTTCTACAGAACATAATGTCTTCTACAATAAGTCTGAAACCACCTTAACTTAATATTTTCTTTAAAATCTGTGTTACGGTTTCCTAAAAGTTGAAACTAGTTGCACAGAAATTCACTATTAAAAGGGGCCTATTCTGCTCATGTTCAGGTTCCTATCAGCATGTAGTGTCTCTACTGGGACGTGTCTGCGTGCTTTAATGTTCAGAAAGCTCTTTATCTCTCTCATACTGCCTGTGCTGCAGCACCTCTTTTCAGCCCCGAGCTGGCACGCTCTGTTGTGATTGGTCAACCGCTTAGTGATGTCCCGCCCCTTGGCCTATCAGGTACAATGTGTCGGAGCACTAGCCAATAGAAGTGAGAGTGTGATGTAGGGACATCACTATGTCGCAGAATTAAACAAAGGAGTCCAATGAAGTTGTTTCAGGCGGATGTGTGGGAGAGAAATGGAGTGAACTTTGGGATCATTTACATGCACACAAACCTAAACAACACACTGCAGGAAAGGGAAATCCCCCAAAAACATAAAAGGGCCTTTCTTTTAAGTGGTTGACCAATCACAGAGGCAGCCAGATAACCAATCACAGCAGACTGGGCTCTGGTTTCAGACAGAGGGTGAAAAGAGCTGCTGCAGCACAGGCGGTATGAGACAAAGAAAGAGCTTTCTGAACATTAAAGCATGGAGACATGTCCCAGTGGAGACACAGAATACAAATATGAACAGGAAAAAAAGCATCATAGGGCCCCTTTAAAAATGATACTTAAGGTGTGTGTGCGACTGGCCCCTGTGCATTTGGTCATCACTCTGTGCAGATGTACCTGTGCCTGTTCGGTTGGGTGACTTCCAACCAGCAGCTTCAGCGCGCTTCTCAAGCTGCAGGGAAAAGCGGACTTTCGATTAGCGCGACTGGGAGCCATCTGTATCATACTTCAGGTGTTAGCTGGCCCGTTGAATTCACTTTCACTGCATTGTTATGGATATGTTTAGTATAGGTGTCACTTACAACAGCGCTCTTCTCCCTGGGAGGCTTTCCATCAAACACAAAGACTGGCTTTATGCCATGTTCCAGGAAGGTGAGCGTGCGGAAGAAGAGACCAGTCAGGGGGCTACAGGAAATAAACAACATCTCACATAAATACACTGGCCAAAGAATAGAAAAAGATGTTGTTTGGAGACGCCTTGATTAGACTTTATGGATGCAGTTTGTGGTGGACTTGTGTTGGATCCCTTTGTTTTATATATGTTGTATGTATGTATATATGTTGTTCTCATCTGCAAATGAGATGAAGATATTAAAAAGGTTTTTATTCTGAAGTGTCCTGGATTAGGTGTTGATATGTTTCGGGACGATTGATGAACTGAGATGGAAGTGGGAAATCATTTATATAATATGCAGGTCACAGAAAGGACAAGTCATGTATACATGAGAAAACGATACTGCGTCTTCACGGTCAGCTTTAAGGAACTCACCTCAGTGAAGGCGTCGCCGCACGGAACTGGTTCATAACAATGGAGGTATCCAGTGCGATTACTTTTCCTGTGGGGAGTAACGCAGCACCAGCATCATCAGCACATAATACAACCTCCATGTAGTCAGCTTGTCTTTCATTACATTTTCCAAATGTGTTGTTTCTTTGCAACACATTTATTTCACTATATTTCAGAGGAAGTATTCATATGTATTCACGTACTTCATTTACATGGCAGCAGTTCATAATAATCAGTGCAAATTAATGCAACTGTAAGTATTCAGAAGATCGTAAAGGAGTATTTTAAGACTGTCGTATTTGAAAATTAAATTGAATATGTTATCTAAGGTATTGTAAGCTAAATGTACTTACAAAAAGTACTCTGTATGCAGTATGCCTATTTCACAGTATTGTTTTTACATTATAATTATATCATTGTTTTTATCACTAATAAATACATATAAGGCATTTTGTAGTTTGTCAATAAAAAGTCAACTTAAGATACTTATAAAGCCGAGTTATTTGTGTTTTTAAATGTAAAAGTATATTTGACTACAAAATATAGAAAGTAGAAGTATAAAGGAGGAATATTTGGAAATACTCAAGTAAAGTACCTCAAAATAGTACTTTAGCACAGTACTTTTGTAAATACTCTTGAGAACATGATAAATCAGTGAAGTAACGTTAGTGTTACTTCTAAACAGGTTTACAGGCAGTGATGTAAGGTAACTAAATACATTTACTGAAGTACGGTACTTAAGCACAATTTAAATACATGTAGTTACTTCACAGATGTGAATGAATGATGTGAAATCTAATCAAGTGTTGAATCAGACTTTAGTTCCACCTGGAGTAAATCCACCAGCTACCCTGCAGTCTACAAAGTCATTCAAACTAGCTGCACCTTAACCAGCTTTGAGAACACTTTCATGATCAGTCATTATAAAACATATCATATATATTATTCTGAAATGGGCCAATCTGCACTATGACTCAGACTACTTTTACTTTTGGTACTTTAAGTATATTCTGATGATGCTAACACTTTTGTACTTTTACTGAGTAACATTTTGATTGCAGGACTTGTACTAGTAAGTAACAGAGTATTCCTACACTCGAGTACTTCTACTTTTACTCAAGTACAAGATCTGTTTACTTCTCCCACCTCTATTTACATGAGTATTTGATTCTTGTAGTTAACAACACATTGAGCTAAGCTAACTAGCATTCAGGTGGCTATATGCCAACTTTAGCTTTTTAGCCCCTTGCTAGACACACATCACCAACACAAGTACAGTATAACGATAACAAGATGGTGCGGTATATTACCCGTGTAGTCACTGATGTCCTTATGAGAAATAGCACCAGGAGCATCCTGACGGATCAGATCTGCCAGTTTGGTGATACCCATTGTCACCCAGCAGCACCACTGCCTAGTCTGCCTTTATGGATTAGGAATACTTCCGGTAGAAGAGGAAAAACACTTGTTCAATTATGGTTGGATCCAAATGAATTGGTGTTTGTTTGGGATCTTTGGCAGATCAAGTGGACTTCACATTAACCGAAACGACAACAATGTCCGGTTACATGCCCTGAACATCTCCCTGCTGTTGCACCCAGCAGAGCAGCAGGGGGCAGCATTGCTCAAACACAAACTGGAACAAATTGACATCCATCATTTATTACAGAAAAAATATTAACAGACAATGAATGTATTCATATATTACAAAGAAAGTTAAATATTTAAGTTAAACTCCAGCTTTAGGCAGTATGTTTAACAAAAAAAGTTGGTTACAGCAACATTTTTGGATGTGATAAATGATGGTATACATTGCCATCTATTTCCTGATCATACACATAGTAGCTCTAATATTTATTTCACACCATATAATGAATAAAACCACAGTCCATGCTTTTAGTCTCTTATGTAACTTAGGTAAATCACAAGTGGTCAAATTCTTTAAAAAAAATAACTACAAAAAATTTGAAACAGTAGAAATCGCATGGAGAAACATCACTGCACAGATGAGCCTTAGTACTCCACCCTAAGTATTTGTGTTGCCATGTTAGCTACATCATCCAAAGTAAAAGAACAAAATTGAGGAGAAAGTACAACATTGACATCAATAGGCTGTACATGAATGTTTTGTGTGTGGAGTTCAGGACATCCAGGGTAAATGTTATGGCATCTCTAGATTTAGACATCTCAATTTGACACTTTTATTATGGTAGTTTTTTTTTTCTTTTTTCAAACAGACAGGATGGGTCAGGTCTGAGGTTCCCAAAACATTTGTGGCTGAAGTAAATCCTTGTGTTCCCCTCTTATAACTCTTCTCCTGAAGTAAATCCTTGTGTTCCCCTCTTATAACTCTTCTCCTGAAGTGAAACATTGTGTATGAGCTCACAGCCTCAGTGGAACATCCTTTACAGAGAATCGATCGAGCTTAAATGTGCAGTCAGTAGCACTTGCACTAAATAACCATGAAGTGAGGGAGGCTAAGCAAAGCTTGTTGAGAAATATACCAGGCATTCCTTGTTTTGATGCACATATTATATATATATTACCGGTACCCACATTTAGTTTCCCCTACGGATACGTGTACGGCTGTACCAAATTATTATTATTCAAAGCTTTTATTGATGTTGTCAAATAAAGTATGTCGTATGTTTTGACAGTATCAGCACCAACATGTTTTCAACAATCATTCGATATCAAAATAGTTTAGCAATATTTTTCAGAGTTGTAATTCTATTTGTATGACAGGAACCTGTGTTGTATCTAGGTTCAGCTTTTCACATCGAAGCAGTTGCTAACCTTTTGCAAAAACAGTCAGTTGTGTTTCCTTGCCTCCTCTGCATACAGCCCTCACCTGATTGGGTGTGCAACAAATGGTCAGCGGTAACTAGGTCAAATTTGAAATGTGAGCAGTGACCATTTCAAGTGGTACACGATGCCGAGGGGAGCTCTGCCGCCTCGTCGGGCAGCACTGCTCCCTCCGTAGAAACACCACGGATACGCCAGCATACAGCTGTTTTACTATCATGTGACTACAGCTTAAGATCACATCTCGACAGCGCTAGGCTTTACATTTGGAAGTGAAACCCCAAAACAGAACGGGCTAGGATTAGAAAGAGGACTGTATGGTGGAGGACATTTGCTAATGTTCTTGTACTTTTCTGTGGTTGACTGTAATTTAAGTAAAGACTAGTAGAGTATGTCAATGGTTGCACCTTTAACAAGTAATTGCTCTGGCTTCCAGTGTTCTGGGGGACTCGGTCTGGTCCAAACCTCAGCGCCGGAGCCAGATCCAGGTGTTGATGAGCCAGAAGGTCACCGTAGCAGAGTACAGGATCACCTCTCGCTTGGAGCGCTCTTTGTTCTCCTCCTCCAGCAGCTGCAGGCGGCGGTTCAACTTCACAATCTGAATAATGACCACAAAGACCTTTCACCATCTACTTTAAAGAAGTACATCCAAAGGATTACCACTATTTGGTTTCCAAGCTAAGTGTTAAGTATGCAGGATGATGTCAACGGACCTTGTTTAAAAATCGACAGACACAAGGAACATTTTGATATTTGTGTGATCACTGATCATGTGTTAGAAAATTACAACATATCAAAGAAACTTCCATTAAAGCCCAAACCACATCAGGAGAACACTAATAGAACATGTCGAGTCATTTCTTACTGGCCCCATGATGGAATGACTGCTTGTGTCTGTAATGTATTTCTGATGTCTGTGTACATCTCAGTATGTAACACAGCCAGTTGTCTCTCCTCTGATATGTGACACCTAAACTTGCCGTGTCAGCATGCCTTTGTAACAATTCAGCTAAAAATAGGAGAGAATACTTGTAACAAGCAGGGGCGCCGCCAGGGATTTTGGGCCCCATGAAAAGATATCACATTGGGCCCCATCACCAGGCCCAGGCCACGCCAACCAACTGCTGTAACCACACCTCCAGAACCCAACCCACTCATTTACGCTTTAAATACCTACCTGTACAGGCTTGCATCCATCTTGTAGTCCAATACTAACTTCACAATATTTACACACACTGTGCACACTACAAATTCTACTGCAACATTCTGCGGCAGTAGAATTCACTATTTGATATAACACTAACATTCCTAACAATAGACCTCAATAGTCATCTTTTATGGTGTACATGCCTTTTTAATAACATCTTTGAATGGAACATTCATAAATCAAAAATAAATATAACTTAAATATACATAAATTAAAATAAAGTGAACATTAACACCAATATTATCATTTATAAAATGCTATAACAAAAAAAATAACTTAAGCAGCAGATTTTTAATTAAATATACATACCAACTACAAAATAAGCGGGTATTAAAGTGTAAATGGACAACAGAACGGAAATGGAAGTGAAAAGGCCTGATGGTGCTAAATCAGAGCCTATGACCTGTTCTCAGTCTCTTTCTCAACATGCATCTTCTGTGTAGTGATCCAATACCGTTACCATAGCCTTGCCCTTTAACAGTTATCACGAGCCCTGGCTCAGCCTTACTCACCAAGAGCCCAGCGCCTAGCCTTCTTACAGGCAAAGTCACTGATCAAGTCCTTGAAGTCCAGCTTTCTAGCCAACTAGCTTTCAATGGACAGCATGGTAAGACTGCAAAGCATTATGGGGGGACAGGGCTGCGGAGCCTAAAGATGGATCTGTTGGTCCTGGCACCAGGGGAGGGACAACTGATTTAGGCCCATTCCCAAACCGCCCCCTACACCCTACCCCTCCGTTTGCACGTTCACGCGGAGGGTCCGCCATATTGAGGGCTGTTCCAAAGCAACGAGTGTGGAGGGGGAGTGGGCTATCAAGCCCTCAAACAGCGAGTCTGCAGCGGTGCTGACTTGAGACCGGTCTCTACCTGACCGGAGTCACGCTGTGTGTGTCCGTCAGGAAACACGCTGTTTACAAGTAGTTCCAGCTAACATCTACTGATAAACTGCGATGTTAACAACCTCATTATAACCTCATATGTTTTTAACTTAGGATCATACCTGTGTTTAGTCTAGAAAAAGGTAAATGTGTGCATTTTATTATAAAGTTGTGTATGTTTACAGACCGTTGCAAAAACTAAGAAGCTTATAAACATCAGGTTTAAAACTAAAAGAGCTTTGACACACAATGAAAGATGTTTGGAGTTTTATTTGAGTTAGTCATTTAAACTTTTTGTCTAAGAGATGCTGATTTGAAACCGTTGTTACATACAGTTACGGCATTTCCTGTCTCTGCCGGAGAGAGGGGAGGCCGTCCCAAAGCTTGCTGCTGTATTTACTCCCTCCATCTGACAGGAGGGAGCCTCGTTGAGCTGCGAGTGTGGCTGCAGACGGAGTTCACTCCATCACGGAGGGGTAGGGTCGAGGGAGTGGTTTGGGATTGGGCCTTAGTCTGAATAGCTGCTAAAAATGTACCTGTTACATGTAAATAGAGGGGGGTGTTCAGAGGCTTTGAATAATTAACTTTTGGAAGAAAATAAGTGAAATGAATAGAAAGTTTAGTGACTACATTATCAATGTAACGTTATATTAATGTTAATTGTTGATGATTGATGAAAGGTTACTTAAAAATGTTTTCTTAATGTTCTAAAAATGTTTTGGGCCCGTGAGTCAGACGGGCCCTTAGAATCGTCCTAACTTTTCACCCCCTTACGGCGCCCCTGGCAACAAGCAGAATATGCACACCAGAGCAGATGAGGAGCACATGAATCACTTATCAGTGAGAGAGGTATTACCTGCCGTCGCAGTGACGAGGCGTCCATTAGGCCAGACTCCTCAGGGTTCATATCCAGAGCCAGCTCCAGGTGGGACCTGCGAGTACATATCCACACATTTAGTATTACAGCAGTATTACACTGCAACATATATTCAATGTTATTTTCTTTTATGTTTAAGTATATTCTGTTTTGCAGTGTTGGAGGAGCTACACTGCTGATGTGACAAATAAAGCCTTTGAATCCGTTGAAGATCAAAATATCTCAATTTAGAATAATGCCAACAGTGACATACTTCAAATGAGTGCAACTCGGCGGCTTTCTGCACAGCTACAGAAACAGTCCAGCACACATTTATCCAGCCATAGAATGTTGTTGGACAATAGCGTTAAAAACCTGAACAAACATCATGACAGCACAAGTTCAATGTGTATGGCTTTATTATAATGTACACTTCATTAGGACGTTCCTGCCCTGTCTGGCTGCCTTGCTTCAGAGACTCCTATACTCCATAGCTTTGTCCTGAATTACAGCTCCACCTGGGAAGCTTCCTCAAGGCAATAAGGCTGTGGCAGGAGCAGCTCTGTAATCAATCAGTCCGAGTATACTCAATGAATTATAAATACAGATATAATGCTATTTGCAACATATATGATTGATTTGAACCTTCTGATTTCATATTTAAATCACAACAGACTCAAAGCCGACCAGCTCACACCCGCACACTCAAAGCCTTTCCAGTAGCGATCCGTCTGCCAGGCCGTTTAACACCAAGCCCTTAATAAGAGCCAACACGCAAACATATGCAATAATAACAAACCACTAACTTTCTGAATTCTAATAGAAGAATAGTCACAATGGTACTGTTTCTGTTTCTGATTGTATGTAAAGCGTCTTTGAGCATTAGGAAAAGCGCTATAACAATCCAATGTATTATTATTATTATAATTGTGACGACTCGCTTGCTGTTCGTCATGAGCATAACGCTTCCTATTTTCAGGAATTGTCTTCCACCACCAGGACCAGCTGTTTGTCCTGAGAAAGTGATCACAGTGCTTTCTAAGAATTACAGGGACAGAGGAAGACAGATGACCTGCGGGGGGCGTCGTCCAGCCCCTCGATGACCTGCTGGTACGCCCGGCGTGTCGTCGACTGGATATAATACATGAAGCCGGCAGCTGTAAACAGGTTGATGTGCGCATCCTCAGGGGAACAGAGGGGGGGACACAACCGGACTGGGGGGGCAGAAGGGGAAGGGGTTACACTGGCGGAGAGGTAAGTGGAGAGAAACGGTAAAGAGATAAGATGTTTTTATAAAGCAGATATGTGAAATAAGTATAACATATAATACGTTTATTTAAAACATACATTTTAATATCACAAGCATTTCAGATGTGGGCTTACCTTACATCACCTCTGACGCTCTGACAGCTGTGGCGGCCATGTATGTTCTCACTCGCACTGCGTTCCCTCCGAGAGCGAGGGTGAAAGTGAGCCTACAAGTATACACAGATTGGACATCAGGCTCAAATGAAACGGTAAAGTAGGCCTCCAGAAACATTTAGCATGTAGCGAGTATTTAGCAAATACTTTCCTATGATTATTATAAGGGCTTCACAATTCATTTAAATTGTATTTAAATCGCAATATGGACAAATGCAATATTCAAATTGAAGAAAGCGCAATATTTGTTAAAGACTAAATATGTTCCGAGAGCCCTCAGCTATCAAACTGCTCTGCTGTGGCACCGGGTTCCAGTTCAACACCATCTTTAAGAACTCATATCCCAAAGATGCTAACCAAGCATCCGGTTATCATTCCCAGAGGTTTTTTTTCTTTTTCTTCTCGTCTTCAACCTGGCTCATTGCAAGTATTAAAGGATCATTTGTTCACATCAATTGTGGGGTTTCTTTGGCCCTGGAACAGCTTGGAGGGGAGTTTCAAGTCAATTCAATCAATTGTACAGAAAAATACAAAGGATGCAAACGTACCACCTGGCTGGGATTGCTATGAGAAGCGGCAGTTTGTTCCGTTTCCATAGAGTCCAGTGGCTGCTCTGCAAGAGTGAGGACACGTGGGGGGGCCTTCATGTCCAGGTCCATGGGAGGGATCGATTGGATCAGATCAAATTCTCGAGGACGAGAAAATTCAGAGTCGCCATCATCACCTGTGGAGAACAGAGACAGTTAAATAAAAAGGGTCAGGTTAGGCCGGTTAGATAAGTAAAATGCAAACAGTGTGTTGACTTTCAGCTCTCCATGCTGAGTTGTGTGTGTCTTGTCCTCACCTGCTACGATGATCCTCTCCGGCACCTGCATCATGGTGGTGTGAATGGGCAGGGGCTGCTGATATTGTAGGGACTCTGAAGGGTTCCCCGAAGCCACCTTGATGGTATCAGGTATTCGCATCCTCTGGCTGATACCCTCTGTGTACTCCAACTGATAATGGATGCGGCTCATCTCTGCCACCTCTGCAGAGAGGGTGGTGTAGGGCCCACTCATCTGGCCTGTAAACACATTCAATGAATAGATATGGAAACACTTTAAAATAATCAATAGAAAAAGTAAGAAGTTGGACTGTAAACATTTAAATGCCTGTCGTGTCGTCTTGAGTTTGTGTTATAGTACAGAGCAGTATCATTATACCTGATTACAGTAACACATACCGTTACTTCAGTACATGCTCACTGGTTGCTTGTCAAATAGTACTGCCCAAAATATACTGTAGCCCGGGCATGTCCCATGAGGAACCAAATAAAAGCCCAACCACATGATGGAAGGTATACGCTTAAACTAATAAATAATACATTTCACGTTGTGTTACATGAAATTACCTAACGTTGACATGAGGTGTAGCTGTTGTTGTCACATGGCCTCAATGTCATTGAATTAAAATCCTTATCTGACGCCATGTCTAGCATGTAGCTAATATGTAGCTAATGTCACTAGTATGTTTAGCATTAGCTAATGTTGCCTTTACAATAAGACGTTAGCTAAGCAGTGCTTTACAACCGCGGACTGCCCTCTGTAGCAGAGATACTAATGCTCTATCAGCTTTATAATCTAGGACTACTTACCGTTATGGTTTTAGCACCAGGTGTTAAAATGTCATGTGTGAAATTGCTGTTCTTACTGCAAAATGAACAGCATTTACAGGAATGGACGACAAGTGAAACCGAGGAACACACCGCTTCAAACTAGCGTGTGCTTGTGCACATCCGCCAGCGATATCCTGCGTGTCCGCGGGGGCGGAGCGTATGAGCCCAACGCACTGTCAGTCAAACCGACCCGCCTCAGTAGGGGGCACCCGGATCATAAAACGAGCGCACACAATTATCACACTCAAATTAGTAAATTCAAATAAAATGTTTATGTAATTGTCAGACCTAGGTTATACACAATAACGAAATATTATTTACGTATTTATAACAATAATACACTAGTATTGTACCAGAATAACAACAATTCCTTACTTGCAGAGAGAACACATAATTTCCTCATTGTTTACTGACATTTCATAACAACGAACTATAATAGAGAATGATGTGAAAATTATAATTTTTTCAGAAAATCTGTTGATGGATTGCTTTTCATTATGATTTTGTGGTAACGATGATGAAGCCGGCCAAAAGATATAATGAAAACAACCTAATATTTAACATAAGTATATGACCTAGGCCTACCTACCCCAACCCTTTGACTGGTAATAATTGAATGGAGTTAATAGGTCACTCCTTCACAGTTGGTTCAACAAATTAACATGCACATGGTACACTGTAAAAGAATGCCAGTAACTGGGCTAGTCCAAATGCTTTCAATACAAATATTCACACATACAACACGTTTCAGGTGCATTATTCATGCTAGTATGAATCTAATGTGTATGGGCCCCATTGATTTTATAAAACAAGAATGTATTCTGATATATTCATCAAGTATAGGCACAGTATTGACAGCACCTAAAAGGGCCTTCAAACTAGACTTTGACACATTATGTATGGCACATGACACTATGCAGCTGAAATGTAGTCACAGGTGAATATGTATCAGTGATAGAAGAAGTATCAGAAATGACTAAAACCACAATTGTGTTACAAGTGAAATTCCTGCATTATTATAATAGTGTATTAGTATAATGAAGAAAATATTTGTAAAGCACCTTAAATTAACATTACATAATTATTTATGCAGTCACATGTACTGTAAGGATACATGTATTGTTGTTATCAGAACACTATTCTATATTCCATTATATTTTTATATTGTACTTTTGGGTTGCTTACATTACTGCACAACAATACAATGTTCCTCATTTAATAATCATTACATGTTGTTTAAAAAATATATTTATATTCATCTGAAAATGAACTACCAACTAAATTCATCAAACTAATGTGTGTTGTGGAGTAAAAATAACAGTATTCCCATCTGTAGAGAGTAGCATAATATGTAGAAAGGCTACTTTAAAAAGTACACTTACCTAAACATTTGACTTCATTCAGTAGATTTACTTAAAGTATTCGGTATATTTTAATCATGAATGTCTGCGACAGCATCTAAATGTAAGTGTTTTCTTCAGTTATTTTGGATCGACAGTTTAGAAATACACCTCCCACAATTCCACCTTCTTGGATCCCACTGCGCATGCGTCCTCCGGCTGGGCCATTATTTTTGTCCTCCTCAAGCTTCAAATGAACAACAGGCTAAGCGTTCCTTGAAGTGAATTAAATATTTATAGACTCAGGGAGCATTTCATCTTCTTGTTTGTCACAAATGGAGTCTCTCGGTTAACAGCTTGTTGTCTCGCCGGGCCACTCAGTCCTCCGTTGGACTCGGAGGCCGAAAACACAGCGAGGAGTGACAGCCCCGTTAAAGCCAGCAGACTGGGTGTTTATCTAGTTGGCTAGCCACCTAGCTAGCTTCCTAGACAGCTAAGAGGGGAGGAAACACCCGAAAGGACCATTCGGTAACCTCTGAAAGACAGAGCTGTGGCTGTCCCGGTCCCGTCCAACCGGCAGAGAGGATGGCACACCTTCGAGACATGCAGAACCAGGTACACAAATCCTCTTTTAACCGACTGTCACCTCCCTTTAAGGTCCAAGACAAGTCGAACCCCCATGACTGTCAGGCTCTCCATGAATAGGTGGGGAGGGGGTCTAAGCTATCAATGCAAGTGACACAAACCTAGCATATACACACACTTATGTACTCGTTTATTTCGGCAGCATCAGGTGAAACAATGTCATTAGACCTTATAACAGTATACAGTAAAGTTGTACATGTCTCCATTGTTTTAGTCTTGCCATTATCACATACTGCAGACATTACAATATGTTGAAAGGAGTTGACTTCATTAAGGGCCTCCTCTCCTACTCAGTTAAGTGATAACTCATTTCTGTTGTGCAAAGAGAAAACCACTGAACCTGTACGTCGGGTGTCACTTGAGTGACATATTGGCACACAGTTCGATCTACAGCCCAGTTATTACACAGGAGTGACTGAAGAGATGGGTTCAGGGACACAGATAAGAATCAGATCAACTTGTTACATTACAGCAGTGAATTAGATCATGTTTATGTGGGCTAACAGATGTCATGTAGGGCTGGGTCGATACATGGAGAATATGTATTATTACGGTATTGCAACAATATCTTTGGGTTGACCATTTGGGATTCAAAAGACATTTATACAATGACATTTTCAACAAAGAATCAATAGTAATGTGTATATAATAACAACAAATTGGTAAAGGCAAATAATAAAACAACTAGAACAGTCTGTTCAGTTCAGAAAATTACATAACTTCAGCATTTCAATCCACACAACACTATTATGCTCATTGTGAGGTGCATGTGTATATGTTGTGCCTCTACTGTGACTACGACTTTAATGTTCAAAAAGTGCTTTATTTGTGTCATACTTGTGACTGGTCAATGTGTTGGAGCGCTAGCCAATAGAAGCACCATATTGTTACATAGTGATGTCACTATGTACAGAAGAAAACAAAGTATTCCAAAGAAGGTGTTTCAGGCAGGGGGGAGTGTGTGGGAGTGGAACACATGGAGTGTAACCTTTGCAGAACACTTACATGCACACAAACCTATAGAACAGACGTCAGGAAAGGGAAAACCCTGAAGAAATAGGGCCTCTAAAAACCTTTAGTTAGCAATTAAGGGATGGGCAAGAACTTTGATCGTCTGATAAAATGCCAATAAACCAAACCATCTGAAAGAAAGAACGAATAACTACACAACTATGCAATACTAAGTCATAGCAACCTTCCCACCATGGTATATGTGGACGACTTAAAGAAAACACCACAGACTTAGGAATGGCTTAGATGAGAAGATTGATGCTGCAGCGGGGTTATCATATAGTCTCTATACCCCAACTAATATTATAATACATTAAAACACTTTTATTCTTTGCAGACCATGCACGGAAACTTCTATAACACACTACAGGAAAGGGATATCCACAAAAAGCACAATAGGGCCCCTCTAAGAAGTGTCTTTCATATCACGATATCAATATCATATCAATATATGGCCCTGCCCTACTGTCCCTTTGAAAGGATCCTTCTAGAAAAGGACATTCATATGAAACAAGTGCTTTGAGACACACACAGATAAGCCCCGACACACACTTCATAATAACTCAATGCTTTCTGTCACTGGATCAGAATACCCGGTTGGACCCCGAGGAGTACTTCACCAAGCAGGAGCGGATCGGGAAGGGGTCCTTCGGGGAGGTCTACAAAGGCATCAACAACCGCACAAAGGAGGTGGTGGCCATTAAAATTATCGATCTGGAGGAGGCGGAGGACGAGATCGAAGACATTCAACAGGAGATCACGGTGCTGAGCCAGTGCGACAGTCCATTCGTTACCAAGTATTATGGATCATACCTGAAGGTGAGACACACGTTAAAGAGTGATGCAGATTATTTATACAGCAAATCCTTCACATTTTTTTAACTATTTATTTATTTGTACTTTCATTTTTTTTTACATACAATATAAATAAAACAGAGTGTGTTGTATGCTTTCTACGGAAGAGGATTTGGGCTACATGTGATTTTTTTTTTTAGATCTTACAAAATAATTTCTGTCAGTTAAGTCCGAATTCTGAGGGAAAATTACTTTTGGCTCTTGTTCTCTTCCGTAGTATTTCATCTGAATGCAGTTTTGAAAATAAATCCTAATAATCTTGGACGTCTTTAATCTAATATTGTTCCTGTCAGGGGACCAAGCTGTGGATTATCATGGAGTATTTGGGTGGAGGGTCTGCTCTGGATCTGGTAAGAAGACTTATTCACATCGCTTTTTATTTACATGAGGAAACCTTGAGCAGTTCTTGGTTCTTTCTCATCACTTTTTTGAATATATATATATTTGTTTGTTCATCTCTAGCTGCGTCCAGGGCCTCTTGAAGAGACGTACATTGCTACTATACTGAGGGAGATCCTGAAGGGGCTGGAGTATCTGCACTCAGAAAGGAAGATCCACAGAGATATCAAAGGTAACGAGCACCCTCTATCATATGAATTCATATCATTCTACAGTGTGTTCCTGCTACAAAGCCAGATGTCTCCTCATCATTCAGATATACCAGCAGACAATAACAGGGATTACTTCAACATTTGATATTGATAACATACCTATAAAACAGATAATACATTGTAAATAATGCAGCGCCTCTTAGCTCACCAATCAAATATGTTTCCGTACAGTTATGGTACCAGATTATTCCTCCACCTCCCTACTACAGTAGTTTCCTGATGGATTTGTTGCTCAACAGAAAAAACAAGCTGATTTCAGCCTCTCGAACGTTTTCCTGTTCATAACATTAAATTGACTGTCTTTGGGTTTTGGACAGACAACACAAGACGTTTAAAGACGTCTGTTCAGAGCTCATTTGCATCAGTATTCTGCATTAGCTTGAAATGCTTTGATGCCAAAGCTACCGGCGAACAACACGTGTCCGTCTGAAGCAGATGCTGGACACACACTGAATATGAGTGTGTGAACACCATCTGTGAGCTCCAACATGACCCAGCTGCTCTGTAGGTGTGTGTATCTTACGTGTTGTATAAATAAGGACACAGAGGTGAGTAATGGATGGCAGAAGAGCGTTCACGTTCAAAGCCCCGACTGACTGGAGTACTTTACCTGCTGCCATTAGATCGTTTGCATCATTGGGTTTAAACATGCACTATCATCTCACTTTCAACTGGTCTGCACTTTTATTAATGAAACTGATATTGATGAAACTCGACTGTCTCAAATTGTAATGATTGCGTTGCTTGAATATTACTTAACAGCCTGCATGTGGTTTGTCTCGTGTGTCATGTTTTGCTTTTTGTCTTGTTGTTTATGTGTGTCTGTAAGTCGTTGCTGTTGAAAACGAGATGGTGCATCTCAAGGGGTTTATCCCAATCAATAAACATGTCTATATAATTAAGGAGACTTTTTTTCATTTAAAGCAATAGTGTGTGATTTCGTATTTACATAATTCCTATATTTATTTTTCAATTCTGTTATCAGAATCAGAAATCCTTTGTGTCCCGCGACGGGGAAACGTACATGATTACAACAGCAGATAAAGTGAGGGGGATGGCTGAGTCTGCACACGTTGTTAATAACACAAAATAGCAGATGTGTTCACCACAGTAATACACGTGACACTGCAGGAGGTTATGTTGCAATAAAAGCAAGAAGGCCATCGCTCGGAGCAGGACACGCATAATGTTTAAGCTTTTGTAAATTCATCACAACCAACTTATTGTGAATGTGTTTTATCTCAAACCAAAATAAAATCATATAGCACCCATCCCTATGTTAGCCTTTCAATCTGTTGAGCTAATGTCAGATGGTGAGACTTCGACAGCAAATATACCCTGAATGACGTGTATATGGTGTTAAAACCCCCATGAGTCCAAAAGATGCAGCATCACAGTTCACTTTATCCATTCCTTGTGTGAACCGTTTGAACAACCTCTCGCCCTCCAGCTGCCAACGTGCTGCTGTCGGAGCAGGGCGAGGTGAAGCTGGCAGACTTCGGGGTGGCGGGTCAGCTGACGGACACTCAGATTAAGAGGAACACGTTTGTGGGCACGCCTTTCTGGATGGCTCCGGAGGTGATCAAACAGTCGGCCTACGACTTCAAGGTGAGACACACACACACACACACACACACACACACACACACACACACACACACACACACACACACACACACACACACACACAATCATGTTGGTGAACATCACACCTAGAAATAGAAAGTTATTGGTGAAGGCACTGATGGTAGGAATTAGACAATGGTTTTATTGCAGATAAAAACACTTTAGAAAAGCTAACTAGCGTGTGTTATGTTAGAAGAATTCCAATATATTTAAACCAATGCTCCAGTAGAAAGGATCAGTCCTCACTTTGGGACAATCACAAATACTTGTTTCCTAACTTAATGTAAGGTTAAGCTATTCCAAGATATGTAAGCTTTAAGCACATTGTGACGTTTGTTAGGATTATCTTAACAGGATAATCATGACATGTTCATATTTCTTAAGTATTATTTATCTTTTTATAAATAAAATATAAAGTCTAGGAATATTTGTACAAGATTACACAAATATATGACAATCACTAATTCTTATATTAACTTGTATTAGCTACCACTAATGTTTATTTCTAGAATACTAATCTGACTTTCAGAGGCTCATTTAAAATGATGATATGAGGTTATAGTCAATGGTATTGTGATCTGGATTTGTACTCTTTTCTTTTTCTGCTATTATTGCCTTTGTACTTTAGCCCTGCACATGACTTGATTACATTCTTACCTTTGACACCTTTTTTTACATTGACTTATTTTTCATAAAGTTTGTAGTTATTTCCCCAAAGGATCTGAGATCTATTGTTTTTTAGCACTGCTTTTTGCCTTACTAGCATAACTTACAGTATTATCTTTGAGTTGTTATACATGTACTGTTCATATGAGTCGAATGTTCTCCTCTTGATAAGCAGACACAACATGACATTAAGTTCCACGTCTCCCCCCCCAGGCTGATATCTGGTCCCTGGGTATCACTGCTATTGAGCTGGCTAAAGGGGAGCCTCCTAACTCGGACCTCCACCCCATGAGGGTCCTCTTCCTCATCCCCAAAAACACTCCGCCCACACTGGAGGGCCCCTACAGCAAACCCTTCAAAGAGTTTGTGGAGGCCTGTCTAAATAAAGACCCTCGTTTTGTAAGTAATATACCTGCCCCCCCCCCCCCCCCCCCGGATCAGACATGACCCAGACTTTGATCATTGTTCCTACAAAGTACATGTGTGATTGGATGGCATCCGGGAGGTTTTAGAATGTGATCTGTGCTCTCTCAAATATAAAAACTAAATGTAGTCATATTAGCAAGTTAGCACATCAGTCTTTCTTAGAGACACTGCAGTGTAGTCTCATACAGACAGTCATTGATTGTAAACGTCTTCTCTGCCTATGTGTACGATGTGCGTGCTCAGAGGCCGACAGCCAAAGAGCTCGTAAAGCACAAGTTCATCACGCGCTACACCAAGAAGACGGCCTACCTGACGGAGCTCATCGACCGCTACCGCCGCTGGAAGTCTGAGGGCCACGGGGAGGAGTCCAGCTCCGACGACTCGGATATGTGAGTCTGCAAAACACATCCGTAACATGTTGCAAAGGATCTACTCGCAGCACAGCAAGCACTCATCAGAATGTGAGGATACACAAGTGACTTTCTAGAAACAAAGATACCAACCAAGTGCTATCAGCAATGAACATGCATGTGTTGCCTGTTGTAGTTTGCATCAGACTAAGCGAAGGGGCTTCCACTTGGTCCTGCTCATAGGAACATTACATACATGTTCATTACTGAGACTGCTTGGTCTTCCATCACCCATTCTCTATCCTCGATGTCTGGAATAGACGGTTCTTTGGAGTGGCTGACAGGAGAACACGTTTACACAAACACGTCTTTAGATTTCAATATTTCTCTCAAAGTCCAATAGCTTTTATTAGTCTAAAGAAGAAAACTCACAAAATGTGTTCTCCTTATTAAAGATCCAAATACACAGACTTCTGAATTCTCTATTTCACCAACTAAGAGAAGCGTGCTTCCTTTGTCAGCTCAGGATAAAACCCACTTCATGCAAACTCAACAGAATGTTGACGAGTCCAGTTCTCACCGTTGTCAAAATAAACTGGTGATTTAAAGACTCGGTTTGAAAAGCCTCTGCACTCTCTCTTTGCCTTTGAAGGTAGCACAAATAAATGACCTGAAAAATCATGGTGTCACGTTAAAACGCACTTATACCCCTTCCCCACAAAACCAGTTCTAGCTCCTTGCTTGTGCTCTTCTGGTTCCGAACCGGTTCTTCTTTTAGCCCCAGTTGTGTTTCCACCGTCCAGAGCCAGACTGGTGCTGCTTTATGACATCACCGTTTACGTCGCTGATTTTCTCAGCAACGCCGCTCACAACCACAACAATGTGGTACTGCGTCGGGTTGATGATCGTCTTGCTTTTAATCACACGAAGCCAGATTCAATGAAATAACTACTTCTCCAACGTTATACTCTTCCCCAGAGTGCAGGGATGCATTAGTGTGGTTCAGCATCACACTATGCCTGGCTAGTGTCGCCTCACTTTATAGAAGTGTGTGGTCGCGTTCTAGTCACTTTGCGCAGCCCCCCTGCACCCGCCTCCGACGTAAGTGTGACATATTTGGTTCTTGGTTTTCTGTACGGGCAGTCGAGCGGAGCCAGATAAGAACCGGTTCTCTGGGCCAAGATCCGGCCCTGCTGCGGTGGAAACGGGAAGAGCCGGTGCTTAATCAGGCACTAGCTCCGAACTGGCCCTGGAACTGCTTTAGTGGGAAAGGGGCCTTAGCGCTGAACAGAAACCCTTAGTCCTGCTTTGACCGTAGTTCCACGAGCTGTTACCCAAACACCATGTCTAAAACTGAAGCTTGTTCCCAAGCATACAGTCATAAAGGAGCACACAGATATGATGCTAATGGGTCCAGTATTTATGAGATCAGGCATAAACAGACGCACTCACTCTCCCTCCCGGTGGACATACTGAATTAATTCCATACATGTTTGTGTCCCTCATATTAAATACCTATTTGTTGTCTTTCTGTCCTTCATTCAGGGATGCTGATGGTGATGTGGACACATGTCCCATGTGGACCTTCCCCACAGTCCGACCCACCACTCTGAGCAAATTACAGAAAGGCTACACACACACAGATTCAGAGGTAAGACACACACACACAGCAAACTGACACACACAGTCCAATCTTTTGTGTTTTTCTCTGACACTCTTTCTCTCCTCTCAACAGTCAGGAGACTCCGTGAAAAGGCAACCCAAGTCACAGTGCTTGTCTGCGTTAGTAACACCCATCTTCAGAGAGGTAGGCGGTGGGGAGGGGGAGTGTAGAGCTGTGAGAGAAGAATCAGATGATATACTACGGATCAAGTAGTTTATATATTTGTCAGAAGTAAAAAGCAAAGAGCATGAAAGCGTGAAGCTCAGCTGAGAAAACCTAACAATACCTGCTTGTTAAATGAAGCCCTGGACAGTCATTGTGTTCGATTGCACATCAAACAAGATGATTTCTAATCCATTGTTCCTGTTCTACTAGTTGAAGGAGAAACGGCGGGCGAGTGGGGGGGGGCGTAGGAGCCATCGAGGAGCTGGAGAACGCCTTCAACCTGGCGGAGGAGTCGTGCCCAGGCATCTCCGACCGCCTGGTCACACACATGATGGAGAGAGTGTGCAGGTGGGTCTGTGGGAGGAGCTTGGTGCAGCAGAGATATTGGACCGTGACTAATCCACTTCCTGTCCTCCTTCCAGGTTTTCTTTAAATGGTAACACCACCCCTTCTTCTCGGTGAAAGCCCAGCTGGATGTAACTCAACCCCCTTCCTTTTCTGTCTCCCAGACCCCCCCCCCCCCCCTACGCCTCTGATAAGGACCACAGAAGACCCCAACCCTCGTATCTTTGCACCTTTCCCAGTACCGTCCCCCCGAGAGATCTTTTAATTAGTTATAATTACATATTTTTACAGTTTTTTCTTTAAGAGCGGAGAGTATTTAAAACAAAAAAGCCATGACATTTAGAGCGTTGTGTATACCTGTTAGATTGAGAAGAAAAAACTATAATAAAGTCTATGGAAAATGTCACATCCTGTTCAGTGTCTCCTTGGTTTTGCATATGTATCGCCTCCCTTGGAATCCTCTGTTTACTTCCGTAACATAATGACCGTTTAAATAAACGCACTAATATATATTACCAGTTTTATAATGGCAAGGACAGCTGCATCATTTTGTGAAAGAGAACAGACGTCAGTAATCTCTTCAATTATTGAATAACTTAAATCAAACGATATCAATTCAATAAACCAAATTATATTTAGCATTACTTTTGTTAAGACCGTAAACAATCTATGTTGACGTCTGATTCGTTTTTTCCCCTTTTTGCCATTTTAATTTCCTCCTTTCTCAAAAACAAAAGATTGTTCCAGATCATTTGCTGACACTAAAGTGTAACCACAGACACGCAGGAAAGGCAGTCTCACAGTGGCTTTGTCTCCCGAGGCACCTCACCTCGCCTCACTGAATAATGTCAGTGTGGGAACATGTTCAGCTTTAACTCAGTGTTATACTAGACCAGGTAGATAAATACAAACAAAAGAGCCTCAAATCACAGAAGAGATTAATAAAGTTTATTAAACTTATTACAATAGTTGGTGCTTTAAAAGTGGGTAAAAACAGCACAAAGAGGAATGTGGAGAAGAGCTCACATCTTGGCTGGTGAGGGAACGTTGGCCAGGGAACCAGAGCACTCGGCAGTAGGGACTGCTACCTCTCCCAGCACCAACGACACAACGCTGCCCGGCACATGACCTTGGAGAGGGAACGTGGAGGAATGACTTCTCGTTGATGGAGAGCCCCAAACAGAGGCGCCGCACCTCATTTGAAAGTCCTTCATTTGTCACTTGAACGCCATCATGTTTAAAACACACTGATCTGAGACCTGCACCGATGGAGACGTTGACCGGAAAGGAGGGACAGTTCACTGGGAAACCTGACCTTGGTCGACTTGTATGCTCATGATTGGGCTAATGTTTAACAATGAGCGAGGTGGACTCTGGAGTGGAAACTGAAGTGGTCATTTATAGACAGAATCATGTTTTATAACAACAAGGGCGTAACAATGGCGGGAAAGCTACCAGTCGTCCCGTAGTTCACTCTCCCAAATGAGTTGGCACGTGTTTTCAGAGATGTTCCAGAAAACAAGTAGCAGTACTTTGGTTTTCTAAATAGCAACAAAAAGTAACAGTTTGTATCAAAGATATATGCCACCTTTTCAGAAGGTGGGTCACATGACTTCACTTGAGTGACTGGCAAATAAAGAGAGAAATAGAACCGTGTGGAAATATATAAACATAACACTGTTTGAATATACTTTACTGTATGTATAAAAAAAATGACTCCAGATCCCGTAAAGGATTGGAATAAAAAATAGTGGCAATAACCAGGATGCCTTTACACGTTCTCAGCGATCATCCGTCCTCAGTCAGCAGCGGCCGAATACCTGCAGGGGAACGAACACGTTGGCATCAACACCAGCTCACAAGCTAGGTATTCAAGTTAAAGAGGACATTCTGCTCATGTTCAAGATCCTATCAGTATGTAGTTCCTCTACTCCGACACGTCTCCGTGCTTTAATGTTCAAAAGCTCTTTCTTTCTCTCATACTCTGTGCTGCAGAGATGTCCCGCCCCCTAGCCTATCACGTGCAATGTGTTGGAGCGCTATCCAATAGAAGCGTGACATAGTGATGTCATTAGAATAGAATATATCTTTATTGTCATCACACATCAGTGCAACGAACTTCAGTTGGCATCTCTCAATGCAATACATAACGTAAATAAGAACACATCCATAAAAACAGTGATAAAGCAGAGATAGTAATCAGGGTCATCATATGCACTTTACCACAATGTTAAAATATATAAAGCTACAATGTTTAAATATAAATAGTTACTAAAAAATATCAGTTGATACTTAATAAATATACAAATAAATAACATGGTATTTTAAGCTGCAGTCTTTGATGGGAAGTAGTGTGTCTGTGTATGTGTGCATGCTATAGTGCACTTTGTGGGTGGACAGGGATGGGAGTGATGAGGCCACAGCTCTGGGGAAGAAGCTGCTCTTCAGTCTGTCGGTGCGTGCTGTCATTGGCCTGAACCGTCTGCCGGGTGGCAGCGGACAGTGAGTGTGTGAGGTCTCTGGTGATACTGCTGGCTTTCTTCTGCAGTCGACTTTTGTAGATGTTATCAAGGTATTATGAAGTCAAACTGGGCCAGACCAATACACTGCTCAATATCAATGTATTTCTTTATATATAAGCTTTGGAGAAGCTGCTACTGGTTACAGAATATGAAATAAAGCTATACACAAATAAAAAAAAGCCAACATTCTATCACCATTTAAAACTGCATTCACAAGAACAATTGAGCCATTTGAATTGAACAAAGTTAACATGTTTTACAGTATTTGAGGTCTTTAAATAAGGAGGCATGTAGTAAGGTCTTTGGGACCATTTACAACAAGTTGCTTCAAAGACATTACAGAAAGGGAAACGCCACAACGGGCAGGGGTGTTGTCCTACCGTTAGCTCTTCACACATGTTGGCCGTCCCCCTCTCCGTCGCCCTGCTTCTGCATCTGCAGCTGCATCTTGGCGATCATCTCCTGCATCCGTCTCAGCTGCAACACAGAGCAACACGTTGGACAGCTGCACATCGACTCAGCTGAGATTCAGAGGTGTCTTACTGATGCCAGTCAGAAATCATTGACTGGTAACAACTCCCACTATGAATAGTTCAACAGAACCCAACTGTGAATCATTCGCCAGCTTAACACAACAGGAACAATTACTCGACACGTTTCATTGTTCCTCGGTTTCAAAGTGTAATTCATCCATAAAAAGAATGACAAAATAGAAACTCATGTCTGTAACCTATGTGTACCTGCAGGGGGTTAGCTTAGCTTAGCATATGGACTGGAACAGCTAGCCTGGCTATGTCCAAGTGTTCTTTTAAATCCAGCTCAGGTGAAGCTTACAGAAATAGTTCTCTTGAGTTGGAGGCGGATTATTTGTTCAGTCACGCATCTGTCTGTCAGCAGCTGATCTGACATACTACTAGAACCATCAGACTCATATTGTGTGCTAAAGGACAACTCTTGGTATTTATTATTGTAAAGTGTATTTTACCATTTGTATTTACTGTTGACTCATCATAGAACTCGCTTCACTTTGGAAACTTGTTTCTGCTGAAGAAGGGCTTTGAGAGTTCAGTGCACTGCAGACAGATGAGGTTTCATTTGTTCTATGCAGCTCTTTTAACCCGTGGTTTGTTCTCCACAAACATTACAGCAGCAGCAGTCCTGGAGGATGTTTGCATCCTACCGAGTGCACTCTGCTAGTTCACCTGCTAAGTCTTTATGCTACAACTCTTTGCCTCATATTAAAACAGAGATGAGTGGCTTTGTTCTTCTCATCTAATTCTTGACCAAAAAACTAAAAACTATTTTTTTTTTTTAAATGTATTTATTATAACGTTTATTGTATAACTTTCTCTTTTAGGGGGGTGTATAGTTTTGTGTAATGTCTTTTGCTGGATAAAAACAAAATGTAAAAAAAAGTGTATATCCAAAAATGTGAAAAAGAATACATCAAATAATGTACTTTTCAGAAGCCTAAAGTAGCGTCATGTCCGAAGTGTCTCACCTCAGCCTCCTTCTCCTGCAGGATCATGTCCTTGTCCGTTTCCTCCGGCTCCGGGCCCTTTCTGCATCAACACGGCTTTCGTTAGTTTGGATGTTTCCGTGATGCTACACACTGATAACACAACCTCTTATATCTCTGCACAATGTATAACAACCAAGCAAAGAATCATTAAGTTTAGTGAAGCATCAGTGGAGTGAGTCGGTGGTTTCCCGAAAGTGCACGTTGAACTGTTTTAAGTAGCATTAGGCAAAGTTGACAAGAAGCCACATTGAGAAGGTGAAGAGGGGATCAGTGGGTTAGGTGTTCTTGCAAAGTGAAGAGTGGGCGGCTACAACAAATAACTACAAAGAGATGAAAGAAAGGAGACTCAAGAGAGTGTGAGGAGTCGGGGGGGACAGCGTTTCCTCCCCCAGATGAAAACAAAAATATAACGATACCTCCAGCAGACAGCCATCTTTGGACAGATGGTGAGGCAACGTGAAGAATGCCTTGTCCTGGCCAGGCTTTAGAAGAAAGGCTAACAGACTTTGGGTCTACATCGGGGGGTTAAATGATATGTTGATGACCTCTACTCGACTACACATGCTATTTAGCTATGAGCTAACCCTCTAAAACCGGCTATGCACACAGCACTAAAACCCCTGCTGCGCTACCAAGGCCTAATGATGTCATGAACATGCAAAACGATGAGTTACAGCTACAGAATGATACTACGTAGTTTAATATTGAACTGTAGAGAGACAAAAGAAGGATAACGCCAATCCATGGAGCACAAGTGTTTCTAACTTCCTTGTACACCACCCTGGATGTTTTATTACTGTAACATCTGTGTTGTTTGTTTAAAACACTACTGTAATAGTTATATACGTCTCCTGTAAGGTCTTGCTGTCTGAGGTGGGGGAGGTGCAGTGAAGCAAGCGGACAGACAGGTACGTACGCAGGAGACAGAGGCAGAATGTAACCATGGGAGGACAACCTGCCACCCCGTTTGAGGCGGTCCGAGCGGAAGTTCTCGTAGTGGAGGTCCTGGGTCACTTCCTGTAGGTCCTGCATGTGGGTTCTGTGGGAGAGAAAAGGTCACCAACCAATAGTTACTTGGGGATGGTGAGCAGGATTTGTGCGCAATCTGGCTTTGCTGTTGAGGATTGCAACGGCTAATAACCCCTCGCCCAGGCTTCCCTTTGTAAGACTGGGGTATTCGCTTGTCCCGTCTGAGCTACTTTTAAAGAAATGGTGGTGCCACATAGCAGACAACGTGGAAAAGGACCCGCTCCCGAGGTAGATATGAAGGGTTCATTGTAAGATACGAAAATCTAAAGTTTCGGGCGATTGTTGTATTGGGAACAATAATACTTTTCTCCTCTGCTCCGACGTTATATGGACAACGCTTTGAAGCTTAATGAAGGAGACACCGTGTGTGCGTGTTCAAAAGGACCGACTCCTAGGCTCATTCCTTAGGACAGGGGTTCCCAACCTTTTTTTCCCAAGAGCCCCCCCAAATGACTCCTGTTGGAAGTTGCACCCCCCCACACACACACGCACACACAAGGAGAGGGGTGGGGCACGCAGCAGCGGTAATTAAAGTTTAAAAGTCTCAAAAAGCTACAACTACTGTCACAAACTGGATGAATGTGGAGTGTGTCGTTAAAGGAGGATGAAAGCGTAATCAAGGAGCACTGTTGGAGCGACTTTGATGGTTATTGGACTCAGGATTAATTCATTTGGATTCCCGCTGTGTGAAGAAATTAAAGGACGGCGCAAGTGGAAACAATTCGCAAAGGGATTAAACTGTTTAAAACACGCTCAAAGTAAACCGTATTTTGCCGATGTGTTTATGTGGATTCAAAAGTCGTAAATAATCTACAAAATAGAGGAGACCGATCTGATCGGAGCAACTGTGACAAACAATCCAACTGAATCCGGCATGGACAATGACTATGTTTTAAAAATGCACTTATCTTATCCAGGAAAGCCTGGTTTGGACCCTTTACGCGCAGAAGAAACATTTCTATTAAAGAAAGAATTATACATTTCTGTCTTGTTATGCCTATAATAGCTACTAACTTGATTTTTATTTAAATGAATTAATCAATAATTTTTTATTGTAATGTAGAGACAAGGCTTTTAGTGACAATCATGTATTACGTTACAATTATATGTAAAAAATAAAACAAATAAAAGGTCTAAATATGATATTTGGCCTCAAATCATCTGAGGCCTGGCGCCCCCCCCTGCGATCTTTGGCGCCCCCCCTGCGATCTGTGGCGCCCCCCCCTCCCCCCGGGTTGGGAACCAATGCCTTAGGACGCAGATGGCCTAGCAAAAGGGAAGGCTGCAGATAAGTTACCAAAATGGATGATTCATTTTTGTGTCAACCTGCCAAACTAACCGCTTCTCCAAGATAGCAACACTTGCAACATCTGTAGCACAACATACACAGTTAGGAACTCTCATTTTCATTCTTTCTTATTACTCAAATGTACAAATCTGCAACTCACATCAACATGATCCGCAGCTTGAGGAAGTCGTTGTGCTCTGGGTTCTCCACCTCCACCACCCCCCAGGGGTACAGGCGGCCCCTTACCTTCTTCCCTTTGGCCTCAATCTGCTGGTTGGATCCCACAACGGCAAAAGGGATGCTGGCCTGGAAAAGAGGAGTAGTTGATGACATTTAAAACACAGAGCAAATGGAGCACTTGAATGGACCTCTCCTAACTTAACATTTCATCGGCATGATAACGAAACAATAAATAAGGGCTGATAAGTTGAGCAGGAAGTGGAGAGTTTACCTTCAGGATCCTGGTCTGCTCTTTGAAATCTTCATCCTCATCAGACTCGGCATCAGGAAGGTGGTAGATCTTGATGCCGTGCTCATCGATCTCATCCAGAACCTTACCAAGGAGACAGTAGAAAACACATTATAATCACCCTATATTACTTTGTATACCGTTTACTGTCAATTAAAACTAATAGTGTCCTGTGAATGTCAGTAAACAGTGTTAACGGTACATGTGGTTCATTGAAGCAATTTAATTCCTCAGTGCCTGCTATATTGACAGAGAAAATGTTCTGCTGTTGCACTTTCTGCATCCAGCGACATGTGATGTGCCAGTGAGAAAGTACAATGCACTTCAGTTTGTGGTCTCCGCCTCTGGGTCGCCAGGGGACGCGCTAGATTCCACTTACAAACTGAATTTCCTAAACCGGTTCGAGGTTTGAAGCAAAAAAGATCTAAAAACAAAAGTCTGTTTTCCTTGCTTGTGCATTACACACAGGTGCAGAGGGTCTTAGACTCACCGGGTCGAACTGGACCTTTACCCAGGTGCTCTCTCTTCACAGAAAATATAATCCTGTGAATATAAAACTTGGTGCAATATACCCGTGTGCAATTTACGCTTTATTTTTCTTTCAATTTATCTAAAATCTGTAAACAATACGAGCTACTTCTATCATTTTATAAGGTCACTTATAACTAAATATATGTAGTGCTTCTTGTTTTTGTACCATGGTGTACTCAACTGTTCTGTTTTTACTTATTGTGTTTTTATTATTAATAACCTACTTTTTAATTTAAAATGCAGGTCTATTCTTTTTATACTTGTGCTGTTGTAAAACCTTAAATGTCCTTGTTGCAGGACAAATAAAGGAATTCCGATTGAGAAACAGAATCATTCCGCTGCAATAGGTGTCAACTGTGGGCAGTTTGTTTGCGTGCATAAGATTGAATCACTCGGACAGAGGATTGCTGGGGAGCTTTTCCGGTGTCCACAAGATCAACTTGGAATGACAACCAAGACTAGCTCAAGAGGGCGGATGACTGTCAAGAGTCATCCTGTCACCTGCCGCCATTGGAAGCTATTGGGTTGCAGCCTGTTAGGGAACTGCTAATTGAGCTCCATGAGAAAGAGAGCTCAGGGCTGATGGAGAGAATCGACTACATTAACCATCAACACTAATTGGACATCCACAAAAACATTGCCTGGCATTATTACATTTTAGAAACATTTCTTTGACTCAAAATCACTTTTGACACTTCCTGGCGTTTTAGTTGAGTACTTTAGGTACAAAAAGTATTTTCATACAGTGGACGGTAACAGTGGTGACCATGAGCACATGATGGCGGCTGGTTATTTCAGGAACTGGAAGTTGAACAATAGGTGACTGTGCTGTCCTCACCCGGCGCTTGAGCCTCTCCCTCTCTCTGAGGGTGAGCGTGTCCGCCTTGGCGATGACAGGAACCACGTTGACCTTATTGTGAATGGCCTTCATAAACTGGACATCCAGGGGCTTCAGGCTGTGGGCAGGAAACGGAGACCAGAAATAAGTATTTGTCGAATGTTTACTAACTGAAAGCCCTGTCGGTGTGTGAGCATGCAGGGCAGGACTCACCCGTGGCCCAGCGGGGAGATGAAGTAGAAGCAGCAGTGAACTCTATTGTCAACAATGTGTCTCCGATTTAGACCGCTCTCGTCATGGAGGTAGCGCTCAAACTGGTCATCAATGTAGCTGATGATGGTGCTGAAACTGGGTAAGAGAAATAAATACAATTTCATTACAAAAGACAAACTATTAGACACATTTCTGAAAACATTTAATGCAAAAGAAAAAAGTAAACCCTTTATAAATGCATATACATCAGATATTTAAAAAATAATTATCTCCTGACTTTATCAGAAAGAAGTAACGGACAGTCAATACGGATTTAGATCAAACGGACCAACATCCCTGGCAATAGAGTATCCAATGTACTGAGGCTAGTTGTTTGCTGATGATACAAATATATTCTGTTCTGGGGAGAATTTAGAACAGCTAGTGGAGAACATAGAAAATGAAATGCAAAAATTAAAAACATGGTTTGACAAAAATAAACTATCATTAAACTTGAGTAAAACAAAATTAATGCTGTTCGGTAAACATAGAACAAAAACACAAATGCAAATAGATGGGGTGGAAATTGAAAGAGTCCATGAAATGTAATTTCTTGGGGTAATAATAGATGGCACAATAAGTTGGAAATTACACATGGAACATACAATCAAAGCTGTCAAGAAGCATTTCCATACTAAACAAAGTAAAACAAGTTCTAGATCAGAAATCACTTCGCATCCTCTACTGTTCACTAGTCTTACCATATCTGACTGACTGAGCTGAAATCTGGGGCAATAACTACAAAGGTTCTATACATGCAGTATCTCTTCTACAAAAAGAAGCCCTACGAATCATTCACAACCAAATACCTTGATCACACTAACAGACCTGGTAGAATTCCAAACGGCACAAATCATGTTTAAGGCTAATCATAACGTTTTACTAGGAAACATCCAAAAAGTATTCACTCAACAAGTGGGGGGACATAGTTCAAGGAGACATCCAGAAGAACTGTTTGTATCTCAGCCTGTGGAGTGAGATATGGAACCGTGTGCATGTGGAGCGAAAGCCATGTCCAGACATTAACCAGGTCAAGAGGGAAGACAGAGAAATCATTTTCTCCAGGTGCAGGGATGGGGAAGGTGTTTGACTATGTGTGTATATGTGTATATGTGTGAGTATGTAGATGTGTATATGTATGTGTGCATATATGTATATCAGTGTGTGTATATATATATATATATATATGTATGTGTGCATATATGTATATCAGTGTGTGTATATGTATATATATATATATATCAATCAACAGGTAAAGCAGGTTATTAATAATAATAATAATAATAATAATAATGCATACAAATTATAATTATTGCAGATTATAGATTATAAATAAATCATTTAGGGACAAGGGGGTGAGATTAAATAAGTTATACTTCTTATCACTAGATGTGGGACTGTTTATGTTGCTAATGCTGTTGTTGTAAATGTAATTTTTTTGTTTTGATTTCTCTTACATGACTATGCACTGCAACATTTGTTTTGTTTTGTAATTATTTATTTTACATATTCGAAATAAATGTATCAATCAAGTTTATAAAGACAAGGAGTCCATTTTTAACACACATACATACTTCATTAGATTTAACAACCATACATTTAGGTTTTATTTCCCCAGAAGAAAAAGGTATTAATATTTATGTTCGGTGTGATGTACAAGAAAAAACAGAAAAAGGCTCTGACCGAGTAATGGAGGATGCATGTTGGGTCTATGAAAAGTCTACATGAATACGTTCTCTTTAGGACTTGAAATATCTGAACAAACGTTTATTTTTCACTGCCTCAGTTTAGTGGCTCATCACTAATAAAGATAACAATTTTGACACTGGGTAATTTAAAATGTAAAACCCTTTGTCTCATCATCATCATCATCATCATCATCATCATCATCATCATCAGCAGCCCTAAAAACAAAACCTACCAGTCTTGGCTGTTGATGGCGTCTCCGTATCCCGGAGTGTCGACCACGGTGAGGCGGAGCTTCACTCCTCGCTCCTCAATTTCTACCGTCGACGCCTCGATCTGAACCGTCCTCTCTATCTTCTCTGTTAGAGCAACAGAAAGGCAGAGAACTCATGACACCATGTAAAGTCAGTCAGTCCACGCTAACATGCTTTCAGTACAAAGCACGGTAAGACACCACAGGCAACACATGTGGTTTGTTAAGCAGGTGACCATTTGAAGAGTTTCAGCTATTTTGCATCCAAATATACATTTCAGATGTTATAGTATATATTATAATAAAAAGTGTTCACATTGTTTATATTACTTATTTTTCTAAATTCTTATACATTTGAGATTTCTCTTAGATTCACCAAAATGTAGCATTAGGTCATCACATTTGCACATTTCAACTTAGGAACTTAGAACAGTTGTCTAACTAAGTTATCAAATGGGTACGTTTTATGGTAATATGCTCGCCCCCGAATTTGAAACCTTTTCAGCTCTACCCTTTTAACAAGCTTCAGTAAGAGTAGGGATGGGTATCGTTAAGGTTTTAACGGTACTACTACTTTTATCGATACCGCTTATCGATCCGGTCTTTTAACGGTACTCTTATCGGTTATATTGGAGAAAAAAATAAACTAACTAAACAAATTGCTTTTTATTTAAATTAAATACATAATATTTCACATCAAAAGAAACAACAGTGTTTTAACAAATCGTATTAAATAATCTGATGACAGAATTGTAAACAGAATAGCTGAAACTTTAACAAACTAAATAACTCTGTTACCTCTAATCATTAACCCATGTTTGTATAATGTAGTTAACTCCGTGTGTTGCTGCTAGCATGCAGAACACCTGACGTGGAAACGTTCCTCGTGGATGGAGCTACAGAGCTGCTAGAAAGACAGTGGAACCCGGTGCATTCCTCCGTCTGGATCTGGAGCACTTTTGCTAAATGTTTAGACACATTGCTCGTGTTACCGCCCTGACATGCTAAACTCTTATTGCACTTTTGGTAACGAGCATTGTCCACATGGAGACGGGTATAGTTTAACCACCTCGGAGCGCGTTCTCTCCGCCATCTCCTCCGTGTGTGTGTTGCTGCGTGTTGCAGCTGCGTGTGTGTAAACTGCCCCGCCCCCTCCGAAGCAGGCGGGGGGGAGAGATCTCTCGACTGGATTGGAAAGATCGGAAATACTAAAAATAATTATAAACGCATTTTGCTGTCTTTTTGCGTATTAGAAATGGAGTTGGCGACACTAAAACTGCAATATAATGTTTGAGTAGCAATAATACATACGACATGTTTTACATGTCTCCAGTACCAATAAAAAGACCGATAACGTCGGAGCTTAACGGTACCACGGTCTTTAATAAGTCATCCCCGGGGCTCGTTTAGTACCGGGGCTCGGTACCCATCCCTAAGTAAGAGTGAGTGTGTGTGTGTGAGTGTGTGTGTTTTACCTGCAGCTCCAGGGATGATTCTCTCGGGGTAAAGGTCAGTGAGGAACAGGCTGTTGATCAGGGTGGATTTTCCAAGTCCAGATTCACCTTTTGACAAAGGAAAATGAAACAATCACCATGCAGCAAAGCACATCAATAAAACACAACTGCTGAAAATGGAAAAAGGTTAACATCAAGGCTGTCGCAAAATGTCCTCTATCAGAGTTGGGTTTGAATGAATAGAACAAAGATCACCCTCACTTCTGCAGGAAACAAAAACATCTGTCTGTGACACACGGTGCGACCAGCTCCATCCGGAGATACATTATGATGCTATCTGACACCGAAGTATACATCTTTGCCAGTTATTTCAATAATAGCTGATGGCCTGATTCCAAGAAAAGGATTGAGCCTTAAACCAGACTAAAAATATCTTGATCCCCTGAGCTGTGTTTTAGGTTTCTGCCTAAATCTGACTGGAAAATCCATGAGACTTCAACAGCAGTTTAGTTCAAACAGCAGGGAACAACACTGAACAAACGGTCAGACACTATGAACATGTGTCTGAACAACATTGAACAAAGTATGACGGTCAGACACTAGTATGAACATGTGTCCAATGGTCACAGAGTTGCTGAAACTTTAACATCCTAACGCTAGTGCGATTTGGCCCAGGAATGCAGCTACTGCGGTTCCCACCAGAGCAGAGACAAAAGGTTCACACAAGTCTCTGCTACGTCCTTAACTGGGGATTTGCCAGAATAACCTGAGTGTATATGAACATTTACATTATATACAGTTTCATTGACATGTGGTAAAGGGTCTTTATGGGGAAAAGCTCAAGTAACGTGAAATGATAAGGTTTCAAAGTATATTGTTTTATCTGTAGTGAAGAACTGCAGCTATCTAAGAAACAGGAAATGACAGATGTATGGAAGAAGCCGAGTCGCACAGAAGGTTAAGCACATAATGAGTATTCTTGCAGCAGAGGGAACAGCAGGCCCTGTCCACTGTGTCAATGAATCCCTCGAGGCCCACTGGCTACATTCCTCTCTGGTTTATTTTAAAGAAAAGGATGAGCAGCATTCAGGGGAGCTTCTACCCTCCCCCTTACCAACAAGCAGAGAGGTTCACACAGTCCCAGTGTTCACATCAAGAGCTTACACTAACGCCAGCTGAGCAGATACACATCTGGCTCATCTGCATATTCTACAGACTTCATTCACACAGAAATAAACCTATGCTTTACTGAAAACTAAATCATTGTTCTGCTATCAGCTTATAAACTCTAACTATAGAGGTGAAGGACTTTTGAACTGAAGTGTAGAAAGGACAGCATACTACAGCTGTATAGTGTGGGCTAGTGGCAACGTCCCCATCACACATGTGTCACAGAAACCAATTCACATGAGCCTTAAAGCCTGAACACATTCCTCAAATATGCATGTTGACTCTAGCGGGCTAGCATAAACCTTGTTATCACCGAGTACACGATCATATTTCAGACCACATACATTCAGTACTGCATGATGACGAGAAGAAAAGGACAGAACGAGAAAAGGCTCGATGATTCACTCACCTACCACCATCAACGTAAACTCAAATCCTTTTTTGACTGACTTGCGATGAACCTGATTTGGCAGGTTGGCAAATCCAACGTACCCTGGGGTCTCAGGGTTGTTGAACTGGCCCTGCTGTAAATCAAAAGCAAAATAAAGTCATCAAATACAAAACATGTTTTTACTTCTGGACACACTTTTATGTCTAAAATCAAAACAAGGTTAAACATGGTTTGGCTATAGATATTTCCAAAACATTATAGCCAGTTATTAGTGCTAGTAGACACCAGTGAGGAAACAGCTGCTCACAAACAGCCAGAATATTTAGGGGGGCTAATAGCTAGTCCTCTGCAGTCTATTTCCACCCATTATTCCACAGTTTACAGCCCTGTCCTACACAGAGCTATTCAGACCAATGAGAGGCAGGTCAATAGACCATCCAACATGAAAAGGTACATGTTTCTACTTATTTTAGCCTCACAGTCTTGTAGGATTTATGAAGTATCTTTTCCTCGTCCTTTCATCAAAGGTCTTGACTGATGACGAGCCTGATAAGAGGTGTATTTTGAAACTGCCTTGGGGCCTTTCCACCCACATAAAGCGCCAATGAGTCATGCGGATGGGGAGCAGCAAACTAAGCATATGTCTAAGTGACCCAAAATGCAACGGTGTATGAACTAAAGCTCTGGATAATTTAAAAGACAGAAGACTTTATCTACATATTCAGAAAACAATACCACGTAAGATGAACTATGTGATTAGTCTAAAAGAAGTAGGAATCTGGTATTACTGCATACTGTTTTGGTCAAGATGGTTGAGAGACTCACCTTCAGTTTGTCGGCCTGAGACATGTTTTCTCCTTGTTAGACCTGAAGGGAAAATACAGAATGCATCACATAATGTTTAACAGACTCTAATTTTCTACAAATCGGTCCTCTAAAAAGGATCTTTTCTGAAATGGAGGCATTCATATAGGCGCATACTTACAAGCCTGACTGTGTGAGAGACAGGAAGTCTGGTTTGTTCTCAGTAACGTGTGTTCGAGTGTTGTCTCTCACCACAAAAAAAATACTCTTCCTGCTTAGATAGCTGCATTACATCTGCTCCCACTACGAAGCTATGATCTGAGGATTACAGATTAAGCCATATTGATGCTATTAACCTCAACTCGTGTTTACTACCTGGGTGTTAGTTGCTGTATGTAGTTAAATCGGTGTGTTATATTCAAACACTCTAAATGAAGTCAAACAGTGAGAAACACACCCACAGCACTCGGACTGAAACTACTGCTATGTATGCAAGTGTACAAGCCTATGGTGCAAGGTAGTTTGAGCTAATTTAAAAACAGCTTTGAAAATTAGCGTTACAAGCTGCTAGCTAATTTTCTTAAAGTCACGTAAAACGTTAGCTGACGTAAACGTTACCGTTATTAGAATGGGGATATGTTTATTTAGCGAGCGTTATCATAACGGGAAACAACCGGGTGAATGTGCTGTTGCCGAATTCTTCTTTGAAACACCGTATTTCATTGTTAATTTGTATTCTTTAAACCCAAACCACAGCCATTTACCATGCTAACAGGGCTTGTTAGCTGTTTAGCAAAGTGGTACAAGACAAGCTGTAGCGTTAAGTACTAACTAACGTTAGCAGAGCAGCTAGCTTCTCCTGCAGGATGTGAAAAGCTAATGTTAGCGTCGTCGGTTTAACTGCGATACCGCCATTAACACAGCCCTGAGACAACTTAGTGATACATAAGTCATGAGTTGGAGGAATAAGCAAGTGTTACCTTACAGTGTGTCCGCAGAGAGTTTAGTACAGATAGGGGAACAGAGAGGCTAGCCGACGGTGAACAGCAGACTTGGCGGACACCTCGAATTCTTCAGATTCCGGTGCTGCAGCTTCCTTTAGCACATAGACCACAATGCACTGGGCGCGAGCAGCAGGGCCAACACTACACATAAATATATGGAAATGTACTATTAATTGTATCAAAAAATAGCGTAAACTTACAAATATGATATTCAAACATTCACACAACAGCATCTATATTTGTTTCATGTTGCCAAACTTCTTAAAACTATTCATGGGTGGTTAAGCAGAAAACAAATACTTTAAGTATCTTATTAAAGTACAATAAAGTGACTAAAGGATTAATGTTTTACTAATGTAGGTCTTTTTTGTATTCATAATGTAAAATATCAAAGACCCCATCGAATGACGTGCTCTAAAATGAAACTCAACTCTGTGTTAAGTCGCTACTACTGAACACTTACTTCAGTTTTGTATATTTTTATTGTACAGATATCCCAAATTGGAATCGATAAATCGCTTTTTAGTTTTACTTAAATAATGATCCATATATCTTCTAGTTATTTATGTTTCTTTTCTCTAACATTTTTGTAATGTTCGTGTACATTTTTTATTTCTTACGCAGTATTCAGTCGAGAGCAGGGGTGTAGCAAACCTTTTTCACCGAGGGCCACATACAAAAAACATACGAAGGGCTGGGCCGCTCACTAGAGGTTTTGTCTCATAAGTTACAAGTAAGAAAAATCAATCAAATGTAGGTCAATTATGGTTGATATTGATGAAAAAAACACACAGCTCTCCGTAGGGTTTCATTTATTGTGTTGGCAGCTCATCCCTTAAAACAGGAGCCTCAGATTGCTTATAATAGAACATATGAAGGGTATATTTCAAGGTTGTTATTTAAATGTATTATTGGGCTTTTTTCTTATCAACTAAGATTTGTTCGAAAATGTTTTTAACTTTAATTGACTGAATTTATTTAATAAATTGGGCTTATTAACACATGAATACTGTGTTATTTGAACATATATATTTAAGAAGTACAATAGCAGATGTAGTATCTGTATCAACCTTACAGAACAATCAGAATGAAACCCCCGTAGAATAATATGTGGTGAGCTGAGTCAGCTCTAGAATGCAAACAATAACAACTATTAAGACAGACTACATCAACACGTTCTCACTCCCATCCCGTCACATATTGACGGACGGTCAGGGCCCCTCCCCGTCGCTATATTACGTACAGGGTACCCCTTGCCCGTCAGGCTTCTACGGGCAGGGCGTCCCATACATAGACATATAAAGACTCTTTATATGTCTATGGTCCCATAGACCTTCATAGACCACGTGATCAACAACGATGGCCGACCTTCGTGTTATTCTCCGTGGAAAATGCCTATTTTAAGGTTCATTTGGCTATTAAAATGCGTTTTGATGTCATTTTATGCGAGTAATGACTTTTTATTTCTGATTATTTGTGCAGTACATGTACATGATGTTTAGTTTGCTAGTTATGACGAAGATTACTTCATGAATGCTAACGTTTTTTTGGTGGAAATGTGTTTTTTCACAGCAAAGTCACCCTCTGTACTTGGACTTATTGGGAGAATCTAAAGGCAAAAACATCTCAAATATTCATTTAGGTCTTTATTTTAGACCTTTAGTGTTGCCGTCTGTGAGGAAAATACATGGGGCTCAGAGCCTCGTATTTTTAAAATCTTTTTTTCCTTCTAATTTGTTATTCTTTTCAAAATAACACACTGTTATTTACTCACCAATAACACACAATTATCCTTGCTTTTATTTATTGGTTTAATTCTATAATCTCGGTCTTTTTTGGCGTTCGTCAGGAACTGAATTTCAAAATAAAAATAACCGGAAACAGACGTAGGCATTTCGAGCGATTACCCAAGATCCTCAGCTACGCTGATTGGATGTTTTAGCCGCAATGCATGCTGGAATTTGGTGTTTATATTATATGAAATCCGGAAAACATTTTAAAAGAATAAAATAATACTTAATTCCGAGTGCTCTTGCTTTTCTCTTTGAAAGTCGTCACATAACGGCATTGTAATATATTACGGTTCGGCTGCATTAAATATTACAGATCTGCCGTAGTTCTTTATGTATAGAGCCCTGATGAGAAGACCTTTGGAAAAACTGAAGAAATGCCGCCGAAACTGAATACTTGACGTGAATCATAAATATATCAACAATTAAAAAACATCTTCAATTTCTCTTCACACAATACGTCTCCTTGCAGTATCAACACTAATTCGGCTGACTTTTACATTTGATATAATTCATAGATAGGTTATATTTACACCATAACGGTGCACAGCTGATATAAAAGGACTTTTTTTTTTAAAGATATTACTGATTTGAATTGGATTGAATTTTAAATGTAAGAATGTAAATACTGAATCTGAAATAGTATAGCAATATGCTGTAAAATTATGTGAAAGCATGAATAAAACTACACATCTTCAGATGTTGTACATACAAGTGTCTGTGTGTACCTTGTGTGCGCCGCCTAGTGGTTAAAGCATGTTATTGAATTATTGTTTTTATGTGTTATATTTGATTACAAAAATATTAAGAGTACATATACTTTCATAGGGGGAAAGTAGAAGGTCTGTGATAGAAATATAGAATATAAAAAATCAAGAAGATACTATAAGTGATCTCTACAATAAAACAGTTTAGTGCAGGATGTACAAAGATATTAATAGGAGGAGGTACAAAACAGAAAAACGAATTAACCTTTATTTAAACATTAAATAACAGTTTAATATCTTCTTTTAAATAAGAAAAAAACGTTGGGGGTATCTATCTACAGATAAATAGTAAGCCTGACAAAGTACTTAACGTCTAATATATTGCTTTCCTGCAATGTTAACTATGTTGAAGCACTTATTTTAACTTTGAATTCCATGCCGTCACTGTGACCCATCCTATACAACTGACCATTGTTGTTCTCTACCGTCCACCAGGAGCCTTGGGGGACTTCTTGGATGAATTAGATCATCTCCTCTCACACATCCCTGAAACTGGCCCTCCCGCTGTACTTCTCGGAGACTTCAACCTCCAGACGGGGAAGATAGACGAACTAACATCTCTGTTAACCGCCTTTGCTTTCTCACTGTCTCCGTCCCCACCGACTCATAAAGCTGGCAATGTCCTCGATCTCATATTCTCAAGGAACTGCACTACTTCTAACCTCTCTGTAAACCCGCTCCACACCTCCGATCACTTCTTCATTTCATTCTCTTTACCCCTTTCCAAACATAACAAACTAATCTCTTCTCATCCTGCACTTGTCCGCCGTAACCTCCGTTCCCTCTCCCCCTCTACCTTTGCCTCCTCGGTGCTCTCAGCCCTCCCTTCCTCTGACTCGTTCCAACTCCTGCCTCCAAACTCTGCTGCAGAAACTCTCCTCTCTACTCTCTCATCCTCTCTGGACTCTCTCTGTCCTCTCACATCTCGGCAGGCTCGTCAGTCCCCTCCTGCTCCCTGGCTAAATGACGCACTGCGTGCTAATAGAACCGTCCTTAGGGCAGCAGAGCGGAAATGGTGGAAATCCAAACACCGTGACGACCTCCTAACCTATCAGGCTCTCCTCTCCTCTTTCTCTGCTTCCATCTCTCAGACAAAAAGCACTTTCTTTCAAGATAAGATCCAATCTTCCTATTCCAATCCTAAAAAACTATTTTCCATCTTCTCCACCCTCTTGGACCCCCCCAAAGCCCCTTCCCCCTCCTCCCTTCTGTCAAGCGACTTTGTTAACCACTTTGAAAAAAAGGTTTACGACATTCGCTCTTCTTTTTCTGACTCACCCCTACTCACCGCCGGATCACCTGAGCCACCTTCAACCGGCACACTAACCTCCTTTTCCCCTCTCTCTCCAAGTGAGGTTCTTACCCTCATTACCTCTGCCCGCCCTACCACCTGTCCTCTGGACCCTATCCCTTCAAACCTCCTTCAGACTATCGCTCCTGATATTCTACCGTTTCTCACCCATTTCATCAACACTTCTCTAACTTCTGGTCACTTTCCACACACTCTCAAGGAGGCGAGAGTAAACCCTCTCCTGAAGAAACCCACTCTCAACCCGTCTGATGTTATAAACTACAGGCCTGTCTCTCTCCTCCCGTTCCTGTCTAAAACACTTGAACGCGCTGTCTTTAAACAACTCTCCTGCTATCTCCATCAGAACAACCTTCTGGATCCGCACCAGTCTGGTTTCAAGGCAGGTCACTCCACAGAAACTGCTCTCATTGCTGTCACTGAGGAACTGCACACTGCTAAAGCAGCCTCCCTCTCCTCTGTCCTCATCCTGTTGGACCTGTCTGCTACATTCGACACGGTGAATCATCAGATCCTCCTTCGCACTCTCCAAGAACTTGGAGTTTCAGGCTCTGCACTTTCCCTCCTCACCTCATACCTCAAAGACCGCACCTACAGGGTTACTTGGAGAGGGTCTGAGTCCGACCCTTGTCAATTAACTAAAGGGGTCCCTCAGGGCTCTGTTCTTGGTCCTCTCCTCTTCTCCCTGTACACAAACTCGCTCGGATCTGTCATTAGCCCGCATGGTTTTTCATACCACTGCTACGCTGACGACACCCAATTAATTCTGTCCTTTCCCCGCTCAGAGACCCAGGTCGTCGCACGCATCTCTGCTTGTTTAGCTGACATCTCTCAGTGGATGTCCGCTCATCATCTCAAGCTCAACCTTGACAAAACTGAAGTGCTTTTCCTTCCGGGAAAAGATTGTCCCTCTCTTGACCTAACTATCAACATCGGCCCCTCTGTTGTTTCCCCGACTCAGACTGCAAGGAATCTGGGTGTTATCCTAGATAACAACCTGTCGTTTACTGCAAACATCGCTGCTACAACCCGCTGCTGCAGATACACGCTTTTCAACATCAGGAAGATACGCCCACAGCTGACCCAGAAATCGACGCAGGTTCTGGTCCAGGCTCTCGTCACCTCACGCCTAGACTACTGCAACTCCCTCCTGGCTGGTCTACCTGCATGTGCCATCCGACCTCTGCAGCTCATCCAGAATGCAGCGGCTCGTCTGGTGTTCAACCTTCCAACATTTTCCCACACCACGCCGCTCCTCCGCTCCCTCCACTGGCTTCCGGTAACTGCTAGAATCCACTTCAAGACACTGGTACTTGCGTACCATGCTGCGAATGGATCTGGCCCTTCCTACATCCAGGACATGGTTAAACCGTACACCCCAGCACGTGCACTACGCTCTGCATCAACCAAACGACTCGCTGCACCCTCGCTGCGAGGGGGACCCAAGTTCCCATCAGCAAAAACACGTGGGTTTGCTATCCTGGCTCCAAAATGGTGGAATGAGCTCCTCATTGAAATCAGGACCGCAGAAAGCTTACACACCTTCCGGCGCAGACTGAAAACTCATTTCTTTCGACTCCACTTCGAGCGATAGAATGACTAACAAAGAACTGCTAACAGAGCACTTATATACTAATAAAGGACTGGCTTAGCCAGTTGAGCAGCACTTGAAACGATTGGCTCTTTGAAACCTGATGTTCTTATATGATTCTGTTTTCCTCAAGGTTGTGTCTTCCTGGTCGAATGTACTTATTGTAAGTCGCTTTGGATAAAAGCGTCAGCTAAATGCAATGTAATGTAATGTAATATTATACATATGGATGATACTCTTATGTATGTAGATAGAATAAGAAATGTGCAGAATATGACAGTTTAATGGTGGAGGTACACACATATTGATAGATGTCTTGTAATGCACTGTTGAGGAACCTGTGACCCAAGTTTTTCATTCATTGCATAACTACACCGCAGTTGTGTATGATATGTCAATAAACCTTTAAAATCTTGAAATCTTGAAAGGGATGTGCAAAATAGCCATAATATACAGTCTTTAATGAACTATTAGTAGAGAATAACGAGTAATTAATATACTTTATTACTCGTTTCCATTAATGTCAATTGCAGATACATGTTTAGTCTTCTCAAGCACCAACTATCAAATATCTCTCCTGATTGTTGGCACTTGACAATCACCTTCCCTGAATTTTACTCAGGTGTAACTAAAGTCTGATTTAAGGGTTGTTTATATTTCACATCATTAATCAGAATCTGCAAAGTAACTCAAATAAGTGTAGTGGAGTAAAAATACCAGGTTAACCTCTGAATTGTAGTGGAGTAGAATTACAAAGTATCAATGAGCTGTCATGTGGGTATATTAATGCTATATATTGATGCTGCGCATTATGGACAGCGATTTTCACCCATTTATTAATTATATGTTTTACATTTGATAACACCAATGTGTTTAATACTGGCAACTTCTAATTGTGGGAAAAACGAAAACGTTCAGTAGAGACGTCCCATAGAACATTTTGCGAAACACAATAGTGTAGTGTGTAGTTCTGGGGGGGCGTTCGATTCCAGTTTTGGATAGTCTGGCGTGGTTTCGTTCCATTTCAAACAGCTTTTTGAAATGGAAAGAAACCTTGGTGCACTGCCACTCCAACATCCAATCCCAGACCTTGAAGAGTAATCACGGGGACTGTAGTCCTAAACGATAGCTGGGGATTATGGGTAGTGTAGTGTCTTCGGCCATCCTAAACTCAAAAATGTTGACAATCGCAATGATGCTCGAAATGTCCCTTATAGGCCTACGTCTGTTTCCAGTTATTTTTATTTTGAAATTCAGTTCCTGACGAACGCCTACAAATGCTGTTTAAGGCCCATTCCCAAACCGTCCCATACACCCTACCCCACACCCTACCCCTCCGTTTGCGCGTTCACGCGGAGGGTCCACCATATTGAGGGCTGTTCCAAAGCAACGAGTGTGGAGGGGGAGTGGGCTCTCAAGCCCTCAAACAGCGAGTCTGCAGCGGTGCTGACTTGAGACCGGTCTCTACCTGACCGGAGTCACGCTGTGTGTGTCCGTCAGGAAACACGCTGTTTACAAGTAGTTCCAGCTAACATCTACTGATAAACTGCGATGTTAACAACCTCATTATAACCTCATATGTTTTTAACTTAGGATCATACCTGTGTTTAGTCTAGAAAAAGGTAAATGTGTGCATTTTATTATAAAGTTGTGTATATTTACAGACCGTTGCAAAAACTAAGAAGCTTATAAACATCAGGTTTAAAACTAAAAGAGATTTGACACACAATGAAAGATGTTTGGAGTTTTATTTGAGTTAGTCATTTAAACTTTTTGTCTAAGAGATGCTGATTTGAAACCGTTGTTACATACAGTTACGGCATTTCCTGTTTCTGCCGGAGAGAGGGGAGGCCGTCCCAAAGCTTGCTGCTGTATTTACTCCCTCCATCTGACAGGAGGGAGCCTCGTGGAGCTGCGAGTGTGGCTACAGACGGAGTTCACTCCATCACGGAGGGGTAGGGTCGAGGCAGTGGTTTGGGATTGGGCCTAAATGCCCAGCATTCGGCGCCACTCGATGGAGAAACGTTCCCTGAGTGATGTTTAATATCCAGTATCGTGATATAAAAAAATAGGAATCAATCAAGACATATTCCACGAGTATACAAAGTGTGCATCTTTCGTTCACGAGTGTGGCTCGTTGGTCTAGGGGTATGATTCTCGCTTTGGGTGCGAGAGGTCCCGGGTTCAAATCCCGGACGAGCCCAATTTTTGCTATAATAAATGACATTGTTTATACCACAGTATAACATAGTGTGCTCTAATTGCTTTCAATCTTCTCGTTCGTTTAAGCTTGTATTGTTGCATAAATAGACAAACGGAAGTGACTACCTAATTGGGCACCATCTTTATTGTTATGGATGTTGTCATAAAATAGATAGATATGTGTAAGTTACACAGTCATATGTTCTCGGTCGGCATCACATGTCTTTACTTAGACTGTGAATATGCACACTTAATGCCTTTCTGTCTTGGTTTATCTGAGCTTGCTGTTGTGACAGAAGTCCCCCCCCCCAGTCTGGCTCATATCTCGGTAAATACCACTTTTCCCCTTTCTCTTACAGCAAGCATATCATTGCCACATAAGCTACACTATTTCCATTATTTCCTTAAGCTTCTTAGTGACGACATGCTCTGTCATTTGCAGAGTGGCTTCACACTATGAAGTGAGTTTCCATATATTTGAAGTTCCTCCTTTCTGTACCCATCACCCTGTTTATATTGCTTATAGGCTTTCTCTTCTCCTATTAATAAGAATACAAGTTGCTGATATTTCCCTTTTTTTTTTTTTTTAAAGTGGACAATGTAATCTGTAAAGGACCATACCGTAACGTCTTTTCACGCCTTATACACATTCTCTGAACCACATGTATTCTGTTATTTGTTGAGCTACATTATAAAAACAACCGCAATAAGCTGTCACAAACTGGTAACATTATTGTAAATAGACAACACAATCTGCTTTTATTTTATTCATATATTTTTGTCAGACTTAGATGTTTTTGCGCTATTACAGTTTATTAAAAAAGTTCAACATTCTGCACGAGGATATCAACGCCTGTGGATGTAAGGGACTGTTGCTTATGGTTAAATAATAAGATCATGTAAGAGTTGTATGAGTACCTGTCCTTTATGTGAGTTAAATAGACTGGCTTTTGGCTAGTTGCATCCGTAAAAGACTTCAAAATATCTTACAAAAAGGCACAAGTATAGCCTGTTCTCTTATTTGCTTTACGATATCACCCAAAAAAGAAGAGCTGTGATAGATTATCATACCTGTCAAGCACTTGTTTGTATTATATGTTTTCTTCTCTCCACAATAAACGGAACAGGTGTTTAAAACTGGTCGAAACACTGAATAAAAACAATTTCTAGTGAAAAATCTGTATTTCTCTAACGCTTTTCTGCTGGCATATTTGTTCCGCTTTTTTTGACTGAAAACTTTAAGATCCAGACGTCTAATGACTTAAATCCTTCATCTAGGCTATAGTTAGAAGTTGAACCTTAAGAAACAGAAAAAGTGTAAAGTGTAAGATGTGGCCCAAAGCCATAGAAGTACATCTTTGAGAGCTTATGGCGGAAAAGCACAAAGCTGACACGTTCAAAGGGGATATGATGCCATTACAGGTGACTAAATGAAACGCACCATAACCTTGAATCAAATGATATTTCAAAATGGCTAAAAACATTTAGTATAATATAAGCACACAAATCAACCACATAACACAGGTTTAGTGTTTTTTTGGATTTGTATGCGAAAATTAGAAATATTCTACCGTCAATAGTGTATAATTCAGTTTTGTTGTCTGCTGACATGTGTAAATCATGTCAAATAAGAAAATAAACGGTTTCAGTCTCTTCACGCAATCGTTTTTTTTTCAATGCATAGGAACTGTAAGGGGAAAAACCCTCCCACCCGGCTCAGTTTCCTCCCGCCCATCACCCCATCGTCACCACCCCCTTAACCAGTCTGTCATTTAAAGTAAGCAGCCGCCTGCTTAGACGGCACCTTTCACTTCTCAAGCAGGACTTAATTTACCGCCGGACATTTTAAATCTCCTGCTCTGTGCGCTGAGTCCCTGACAGATGCCTGGTTGCAAATGTATCTCATTGACTGCTGACTCGGTCGTATTACAAGCTGGCTGATAGGGGCCGCCGCAGTAATGTGGCCCTCAGGTTTATCCTCACATGTTGGAGGAAGTGTATTAATTTAGTTCAGACTGGGCCGTATGAAAGCCCTCCTCTCAGGATTGACGCTATCTGCCGCAGAGCCGGAGCATATTCCAGCATCAATGTGTCAGAGGGAAAGCTATTAAAACAGCTTTACTTTTCCTAAGTATCACCAGAATAAGCACACGATTTAGTGAAATACCCCCAGAGTAGAGCAAATCGAGGATTTTCCCCCTGAGATGCGTCCTAATGGGCTGCTCAGAAGTGTCAGAAACTCTTGTTTGTGGATTTATTATTGCTGAAGAGACAAAATGTGAAGTATGGGTGCTTCTGAACTTTTCATAACACAATAAATATCATTCAAACCTAAAAATAGCTTTAGAAACCATTACTTTTTTTTAAACTAAAAGCAAGTTAGGCATTCTAACATTTAGATTTATTTTTCCATAACCCACAATGTGTTACGCTTTTTTCTAATAAGGTAATGCGCTCTCAAATTGTACATGCACTCATGTATTGAAAACAACTTTGAACACAGTCTGGCATTGACTTTGTTTTTTCTAATAACCAAATGAGTAAGCATGATATGTAATAAACAAGGGATGTATGTAGAGTAACCACCATTATTATATATAAAAGAAATATAAGTAATACATAAATGCTATGCAAGGGCTTATAATGTAATGTATAACTACAATTTAAACAGAATTGCTATTGACTGTAACCTTTAAAGGGAACTACGCCCATTTCCAAAGTACATTTTTTTAGTTCTAAAAATGTAAGTAGTCTCTCCAAATCCAAAAAGTACATTGTTAAAATGTTATTTTAGATATCATCAATTATAACGTCTGGAGCTGCTCTATTGAAATGAAGTGAGAAACAATACATGAGAATATGGGAACATTTTCTGTTTCATAACTGACAACCATACAAGAGAATACATCTCATGCAGGTATGACAATAATAATACAACTCTCCACATAAACTCCCATGTATTGTTGATGTAGCAGCTCCAGACTTGATTACAAGTTTGATTCATTTGTAATGTTTTCTGAATCTAAGCGAGATCACAAATATATTTTTCTTTAATCTGCCATAGAAATAGAATTATAACATAACATATTGGAATTTTAAATGTAGGTGGTATTCTCCTTTAATTTGTTATTGTCATTACTCTGTAAAGCACTTTAGGCTGCGTCAAGCCTGAAAGGTGCTATATAAATAAAGTGTTATTAATATAGCAAATCTGTAAGGAAAATAATGTTTACAATAATTTACGATTGCATTTGAACATTTTATACAATATCAATTATTATGTCTTTTTTTAAATTAATTATCGACTTGTATCATTTAGTTTTTACTATTAATCAATCAGAAAATAGTTGAATCTTCATCTTCCTTGTCTTATTCAACCATCTGTTTGAATCCCAAAGATATGCACAACCCTAACCCTACTACACATGAAACAAAGAAAAGCAGCAAATCCTCCCAAGCTGGGACCAGGTACTGTCTGACATTTGTACTGTACATGTAAAGAACCACAATTATCAAAGATATGTTACATTTTTCTCGATGGACTTTCTGTCAGTGTCAGAAGTGAACGTTCTCAAGGAGAGCCTTTTGTTCAGTTCCAGTGTTATTGGCCTCTCTTGCCATTAAACCCAAAATAACTTCAGTCAGATAATGTTGCAGCATCGGTGAACAATAGAGTTACCAAACCCTCAGAGAAAGAAAGAAAATACGTTTCACAAGATCAGCTCTGCTGTTAATTATTCAGTGAATCAATACAGCAAATTAGTGGGAAATAGCAGAGTTTCTTTCTCCACTCCACTCGATGGATTCTTCTCTTTTCAGACGTTGGCACCCGTCCTGCCTCCCTGTGTCCTCTTTCATTCCCTTTTCACCCCCAGGTCTTTCTGTACCTGTCCATTTCTTTTTACAGTGTGACTCCTTAATCCACCTGAGTGCATGGACGACAGTTTTGACATAAGAAGAAAAGATAGACTCCTAAGAAGGGGACCAGTATCTTTAGAGCCCGGGGATAACCGGATTACGACAACCATTTTGTGCTGCTGGCAGTTTTTCTTATTACTCTTTTTTTTCTCCCCCCCTCATCTCTTCAGAGTTGAAACGCTGCCCTTTGGAAGTCACATCAAACACTGTCTGGTACACAAAAACACACACTCCCAACAGAAAAGCTTTGAAAGAGCAAAACCGAACAGATGATAGAAGCAGTTTGCAAGAGACAGATTTCTTCATACCGGCCTTCTCATGTTGTTTGTTCTCAGACAACTCTCTAAAACATGTTTCCCCTGTGAAGGTAATCATTGTCTCTGTGTGGCGGAGGGGCCTCCTGGGTGTGTGAAGGCCTGAACCCACACACAGGAGATAACAGCCCAGCCACGAGGTGACAGATCAACTGTCTGACCGCCGCTGACGATCACTTTATCCCCTCAGCCCGTCTGCACTCTGAAAAACGTCTTATCACCTCCACCACTGGATCCTTTATGTCCATTTATTTTGCCTTTGAAGAGGCCCGCCGAGCCTTTGATTGTGGGAGGTAAATGAAATAAAGACCTCCTCCTCGTTGGTACCCTGATATCTAAATGTATCACCGCGACCAAAACCTAAACCTTCAACTAACCGCCGCAGGTCTGCCTACGGGGAAACACATCATGCTTCTGACATGGTAATAATCATTTTTCCAGGAGCCCTTTTCAGTGCCTTAGAGGTGGCTTAGAAGCTTACACTTAGAAACCAAGAAAGGTCATTCATTCCCCCTTGTATAATGTGTTCCTGAGTATTACTCCATGCAGTGATTCCCTGTTTTTACCTATATAGTGGTGTTGTGATCATGTATTTCAACCCAGTCTCACAGTATTTCGCGTTATAGTCACGACATTTAATCTATTGATTCGTGTTCACCAACACGATTTCCCCCTTTTTTTCGTGTCACACAGAACGATTTTAAAAGCTATGTATTTCTATTGGTAGTATGTTTCGTGCCTGCAGCACGTCTTTTTGTCCGTTCGGGTCTTGGAAGACCGGAAGCTGTGGGGTTCATAAAAACATGTTCTTACTCAATATCAAGCCACGATTATTGTTTTTATTTTAAGTCGTATAATGTCAGGCTTTTTTTGTCGTCTGTGAGGAAAAGAAATGGGGCTCAGAGCCTCAGAATACTGAAATCTGTATTTTTTTAAATCTTTTTTTCCTTCTAATTTGTTATTCGTTCAAAGAGAAAAGCAAGAACACTCTGAATAAAGTATTATTTTCTTTAAAAAAAAGAAAAGTTTTTCGGATTTCATATAATAAACATATTAACACCATATCCCTATGTGCATTGCGGCTAAAACATCCAATCACCGAGCTTAAACCATAGCTGAGGATCTTGGGTAATCAGTTCAGTGGCTGTGTATCGCAATGATGATCGAAATGTCCCTTATAGGCCTACGTCTGTTTCCGGTTATTTTTATTTTGAAATTCAGTTCCTGACGGACGCCAAAAACCCAGAGATTATGGAATTAAACAAATAAATACAAACAAGGATAATTGTGTGTTATTGGTGAGTAAATAACAGTGTGTTATTTAGAAAAAAATAACAAATTAGAAGGAAAAAAATATTAAAAGAAATACAGATTTCAGTATTTTGAGGATCTGAGCCCCATTTATTTTCCTCACAGATGACAAAATAAGTCAGACATTATACAATTTAAAATAAAAACAATATTCGTGGCTTGATATTGAGTAAGAAGATGTTTTTATGAACCCCACAGCTTCCGGTCTTCCACGACCCGACCGGACAAAAAGACGTGCTGCAGGCACGAAACATACTACCAATAGAAATACATTGCTTTTAGATTAAATGTCGTGACTATAACACGAAATGCCGTGAGACTGGGTTGTGTATTTTGGTAGGCGTACCCAGAAGTTAGCATGCAAGTGTTCCCTCAGGTAAACGTAATGGGATTTTTTTCATTGAATTTTGGAATACTGTAGAAAAGAAGATCTGAGGCAAACACACGTCTATGATACTTACACGTTTTGTTTGAGTGTTAAAGCTCGGAAATTACTTTCGGACGTGTTTTTGTTTAAAAGCCTGAAATAAGGTCTGTGATTAAAACAAGTTTAAAACATATTCATGTTTTGTTCTCCGACATAAACTATACGTTGGTCATTACCCCACTCATGAATGCCTGAAGCTTCATAAAAACAGCTAACTGAACGTCATCACTCCAACACGAGTCAACCTTTAGCTTAGCGGTGTTTATAGCCTCGTGTTAGCTTTTTACTTCTCCCGTTTGCATTTACTCTTCAAAAATCACAAAGTGATGTTAATATGTGGAGATTTTCCTGCTGAACGAAAGGTGTGAAGTATCATAAACGTGTGTTTGCCACAGATATTATTCTCTAAAACACACTGTAATCCAGTGGGAAAATCCATTTCTTTTTGTCGGGGAGCCCTTTGCGATGCTAACTTCCAGGTCAGCCAACACAAATAAATCATCAATGCAACACTCAATAAACACAACTTTTATTATATCTGAAGCGTAAATGCAATTTCCAGTGAAAAGCTAACTTTAGGCTTTGAAGGAATTACAGCACGGTCACATGACTTCACCACCGCTAAGCTAAAGGCGGCTAATGTTCGGCATTATGATGTGTACCTTTCTCGTTTAGCCACTTGTTAGCAACCGCTGTTTTTATGAATCATCGAAGCTTCAGACATTTACCATCAAGGTATTTACTGACATATTTTATGTCGTAGAACAAAACGAGAACATCTCTTCGGCTTGTGATAAACACATTGCCTTTGAAACGAGGGAACCAGGAGTGGTATAATGCTGACTCATTTCCAGATTTTAGGACTCATTCCTGCACCACTCCATAAACTCCTAGCTTATCTTCTTATAAGTACATACACGCACGCCGTATACTTTATACTTAACTTATCGCTCAGACTTTTCTCCATCAATGTCATTTCAATAACAGGCAAGGTGGCTACATTTGATCAGATAAAATATAGTAATTATGAAAACTGTAACAAGCAATGAGTCACCCAGGGTCAGGGAATTATGGCTGTGATTAATATTGATTTTGAAAATAATGGAGAAGGGCGAGGTGACACATATTGATATATAGGAAAGCTGCATGGCATCATGGAAGGAATATAAAATAGTATTTGTGTTGGCTTTGGGTTTTAAAAAGTACAGATTGCGATTTTGCAACAAAAATGGAGGCAAGTTTGGGGTAGTATTGGTTCCTTCCTTGGTTGGATTTGCGAGGTCTAGCCATGAGAGCAAAGTCAGGGTAAGAATTTTCAAGGTAAACCAATCAAATGCCGAATAGGGCAGGCCATGCCTTTGAGTTCATTCTGGATAATAATTAGCTGTGCACTTCTGTGAACATTTACTTGAAATCTACTCGTGGACGAGAGTTACGTTAGCATAGGTTAACTCATCCGAGCATCTTGTCCATAAGTATGGGGCATGATTCCTTCTGCTTTCTAATGGTTCCATTATATTGTCTTATGGGCAGAAATCTTTACAGACGATATCTCGAACACTTGGAAACTCACACCAAAACCATTTAGATTGATAATTAGCACCATACTTTAGAAATACTATGTATTTTTTGATGAAGGGGTAAACTGTCCATTTAAAAAGGTAGATTCCAGCCTGACAACTTTTTAACATTTTCTACAAGGATTCAGTATTTATCCCTCAAAATTGTATTCCTTGTAGTTTTGAAACAATATTTAGGCTTTTATGTTGGGACAACACAGTAACGCTGTATTTTGCAGGTATCTATAGTGTCCTAATTATTTTCTTGAAAGTTTTTCTTCAGATATTTCTGTGTGTAGCCTACTTTGTACATGATGCACTTACCTGCATTGTGCATGGATTTTGTCATGAAGCGTCTCGGCGCTGGGCTCCGCTCAAAATAGGATTCAAGTCTATTTTTCGACGCGACGCGAGGAGTTGCAGAGGCGCCGGGCAGGAAATGGACCGTTCAGAGCATCCGGCCCATCCCCAAAATAAACTAATTTTGCAGACCCTATCCCTCCGTATAGTCTTTCAAGTAGGAGGAGAAATGCCAGCGTTCTCCTCCGGTTTACAGTCACTGCGTAAATTATATATAGAATAATTATGATGATGAATGCATTTTTTTACCACTGAAATACAGCAACACATCTTTGATTCATGTCGTTTATAACTGGAATATTATTATTATTAACTTTGTCTGCACAAAGTAGCCTGCAGGAAATATGCCCAAATCAACAAAAACTGCGAGCCGGCAGCCAAGACGCTCCGCTTCTGAAATGCTTCTGAAACGCGCCCGGTAGGGTATGACGCCGGAGGAGGCCGGACCAAACCCGTGGCGCAGCCGTAACATGCCGCAGCCGTAACATGCCGCAGACGGACCCGGTGGAATCTAGGGACCCTAGATTGTGGAAATGACCCTAGATTCCACCGGTGCTTCATTTTGACACTTCTCAGTTGGAATTTTTAAGCACTCAAAATTGCAAGAGTAAGAAAGGATTTCTTTGTTTTTTATGTTTTTTTAAATTTAGAATAAATCCAAGTAATAATAAAAAATTGAGATATTCATGAACTTTAGTATCTCTAAAGTCCTGGCTACACCCCTGATGTATTGAATGATGGTCACATGACTTTGTAGAGTAGCAACTTCCTTTGAGATATTCTCAAATAAACAATCATTCCAAAACAACTTACTTTCTCACCAAGCCCTTACTAAACCTTCTAATGTCCAGTGTTTATATGCAACATTATTATTATTCACTGGTTTCCTGATTGTCTGCACTTGCCTCAGATATTAGAGGGAGAAGAGGGAGTCCCTCAGAAATGTTGAACAGTCACTTATTCTTTCTGAAGGGATTACAGTGCGCTCCCTCATTCCCATTGGCTTGGCCCACGGTGACAGTGGTGATGAGTGTCTGCCATGCCCAGCATCCTCCATAACAAGCTTCCAACTTGGTCCTGTGTGACTCCTATTCACGCAGGCAGGCTTTGCTTTCTATGTACGTTCCTGTCACACTTTGTGCAAATGCTTGAGTTAATCTGGAATTACAGTTTGTATTATTTTTGAAAAGAGACAGAGAAACATTTGACCACTTTTCCTTTTACGCACAAGGAGCATGCGCTTCTTGGAGAGGTGACTTTATCCAAAGTCCAGCTGGTACATATTTTATTTTTTTATAATTAATGTGCCAGCTTCTGAGATGGCAAAACCTTTAGATCATATCAAAAGACCCATGAATGCGTTCATGGTGTGGTCCAGAGGCCAGAGGAGGAAAATGGCCCAGGAGAACCCAAAGATGCACAACTCAGAGATCAGTAAGAGACTTGGCGCAGAGTGGAAGCTGCTCTCCGACTCGGAGAAGCGCCCTTACATCGACGAGGCCAAGAGGCTGCGGGCTCAGCACATGAACGAGCACCCGGACTACAAGTACCGACCCCGGCGCAAACCCAAGAGCCTCCTGAAGAGGGACCGCTTCCTTTTCCCGTCTTTGCTCGGGGACGCAGAGCATTTGAAGGGATTTTCCATGGACTCCTTCCTTATCCCCGGGGATAAAACCAGAGCTTTCTTCGCTCCCGTCTCCTCCTCTTCCTCCTCCTCCTCCCCTTCTTCCTTCTCGCTGCTGGAGCCCGTGGCGCAGTTCAGCACCGGAGCTTTCCAGCGCATGGCGCATGAGATCCCGCACGCTCTGGCGGCCGGCGCTCTGCCCTACAGCACGCACAGCTTCGGATACCAGACTGCCGGAGGGCTCGGGGCTCTGGCCTGCCACGGACAGCACTCCCACAGCCACCCGTCCCCCTCCGGCCCCGGGTACGTGGTGCCGTGTAACTGTAGCGCCTGGTCCGCAGCCGGGTTACAGCCGCAGGTCGCCTACATCCTCTTCCCTGGAGGGGTGCCCAAGGGCGGCATGGACTCGTACACTTCCCCCAGCTCCAGTGTGTGACGCGCGCGCACAACATGGGAAAGTTTGCACATACAGGAACTCTCCATTAAATATGAGAAAAATAACCAGAACAATACATGTTTCTATCCTGAACATATCACAGCAAATAAGATATGGATATGTTTCCATAGATGTTATTTCAAAATGTCAGAAATGCTGCATACTGAGAAGCAAAAACACTTAGTCTCCATACGCTACCAGGTTAATGCACAGTAAAGATTTGTGTTAAATATGTTATTTTGTTACTCTTTTGAGAAATGCAACTTCAAAATAAAATTCACTGGCACACTTTCTATATAACTGATAACAAATCCACACTGCAGTCACTACAATTAAAAGCTGATGAGAATGTATTATTCTTTTGACCCAGGCATAAAAAACTCTTCTAAATAATAATAAGACATTTAACTTGGAGGCACCGGTGAAAACAGCAACATATTATAGGCTACATTAATTCATTTGGACAGTAGCACCTGTTTGTACTTCGTCTGTATTTAGTTTTTCTTTTGAACATAATAAATGGTAACAAAAAACATAAATGGATTTGGTTTTTACTTTGGAGCTTTTTCAGAAGTGTAAAGAATGTCTTGGCGTTTTTATTAGCAGATGCATCAGATGCTGTTCAATGAACCAAATGTAGGGAAGTTATACTTTCATTGACATTAAGTTTGTATTCTGGAGGATTCACATTGCTCTGATTATCAATGTGTTATTTCTTGTATAAGATGTCTTGTTTTGTCAGACATCAGTTGTGACAATAGGTTTGTTTTCCTGTTCTGACCATGCAGCTCTAATTAAACAGGCGGATTGATAACAACACGAAAGTCAAAATGATTTAAATATAATGCAAAAAAACAGAAGTCCACGGAGTCGACAGACATAACAAGGTTACATTTGGTCCCATCGTGCTGTATGAGTTTCGCTGTGAGTTTGTGAGAGCGAGCTCTTGATAAGAGAAGAATAGAAACTTCTCTCTGCCCGTGTTGTTGACAGAGTGATAAGAAGAGAAGTTGAATCATGGAAATCTGCTGTTTGTTTTCAAAATGAGTAAGAAGGAAGTCACAACACTGAAAGCACTGAGCTCAGTCTCTGTGTGACCACTCACAATCCTCAGACTAAGGACCTGACCGGATACATCACTTTGGGTCATCATTTCTATATTAAATATGACACACCAGTCCTTGTATGGGCATGTATTCTGATGTTGTATTCAATGGTTCTTATAGTGTCACAAGTGACCTTGAGCAAAACACCAACATCTTGGCAGGATGCAGCTGAAGTGCGTCAGAGTGAAAGGACACACCTGAGGCCTAATATGAACTTAACTTCTGTCCAGGCTAACGTGATCACTTCTTGTGATTGTGTTGCTTTCTTTCTGGTATCTCTTGTGCTGTATCTGAGTCAGTGGCTGTAGAAGTATTTATTGAAGTAAAATTAGTAATATACATTTTCCTTTATCCAAAATGTCATCCAGTAAAGTATTATTAGTCCTCCTTGCGGCAATTACAAACACTCCGGAGGGTCGTATTCACAAATAGAAATGTGTCTCTCAGAATCGAAAGGGAAACATGTATGGGGAAAACACAAAAGCAGTGTACACAATTTAAACCAATTAACCAATTAAGGATAACCTGATGTGTTTTAGACTCTAAAACAAAAAGATTTTACATTTGTTGCAGCAGATATCACTGTACAATCATTTGACAGCGAGGGGAATACGGTTTTATAATGAAAACTTCGAGATCGGAAATCACCCGGTGAGGGATGACGCTAACTTTACATAGGGGGGAAAGACATACACGTTCTCCTGCATGGCGAGACCTCAAATCATCTTCGTAATATCTTTCAAACTAGATCCTACACCTCCACTGACTGGATTCTAAAAGTACAATATACACTTCTCGCTAGAAATCTAATCAAAAAGCATTTTAATGGCCAAACTATTCTACAATTTATGATTTTCCAGAGAGGGTTATTTGTGAATATACGTTTCTTACACGACCACTACAGGTGCTAAACTTTAAAACGTGACTATAGGTCGTAATAAACTGCTGAACAATCGACCTATTTGGTCGTGTTCTGGAGGAGGACCGGCTGGTATTACCAGAAGTAGTTTTCGTCATGCAGACGATCATCACTGTCGGTGAGTATTTGCATTATTGTATCATTATTACTGACGTTTCATGTAAGAGCCGCTTGTATGTTAAGGTTAAGCTCATCTCAACAACTTCAAATACTTTTGGTGGTTTTACTTGTTATAATGTGTTATATTTGATATATTCATTATGTTTTCCATGTAAAATGTTAATTTGAAAAGGAACTAAAGCTGGTGATGAGACATCCCAAAATAAAGAATTCATATTTTCCCTATAGGTGTCAATAAGTAAGTGCACATTTTATTCTCCAAAAACATAATACATTATTTATTTATTTTAAAAAACAATATACAAATTATAATAAAAATAAATAAGATCTACAAAATAATTCTTACAACAAGCTCTGTGAATTATCTTAGTAACTGGGTCATGGTTTCTGGAAAGAGACACTGGAGTGCCATCCAGTTTCATTATAGTGGAGCGAAGGCAGACATCTCTATGGTCAATATGTCCAACACTCTATATTAATACAGTGGTTCTCAAATGGGGGTACGCGGACCCCTAGGGGTACGTTGGAGTACTGCAGGGGGTACGTGAGATTTATTTTATGTTAATGAAAAAGAAAAAAAGAAAAAATAGATAAATATAGCAATTTTAGGAAAAGTTTGAGCAGTGTGGGTTTTATATTAATAGACTAGAGTTACACATATTTTAAAACGCGAAGTGTAATAACTGCAGTTTGCCTCCCTGTCACTGAGAATGACAAAGATCCTCAGTGAAGCACAAGCCCATGTTTCACTACATCGTAAGTACAACTTATTAAACGGATCAGTTCAATGCAACTAATGTCGTCTATAGTGTTATTGCATAATGTTAAAATTGGTTTGCCATGAATTTAGTGATGGATTGTAAACATTTGAAATGTAGCATTTAAGTGTTTATCAGTTACTATAGCTCTTTATATAGGCTTTTTTCCCCTAACAAATAGTTTTTGCGCTGATCAGGGGGTACTTGGCTGAATTTCTTTTTCAAAGGGGGTACATTATTGAAAAAAGTTTGAGAACCACTGCTCTATAACACACTCCTAAACAAAACAGATTGTCAAATATGACTGCAAGTGAGAGTAAAACATTTCACTTTGATTTGTGATTGAACTCTATCTTTAAATTAATGTAATGAAGTAAAAAGTACAATATTCCCCTGTAAAATGTCCTAAAATACTCAAATGTTTACTTAAAAATACAGAACTCGAGTTAATGTACACACTCAGCTCTGCCTCATGCATGATGTTGTTGTTTGTGACTGTGTTGTCACGGTTGTTCCCTCTCTCTCTCAGTGTTGGCGGTTGACCTGTGATTCAGTTTCCTGTGTTTACATTCAAACAGTAAGTTCTCATTTGGGTGCCAGGTGCTCCTATCACCACTGTGTCCACACCTCAGCACAGGGCCCAACCCATCACTGCATCACCCACTGAAGCCCAGCCGCCTCCACCCAGCACCACTCTGCCCTCTCCATTCTCCGCCTGCACACCGTCGGCACCTCACGTTTACATTTGCAGCTCAAATTTAAACCTTGATCTATTTAATCTGGGCTCAAAGCATCCTGCCAGTTTATTCCCTAACTTCTAAAGGAGGAGACCACGATGGCGCCTTCAGTTCTGCAGAATGGGGGCTTTATTCTGGGTTTGGTTGGAGCAGCAGCCCTCATCGCAGCGACCGCCATGAACAACTGGAGCGTGAAGGACAGGCAGGGGGACGTGGTGACGTCCGTCTACACCTACAAGGGTCTGTGGAAGGACTGTGAGACGACGTCCTCGGGGTTAACTGAGTGCCGTCCGCTCTACGGCCTGCTGGGATTCTCAGGTAGGAAGACTCTCAATTTATATTTAATATGCAGAGATTCTCCAGGAAGTAACTGTTTGAATTCAAACTAGTTTAGTTCATTGCTTTTCTGTTAATTAAACAAATGTGACAACAAAGTCTCCTTTATCCGTCTTTTGAGGGAAATTAAAACAGTTCCATTTCAACCTTTATCAAGGCTGCTGTGGCTCAGGGGGGAATTGGGTGTCTGCCAATCAGAGGGCCAGTGGTTTGATCCCCAGTCCATGCAGTCCACATGCTGAAGTGTCTTTGAGCAAGATACTTAACCACCACATTGCTCCCGTGTACGGCATTTCTACGCTTTTAAAGTGTACGTAAGTTGATTTAGAGGGTCAGATAAACACATGTAATGAAGTGGAGATGCTGATTGGAGGACCCGGGATCAAATGGCCTGGGACCATTTGCCGCATGTCACTCCCTCGGCTTCCCCCTTTCAACTCTTTCACTATAATAAGGGTTTCAAAGAGATGCAGAGCTTCCCTGATTCAAACTCCAAAGCGTAACACAGATAAAGGAAGTTGTTCCCAAACAGTCAAGAAGTGGGATAACAGGGAAGTTCTCTCAATACGTTCAAAGTCCTTCAAATTAGAGAAAAGGGAAAAAAAGGCATTCGTTTTTGGATACCCCTGTCGAACAAGTGTTTTTTTAGTCCTTTCATATGCCGAGTTTTCAAAAGGGCGTTACTAGTTTTGTACCCACACAGTCAAGAGCTGGCGTAACAAGGAAGTGCCCTCACTACTTTCAAGATTGTAATATAAGAGGATCAAACCCTGTACAAAGGCTTTTGGTTGTGGATATCCCTACCCGTGGTAGGACAAAGCACAACCATGTTTTTTGCAATGTAATATATGTCGTTTTTCAAAGGGCATTATTAGTTTTTATCAAATGGTTATTTGAGTCTGGTTCAGTTACAGAGTTTCCATGGCGACACGTGTGAGCAAAAGGCCGTCTCTTCTCTCGTTGGGTCCACAGTGGGAAATTAGCACGTTTTTCCCACCGACTAAATGGTTGGATATTGTTCACATTTTACAGACACATCTCAGGCTGATATTCGTTTCTGGATAATGCCATTATTTTTTCTGGTTTGTATTACTTCCTCTCTGTTGTGCTAGAAGTGATTGAGTCAGTAGTGGAAGAAGTATTTACTAAAGTAAAAGTACTAATACCACACTATAAAAAATACTCCTTATAGCTATTTAAAACGTAAAGGTCCTCTATTATACTCTTTTTCAACAATATATTATAGGTCTCAGATATACAAAACATGTGATTGGCTGAAACACCAAACAGATCATTGTAGCATGCCAGATACCCCTCTGTTTCACAAGTGCTGATTCTGTGCGTGTAGCTTTAAATGCTAATGAGCTGAGAAGTGATTATTGATATTGGGCAATATAAATAAACATTGATTGATTGATTGATTGATTGATTGATTGATTGATTGATTGATTGGTTGGTTTATAACCTGATATTCAGGTATAAGGTGGGGGGGTGTTACCTGGTTGGGTATTGGCTAATGGTTACACAACCCAGAAAAACATTGTGACATCACAAACTGGTCAAAATCTGATCAGCTGATTTTCAGACCGTTTTTTATATAAATGGATCGGGACAAAAAGTGAGAATCTTCGTACCGGAAACTTTCAGAATTCTACACACGTACGTAAAAAGAGGTGAAAAACGGGATTTTGCATAATAGGTGACCTTTAACAAAAAACATGTAAACAGGTGATATGTTAAAACACTTTTCTTCATTGTCCTCAAACTGTTGCTCCGGCATTCAGCCCGCTCCTCCTATCAGTGTTTGCATTAGCACCGGTGCATTGTGGTCACTATGAGAGCCAGGCGGAGTCAACACAGTTATCAGAAACAGAGCAAACAGCAAGCAGACGCAGAGGGTAGGTCCTGCAGCACGTATGTGGGAGAGGGCAGAATACATACATCTGTCACCAACACAGACGACCAATGACTATGATTTACGTCTCACAATATGAGGTTTCAAATCTAAGGTCTAATGTCAGCTGCATTTCTTTGTCTCTTTGTGATGCAGAATATGATGCAGTGTGGAGCTTTTTGTTGGAGTAAGAAGTATTAGACTTAACATGATATCTATTTCACGTCCAATAGGAACCTTCCAGGCGGTGCGGGCCCTGATGATAGTGGGGGTGGTGCTGGGGGTCCTGGGGGCCGTGATATCACTGTTCTCTCTCACCTGCCTCTCGATGACCAGCATGGCTGACACCACCAAGGCCAAGATGAGCCTCACCGCCGGCATCATGTTCATCATCGGCGGTATGGCTACACATAAAACAATATCAGAATTGCCCTTTAAAGTGTGTTTCTCAAAGGAATACTTCACCCGTAAATAGATGGTTTGTCTATCAGTTACTCACCCTGTGTTGCTGCATTCAAAGTTTATTCATATAGCCCAATATCACAAATGTTACATTTGTCTCAGTGGACTTCACAGTTTGTGCACAATATCAGTATGACAATGCGACACCCTCTGTCCTTAGACCCTCTGTCCTTAGACCCTCTGTCCTTAGACCCTCACATCGTACAAGGAAACACTTCCAGAGAAAACCCACAGTTTAAAGGGAACATGGGAGAAACCTCAGGGAGAGCAGCAGAGGAGGGATCCCTCTCCCAGGACGGACAGACGTGCAATAGATGCCGTGTGTAAATTAAAAAGATATCAGGATCCACGACTCAGGATCCACGACTCAGGATCCACGACTCAGGATCCACGACTCAGGATCCACGACTCAGGATCCACGACTCACTCAAGTGTCACTTAACAGCACCAAAGGGCTCCAGAGGTTATGAACCAAATGATCATGTCTTGTCGTGATACCGGGTTGCATGTAGTATATATATTTCCTTCTCCATCTTCTGTTTAATAAAAGAGCTGAGAATCTGAGGAATTGTACAAAAGCAGAAAAAACCTTGAGGAATTAAGTAAAACAGTATTAGTTTAGAACAAAACTACATCAAAACACACGTTTGCAATGTTACTAAGTAGATATTGAGTATCTCCATTTGATGCAACTTTATACTTCTATACATCTCAGAGGCACATTTTGTACTTTTGACTGATATACATTTCAGTTACAGATTTGCTATGCCCTTCCTGTCAAGAAAAACAATGCAGAAGTACTTTAGTACATTTTGCTGATGCAATTTACAGACTTTTTGTCAAGTAAGGTAGGACTTTTACTTGTACTCGAGTACTTTTAAATGTGGTATTAGTACTTTTATTTTCTAAATACTTCATTAAGAGCGGTGGAGTATAATCCAAGACTGATTTATCCACTCATAGGCTCAATACTATGATAGATAATAGTAAGTATAGTGAGCACATGGTGCGAGGCTTTGAATATATTGGTCATTAGCGACGGGAAGTGTTCCTTTAAGCCGACACATGAACAGTTTCTATGAAGTACATGACTTCCTGTCCCTCCATGCTCTTCTCTCAGGTGTGTGTGGCATCGCAGGAGCCTCCATCTACGCCAATCAGATCGTGGCCAGCTTCAGGCTCTCCACCAACCCCAACTACGGAGGCAACATGGAAGGAGGGATGGGGGGAGGGATGGGGGGAGGAATGGGAGGGATTCCCAGGTATGATGATTATATTGCTTGTTTTTTCATATCATCCATATTACTCCCGTGCTCGACTAAATGCATGCTGTCTGTCTCCACAGATACACATTTGGCCCCGCGCTGTTTATAGGCTGGATCGGAGGGGGCGTCCTGGTTATTGGGGGCATCCTGAAGTCCGTGGCCTTCAGGGGAATGGTGAAAGATGAAAAACCACAGTGAGTCCCCCACAGATTGATCATCTATAGGTGCCCCTTGAATACCTTTGAGTGTATGCTTTTGCTTATACAAACAACAACAATGTGCTCTTGTTCCTCAGGTACCCGGGGGTAGCGTACAAACCTCAGCCCCGCACCAAAAGCGCTCTGCCTGATCACCATTCAGAGGGAGCCAAGAATTATGTGTAACTTCTACCCTTCGAGCACCAACATGTTCTGTTTGCTGTTAGCTGTTCACATGCAGCGTTGTTGTGGGATTGTATTCCCATCTAGATGCCTTTTATGTGCATACAAATATGTCTTGATTAGAGTCAATATGTCTTATGTTGTAACAGCAGTTCAAAATCTATGGAAGCCAGTTCAAATGAAAAGAATAAAACCATGAAAAAAAGGTATTTTTTGTGCTGGATACAAAACTCTAGCAACAATAAGTCTGCACTCTTTGAAAAGCTTCCAGCTAATTGAATTGTGAAGATCTTTTGTAAGATTTTCACATTTCAAAAGTCTTTTTCACAAGAATGTCTCCATGGTTTCTATATTTTTACAAATGCTGAATGTAATTGAAGACTTTTTTTACTTGAGTGTTGTTAAATCATTTGATTTGTATAATAATAAAAGACTAATTTGTGAATGATGTGGTTTGAATGATTGTATCCTATAATGTTCATTTACCTGATTATGAACTTGTAAAACTCTTGTAATTGATGTTTGATTTATTCAAGACCTATGTTCACTAAGAGTAACAGATCTAAAGACAGCATGCAGTTATTGATGATGATCAAAAAGCACTGTTCCCGTCAACATGCAGGAGTTACATTGCTGCCCTTTGCTTTGCAGACTGCTAACTAAAATAACAGCAGAAGCGAGAGATGGTAAATTCACGTACAATATTTTTTAATAGATCAAGTATTTTCACTGCATCATGTTTTTTTGGTTCCTCTCAATTTCAGAGAATAACCGATCAAGAAATGCAGGGCCAAGTAAACTTCTCATTTTAAAAAGGGAAACACATTTTACTCCCAAATATGTACCCCAGTCAATATGTATACAAATGTTCATGTAGAATTTAACTTGTTTGTTTGTTTATATATATATATATATATACACACACACTTCTATCACTACATGCTTATTATGTGTTCAAATTGAGAACCATAAGTCTAGTGCACTATGTTTGTCAACTGGAGTACCGCAGGGCTCTATATTGGGCCCAATCCGGTTTAGTATGTACATAAATGATCTGCCTTCTGTGTGTGGAGATTGTGATGTATTAATGTATGCTGATGATACAGTTGTTTTTACTCATGGCAAACCCGCAGAAGAGGCTGCTACCAAGGTCACTGATGTGTTGAAGAATATTACATCCTGGCTTAACAATAATTGTTTGCAACCAAATGTCTCAAAGACAGTGTGTATGTTCTTCTCCAAGGGCTACAGCATTATAACAGAACAAGATGTTTTCTTTTCTGGGAGGAGACTTCGGGTTGTCTCAGAGTACAAGTACTTAGGAGTACATATTGACACAAACCTCAATTTCAAAACCCATATCAAAAAGGTCTGCAATAAAGTAAAGTTCAATCTGTCAAATTACAGATACATTAGAAACTTCCTATCATCTGCAGCAGCTAAGCTATACTTTCACTCAATGGTCCTCTCCCACATCAACTACTGTCTGATCAGCTGGTCTAATGCACACTCTACAGCTCTAAAACCACTGGAATCGCTGTATAAACAAGCACTCAAAACACTAGACAAAAAGCCATTCCGGTATCATCATTGTCACATAGTTAAAAAGTATAATCTGTTCAGCTGGGTCTCATAGTTTACAAAAACATCTGCTTAGTTTATAAGATCAGTCGTGGGTTGGCTCCTCCTCCTCTGGCTGGCTTTATCAGCCTAAAGTCCACCTCAACCAAAGTTACTAGAGGAGCGGCTAGGGGAGACTGCACCATCCCATTTAGGAAAAGCGCATTCAGCCAGGCTGTCTTTTCATTCCACGCATCCCATCAATGGAATTCAATACCACAACCAATAAGAGAATCCTCATCCTACTACACATTCAAGCACAGTGTTAAAAAGTGGCTCATTAATAATCAACAGTGTCAGCACTGATGTGTGGGTGTAGGTGTGTGTATGAGTGTGTATTGTAAATGTTTATTTATTTATTATCATAACTTGCTTCTATCTGTATTCAGTGATGTAATCTATTGTAAATGTGTACAATGGTATAACAATGTTGTGGTATTTTTATTATTGCTTTTAGGATGTCTATCACCATCTGGCAAAGGGACTATCGATGAAAACTAGTCTTTTGGCTAATTCGAGTACTTTTACATGTTTTTAATATGTTTATTAATGTACACTGTCCCTTGTTTTAAATAAATCAATTCAATTATAAGGGTTAAATCAGGGTGTCCCAGCTGAACTGCAGTACAGTGTCAGACCACTAGATGGCAGCAGATTCATGTGTATTTTAGCTTAGATTGTGAGATCAACTGTACTGGATAAAAAACATGTGCGAACATGTTTTTATTACATTTAGGGATGTCAAGAAGATATAAGGTTTCTTCACGGATTGTGATTTTTTTTTTTTAAAACCATCAAATTAAGTAGATTGTGGTGAACTTTCATTATTGGATTCATCCTAAATATACTTCCATAAAACTCAAAATCATGGTAGAGAAGTTCAAAATAGAGGCTGATGAATTATCATGCAAGATATAACGGGGCTTTATGCTAACCTGATGTTTTTCACTGCAAAAGGACTTCAAAAAGATCAAAATGTTTGTCACTCATCTTAAATAATGGTATATCCAAGTGCCATTGGAAGACTTTTAAGCATATTTTGATGATCATAAGGAAAGGACGATCAAATATGAAATGTTCATATCATTTCATGCTTGATTTCCACTATACAAAAAAAAGAATCTTTAGACAGAGATCCATCAGAGACTTTGTTTATTGTTGCATATTTAAACCTGACTCGCTCCAAAACAAGCATCAATATACGAGTCCAGTTTCTCTCCAGAGCAGAAGATGCTGAACACAACAAACATCAGAGCTCACATCCCAACACTGGTTTACTGTGAGCCCGTCACCAACGGGTGCTGCAGCAGAACATCTGCCACGGAGAGCAACTAGGATCCATTCGGACTATAAATCCCATCAGTCACAACGTTGAACCGTGTAAAAAAATAATCATACAAGAATATCAGACAGAAAGGGGGGGGTGTAAACTCCCACCGACAGACAACTAAACACTAATATGCATTAGGTTTTTTACTCTCTTTGATCCATGATCCATCTGTAATCTTCATTATTATTTGAGTGTGCCCAGCTGGGCTCTGTGATTAAGTCTTTCCTCACATAAGTTATTTGGTAGAATTCAGACATGAAATTCAGGATTTTCATACAAAAACAAAACAGTCACAAAGTGATTTAACAACAAGCCATGAAGGGCAAGTTGTGTACAAATTGGTAAATAATTCAAGGGTCGGTTCACCCAAAGTATTAACATAAAAAAAGAATCTCAGTAGCCCATTGCAGTCTCTAGCCATGCTGATAGTTTTGGTTTCATGTGCTTTGAGATTTACGTCACAACCTAATATGTGAAAATGCAAGAGTGTCTTTGGTCGGGATACTCAAAATATGTTTTATATTTAATGTATGCAAGAGTCAGAATTCTGAGAAAAGTCAGATGGATTTTCTGACTTAATCTAAGAAGCAAACCCCACTTTTGTTCAGAAATAAAAACATTTGGGCCTTGTCCCCTTCCATAGAATTGGGATCACTCTTCAGAAGAAAACAGTTCAACTGAGAATGTGTGACAGTGTGTTCGGGGGTCTATCCACAACGACAAGGATCATCGTTGTTGAATATTTGAAATGTAATGTCCAGTGCTGTGAACACTACAAACTGCATTTAGCTGAGGCTTCAATCTCAGGCACATCAAAGTGAATATCTGCATGGCTACACACCACTGGAGGTGTTTTCATTTGGGTGAATCCAGCCTTTAGGTAAAGACTAAAGGGTTCTATATCTGTTCTAATTTCTCACTGAGGAACTCCTCCACGCTGTCCGTGTTCCACTTGAGGATGCTGAGCTCTTCAGCCATGTTCCCGTTGTCGTCCAAAAGCTTTAGCACAGGATCCGAGCCTCTGACGTACTGCATTGTGGGAAACACAAGGAGGACTGGTGTTAGGTTTGAACTAATGGAAAACATTCTTAGAAATAGGATATGTTCGAAATAATTGGATTTTCTCTTTGAAATTGCATTTTCCTTCCACTCAAATGAAGCGTGATGTGTTGTTGTGCGATCATGACATCATGCTGGTACACAATCCGTCAGGCCTACCTTGATCTGAAGACCCTTGAACATCTTGGGCTTGTCACTCCTGACAAAAGCTGAGGAGATGAGAACAAAGAGACATGTGTCAGGTGATCAATCAGTCAATTAGCCTCTTCCTTCTAGAACTGAGGTTTGTGATTAGCAGCGACTGCTAGCCCTCCTGGGAATGTGCCGGTAACAGCCGCAGACAGTTGAGAACACAGAGGGCTACAGCTGACGCAAACAAACGGCAGCCATATGGCACAGACTCCAGGCAGACGTCTCCACCCCCCCCCACTGAGGGGAGCGGCAGGGACTCCATCTATGAAACCTGACACCGCATTAACCAAACGCTACACCGAGCGGGGAGGTCTACTCCCAACACACAGGGTCTCAAACCTTCAAGCCGGACCTCGGGGCGTTTTAGACCACCTGCTGCCAAACAGTGATTTCAAGAGGACACACACGTGAGACGTCGACACAGAATCACACAAAGCACCAGCTCAGCTGCAGCCGTCACCGACAGGAGAGAGCGGAACATACGCCGGGCCGATGGGGCCTTCAGGTCCTCGGATGCTCCCGTTTCCACTATTGGAAAGATGCTCAAGTTGTTTTGTGTAGCCATGCAGATATGTTCACAACAAAAGCGTGGTGTCGTTAATTCCTTATAAAATAAATGTAGTAGACACACGGAATGTGTTCTCACGTTCACAAGAGTTTCCCCAGTCAGGCAAACTTCTTCTGGTTATTGCGACACCACGTGAACACAGCCGAAATTAACTCATTCATTCTCACAATAATAACACACGTGAAAAAGACATGTGCACCTGCGTGGTGATGTGGTACACGGCTGAATAGGTTCTCCCTTGGACAATGCCACAGACTCTGACCACGTCTCGTGATAATCAGAACCCTAGTCCTGCTGATGGAAGACGAGCGAGCCAAACCCCTGGTGGGGGTCCCAATGGAATGAAGGTTACTGACAGAGTGAACTAAGCAGGACGCACCTCAGTGGCTGCCACGATAACAGCTGTTCAAAATGATAGAAAAGCCTCAGGGTTTCATTTGTTATCGGCTCAGGATACACTGGATAAATACTTTACTAAAGGAAAGGAGATAATAATTATATATATATCCTTTATTTAACCAGGTAAAATAACTGATCACCTGAGCACCATTTGGCTGTCACGGAAACAACCAAGTGTGACGACAAACGCGAATCATGCAAGTTATGGTGCTCATTAAGCGTCGTTATGATATAACTTGCCAAAGTGCTTTAAACGTTTAACTTTAAACCAAAAGGCGACCTATAAAATGATCAAATCAAGTTTCAGTGTTTATTGAATTAGGCGGTGTTGCTAAAGCTATTTTTCTTAATTCAACATGTTTCAAAGGTGATTGTTCAGGCCTAAAGTTATGCATATATTGCATCAACTATTATTTATTCAAATAGTTTCATACAATCATATTCATTGGTATTAATGCGAGTGAGAAGGCGCGCGAGTAACCATGAGATTCACTACTCATTGCCTCCTGGAACGGGTAGAGATATCTAACATGTCCGAGCGGAAGACTTACCTTGGACTTGGGGGAACCGCCCCAATTTTCATCCACACACCTCCAGGATGGCCCCAGGGTAGAGCTGTGTACACACACACACACACACACACACACTAAGTTAGAGGAAATCGGAATGTCACAGCAGTTTTCAAAGAGCATGGTCTGCTGGCCGTCTCAGGGAGGAGGGTGGTAAATGGCGCGGTTGCCCTGTTCACGCGGCACTCTGTCTTTCTGTAAACAATCCAGCAGTGGTGAAATGTAATCTCCGTGCTTTTCATTTGAGCACGCATGGCAGACCTGAGACGTCACGACTGTGTTGAGAGCAGGAAACTGGGGGACCGCCGCTCTAACTGGGCTCATTGGAGCATTTTAACATTTCAAAAGACTCCTAATTAGCCACTCCCCCGTCTATATGTGTGTAGCATTATAAGCACTCATACTTCCATCCATGCCTTTTCTGCATCTTACTTTTATGAACTCAAACTAAGAGAAACTAAGCTCACTTCAGCTTCAATGAAAAGGGTGATATTTTGAAATGACAATAGCAGTAGTGAAGTTTGCACAATAGAATGGTTTACATGTTGCAGTTGTTCGATTGCTTCACTACATAAGACTCGTGTTTTTTTGTGGGGCCAAAACGTATAAATGTAAATACCTTTCCAATCAATGAAAAATAAATAAATATCGTGATCATTTGTGAAAATACCACCATATGAGTTTTTGGTCATACCGCCCAGCACTAACTTACAGGGCTGCATAGTGCCTTTAAGAGCTTTGGCGTATTCTACGAAATCCATTCAACACATCCAGGACATGTTTGTGTTGATTTGATAAATAAACCCTGACGAAAGCAATTCTAGTAATCAATGCTTCTCTAGATTGAAAGTGATACTCCATTAAAAATGTACCAGACCACACAGTCTGAGATGTATTGTGTTCTTCCTGCACTTGGTAGTTTACACTGTGTAAGCTGTGTAAAGCCTGACTTCATGGCCTTTTACGATATGATCTCTTCTCTCGAACATAACCCTGAAGTTACCCCGCTAACTCCAATAATGCTTCATAGGCCAGGCCACTGGGCAAACGTTGCAGGAACATCAGGAAACTGGATTTAACAACGACAACAAAACCATTAATTAATGCTTTGACAAGTCTGCAGACAGACGGCAGGCGAAAAACCCTTTTTTAAAATGCGTGTTTTCTAAATGGAGCTTGGCTAAGCTAACGTTATATATGCTCTGACCGTCCACACTCACAACAACGGCCTATACAGACCAGTATATAGTATATATATAAATATTAGGGCTGTCAAACGATTACAATTTTTAATCAGATTAATCACAGCTTAAAAATTAATTAATCATGATTAATCACCATTCGAACTTTGTCCAAAATATGACATTTATTTATGTATATTGTTATGGGAATGGAAAGATAAATGAAAGAAGGCGGATATATCCATTTAACATACGTATCTATGTTTATTATAACATTTTTCTGCATGTCAAAATGAAAGACAGCCCACACACCTATCGACAGAGGGGGGGGGGGGGGGGGTGAACGTTGTGATCAGCTGTTTTCAAAGATGTTCTATTGAGAAGACGATCACTACGTGACAAAAGTTTTCAAAACCGTGGCTACTGAAATCAATCTTACTAACTGCTGTCTGTGCAATTTACTCCACGCGAGTTGGCAGACTTTATTTTGCTTACTTTAACATCATTTTTCATGGTGGGGCTAAGCCATTTCTTGGTATGGGTGTAGCCTACCCCAGCCATACCCTGGCGCTGCCACTGGTGGCACGTATGGGGCGGGCCATTCTGCACATGCGTTAAATGCGTTAAATATTTTAACGCAATTAATTAAAAAAATTAATTACCGCCGTTAACGCGATAATTTTGACAGCACTAATAAATATATAAATAAACCAACGACTGTATTCTCCATGACACAGGCAGTCTGTGGTTTGTACTTGTTTAACTTCTGTCTAGTTTCTGAACAGACATGAGGAGCTGTGAGCTCTGAGTGCTAAGAGCTAACGGCTGATGTTGTTTTTCTGTGGTTCTCATCGAAGATGACGTCACGGCTTCGCCTACACTGCGTTACTATAGTTACTGCCCCAGCTACTAAACTGTAATGGAAACGCAGCATAAAGTGAGCCTGGCCTAACGAGGCCTAGCCATACTGAGCGAGGCCCTGCGGTGGAAATGTGCCATTAGAGAATGCCGAATAGTGACCCCCAGGGATGCTGAGGGTGCCAGGTGCTCAGCAGAGAAGCTCACATTTGAAAAAGTAGTAACTGAAATGCCATCCATACTCAGTGAATCTCACTAATCGACAAGGCTGCGAGATACGCCATTTCTCAGAGGGTTTAATGACACGGCACTGATGTCTATTGCCAGACTGAAAGAATTCTTAAATTCTTAATTGTTGCCGTCTGAGGAGAAAATGTGCTTAGTGACACCGTGGTTTCTGCCGGTAACCCTCGGAGACGGCCGACTGCTCTTCTAAGTGACATTTCCCCCTCAAATGCTGAGGAGGAAGGGGAGTAATCTTTCCTCTAAGTGTCTGTCTGAAACAGAGTTATCGTCAGGAGGTGTAATGAAGTGTGTGCTACACTTTCCCTAGGTGCTGTTGCTAGGATACCACACACGCTTCTGGGGGCTTTGCTTAATCAAAGAAGAGCTACATTGTTTTTCCACCATCACTTGACTCCGTGTTTATCCGTCAGAGCCCAGCAGGTAGGCCTTTTTCAATTTGCTGTAATCACGAGCGCGCAGTAAAACCCCCCACCGGTTACTCTGAGGTTTTTACTGCTACACTTGATATTTCAGCCCCAGTGGGGGTGTGACGCCGGGGTGAAGGAGCTCTGACTCAGAGAACAGGATTCACACAGAGTGTTTGTGTGGCAGCTCAGATCTGATGCACAGCTGCAAACAGTGTCAACAGACGCAGCGGCAGGGGGCCAACAACAGGTTGTTTTTAGTAGCAGTTCAAAGGCTGGGATCCTGTCAATAAAGGTGTCACATGTTGACACAGGGGTCATGCCAATGTTACTACTGTTCACCGAGGAGACTGTGAAGCTCAGGAAATGACTCGAGACACAATCTCAGACTCACACATTATTGCCATTTGTATCCATAACAACATTTAAGAATAATGATGCTTCAAGTCCACACGTTGTCTGTTATACTGCAACTCAATTAAAATATATGAATCAGAGGAGGTGGTGTTTTTTTTAACAAGGTTGTTGTAACGCGCTCCTCGCTGTGACTAAATCTCGCCAGCTAATGACTGCCCCCGGAGCGCTGTTCCCCCTTTACCTTGCGCGCTTCCATCTGGGCCTCCTGCTGGCAGCACTGCCGGCAGTCGGGCTGGAGCGTGGTGAGGCTGAACTCCCCGAGCAGGTCACAGGAGCTGCACAGCAGGTTGCTGGAGAACCCCAGCTCCCTGCACGCCTCAGACGACAGGTCGGCTCCGTAGGCCGACAGCTGGGGACAGGAAGGAGAGGATGAGCGTCACACAGAGAGGGAAAAATACAAGGCCAAGTTTTAGTGCTTAATTTTTATAAGCAGATGTGAGAGGATTAAAAAAAGGGAGAGCTGCAGGCCAAAAACAGCCGTTTCCCTTTTTAATTTTTTTTAGCGTTTTGACAAATATTCACTTTCTTGAACATACAGTACGCGTATAAATAATCTCTCAGTGGAAAGCGTTTGGTCACTTAGCGACACCTTTGTAGTGGGACTATTTATCCAGTGCACGAGAACGAGTTACTTTGCAGTGATCAAATCAAATAAAGTTTTATTTATATAGCACATTTATAAACGATTTTTGGTCGAGCCAAAGTGCTGTACATATAATAAAAATAGCCTACAGTAGAGACACTTTACAGCAAATACAACAGCACAGATTGTTCAGAATATCAGTATGAGGAAAACGACACCCTCTATCCTTAGACCCTCACATCGGAAAATCAATCAGTTTATTCATATAGCCCAATATCACACATTTTACAATTGTCTCAGTGGACTTTACAGTTTGTACAGAATATGACACCCTCTGTCCTTGGACCCTTACATCGGAACAGGAACAACTTCCAAGGAAACCCCCAGTTCAAGATTGATCTTATAGTTACATCAGATGTTCCTAAAATAATATTGATTGTTATTTAGCCTTTACTTATTGCATAGTAAGGAGATTGATGGAACTCTTCTTATATGCATAGTAATGAATATTATTATATTTGATTTCTGCTTATTACTACACCCTGAACCTTTAGTGATAACGCTTTGCAGCTAAACGCTTGGGTGCAAGAGAGCTTTCTGGTTAGAATGTAGGTAAACGGGTTCTTTCCGTTGATGTGTTCATCCTCTTTTGTAACAACAATCTAAACCGTTGTAACTAATATCCCAGTGCGTATTGAATAACAGAGGACTCAACTTATGTTGTTTGATACTTTGTTGTGTCAGTATTTCCTTGAAAGGCATGCTAATTAAGACTACCAAGCAGCTGTTACAGGATCCGTTTTCACTTTCAATATTTAAAACGAAGCTCAAGTATGACAAAGTACCACCTTTTTTGGTGAGCCGCTTTTGCCTCCTACATTTTAAGGGGAGGATCAATTAATGGATTGCCATAATCTTCCACAAAATAAGATCACAGAATAGCCTTAATGTGTGTGATTTCGTGGAAGAAATACTTAAGAGATACTGTCCCTTTTTGTCATATTCCTGTTTTTCCCACTTTTTAGTCGGAAACTAATAAATGCCAACTCACAAACAGACTTGTTTATGTATTCTGTGTAGTTTGAGGTTATGTTTAATAGGGCTTTAAATACATTAGGCTATATTTGCTGGGAAATAGTCCAACGTGATATTTATTTCGCATGCATAGATTTCTCGTTACAGTTCTGGAAAGCTTAAACTGGGAATAATATTGATGTTATAACTACTTGTATGCATTAGGGACTAATTTTATTAAGCAGGGAGCAGATTGTGACCAGCATACGTACATTTAGAACACCGGAAGTGTGGTTTACAGCTGCCTTTCTCTTGTAAAAACACACGTATTGTTACAGCAGCCGGGTAATACATGTATGGTTGATTAAAGTAAGTTAAAATAACAGTAAGCGGATAAATATGGAGACTAATGATGCTTAATTATCAGAATGAGATTTTGAGGATAAGCCACGTCATTATGAAGCTCGGGGCTCAGCAGGATGCGCGGCTCGCAAACTGAACATTACGTTACACAGTTGTCAGCTTTGATTACAAATTATATAACGAATTTCTTAAAGCGGCGACAACTGCACATGTTAAATGTTAATACACTCACCGTTTGTAAAAGCGACATAAGCCACAGGAGATACACCTCTCCCGACATTTTCGAACCTTTTACTGCTTTGTTAGCATAAAGGAAAAGCTACACTAAGGACCCCTTCATTTACCGAAGGGCTGCCCATCGCGCCTGATAAACTTGAGTCAAAGTGCATTACAAAAAAAGACTAACATATACAAATAATTTAAACCAGAGCCAATAGACAATACAATGTACAATAAAAAGACAATAGATGCTTGAACAATACAATATAATACAACCAAATAGAACAATACGAATTACAAAAGTAATACGAAATATAACCCAGAATTAAATGAAAACCTTTTGATTTTCCATAAGAGGTAGTATACGATCCTGCATGTTTAATATTTTAAGGAAATGAATCATTTAAAATAATATCATTTAATTTTTCGATTTCAGGCATATTCTATAGCCGACTCAGTATTTCTTCTTCGGCAGTGTTGTTCTCATGGGTAAAAAAGAACTGCGACATCTGCTGTCCGCGTGCAGGTCAAAACCGTCCAATCCGGTTTAAACGAGCGGAGACTGTCCGCCAATAGGAAGCCTCGGCTCTTTGGTGGACTGTTTACACACCCAATGGCCTGGGCGGTAGTGGTCTGTCCGCGGTGCGGTGGTGGACACACACTCCACGGGACGGGACGGGAGAGCGCTACATGGGGGACTCAGGCGACAGCGGCTGGTACCACAGTGACACCCCGGAGATATCAATCCGCGATTTGGAGATATCTCTAGGGCGCTAGCCTACGACGCTCCGCTATTGGGAACCGACTTAATGAAATAAACAAGCCGAGCATGAACACATCGCATTTGAGGTAACGAGAGGATTTGAACACTGGGAGATATCCACAGTAACACAGGGAGAGAGGGCCATGCTCACACACTCAGCCGCTTTGTAATCACCGTCGTCGCTGTTTGTGTGTTTACAGTATCTCCTTCTCTGAGCAATGGACTGACCAATTCCCTCTCTGGATGATTTGATGGGGCTGCTCAGAGTCATGATGCCGCCCAAGTTGCAGCTCATCGCGTTGCTGGCGTTCGCAGTGGCCATGTTCTTCCTAGAAAACCAGATCCAGAAGCTGGAGGAGTCCCGCGGGAAGCTCGGTAAGTTCAAGGGGCTGCAGCCTCAATCGCATCCCGTCACAACACTTCAGCATCACCGCAGGCTGGGTGTGAGGTCTCCCTCTTGGGTCACTGTGTGTATACTGTGTGTATGAGCATCACCATTGTGCATTTGGGTCAGTGTGCTGAGAGAGCAGTTCGGACAATGGTACACAGTCATGACATGTTTAATGATCTAGGAGCTGTCCTGTTGAACTTTGCATGGACATTTAGTAGAAATGGAATGCTACACATACTATGGTATCTCTCATCCTTATGTGTAATGCCGTGTGAGATTGAGTGGGTAGTTGCTACCTTCTGCCTGTTGCCCTGCCCTGTTTGCATTCTTTTAATCTGACAGATTTTTTTCTGGATGTCAGAAAAACGGAAATTGCCACACAGCCCGAGATGAGGTCTTTGTATATCTTCTGTGCAAGCAGCAGTCCAAAACCCAACATTATTTAAGTAAAAATATTTAAATACAAAGAAAAGCAGCAAATCCTGATAATTAAAAAAACTTGAACTGGATGATCTTGATTATTTCTGTTTTTAAAATAACCCCTTTTCAAATAAGTTGTAGATCATTTCCTGTCATTTACATACATTGATCAATCCAAAAACCAACCAACAGTTCAGTTGAAAGTATAAGACATGCACAATTGAAGCTGGTGGTTCTGGGAATAAAAGAAACCTTTTTCTGCTCAGAGTAAGTTTTAGTGATGAATACATTGCATGGGGACGCTGCCCTGCTGCACATCCTCTCCTGTCCCTTTACCAAACTCTCCTGTGATTAAAACGTGATTGTCACTGTGTTCAAATCTCATTGTGAGCTCCCTTCAGGGGCTCCTCCCAATAAAGATCTGGGACATTGCAGGATTTACTCTCTGGTGCCTCCACTGTGGGGATTTTCTAAGCAACAGCCGAGCGGTGCAGACAATCTGAAGGGAGCAGCCAGCAATCCTCAGGGGGTCAAACACCAATTCCTGTATCTTCTGATGAGCTGGAGCCTGGCATGAATAGAGGCAGCTAACAGGCTATTTTCACGGCAGACATTTTGCAGGATGAGCTTAGGTATAATCAATAACATAAAAAAAAAATAGCTGCAGTGATTCCATGTAGGTGAGGCCCTTGAGTTGTGTGTGCTGCTTGCTCATTCAGATGGCTTTCAGGGACACTTAATGGAACAGAGGAATCGTTAATTTGACTAGCAGCACCTGTGCCAGGACCATGTCTGCTGTGAAATAACACCTATTACATTTGAACTGTTGTGTATTTTAAATTCCCTGCACACATTCAGGTGTCATTCTGAATAATTAGACTGCCACGATCATGAATTTAGGTTGATTAACTGGCACACAAATAATTGCAATTTATAAGGTTTTCTTCTTTTTTTAAATAATTTGATACTACAATACCTACTGTTGTGTTTGCACATTCAACCTTAATCCTTATCGTTTCATTGGCTACTCATCAACATGATGCCATCAATGACAACATAGTGTTAATCTTCCAAATAGTTTGCTATGTGTAATAATGCTTGATTTCTTCCTGTTCTGCACACAACTGTTGAGTAGGGCACCCATATGCCAAACAAAAGTGGACTAAACATATGAATTAACTTTGTTTGTTTGGATCTTGGAGAACTGGATTTATGTAGACAAATTATAACTGTACATTCACTTCTGCTGAGACTTTCGGCTATAAATCAATGGCACCTCTCTGTCATCATCTTGCTTTGTTGCCAACAAATATGATCTCCAATGAGCTGAAACTGAAAACCTTTCCAGCAGATTTATTTATTGTTTTTTTTCCTGATAAAGAGTGCTGCAGGGACGACATATAATAGCCCGACTTAGAGGCCAATAAGCACTTTCACACCGGAGTACTTTTCCCAGGAATAGTTCCGATAGTTCCCGGGATTTTGCGTTCACACCAAAAAGATCTGGAACTAGAACTTTTTTTCGGGAACCTTTTCACCCCTTTTCAGTCCCTGCTAGAGAGGTGGTACTTTCCTGGGGAGGAAAAGGTTCCAATTTCTGATTGGCTGGGCGAATTGCAAACCAAGCCCTGTAAAACTCCGAAAGGTTTTGTGAAGCCGCCATTTTATTTGCTCGCATTAGCATTATTAGCATTATCCCAACGGAGAGAGACTAACTTATGGCAACACAAAATAAAACGTGGGAGCGGTGGAGTGATGAGGAGGTGTCGGTGCTTTTGGCGATTTACCCGGGACTTCGGGCGGAAGAATACGCCGTGAAGTCATTTGCGGCCTGCCAGTAAACCCAAAGCAGAAGAAGAAGAAGTGATGTCAGCGGCTTCATTTGCGTAATCCTCCCTCAGGGACTTATTCCGGTGTGAAGGTGATACTAGATAGTTCCGGGGAAAAGTACTTGGTGTGAAAGCGCCTATTGGTATTTTTTCCCAATCTTGATTGGATGAATAAACGATTAAAACAAAAGTGTGTTGGAGAGAAACTCCCTCTTGAAGGAACACAGGGATTTTAGCCTTTGCAGACCATTTACATGCACACAAACCTATAGAACACACTACATGAAAGGGGAAACCCCAAAAAGCATAACAGGCCTCTTTAAACATGAATTGCTAGAAATTAAAAAGCTATCATTCACAATTCACTCCTCTGAGCTTCTCAAATTTGGCCTTGCTGCTTTTCTTAGTTTCCCATGTTTGCTTTACTGCGGCTAACAGGTAGGCGAGTAGACGGACATTTCAGATGAGTCAAAGATGATGCTATGATGGGAAGTTTCCATTCCAGACAGCAAATAAAACACTTAACCATCATCTTAATTGTATAAAGTATCCCAGCTGAATTTCCACATGTTGGAACAATCAGGAGTCCGGAGGGTAAAGATGGCTATATTGGTCTGTGGCATGCTGTTGTAAAGGGCTATACTTTACACGCAGGGAAAACACACACACTCTCCTGATGGTGAAACAGAACCTGAGAGGCCTTTCCCCTCACGGCCCACCACCACGAGAATCTGTTGACTTGGCACTAAGCACTGATGGATGACTGGTCCGAGCGGACGTCTGCATACTGGAGCTCTGAATTATGTGCTGCATAGCCAAATAGTTGTGACTGAGGCTTTCACTGGCAGGATGCTGTCAGCATGCCAGGGCTGGTAACATTACCTGGTACGCCTGCTGGACGTCCATCTGTGCGACAATTAAAGCCAGCGTCACAATCACAACAAGGACAGGTGGTGTCCAAACCCAGATCACAAATCCCAATCAACCATGAATCCCAAATCCCAAATCAACCATGAGTGATTTTTACATGTTTTAAAAAACGAAAGAAGCTCTACATGCGCCATCCTGCATCCACATGATCACAATTGCCTCTGTGTGGGTGGGAATGACCAGTACGTTCTCCTCACAGCGTGGGTTCCTATTACCTGACTCAGGTTGAATCATCCCCCCCATTAGAAACCTCCCGTAAGGCAGACAAGCTGTGATTTGCTTCCAAGCTAATCTTCGCCCCAAGTTTCCATGAGAAGTCTCCTGCGTTACAATCATGCCGCGATGCAGTTTGGTTTCCTGCTGCGGACTTAATTCCTTTTTTTGACAGTCTTTCTCTCCTGCTGCACACCGGTTATTGGGTCAACAGTAACGCAGACTGATTTTGCAGGGATGGATGGGCATAAATAACAATGTTTCTTTAGTAAAGAGCCTCAAACGAGGATTCAGGGTCCCTTTCTCCAAAGGGCAATCCAGGTAATTTTAGACGCTCACCTTGAAGAGTTGTACGCTATTATTTTGAAGGCTGAGACTAACATTATTGCCTTTCCTGCCTAATGATACGTACATTTTAACTGTTGATTATATCTTCTCAACAGAGAGCGACACATTGATAAGTCTATACTTTCAGTGTGCGAAAAAGTACACGTCCCACTGTCCGGGACGTGTTTACAATATCGGACAAGTAGATCTGTAAATTGACTGGTCCGGCGGACAAGTGACGTTTATTGACTAATTATTGATACATTCGGTTTACAAAAGGCAGAACTCATTCGCAAATTGTTAGGGATGCTCCGATCGATCGGTCACCGATCGAGATCGGCCGATACTCACTCTCTACCGATCGATCGGTGCTCTCTAAACATGCCGATCGCGAGAGCCGATTGCATGATGTAAAATACATGACACTTTTCTCTGTGTGCAGCAAAACAAGCTCGCCAAAATGGCTTCACCGGTCTGGCATTGTTTTAAGTAAAATAGCGGTATGCAACGTGTGAAGCAGAAATCCTGCAGCTCCGCCCGCCGGACCGGTAAGCGGAGCGAAACACACAAGAGTTAGACCTAACACACTTAGCTATTTTATCTACCTCTGGAACAAGCTAAACTAGTCATTATAAATAGGGATGTCCCGATCACCTTTTTTTGCTCTCGATCCGATTCCGATCATTTGATTTTGACAATCTGCCGATACCGATTTTTCCCAATCCGATCTTTATGCAATGCATTAAGAGAAAAAAAAGGTAACAGATAACGGCTGGTCATCCAACGCGATGAATTCAGCTATCTTGGCTGTTATTGTGTTGGCCTTTTCACTGTTCTGGGGCAGTTTCTCTTTCCTTTTAAAAGTCTCTGAAAGTGTCGGTTGTTTCAGTGCCGTTACCTGAGTGGCCGCCGTGTTGTTGTTGGTGTTTGTTTCTCAGGTAGCGTATTAGATTGGTCGTGTTGAACGTAGCTCTGTTCTTTCCACCACGCGGAACCTCTGCCTTGCAAACATTGCATCTGGCTGTTACACTGCCTTCGCTTTCAATTTTATAATACTTCCAAACTGCTGACATTTTCTCTGTCCCGACTCCCGAGTCACCAGCTGAACGTAGCCTCTCGTTAGCTTACTGCTGCTATTAGACACTGCGCCAACTCTGTTGCCAGTTTTGAGAGGAATAAGCAACCAGGTCTGAAAACAAGCCCAAAGAAAGCAACACATACATGATGTTGTGTAATTTTAAACCAAAACTAAGTCCTCAGGATGACTTTAAGACGTGAACATGGTCATTTTGTTTTGTAACATTAAATAAAAAAATATATATTTTATAAAAAAAATTTTTTTTTAAATCCCGATCCCCGATTTTTTTCTCCCGATCCCCGATTTTTTTAAAATCACGTCATCGACTCCGATGCCCGATCACGTGATCGGATCGGGACATCTCTAATTATAAATATATGTATTCTTCACTGTCGGGTCACTGGATCAGTGAGCTGCATGAGATACTGACAGGCTGTCAGGAGAGGGAGAGAGGGGGATAGAGGGGGGAGAGGGAGAGAGGAAAAGAGAGCGTTTCCGCTCATTGAAGTGAATGTAAACTTGAATAATGTACATCATTTGAATGTAATAATTAAGTTGATTGTTGTTTGTGGAAGCTCCAGTGAATGAGCCCCATTAACTGAGTTTTAAACATCACTTTAAATGGAAGATTTTAAGTGATGTTTAAATCTTCCATTTAGGCCCCACCCACTCGATCGGATCGCCGATCGGTATCGGCCGATATTGATTCCGGCGATCGGCCCCGAAATTGGCGATCGGAGCATCCCTACAAATTGTACGTGTCCGACATTGTTCGTTTAGAAATGGTAGTTTCGGTTCTGCTTGTCGATTCCTAAGGAAATGCATCTCGCCGCTTTCTGTACAGTTAGACGGGGGCGGGGCGGGGCGGGGCGGGGCGGGGCGGGGCGGGAAGTGTAGCACAGTGGCAGGGTTGGGAAGCAAAACTCGGTTCCGAGTAGGAATAAATAAGATAAGATAAGATAAGATGAACCTTTATTAATCCCCGAGGGGAAATTCAGTTGTACAAAGCAGCAACAGGGTAAGCGTGAAAAAAAACAGTACAGCAAAGATTCACACAGATCAATAACATCTAAAATAAATAATAAATAACATAAAATCAAGGAAATAATGATAATAATAATAATAAAAGACTATGAAAATAGGAGATGAATAAAATAACTGTCAGCATATATACATATTTGGTCATCATCTAAGTTATAAAGTGCTGAATAGGTTAAAGTGACAAGTTTGACCTTGTCAAACTTGTCACTTGATACAGTGACCATCACTGTACCCTGTATGCAAGGGCTGGTTTGCTTTCACTAACTGTACGGAGGCTCAGTCACTGGTACATTCTTATATACAAAGCCATGTTAGGGAAACTTCATATTATATCTGCTCCCTGATCTCACGGAGAATTTTAAGTGGCTACTGCCTGAGATCGAATGCTGTGGTTTTATTACATGTGCCAACTGCTAGGACTGTCTTAGGGAAGACAGCTTTTAGATGCAGCTCCTCTGTCTTGGAACAGTCTGCAAATTAAATGGAAACTGAACAATCTGGTGCCGCTAAATGTTTTTAAAGCTCGGTTGGATGCTAGTTAATCGGAAGCTATTGGTACCTGTTTATGTGGATAATTCTGTAAATGATGCTGTATGATGTCCTTTTGTTGTTCTGTTTATGTTTCATGTGGAACTACTGGAGCAGGTCTCCCTTGGAAAAGAGATCAATGATCTCAATAGGATTTTATCTGTATAAATAAAGGTTTGAAATGAAATGAAAGTTAACATGGGTTGTGGAAACAGTGTATATTTATGACCAGTGATTTAATTTGATTTCTTTTTCATATTTAACCCCTTATTGTGCAGCCTGATGGCTACAGGCACAAAGGACTGTCCGAGGCGCTTGGTGCGTTGTTGTGGAGGGATGAGTCTGTGGCTGAACGTACTCCTCATCTTCACTAGCTCTGCGTGGAGTGGGTGGGAGGGGTTCTCTAGGATGCTGTCGAGCTTCCTCCTCGTCCTCCCCTCTGCCACCTCCTCCAGATTGTCCAGTTGTACTCTCACTACAGAGCTAGCCTTCCTCACGAGCTTGTTCAGCCTGCCAGTGTCCCTAGTGTTTGTGTTTCCACCCCAGCACACCACGGCAAAGAAGAGCCCACTGGCCACCACAGACTGGTGGAACATCTGCAGCAGCCTCGTGCACACGTTGAAGGACCTGAGCCTCCTCAGGAAGAACAGCTGGCTCTGTCCCTTCCTGAAGAGAGCATCGGTGTTGTCTGTCCAGTCCAGCTTATGGTTTAAGTGCACTCCCAGGAACTTGTAGCTGTTCACCACCTCCACATCCCCCCCCCTGATGGTGATGGGGGTCAGAGGCCTCTTGCTGCTCCGCCTGAAGTCCACCACCAGCTCCTTAGTCTTGCTGATGTTGAGCTGGAGGTGATTGTTGTCACACCAGACTACGAAGTTCTTAACAATAACAATTGTCCGGTCCCGGGATTAATAAGAGTTGTGAGGACAGGAGGCGAGGCCGAGCCCCGCGGACTGCTGCTCTCTCATATGCTCCGTATCAGCTGAACGCTGCACGGTGCAGCTCAGCGTCTCTCTCTCTCTTTCTACACACAGCGGATCCGCTGCCCGTTTAACAGCCTCATCTTTGTCAAACTTTCTTATGTTCTTTCTCTAACACGTAATGAAGGTTATTATGCGTTTTAACTCCTATGTTGTTAATATTGACCGCCATTTCCTTTATGAAGTGAAGCAGCCTCCCTGTCTGTGTCCTCGCGCTGTCCTCACATCCCCGGACCCCCAGACTCGGAGGAGCAGGGATGTCAGTATTGTTTATGAAGCAGGGTATAGAAAGTACATTGTTACAAAGGCTGTCTCGGGCAGGTGCCGGTGTGGTGAGTAGTATTACTTTCTAAAAGGCCCTTGACAGCATGTTGTTGTTTGTTTGGCTGTATAGCGTAGAGTTGCAGTGATGGATTTCGACTTGGAGGGGTTTGTGGCTGATCCGACTCGGGGGAAGTTGGATGCATGTAGCAAACAGCAGCTTGGTCTGATCGCAGGCAAATGTGACGTTGTAGTCAATAAACAGAACAAGAAACAGATCATTAAGGGACAGCTGTTGGCTGCGCTTATAGATCAGGAGGTATTGTCAGAGGAGGAAGTAGACGTTCCCATGGACGACGGGACAGAGGTCTCTCAGAAAGTGAGCGACCTTCAACTTCAGCTAGAGCTGCGCAAGCTGATGGTTAGAGAGAAGGAGAGTGACAACAGACTGAGAGAGAAGGAGATCGCCTGTAATCTGGAATTGAGGAAGTATGAGGCAGAGTTACGTTTGAGGGAGCTGGAGCTGACGTCTCACCAGACTCAGCAGTTGGGGTCTGCGCAACCTCATGATTTTGACGTAGGCAAGTATACTCGGTTTATCCCAGTGTTTAACCAAAAAGACGTTGATAGCTATTTTGTCCTGTTTGAGCGTGTAGCAACAACGTTTAAATGGCCTGGGAACATGTGGACCGTTATGCTGCAGTGCGTTCTCGCGGGTAAAGCGCAGGAGGTGTATACTGCGTTATCTGAGGAGGTTAGCCGGGATTATGAACAGGTGAAAGCTGCAATTCTGCGCGCTTATGAGCTGGTGCCTGAGGCATACCGTCAAAAGTTTCGTGGTTTGAAAAGACAAGATTGTCAAGTGTATGTGGAATTCGCCCGTGAGAAAGAGGTTCTGTTTGAGCGATGGTGCTCATCGACGGGGACAAAGTCTCTAGAGGACCTAAAAACATTAGTGCTCATGGAAGAATTTAAAAACTGTTTGCCTTACACAGTAGCCACATACCTCAATGAGCAAAAACCGGTGAAACTGTTTGATGCTGCGGTTTTGGCTGACGAATATGCGCTTACTCACAAGACTGTCTACGGTGAGAAGACTAGGGCACAGGCCGGGTTTGTGGACAATAATATCACAGAAACCCCAGTCTTCACTAAAGTGCCATGGCAGTCCAGCAGGCCAGGAGTTGCTGAGGAAAAACCGGGAGAGGTGAATTGTAGTGCTGGGGGGAAACGATTATTTCGAAAACGATTAATCGGGCGATTATTTGATCGATTAGTCGACTAATCTAACGATTATTTTTCTGTTGTTCAATTCATAAAAAACGTAATGTAAAAAAAAAAAATGTCACGATACTGTGTCTCAGGGGATCTTAATATTTAACAGACTATTAATGTGTTATACCAGATTAACGGAAATAATCTCAGCTAACTGACGATACAAACCATGTTTACCAAAACAAAACACAAGTCTCATAAGAAGCATCTAAATGACCCATGAGCGAAAAATGCTAACGGACATTGGCATAGAACTCAAGATAAAAGTACCCTTATTACTTATCGTAGCTGCACATACAAGATATCCGATTAAAGCTGAGACTCCACAGATTATGTAGGTATATAGTATCATCACTGAGTGATCCGGACTCGCGACAGGGGAAGCAAATACAGTCATCACAACACGTACCTTTACAGAGCTTCTAGGGAGATCGTCTCACCACCGTAGCTGTCAATCTGATCAAAAGACGTGTTCAATGGCATTAAAATGAGAAAAAACGCGGCTGAATCGGTTAATCCATAGGTTTTTAACGTCTATGTATAAAAAAATGATTGAATTTATAATCCATAATTCCATTTTTATGTAAAAATCGGAGAGCAAATGCTAGCTGCTAATGGTAGCCACCACAGCTAGCTGCCGCTTTAAATCTTCCAACATAGCCGTTGTGCTTGTGTGATATGCCAACTCCATTTGGCAAAGACTGCAAATGACAATATCTTTGTGTTTTGGACTAACTTTAAAATATTCCCATGCTTTTGAACACCTAGGGCGAGATGTTTTCGTTTGAGGGCTTCGTGCGCAATCCTGTGAGGAGGAGGTGGTAGCCGTTTCAGTCTCCATTGTGTTTGAAGTGCGATTGCGAACTGCTTGTTGCTTTGTTTACACACCCACGTGTGTGTAGCAATGCGTCAACGCGGAAATATGTCGTCGACGATATTTTGAAGTCGACGCGTCGCTACAGCACTAGTGAATTGGGGATCTACGGATAGGCCAGTGTGTCATTACTGCAAGAAAAGAGGTCATATTGCTGTGAATTGTTATTCTTTGCGGGATGAGGAGAAGCCTGTAAAGACGGTCGCTTTGGTGAATACTTCTCGACCGGGACCACTCAAGTCAGAACTGGAAGTGTTTGCTCCGTTTCTTATGCAGGGAGTAGTGTCTTCGCTTGGGAAGGACAACAGGATTCCAGTGACCATTTTGAGGGATACAGCGGCATCACAATCTTTTATCGTGACTGGTGTGTTGCCCCTCTCGGAGGAGTCTGCTGTTAATTCGGGTGTTCTTGTGAGGGGGTTTGGGATGCAGTATGTAGATTCACCGTTGCATTATATTTACCTCGAGTCAGATCTGGTTACAGGGCCGGTGATTGTCGGGGTTCGGTCATGTTTTCCTATTGAGGGGGTAGATTTGATCTTGGGGAATGACTTAGCCGGTGGCAGAGTGCTCGTTAAACCGGGGGTGAATACGGTTGCAGTCACCCGCGCAAAGTCAAAGAGTGGAGTTGACGTTAGTGATGGTGATCTGTCTGACAGTTTTACGGCTACGGAGTTAGACGGACCGATCAGGGACCCGCCATTATGGCGTGAGGGTGGAAAAACGGGTACGATAAGCCCCGGGGCTGTTCGTAAATCTGTCACTGCCGGTGTGGTGGCGCGGTCCAGTGCTGAAAGTGACCCCCCTGTCACCTCGGAGGCCCGATCGCTGCGAAGACTCTGGTGAAGGTTGAGCAAACTTCAGGTTTCCGTTTCATATGCCGTGTGCCGCCCGGACATGCTATCATGCTAACTAGCTCCCTGAAAGCGGGTGACTCCACTGTAGCGATAGCCTGCATGTGTTCTACAACATACCGTGCAATGGCTTTATCGACTTTTCCCTGGCGAGCAGTCCCTCGGTTAAAATCCAGCCGCTCTTGCTTAGGTGGAGGTGCAGGTGCTGAGTCTCTGTGGTCTTAGCTACTAGCTTCGTCCCAGCATGTTGTTTCTGCAGATGTTTTAAGAGATTTGAATGACTGGTTTGGGCAGTAGATAGGCTCTTTGACCCGCCAGGACACAACTTACATTTAACTAGAACGTTCTTTTCTTTGTGCTCGACAAAAGTGAAATAGTGAGAATATCTCCAGGTGGAGAAACTAGACTTGAGCTCCGCCGCCGCCATGATAGTCTTGTTAGTAAACAACACAAACACGCCCACAGCCCGTCTCCGCATGTGACACAGGAAGTATTTAAGTACATTTACTCAAGTACTGTACTTAAGTGCAGTTCTCATCTCTGTTCACCTGGCTGTTGACTATATAAAAAAACTAACGCAGTAACGGAGTAACGCACCATGTAGTAACGGTAACTGAGTTACTGAATTTAAAAAGTAATGCGTTAGAGTACTAGTTACTTTGTAACGCGTTAGTCCCAACACTGGTAATGACACACTGGCCTATCCGTAGATCCCCAATTCACCTCTCCCGGTTTTTCCTCAGCAACTCCTGGCCTGCTGGACTGCCATGGCACTTTAGTGAAGACTGGGGTTTCTGTGATATTATTGTCCACAAACCCGGCCTGTGCCCTAGTCTTCTCACCGTAGACAGTCTTGTGAGTAAGCGCATATTCGTCAGCCAAAACCGCAGCATCAAACAGTTTCACCGGTTTTTGCTCATTGAGGTATGTGGCTACTGTGTAAGGCAAACAGTTTTTAAATTCTTCCATGAGCACTAATGTTTTTAGGTCCTCTAGAGACTTTGTCCCCGTCGATGAGCACCATCGCTCAAACAGAACCTCTTTCTCACGGGCGAATTCCACATACGCTTGACAATCTTGTCTTTTCAAACCACGAAACTTTTGACGGTATGCCTCAGGCACCAGCTCATAAGCGCGCAGAATTGCAGCTTTCACCTGTTCATAATCCCGGCTAACCTCCTCAGATAACGCAGTATACACCTCCTGCGCTTTACCCGCGAGAACGCACTGCAGCATAACGGTCCACATGTTCCCAGGCCATTTAAACGTTGTTGCTACACGCTCAAACAGGACAAAATAGCTATCAACGTCTTTTTGGTTAAACACTGGGATAAACCGAGTATACTTGCCTACGTCAAAATCATGAGGTTGCGCAGACCCCAACTGCTGAGTCTGGTGAGACGTCAGCTCCAGCTCCCTCAAACGTAACTCTGCCTCATACTTCCTCAATTCCAGATTACAGGCGATCTCCTTCTCTCTCAGTCTGTTGTCACTCTCCTTCTCTCTAACCATCAGCTTGCGCAGCTCTAGCTGAAGTTGAAGGTCGCTCACTTTCTGAGAGACCTCTGTCCCGTCGTCCATGGGAACGTCTACTTCCTCCTCTGACAATACCTCCTGATCTATAAGCGCAGCCAACAGCTGTCCCTTAATGATCTGTTTCTTGTTCTGTTTATTGACTACAACGTCACATTTGCCTGCGATCAGACCAAGCTGCTGTTTGCTACATGCATCCAACTTCCCCCGAGTCGGATCAGCCACAAACCCCTCCAAGTCGAAATCCATCACTGCAACTCTACGCTATACAGCCAAACAAACAACAACATGCTGTCAAGGGCCTTTTAGAAAGTAATACTACTCACCACACCGGCACCTGCCCGAGACAGCCTTTGGACGAGCCCCCATGAAATGAAAATACTATTTATTTACTTTTACAAACAGTGAGCAGCTGGGCAGCTGCAGCATGTGTATTGCAGGACATGTGCAAGCGTCTTTGAGTTGTAGAAAAGCGCTAGGCCTATAGGCTATATAAATATAATGTATTATTATTAGGTTATGTCCTATGTGTTGGACATGTGTGGTTGGACTCTGTCTTACAGGCAGGTTGCATTGTAACATCAGAGGAGACTGGGCCAATTGTACATTCTCAAACTGTACCACTTAGAACTAACAATGCATAGATTATTTTGATATAATTGTATTCAATAACTGTAAGAAATTAAACAGTATGAAGTGATTTGTAAATAGGAATACAGATTTGACTTAATGTTTTCATAAATATATTTTTCTCCCAGTTTGACTTATTTTTACCCTCTCAAAGAACCGGAATCGAGAACCGAAAATAACCGGAATCGAAAAGCAGAACCGGAATCGTTAACGTCCAAACGATATCCAACCCTATGTGTGATGCAGTAAAATCTTACCGCTCACAGTTTACGTTAGCGGTGTCGTAAAAACCGTGGGAAAATGTCAAATACGATGACGAAGAAGAAGATTCCAGTGGCCCCAATATTTGTCCATTCTGGACAAGTGAAAAATGTATTCGGACAAGTAAATTGCCAAACTCACTTGTCCATGGACAAGTACTCTCTAAAAACTTTTTCTCACACTGACTTTGTAAAGGCCCTATAAGCAGATGCTTTTTTGGAAGGAATTGTCACTAAAAGTATGTAAATCTCTACTTGCCAAGTAAAATGTAAAATGGCAGGTAAAATGTCAATCAAATTTGATTAGAGAATAAATTGAACTGATCATAGAATCAATAATGACTGGTGGGTATCAATGAATTCACATAAATCAGTGTAAGAAAAAGTTTTTAGAGAGTACTTGGACAAGTGAGTTTGGCAATTTACTTGTCCGAATACATTTTGCATTTCCATTCTGAGAGAGAGAGAACAACAACAACAACAAAACGTTTTTCAGATTAGGCAAAAGGAAAATGCTAAATACCAGTATTCATATTTTGATACCAACGTTGTACCTTTCGCTAGGTGTTCCTAAAAAATTTTTTTTAAATGATTCCTGTTTTCTGCCTCAGGACATTTTCATGCAGTTGATTGCATTTATTATTTGTGTAAAATCTGTCCTTGCTACCTGAAGTTTATAGATTTAAGCCATGCTGAATTTATTTCCTCAGGGAAATTATTCCTAAACACAAAGAAAACCCTTCTTTTCATGTACGAATCACAGCCGCTAAGCAACCCTTGACCCTTTTATTATGCTTTAAAAAGCAGTCAATAACCAAACTTGTAGCCATTTGCAGGTTAATTCTAGGGGACATCTATGGTATGTTGAGTGCTGCGTAAATAGAATTGTAGCAGATAAAACTGTCACCTTATTGCCCTTGTAACTGTAGCAAACGACCTATTCCCCTCTGGCCTGCAGGCCGTGTGAGGGCCATGTGTCAGCCAGCAGGACAGATATTGAGAGACTGTGTTTCCCCTCTGGATCCTCGCCTTTTATCTGCTGGCCGTTATTCAGCTTGATTAACGAATTCAATTTCCATCTGTTGCGTGGTGATATTCAGTTCCAGACACAAGCAGCTCTGTGATGTGCTCTGAGGGAGAAGAAGGATGCTGTTGAATGCAGAAGAGAGAAGGAGATACATGCGCTCGTTGTCAAAGTGACGCAAGACTTTTAAGCATTCATTTGTCACTGCAGCTTGTCGCCCCGGGGCCTGGGTATGAATTTGACTTTGATTGTCATGCCAGGCACTCTGAGCCTCGAGCCCACCCTCGCACTCCGCCGCCGAGGGACCGGGAGATCTGGTCAGGAATTTGATCTTGAAAGGACGTCGGTCAGTCATCACTAGTCCGTCCTCACACTGCTCGGATTGGGTGGCTGTATACCTTCGCGCTCCCATGTTACACATCATTCTTCCCGTCACGAAAAGACCTTGAGCTGAAGTTGTGTTTTAAGATTTATTTTATTGATGATGCAAGCATCTACCTGACTTTTGCTCTCCTACGCACTTGTGAAATGTGTGTCAACAGGTTTCCCCTGACTCACTCAAAGGGCTGCAACACCAAACGGTTGCGTTCTTTTTGGAGCTAATTGGCGACACACCTCAACCTGACTGAGCCCTGGGACTTTTCTTCAACCCTTTTTACAAACTTTAACTCCTTAATCCCTTTGAATAATGCGCCGGTGAAGATGGCCGCATTGTCTTTTGGCTCCTCTCCAACTTTGCCCTTTTTCGTATTTTTTCAGTGTTTATTTACTTTTTGCCATCTGCTTTTAACATGGTTCGCAACATGCAAGCCGACCGCACCAACTCTGCTATACAATATAGCAGAGAGGAAGTTCTTCACATCAGAAACCTTGTGGACAATAACCCACCGACAGACAATGGAGATCCGCCATGGCTACCTGTTGCTGTCCTACCTGAGAGACGCAAGAAGAAGGCCAAGCGAGGGTCCCGCGCCGGGCTGCTGGTCAGACTGAGAAAACGAGGAAACCGACCCCCTCTTCCGAGTATTCTTCTGGCTAATGTTCAATCGATTGAAAATAAGCTAGATGAACTCAGAAGTCGGATTGCTTTTCAAAGGGACATTAAGAACTGTAACGTGTTCATTCTCACCGAGACTTGGCTCAACCCCGCTATTCCGGACTCCGCCATTGTTCCTGACGGATTCACTATTTTCCGCCAGGACTGGACAGTTAATTTGGGGGAAAGTAAGGGAGGCGGTGTGTGTCATTGTCACATCATGATTAACAAGAACTGGTGTACAGATGTGAGGATTATTTCTTCGAACTGTTCCGCTCATTTAGAGTACCCTCATGATCACATGCCGGGCTTTTCACCTGCCGAGAGAATTTACATCTGTTGTGATCACAGCAGTGTATATTCCGCCGCTCGCCGACAATAACACAGCACTCGATCAGCTGTTTGGGATTATCGACTGTTCACTCACGACTGCGTGGCCACACACAGCTCCAACACCATCGTAAAGTTTGCTGACGACACGACCGCCATCGGCCAGATCACAGACGGCGATGAGACGGCGTACAGAGAGGAGGTCGAAAACCTGACATCTTGGTGCCAGGATAACAACCTCCATCTCAACGTCAGCAAAACAAAGGAGCTGATTGTGGATTGCAGGAAGCAGCAGGGAGAGGGACACATCACCATCAATGGGACTACGTGGAGAGAGTCAGCAGCTTCAGGTTCCTCGGGGTCGACATCACTGAGGACCTGACATGGACTCTTCACACCACCACCATCACCAAGAAAGCTCGACAGCGGCTCTTCTTCCTCCGCAGGCTGAGGAGGTTCAACATGGACTCCAGGATACTCTGCAACTTCTATAGGTGCACCATAGAGAGTATCCTGACCTTCTACAGGTGCACCATAGAGAGTATCCTTACTGGCTGCATCACGGCCTGGTACGGCAGCTGCACCGGCCTCAACCGTAAGGCTTTACAGGGTGGTGAAAACTACACAGAACATCACCAGGACGGAGCTGCCATCCATGGAGGACCTTTACTCCCAGTGGCAAAAAAAAATGTGTTTTTGCTCATTGAGGTATGTGGCTACTGTGTAAGGCAAACAGTTTTTAAATTCTTCCATGAGCACTAATGTTTTTAGGTCCTCTAGAGACTTTGTCCCCGTCGATGAGCACCATCGCTCAAACAGAACCTCTTTCTCACGGGCGAATTCCACATACGCTTGACAATCTTGTCTTTTCAAACCACGAAACTTTTGACGGTATGCCTCAGGCACCAGCTCATAAGCGCGCAGAATTGCAGCTTTCACCTGTTCATAATCCCGGCTAACCTCCTCAGATAACGCAGTATACACCTCCTGCGCTTTACCCCGCGAGAAACGCACTGCAGCATAACGGTCCACATGTTCCCAGGCCATTTAAAACGTTGTTGCTACACGCTCAAACAGGACAAAATAGCTATCGACGTCTTTTTGGTTAAACACTGGGATAAACCGAGTATACTTGCCTACGTCAAAATCATGAGGTTGCGCAGACCCCAACTGCTGAGTCTGGTGAGACGTCAGCTCCAGCTCCCTCAAACGTAACTCTGCCTCATACTTCCTCAATTCCAGATTACAGGCGATCTCCTTCTCTCTCAGTCTGTTGTCACTCTCCTTCTCTCTAACCATCAGCTTGCGCAGCTCTAGCTGAAGTTGAAGGTCGCTCACTTTCTGAGAGACCTCTGTCCCGTCGTCCATGGGAACGTCTACTTCCTCCTCTGACAATACCTCCTGATCTATAAGCGCAGCCAACAGCTGTCCCTTAATGATCTGTTTCTTGTTCTGTTTATTGACTACAACGTCACATTTGCCTGCGATCAGACCTAGCTGCTGTTTGCTACATGCATCCAACTTCCCCCGAGTCGGATCAGCCACAAACCCCTCCAAGTCGAAATCCATCACTGCAACTCTACGCTATACAGCCAAACAAACAACAACATGCTGTCAAGGGCCTTTTAGAAAGTAATACTACTCACCACACCGGCACCTGCCCGAGACAGCCTTTGGACGAGCCCCCATGAAATGAAAATACTATTTATTTACTTTACAAACAGTGAGCAGCTGGGCAGCTGCAGCATGTGTATTGCAGGACATGTGCAAGCGTCTTTGAGTTGTAGAAAAGCGCTAGGCCTATAGGCTATATAAATATAATGTATTATTATTAGGTTATGTCCTATGTGTTGGACATGTGTGGTTGGACTCTGTCTTACAGGCAGGTTGCATTGTAACATCAGAGGAGACTGGGCCAATTGTACATTCTCAAACTGTACCACTTAGAACTAACAATGCATAGATTATTTTGATATAATTGTATTCAATAACTGTAAGAAATTAAACAGTATGAAGTGATTTGTAAATAGGAATACAGATTTGACTTAATGTTTTCATAAATATATTTTTCTCCCAGTTTGACTTATTTTTACCCTCTCAAAGAACCGGAATCGAGAACCGAAAATAACCGGAATCGAAAAGCAGAACCGGAATCGTTAACGTCCAAACGATATCCAACCCTATGTGTGATGCAGTAAAATCTTACCGCTCACAGTTTACGTTAGCGGTGTCGTAAAAACCGTGGGAAAATGTCAAATACGATGACGAAGAAGAAGATTCCAGTGGCCCCAATATTTGTCCATTCTGGACAAGTGAAAAATGTATTCGGACAAGTAAATTGCCAACTCACTTGTCCATGGACAAGTACTCTCTAAAAACTTTTTCTCACACTGACTTTGTAAAGGCCCTATAAGCAGATGCTTTTTTGAAAGGAATTGTCACTAAAAGTATGTAAATCTCTACTTGCCAAGTAAAATGTAAAATGGCAGGTAAAATGTCAATCAAATTTGATTAGAGAATAAATTGAACTGATCATAGAATCAATAATGACTGGTGGGTATCAATGAATTCACATAAATCAGTGTAAGAAAAAGTTTTTAGAGAGTACTTGGACAAGTGAGTTTGGCAATTTACTTGTCCGAATACATTTTGCATTTCCATTCTGAGAGAGAGAGAACAACAACAACAACAAAACGTTTTTCAGATTAGGCAAAAGGAAAATGCTAAATACCAGTATTCATATTTTGATACCAACGTTGTACCTTTCGCTAGGTGTTCCTAAACATTTTTTTTTAAATGATTCCTGTTTTCTGCCTCAGGACATTTTCATGCAGTTGATTGCATTTATTATTTGTGTAAAATCTGTCCTTGCTACCTGAAGTTTATAGATTTAAGCCATGCTGAATTTATTTCCTCAGGGAAATTATTCCTAAACACAAAGAAAACCCTTCTTTTCATGTACGAATCACAGCCGCTAAGCAACCCTTGACCCTTTTATTATGCTTTAAAAAGCAGTCAATAACCAAACTTGTAGCCATTTGCAGGTTAATTCTAGGGGACATCTATGGTATGTTGAGTGCTGCGTAAATAGAATTGTAGCAGATAAAACTGTCACCTTATTGCCCTTGTAACTGTAGCAAACGACCTATTCCCCTCTGGCCTGCAGGCCGTGTGAGGGCCATGTGTCAGCCAGCAGGACAGATATTGAGAGACTGTGTTTCCCTCTGGATCCTCGCCTTTTATCTGCTGGCCGTTATTCAGCTTGATTAAACGAATTCAATTTCCATCTGTTGCGTGGTGATATTCAGTTCCAGACACAAGCAGCTCTGTGATGTGCTCTGAGGGAGAAGAAGGATGCTGTTGAATGCAGAAGAGAGAAGGAGATACATGCGCTCGTTGTCAAAGTGACGCAAGACTTTTAAGCATTCATTTGTCACTGCAGCTTGTCGCCCCGGGGCCTGGGTATGAATTTGACTTTGATTGTCATGCCAGGCACTCTGAGCCTCGAGCCCACCCTCGCACTCCGCCGCCGAGGGACCGGGAGATCTGGTCAGGAATTTGATCTTGAAAGGACGTCGGTCAGTCATCACTAGTCCGTCCTCACACTGCTCGGATTGGGTGGCTGTATACCTTCGCGCTCCCATGTTACACATCATTCTTCCCGTCACGAAAAGACCTTGAGCTGAAGTTGTGTTTTAAGATTTATTTTATTGATGATGCAAGCATCTACCTGACTTTTGCTCTCCTACGCACTTGTGAAATGTGTGTCAACAGGTTTCCCTGACTCACTCAAAGGGCTGCAACACCAAACGGTTGCGTTCTTTTTGGAGCTAATTGGCGACACACCTCAACCTGACTGAGCCCTGGGACTTTTCTTCAACCCTTTTTACAAACTTTAACTCCTTATCCCTTTGAATAATGCGCCGGTGAAGATGGCCGCATTGTCTTTTGGCTCCTCTCCAACTTTGCCCTTTTTCGTATTTTTTCAGTGTTTATTTACTTTTTGCCATCTGCTTTTAACATGGTTCGCAACATGCAAGCCGACCGCACCAACTCTGCTATACAATATAGCAGAGAGGAAGTTCTTCACATCAGAAACCTTGTGGACAATAACCCACCGACAGACAATGGAGATCCGCCATGGCTACCTGTTGCTGTCCTACCTGAGAGACGCAAGAAGAAGGCCAAGCGAGGGTCCCGCGCCGGGCTGCTGGTCAGACTGAGAAAACGAGGAAACCGACCCCCTCTTCCGAGTATTCTTCTGGCTAATGTTCAATCGATTGAAAATAAGCTAGATGAACTCAGAAGTCGGATTGCTTTTCAAAGGGACATTAAGAACTGTAACGTGTTCATTCTCACCGAGACTTGGCTCAACCCCGCTATTCCGGACTCCGCCATTGTTCCTGACGGATTCACTATTTTCCGCCAGGACTGGACAGTTAATTTGGGGGAAAGTAAGGGAGGCGGTGTGTGTCATTGTCACATCATGATTAACAAGAACTGGTGTACAGATGTGAGGATTATTTCTTCGAACTGTTCCGCTCATTTAGAGTACCTCATGATCACATGCCGGGCTTTTCACCTGCCGAGAGAATTTACATCTGTTGTGATCACAGCAGTGTATATTCCGCCGCTCGCCGACAATAACACAGCACTCGATCAGCTGTTTGGGATTATCGACTGTTCACTCACGACTGCGTGGCCACACACAGCTCCAACACCATCGTAAAGTTTGCTGACGACACGACCGCCATCGGCCAGATCACAGACGGCGATGAGACGGCGTACAGAGAGGAGGTCGAAAACCTGACATCTTGGTGCCAGGATAACAACCTCCATCTCAACGTCAGCAAAACAAAGGAGCTGATTGTGGATTGCAGGAAGCAGCAGGGAGAGGGACACATCACCATCAATGGGACTACGTGGAGAGAGTCAGCAGCTTCAGGTTCCTCGGGGTCGACATCACTGAGGACCTGACATGGACTCTTCACACCACCACCATCACCAAGAAAGCTCGACAGCGGCTCTTCTTCCTCCGCAGGCTGAGGAGGTTCAACATGGACTCCAGGATACTCTGCAACTTCTATAGGTGCACCATAGAGAGTATCCTGACCTTCTACAGGTGCACCATAGAGAGTATCCTTACTGGCTGCATCACGGCCTGGTACGGCAGCTGCACCGGCCTCAACCGTAAGGCTTTACAGGGTGGTGAAAACTACACAGAACATCACCAGGACGGAGCTGCCATCCATGGAGGACCTTTACTCCCAGTGGCAAAAAAAAATGTGTGGGGGGAAAAACTCAAACTTTTATTTTTGAAGGCCCGATTTTCTAACGCTGTGCATGCAGTCGGCGTTGGACTGGAAGTACCGGAGACCATAAACGGTTTTGAAAACTTCTGTCACGTAGTGATCATCTTCTCAATAAAATATCTTTGCTGATGTTTTTTCGAGTCTTCTGGCCAATCAGAATCAAGATTGTTGCCGAAAGTCCCCACGGAGAATAACTTTGCGGTAGAACTCTTCTTTATACATCCATGGGTACAACTTCAGATAAAAAAGAACACATAATCAAATATGACCCCCGGTTTGATGATTGACAGGTCACAGAACAATGGGAGCTATCTACCCACAATTTAAAGTAAGTCACACAGACTATCTACTCTTCTCACAGCAAGATGTCAGAACAAAGTGAAAAACAAACAATGGCATAAAATATTATTAACATGTCGGGTAGTAATACATCTATTTATTTTCTTCTCAGAGTGTACCAGCAAGCATGCATAGTTTATGTTAGTATTTCTAAAAATCTCCTGGGGGAGAATCCCCCCAGACCCCCCTGCTGGGGTTGGGTTTTCAGCATGTGTGCCTTTTTATATAGTTCAGCTTTGATTCCATCATTTCATTAAACCTTTTTTAAAAGCATACTTTAGTTCTGTGAAGGGATATAATGGATATATGCACTGTACTTCACTTTTATTAATATTGTATGCTAAAAGCATATATATTACAGCACGTTTTTTTTGTTGAATAGATTTGAGTTAGGGATGTCCCGATCACCTTTTTTTGCTCCCGATCCGATTCCGATCATTTGATTTTGACAATCTGCCGATACCGATTTTTCCCGATCCGATCTTTATGCAATGCATTAAGAGAAAAAAAAGGTAACAGATAACGGCTGGTCATCCAACGCGATGAATTCAGCTATCTTGGCTGTTATTGTGTTGGCCTTTTCACTGTTCTGGGGCAGTTTCTCTTTCCTTTTAAAAGTGTCGGTTGTTTCAGTGCCGTTACCCGAGTGGCCGCTGTGTACTCGTCGTGTTGTTGTTGGTGTTTGTTTCTCAGGTAGCGCATTAGATTGGTCGTGTTGAACGTAGCTCTGTTCTTTCCACCACGCGGAACCTCTGCCTTGCAAACATTGCATCTGGCTGTTACACTGCCTTCGCTTTCAATTTTATAATACTTCCAAACTCCTGACATTTTCTCTGTCCCGACTCCGAGTCACCAGCTGAACGTAGCCTCTCGTTAGCTTACTGCTACTATTAGACACTGCGCCCACTCTGTTGCCAGATTTCAGAGAAATAAGCAACCAGGTCTATGAAAACAAGCCCAAAGAAAGCAACACATACATGATGTTGTGTAATTTTAAACCAAAACTAAGTCCTCAGGATGACTTTAAGACGTGAACATGGTCATTTTTGTTTTGTAACATTAAATAAAATTAAAATTAAAAAAATCCCAATCTCCGATTTTTTTCTCCCGATTCCAATCTTTTGAAAATCACGTGATCGGCTCCGATCCCCGATCACGTGATTGGATCGGGACATCTCTAATTTGAGTGCTTCAAAATGTTGGGTCGCGATGTATTGACAAAGTAAAAAGTGGGTCCCGAGGCCTGACCAGTTGAGAACCACTGTTCTAGAGTACCCTGGAACCGAGGGAAACTCTGAAAGAATACGCCCATTGGCTACAAATCAATATATGATTGGTTGATCAAACTGTCAGTCCAAACGTACGCTCTCATTCAGTGCAACGACCAGGGCATTCTATCAAGGATGTAGAATACCTTGGTTGAAGGATATTCTTCCCAGAGACCCAGAACAAGATCTGATTGGTTGCTTTCTTTTCTAACACAAAACCACTGAAATGCGTAGTGTATGGTCCGAGAAGGACAAACAAATCAAGGTAACACTGTAATATTACAGATCAACAACACAGATACGATTCTCATTTATTCATTTTATATACATTTTATTACATTTTATTTATATAATTAAATCGATTTTTTGTTTGTTTTATCTGAGTGTTCCAGGGTATTCTCTGAATACCTTGAAGGCCCTGATGGTTCGCCACTGCCATATATACACCAAGGCAAATTCCCCGTATGTGTTAACCCACTGGGCAATAAACCTGTTACTGATTCTGATTCTTGTTATCCTGTATGTGGACATGGTACTCAGATTCCCTTTGACCTCTGCCTTTGACCCACATCGCTGTTTTTAGCTTCCCTGCAGGGTTTAAAGGGTGTATGAGTCATTTGCTTTCATTCTGCACGTTGGCATCTGTTCCCATAAGCAGCCGGTAGCGTCTATCACCTGGACCTGTCTGCTCAGTCACTCTATGAAACATGCCATTTGAGCGGCTAATGGAGGGGAGCCCACAGCGGAGATAGGCGTAGGTGTCGGGAATGGATGTGTTGTGGGAGGAAGGGAGGCTGAGTGCTAATGGTCATACTGGGCTTCTGCTGTATTGTTAGAAGCAGGCTTTGATAGGGCCGAGGATTTATGGCCCCTGAGCGCGCACTTTGTCTGAGAGGGATTGTGTTCCCTGCAAAGTGGAACGCCAGCAAACTTCACGCTGCCTCCGGTTGCTGCTGCAGCAGGATGACAGACAGGTTAATCGGGGTGTTATGGACGGTTTCACACCCTGGATGTAATTGGAGGCTGTTGTACAAGAACACCCCCCACCCATCACTCCCTTCAGACGGCCATCATCTTCACCCAAGACACGCTTTCTCCTCCTTGCGGTCTTGCGTCCGTCTTCATTTCTTCCTGTGTCACTGTTGGGCTGTGGTGTCAGACCACTCGACTCTGAGAAATGGCCTTCAAATAGCAAGTGTCACCAAAACACTGCAGGCCAGATTCTATTGAGTGAAGACGCGGGTACAAGTGGAGCTTTGACTGACGGCTGAAGAGTTATATATGAGCTGGAGTGATGAATGAGACGTGTCAGCAAACGGTCCTGCAGAGATGAAAGAGTGAACAATGGGCCTCATTCACCAAATGCTCTCTGAAGAAAAAATATATTCCTTAAACAATATCAAATCGTTTTCATGAAGATAGTGACATCTTTCACCAATGTGTTCTTATTAACGACCTTGGTAAGAACAGAATGTACCCACACTAGAGAACACTTGCGCACATGTGATTGCTGATATGTTCAGCTCCACTACACTTACACATAAGTATAAACAAGTAATACGTTTTCATTCTTTCTTTTATTTTGTTTTATATAATATACTTATGTTGCTAAATATAGAGCTTGTTGGCTCTTACTTCCTGTGGAAATTCCTCCAACTGTTTTTTTATGTTCGGAGTCCACTGCTTTACCTATTTATAGCTTAGTTTTGACATTCTTCTCTTAATTTTTCTAAACGCTTTAATTACATTTTTGTGTGCACAAAGCCCCGTCGTCTCATATCCTTTCATGTGGAATGATTATAAATCTATGAGAACAAAGTTATTCAGCTTAAGAACACAACAATTCTTGAACGCCTTGAACCTTGGGTAGACTTTTCTTTTCTTAGGACATTTCCCAATAAACTAAATTAGGATAACCGTGATAAATACATGTATATACTAGGGGTCTAGTATATCTAGAATATCGGCCCCGATATTCCGCATTTGACCGATTATCGGTATCGGCCTTTTTTTTTTTTATCAAATTGCCAATAAAACTTTGGCTCTGATGCGGCCATTTCTCTGGCTGCAGTCACCACTCTCTGTACACGAGCAATGTCCCACAGCGCTATCTGATAGGCTATTACTGAAGTGACAATCAACACTGAAGATTTTCCGGGCGGGAGCCAGCCATAGAGGCGGGACCTTCTCAGATTACAGGCAGGTGCGAAAGAACGCAGACACAGAGGCAAGCAGCAGCGCTGAGCGGCAGAGCCATACATGTGTTAAAACAAAGTTCAATAAACATCCCAATCCCCTCAGCTGAAGTTGCAAAAACACCACGATTTTATGATCCAATTCTATCAGTTTCCCAGTTACACAGGGACGGGGGAAGTTAGTCAGAGTTGGGGGTGCATGCAGCGTCTCGCAGCGGAGCAACTGTGGTGCGGGGGCGGGGGGGGGGGGGCAGTGCTTTGCTGATGTGACTTTTCCTTCCACGTCAGGAATAATCTGTTTTTCATTCTCCACACTCCATTGTAAGGGCAATTTAAAAACTACAAAATCAAATTAGACTCTCTGGGGCTCACACCTGGCCGTGCCTGGTTCAAGCCACTGGGTGTTTGACAAACAATGGGAGCCTGTGGGTGAAAACATGTGACGGCAGGTGTCTGTTTTCCTCTCTTCTTCCCTGTAGAGTGAGAAGATTTCTGTTTCTCTCCGACATTATTCAGCTTCTCTTTTGACGAGGGCAAAAACAGCAAGGAGCTAATAAACCTCCTGCATGATAATAACTAGGGATGCACGATAATTATCGGTCCGATATTAGGAATTATGATGTCATCCCGATAAACCCGATACCAGTATTAATAGCCCCGATAATATACAATATATTTTTTTGGGTGGATTGGGATGAGGGGCGCTTGTTTTTCACTCGGCTCCTCCCGTTTTGCCAGTACTGTGGTATTAGTGGTTTAGGAAGAGGGGAGTTCTTCACAAATCCAGCGCTCCCTAATACTTCGAACCTGATCAGTCACCTGAAACATCGCCATCGCTACGATGGTGTGTTAAAAGCGTACGAAGACAATAATACAATACTCTGTGTGTGTGTGTGTGTGTGTGTGTGTGTGTGTGTGTGTGTGTGTGTGTGTGTGTGTGTGTGTGTGTGTGTGTGTGTGTGTGTGTGTGTGTGTGTGTGTGTGTGTGTGTGTGTGTGTGTGTGTGTGTGTGTGTGTGTGTGTGTGTGTGTGTGTGTGTGTGTGTGTGTGTGTGTGTGTGTCTGCGCGCGCGCGTTGGAGCTATGTGCAACTCAAGGCATATGCTCGAACCGGAGCTGCCTGGACGCTGCAATCATGTTGCTGAGTGTGCTGACTTTTCGTACAATGTCCCACTGTCTGGCTTCCTGCATCAAGTCAAGTGCTCGGCGCAGTTGTGGCGAAATGTCGCTCCTCTGTTTTCATTTAAACAGCTCCTTATATCCGTTAGCGCAGCTAGCTAGCACCAGATGCTAAGAACAACAATGCACGTAAGGTCTCTCGCTCGCTCGGGCCACATTACACACACCCTCCCGGTCCTCCCGATGGCCAGTCGGTGCCTGCCGGTGAGCGTGGAAGTGTGGTCTGCCACAAGCGGGCGGCAGGAGCGGGGCTGTCAGCATCAGCTTGTAGATGGTATTTTAAACTCGATGCGCTCTGAAACTACGGGGCGGCCGAGGACAAAAAATACACATGCGTTAATCGCGTTAAAATAATTAGTGGCGTAATTTTTTTTTTATTATCGGTCTTGAGAAGCAGGAAGTTATCGGTATCGGTATCGGTTTCAAAAAACCAATATCGTGCATCCCTAATAATAACTTATTATGACATTACTCTCATCCAGCTCTTTCTGGATCAATAGTTGTAAACAGCTTCCTTTTATGATATTCAAATCCCTCTTGTGTTTTTACTAACCCCATCGGATGAGCACCTGGAAGGAGAATAACCGCTGCTGGCTTCAGAAATAAGGTGCTATCAAAGGAGGAGGGAGGGAGAAATAAAAGAGATGATTTAATTTTCATTGCGACACAGAAATATTTAAAGCCCTAGCTTAGGAAAATCAAAAGCCCCTCAATAAAAAGGAGGATTGAAGAAAACAAGCCTGCAGCATTTTTACAACCAGTTTCATCAGAGCACAGGGATAAAGGAGGAAAGAAAAGTATTCAAGACGTGCCCTTCTTCTTCTTCTTCCTCATCATCACCTGGCTCAACTTTCGTCTTCACCATGAACCTAAGTCTTCATCGAGTCTTCATCATGAGCCTGAGTCTTCACCATGAGCCTGAGTCTTCATCGTGTCTTCATCATGAGCCTGAGTCTTCATCGTATCTTCATCATGAGCCTGAGTCTTCACCATGAGCCTGACGGCCCGTCCACACAGCGGCGTGCGTTGATGCTTCACCATTCACTTTGAATGGGGTGACGTCACTTTTAGCCGAAATGCATCGTGGGAAGCGACGCGGAGTGTCGCTGGCGTGGCTCGCTGCAAAAGTTGAGCAATGTTCAACTTTTGACGCCTCGGCAGAAGCGTCAGCCAATCGAATCATATGCCAGTACAAGCTCTAGCCAATCAAACTGCTGCTTGTGTGTCAGGGGCGGGAGATTCATGTGATTGGTTGTTGGTCGAGTTTCAGACACGCCCGCCGGCAAGCGTCAGCGCACGCCGCTGTGTGGACGGGCCGTGAGTCTTCATCGAGTCTTCATCATGAGCCTGAGTCTTCATCGTGTCTTCACCATGAGCCTGACTCTTCATCATGTCTTCACCATGAACCTGAGTCTTCATCGTGTCTTCACCATGAGCCTGACTCTTCATCATGTCTTCACCATGAGCCTGAGTCTTCATCGTGTCTTCACCATGAGCCTGACTCTTCATCATGTCTTCACCATGAACCTGAGTCTTCATCGTGTCTTCACCATGAGCCTGACTCTTCATCATGTCTTCACCATGAACCTGAGTCTTCATCGTGTCTTCACCATGATCCTGACTCTTCATCGTGTCTTCACCATGAGCCTGAGTCTTCATCGTGTCTTCACCATGAGCCTGAGTCTTCATCGTGTCTTCACCATGAGCCTGACTCTTCATCGTGTCTTCACCATGAGCCTGAGTTTTCATCATGAACCTGAGTCTTCATCGTGTCTTCATCATGAGCCTGACTCTTCATCGTGTCTTCACCATGAGCCTGAGTCTTCATCATGTCTTCACCATGAGCCTGAGTCTTCATCATGTCTTCACCATGAGCCTGACTCTTCATCGTGTCTTCACCATGAGCCTGAGTCTTCATCATGTCTTCACCATGAGCCTGACTCTTCATCGTGTCTTCACCATGAGCCTGACTCTTCATCGTGTCTTCACCATGAGCCTGACTCTTCATCGTGTCTTCACCATGAGCCTGACTCTTCATCGTGTCTTCACCATGAGCCTGACTCTTCATCGTGTCTTCACCATGTGGCTCAACTTATGCTCATATAAATATCTATTTAATATGGTTCAACTGTCACAAAAACCTAAATCCCTTCTGGGATTAATAAAGTACTTTTGATTGGATTTTCCTGTAACACCAGGCATCCCTAGGGACTAATAGTTAATCTGGTGCTACTAGACTGTTCCCCCGTGTCCTTCACAGACTTCTCCACCTCTTTCCTCTCAGTGTCTTCCTCCTTTTCTGTATCCTTTTGTCTCTTTTGCATGTGCCTCCTCCCTGTGCTGCTGAATGGTGTGAGCAGCATGGCCCCAAATTCAACTTGAAGTTCATTAGATGGAATACAAATAAATACACGGCAAACAGTTCTGTGTGTGTGTGCGCGCCGCGCAGGACCTTATTAATGAAAAATCGGATGCTGAATATTCATCTCGCACACTCAGACCGTCCCCCGCCGACTGAGGATCAGTAGATTTATGTGTCTGCATCTCTTTCTCTGTGGTTTTCACATTTTTCTTCAAACACTTTCATTAATGCTACACAGAAAGAATGATTAACAGTTTTCTTTATTAGACCAGTTTCTGTATCATCCTGTCCTGCCTCTCACTAATACTAATGGCGCACCAATCCAATACACTGGATTAGTACTGCTGCACATTGTGACCTTATTAAACTGGGTAACAGTCAGACATGATTTATTGAACAATAAACACTGGCTCTTTCTGACGGTTGCTATAAAGTCATGTACATACCGTTTTATAAACCTTCTAAAGGAACATCATTCAAATGTGCACAAGCATCAAATTGTTTAATGTCTTTCCTCATTAGGGTTGAAACGAACAATTATTTTCTTCATTGATTAGTCCGCCATTTACTTTTGAGATGAACACATCAATTTGGCCCATTTAAATGTTGAAAAATAGTGAAACAGCCTTCAGCCGTTTTAAAAGAGGCAATGTTTTTGCTTGTTTTTAAAAATTGACATTGATTGAGTGCTATATTTACACAGTTGTATTAACCTTATGAAACTGGTCGCTATGTAAGCATGACTGTAATATGGTTTAATGTAGTATTATAGCCACCAGACATATTTTAAACACAACTTTAATTGATTTTGTAGCATCTTATTAGACCAATAAAAACATAGAGATAACAACCTCTTTAACCAAAACCTACTCCCTACATTACCCACAATGCACCAAGGGCTACAACGGTTTGTTGGGGGATTCCAGTGTGTTATGTCTCCAGATGCTAGCCTCAAGAAGAACTGAGATGATACCAACATTTTGGTAATATTAGTATTTGTTTAACTCCACAAGCCAAGAATTATGTAATTACGTTTTTGATAAGTATAGGGGGCCGGAATGTTGAAGCCATTTTGCATTTCTATCTTATTGATATTTATAATTAAATATTATGAATGTCTTGTATATGATGTTTTATTATTTATATGTATTATTAAAGTTTGATCATTCAGTTCTAGCTTTTTCTGCTTTTGGAACTCTACTAATATCGATGGTCTTTTTCAAAGAGTACATTGTGCAAATTGGCATGGCAGGATTTAGAGACTATTAATAATTGACTACTGTTAACAGACATTAACCGATGACAAATAAGTGAAGTTCTTCTTTTATTAGTCCTTCAAGCGTGGCGTAGAAAAAGACAACATATCAAACATCATTTTTGAGCAGCAGATTAGGGCTAATCATTTTACAGAGTTTAGGGGAGGGGGTTATATTCCAAGATCGAGTACCAACAATTTCCGAGAAAAAAACGAAATAATCTGAGATTATTAAATCACGATCTAGTGATGATTTAAAAAAATTGTTCTCATAAATTGGTTTTAATATCTAAGAATTGTTTTTCTTTAAAATATATTTCATTATAATCTCGAGGGAAAATTCCTACTTTTGTTCAATGATATTGAAAATTGTCCCTACCCTGGCTGTGTTAAAATAAATGTTTTAACCTATAATCAGTGGCGGCTGGTGGAAATTATTTTAGGTGGGGCTAAATTAAGTAAGGGATAATGTGCTGCGACGCGGTCATTATGGGGAAAAGAACACCGACAGGCTGATCAGGAGGCCGACGCGAAGCGGAGGGATCTAGATCGGCATGAAGGTGTTCTTTTCCCCATAATGACCAAGTCGCTGCACATTATCCCGCTTATTACATGGCCACATTCTCAACAAAGTAACGTTATGACTCCCAATATTAATTGAAATGCTTTTATGGATTTAGAAAATGATTTTATTGATTTAAAAAATAGTTGTATGTATTGATTTAAATTGACATGCATCCGCGAAGAAAAATAGTCCGATGTTACTGTTTGAACTAACGTAGCAACGGCAGGAACTGCTTCGATAGCGTTTTTGAGGAGCTTTCTGATTACAGATTTGAAAACATCGCTGCTTGCTTTAAAAGTAGCACAATTCATGATGTCAAACCTTGGAAAGTATCTCGATATCCCTGCCCTGATGCCAAAGTAACTGCACACTGTATGTTTTGCCATTTGATGTATATGTCTGGACCGCTGCGTAAAAAGGAGGGTTTCTGCCCGTTACTTCTCCGCTGTTTTCTTGTCCCTCTTGTCTTTTTCTTTTCTTCACTGGGGACTCATCAGCCACTAACTATTACTCCAAATTACTGTGCTCTCCAAATATATTAAAATGAATGTTAAAATCCTCCATGTTGCTATCACACGCCAGCGGAAAACTAAAGACAATCAGACAGTTTGCTTGCTTTTCAAACTGTTACATTTGAAAAACAGTGAGAGCGTCTCTTGTCAGTTTGAAAAGCCAACGGTAGGACCTGCTTGCGTTTTTGAGGAGATTTTTGATTACAGATTTGAAAACATCGCTCCTTGCTTTAAAAGTAGCACAATTCATGATGTCAAACATTGGAAAGTATCTAGATATCCCTGCCCTAATGACAAAGTAACTGGCAAGTGAATATGTGTCGCCGTTTGATGTCTATGTCTGGACCGCTGCGTAAAAAGGAGGGTTTCTGCCCCGTTACTTCTCCGCTGTTTTTCTTGTCCCAGTTCGAAAAGCAAACTGCATGCAGTTTGCTTTTCGGCCCAACTGTATACAGTTAAATCGACCGGACTTCTTTCTGAAGATGTGAGCGTCCTTAACAACGGTCAATAAGTCCTTGACAGCGGTCTGTCTGTTCGGTATTAACAACGTGTCACGTGTTCTGAATTGACCAATCAGAATCGAGTATTCAACTAAGCCATGTAATAATGGTGGATAAACCACACGGGGAACATTTTGAGAAATGACCCCTTAAATTATGACTTCTGGTGAGGTTAGAGATATGAGAAGACTGATCAATACCTCCATAATCTTCAGTGTGGTAAGCTATGAAACTTCCAAACACCTTGTCCTGGACATAGTTTCTACAGTAAACTGTGCAACAGTACAGTAGGCCACACAAACTGCACAACACCGGTTCTTTGGGAACACTCAAATGATTTAATTCCCATTTAAAAGCGTGCGTGTGAGTTTATTTATTTATCACAGGCACATAGTATCCGACCCCGGCTGTTTGGAGAACAAGCATGGGAAACAAAAGACAGCGTTTACCTGTTTGCATCCAGCTAGTCACACACACAGTTACAATCACACTCCCTGTAATTGACATAATTAATAGATAGTTTAGCTTCTCACCATCATTCGCTATAGCCCACTGATGTTAACGATCGTAACTGAAAGGCTGCCGTAAACATTCAGCCACGTGACTCGCAAACTCTCGCGAGAGTTTTACACAAGACGGATCCTTTCTAGCCATAACCCTGTACCGGACGCTGACATTGGCGCCCGGTGATCATCAGATTTGACGACGTTGATTGGCTGAAATTATGTTTCGGAGGCATAGTTTACAGATAGCAGTCAGCTGCTAGTGGCTGCTGCTGCACTGGTTGAGGGCTCCTCTCTTAGCGCCCAGACGAGAGAGGGTAATGATACACGGGCAAGACACAATTTTAAACCAGATTTTATTGTAGATTATACATTTTACTGATACCAATTATATAATATTTACCTTGTTCATTACAAATAAAAAAATAAAAAAATATTTTTTTTTTTAAATATATATATTATTTTTTTTATGTGGGAAGAGGTGGGGCGGCGCCCCTATGGGCCGGCCGCAACTGCTAATACTCTATCTTCTAATTATGGGGGCTGGATGGTAATCTAAAAGAGATTTAAGTGAGTAAATCAGGAAGACAGAAATATGAAAAAGTGAGGGGAATTGTTTGACAACCACAAGACAAGTGATGTGGATTCACTTCCTCATGTGACCGTACGCACCAAGGAACGATCCAAATCCACCCCCCCCTCAGAATCCACAGAGAGAGTCACAGCGGGGCTGCTCCTCCTGCCACAGCGATCCTCTGGTTACAAACACAGTACAGCATCCTCTCTGGATGCATGGCCTGCATATGCTAAATATAATGAGATGACAGAATGGAATCAGCGAAGCAGGAGATGAAAGGCATGAGCAGATAAGAGATGAAGTGATACCAGTGGTGTCGTCGCAGAGATGTTCCGTATAACTAACGCTGTTCTTCTCACTTTCAGTGTGGGACACATCCTCTGCGGCGTTCACCTGTCCCTCCCACTCATCATTAAAACTATGAATAGCTGTCGTCTGCTCCGTCTTAATGGAGTGTGGAGTTCTCCCCGGACTCCCATACATGCATTATTAATTATCTGTTGCAGGGCCGAGAGGGAACATCGCAAATCTGGGTTGAAGCTTGCAACCAGATCCGCGCTGTTATGCAAACATTGTTTGTTGTTGTATTAGGACATGGGGGTTCTGAGCAGAACTGAGAGATATTTCCGCATTCATTTATATATGCATACTCTTATTTTGAGCAAGTTTCTCACGGATTTGACTGCAGCGTTTATGAGGCTGTGACATTTAGCGGTGATCCTGTCGGGATGGCATTTGATGACTCTGCTCTTGACATAAGTTACCCAGATATTTCTCCTCCCTTTTGATGTGCAAATGCCACCAAAAAGGTTGGCTAATCCCAAATGCTTAGTCATTGACAATCTGTGCCAAGATGAGATCTGTTCCAATCAATCTCCCCCCTCCCCTCCACCCATACTTGCCAACCTTGAGACCTCAGAAATCGGGAGCATTTCAAAACCACACCGCCGGGGGGGGGGGGGGTGCTAGTGAATTGCCGGAGCTGTTAGATTAACATTAACATGCTTATTGTACTTCTGAGTGCAATGCCTTGCGGCCTGTAGCACCATCCTCTTGATGGAGCATATGTGTGGGCTGGACCAGGAAAGGAGTGAGCAGAGGGTCTAGTTGCGCACGCTACTAATGAGACGCGCTACCATGGAAACCAAACAATGGTGTAGCTGTAATAAAGTCCGAGTGGAAACAGTCGTGTGTAAATCTGATTTAGTCAGAAATCGGGAGAAATGCGGGAGAAATTTGACCCCGAGAGGAAACCGGGAGAGGGCTATGAAATCTGGAGTCTCCCGCGAAAATCGGGAGGGTTGGCAAGTATGCCTCCACCACCTATCAGACCCGCCATTACTTAACAAGGCAGGGGAATGATGGGATCTGCCATCTGTGTAAATTGCTCCATAATCTCTTCTGACTGGCCGTTTGTGATGAAGCAGACAGAACATGACTTCTTTACTCTTTCTGTTTTCCCAGACATTATTGGCTCACCTGTCAGACAGCACTATGGCCTTCGATCGCCCGAGAGACATATCGGGGGAGAAAGTGGCAGGCTGAACCATGACGCTTATCATCTCCATCTATTTGGGATTGTTGTTGTTAGTGTAGGGACATGGCTTGCATTCAGATAGGAATTATAAATGGGCCACATGTGACTGGAGATTATTTAGAGTACCTTCGGGTTTAATCAAACAGATTCTTTGTCATCTGTAGTTCATGAGCTCAGTAGAGCATATAAACAGCTGCAAAGCTTTTACAGGTGTTTCACAAAACACCTTTACTTTTCACTTTAAGTATGCCACTTAAAGTGCACCTATCATGCTATTTTTAGGTAATAGCATAGTTCTCAGATATATAAAAATATATAAAAAACATGTCTATGAAGTGTTTTGCTCAAAATACCAAACAGATCACCCATTCTAGCCATGCCTCATATCCCTCTATTTCACTTCCTGTTTAAAAAGTGCTGATTTGGGGTATAAAGCTTTTTTTTTTTTTAAAAGGCCGTGATGAAATGGCATATCATGGATTATCAAGGATTATTTCTGAAACAGTCTGGAGCTCAAAGACTTTCTCTCTTGCCGGTTATACCACAAGGTGAGTTCCTTTTTATTTTCTGCTTCTTCACACACATGCTCTCCAGTACAGGTTAGCTCTGAGTGTTAGCGATGCTAATGTAAACACCGACCATATTACGTCCAAAACAGTCGGCATTGTTTCTGATAGCAACTTTCTGATAGTGCTTTGGGTCCACATTTCCGATATTAAGTCATATGGGACGCAAATCTGGATCAGCTCCGTTGCACCCCCGTTTTTAGAGATTTGGGTACGGAGGAAAGGAGAGAGGGTTTTATTTTCTGACGCTACGTGAGTTCCCCGACACACCGGGGACACATGTTTATTAGTGCTGGGGGGAAACGATTATTTCGAAAACGATTATTTCGAAAACGATTAATCGGGCGATTATTTGATCGATTAGTCGACTAATCTAACGATTATTTTTCTGTTGTTCAATTCATAAAAAACGTCATGTAAAAAAAACAATTTTTTTCACGATACTGTGTCTCAGGGGATCTTAATATTTAACAAACTATTAATGTGTTATACCAGATTAACGGAAATAATCTCAGCTAACTGACGATACAAACCATGTTTACCAAAACAAAACACAAGTCTCATAAGAAGCATCTAAATGACCCCCGAGCGAAAAATGCTAACGGACATTGGCACAGAACTCAAGATAAAAGTACCCTTATTACTTATCGTAGCTGCACATACAAGATATCCGATTAAAGCTGAGACTCCACAGATTATGTAGGTATATAGTATCATCACTGAGAGATCCGGACTCGCGACAGGGGAAGCAAATACAGTCATCACAACACGTACCTTTACAGAGCTTCTAGGGAGATCGTCTCACTACCGTAGCTGTCAATCTGATCAAAAGACGTGTTCAATGGCATTAAAATGAGAAAAAACGCGGCTGAATCGGTTAATCCATAGGTTTTTAACGTCTATGTATAAAAAAATGATTGAATTTATAATCCATAATTCCATTTTAATGTAAAAATCGGAGAGCAAATGCTAGCTGCTAATGGTAGCCACCACAGCTAGCTGCCGCTTTAAATGTTCCAACATAGCCGTTGTGCTTGTGTGATATGCCAACTCCATTTGGCAAAGACTGCAAATGACAATATCTTTGCGTTTTGGACTAACTTTAAAATACTTCCATACTTTTGAACACCTAGGGCGAGATGTTTTCGTTTGAGGGCTTCGTGCGCAATCCTGTGAGGAGGAGGTGGTAGCCGTTTCAGTCTCCATTGTGTTTGAAGTGCGATTGCGAACTGCTTGTTGCTTTGTTTACACACCCACGTGTGTGTAGCGACGCGTCGACGCGGAAATATGTCGTCGACGATATTTTGAAGTCGTCGACGCGTCGCTCCAGCACTAATGTTTATGAATGAAAGACATCAAAAAGTGCATTTTGCATGATAGGTCCCCTTTAAGACTTTATTTTACCTTTGCGTAGGGCCTAACGTAAATGTTTTGCACAAATGTTAAGGCATTAAGTGCATTTAGAAAGATTTTACAGGGGTGGCTGTCTCACAAAGTTTGCCTTTTTAGATGGTAAAAAAAATAAAATGGCAGAAGACAATAAATGAAACTGGTCAGAGGAGAAAAGATTATACGTTTGGTATTTGATTTCCTTAATCAGGAATTTGATTTTACTTAACAGCATATTCATGGCTTAAATGTTCATGTATTTCCTGTTAATAAATGTATCTTCGTAGTCAAAGAACACTTGAATCCTGATGAATGCCTTCTCTCACCTTGGAGACTTTACGGCAAGTGCACTGCTATCTCATCCTACTCCTGTAAAACCGCAGGGCAATCATTAATAGCTAGTGGCTTTAAGAACGTAGGCTGCATAAAATAGCATGATCCAAATCTCGACGGTAGGTCAAATCATGATGTGACTTCCAGTCAAATATACAGAGTAAAATCAATTGCTTGTTATAATTAAACATATCTTTTGGCACATCCTCTTGTCGCGATATGTTTTCTTTGTCGCCCTAAATTCGGCAATGTCATGCTTCAGAAGATTCAGAAGTACATAATGTTATTTTTTTTCTTTGGTTGCTTTATTGCAACAGTTTAAATAACTTCAAGGGATTCCTTAAGTATAAGACCAAGACACAGACAAATACCTTAAATACGAGAAGACCTAAGGTTGATATATACAAAGGATATTAGTTTAAGGAAAGCTTGACTCTGTGTAAAACTTAAACTTGAGGTGTTTTGTGCGACAGACCACTTCTAGCCCCCAAAAAACAAGTCATTTCTAAAGTTTCGACATCCTCAATGACACTCAATGGAGTACTTATGGTCCCAAGACCCATACCGCAAACCACTTAACCACTAAACTGTCGGGACAGTGTTATCTGTCTGCACAGACAAGGCACGTTTTTGTCTCTTCTCTATATGAGGAATGCTTTGTCGGTATTCTCTGACAAAAACACTCTTGTTTTTAACGTGCTACTTTGTCAGGGGGAGAAAAATCCCTTTCCAGGCTTTTTTCAGATTTTTTTTCACACGGATTGTTTTCAATAAGTTGAACTCTAAGGGCCAGACAGCAGCAGCATCTCTCAGGAAGACGCAGGTGGAAAATCCGGCTCATAACCTTAACAGCGCGCTACCCGCACCCCCACCACCAGCCCCCATCCCGTATTTTCCTCACCTTTCCTGCTCTAACTACTGTGAAAGTCATCTCCAGCCTGTTTTTATGGAGCCTTTCAAAGCAGCCGTGCCAAATCCAGGGCAGGAAATATCACGTCACTGTGAAACGTGTTATTTACGAGAATCTGCAATGTAGCCAGACCCTTTATTTCACTAGCTCACCTCACTGGGTGCATCTGTTCATTTTAATTTCAACAGTGTACCCTTTCTGTGGCTTATATAATGCAGTCTGACTTTAATAAATTGTTCAGTGCTCTTTCTGGCATTCCCATTAGACTCTCATCCTTTTATGATAAATCTAGAGGAGAGACAAATAAGAACTCACAGTATCTTCCTGTAGAGAAGACATGACTGTGTTACTGTGCCTTACTGTTTGTGAGCAATAGTGATTCATTCAGTGCCTGTCATTGTTGGATTACTAACGCGATTAGGGATGCTCCGATCGTCAATTTTGGGGCTGATCGTCGAAATCAGTATCGGCCGATACCGATCGAGTGGGCGGGGCCTAAATGGAAGATTTAAACATCACTTTAAATCTTCCATTTAAAGTGATGTTTAAAACTCAGTTAATGGGCTCATTCACTGGAGCTTCCACAAACAACAACCAACATAATTATTACATTCAAATGAAGTACATTATTCAAGTTTACATTCACTTTGGAGAATAACACGGGAGAAATGAGCGGAAGCGCTCTCCCTCTCTCCCTCTCTCCCTCTCTCTCTCCCTCTCTCTCTCCCCCTCTTTCTCCCTCTCTCTCTCTCTCTCTCTCTCTCTCTCTCTCTCTCTCCTGACAGCCTGTCAGTATCTCATGCAGCTCACTGATCCAGTAATGAGTGACCCAACAGTGAAGAATACATATATTTATAACTAGTTTAGCTAAGCTTGTTCCAGATGTAGATAACATAGCTAAGTATGTTAGGTCTAACTCTTGTGTGTTTCGCTCCGCTCACAGGATGTCTGCTTCACACACGTTGCATTCCGCTATTTTACTGTCTTTTTCGGACACCTTAAAATAATGCCAGACCGGTGAAGCGAGCTTGTTTTGCCACGCACAGAGAAAAGTGTCATGTATTTTACGTCATGCGATCGGCTCTCACGATCGGCATGTTGAGAGAGCACCGATCGATCGGTAGAGAGTGAGTAACGGCCGATCTCGATCGGTGACCGGTCGATCGGAGCATCCCTAAACGGGATCACCCCAGGCCTCAAAAGTCCCAGTTTCACTTGATTCTTACCTATGAATCAATACATTTGTGTAAAAAAAATTAAAAGGTGCCATCTTGTTTCGTCCATCCAACTTACAAGTAACAATAAAATTGAGAAAAGCGACAAACCATAAATATGAGAAGCTAGATCAAGCAAATGGGACATTTTTGTTGGATTAAAAGAGAGTCGGCAATTGACATTCATGTACCGTAACATAATGCTTGACACTGCTGCTGGAACAAAAACATTTCCCAATTATGGGATAAATAAAGTATATACTGTATCTATCTCTTATAAGTTGTAGGTACAGTCTACTGGGTGCACAGTTTACTGGGTGCACTGTATGCATTGCAAAGGTACAGCTTACTTGGCGGTTTACACAGACCACTGCTACATTTTTACTTTCCACAAGCAGCTGGGATGCAAGACACGGGAACTTAAGAATTGAGGAGCTGGAGTGTTTTTTTGTTCGCTAACTGTACTGTACATTTACGTCAACCAGACGACTGCTACTGGTAACCATCATTGGAAGTGGGACGTAAGCAGACATGAGCAGTCCCATTTGTCTCCGTCAGATGGCTAACTGAGAGGTTACATTTACTTAACCAAAAAAGCTTTTCATGTGATCAATGTAAATAAATCAAACGTGTTTGAATATATTGTTTCATTGATTTTATTTCCATAGCCAACGTAGCAAGTACTGGAGTTAATCAGGGGAGCTCCAAGACTGGGAGCCTTGATCAATAAATGTATATACAGTTTCAAAACACATATGCATCAGGAAATGTGTGTGATAAAAAAACGTTTTCTTTGCAGATTTCACTTTACGTAACGCAACAAAAATATATTTGGAGTGTAACAAACATGTCTCCAGACACCCTTGAACATAAGATGGAAAACAAGGATTATATTCACTAGGGATGCACGATCATTATCGGCCCGATAATTATCGGTCCGATATTAGGAATTATGACGTCATCCCGATAAACCCGATACCTGTATTAATAGCCCCGATAATATACAATATATTTTTTGGGTGAAAAAAAACAAAAAAATACTGCGGTGTGGGTGGATTGGGATGAGGGGCGCTTGTTTTTCACTCGGCTCCTCCCGTTTTGCCAGTACTGTGGTATTAGTGGTTTAGGAAGAGGGGAGTTCTTCACAAATCCAGCGCTCCCTAATACTTCGAACCTGATCAGTCACCTGAAACATCGCCATCGCTACGATGGTGTGTTAAAAGCGTACGAAGACAATAATACAATACAAGTGTGTGTGTGTGTGTGTGTGTGTGTGTGTGTGTGTGTGTGTGTGTGTGTGTGTGTGTGTGTGTGTGTGTGTGTGTGTGTGTGTGTGTGTGTGTGTGTGTGTGTGTGTGTGTGTGTGTGTGTGTGTGTGTGTGTGTGTGTGTGTGTGTGTGTGTGTGTGTGTGTGTGTGTGTGTGTGTGTGTGTGTGTGTGTGTGTGTGTGTGTGTGTGTGTGTGTGTGTGTGTGTGTGCAATGTTCAACTCAAGGCATATGCTCGAACCGGAGCTGCCTGGACGCTGCAATGCCTGCCGGTGAGCGTGGAAGTGTGGTCTGCCACAAGCGGGCGGCAGGAGCGGGGCTGTCAGCATCAGCTTGTAGATGGTATTTTAAACTCGATGCGCTCTGAAACTACGTGCGCTAATCGCGTTAAAATAATTAGTGGCGTACATTTTTTTTTATTATCGGTCTTGAGAAGCAGGAAGTTATCGGTATCGGTATCGGTTTCAAAAAACCAATATCGTGCATCCCTAATATTCACACAATAGTTAATATGTTAATTAAATGTCAGTCTTATTCACAGGGGGGGTCAATGGGATCCAAACAGCAAACTTTGACCCTGGGCCCCCTAAATTGGTTTATCCGGCCATGCCCTAGCTGTTAGAGAAAGAAATTAGATTAGGTGGCCACATTTTTGTCCGTCCCAGTTTTCCTCAGACATACTCCTTGTCTCCCCCCCCGTCTCTCCTTCTTTCTTCTCTTCCCCCACCCTCGCCACCTCTCGTGTCTTCCCCAGCTGTACTGTGAAGGAACAGCAGACTGAATGAGACCTTTCATTGAGTGTCAATGTCATACTTGTGTGTCAAAGCCTGTGGGAAAAATGCCTCGGCTTCAGCAATCAACCCATTTAAAAAAAAATCCTAGCTAAACAATTGCACATTACTTCAAATATATTTTCCAAAACAAATCCATTAAATACTCAATTTTGACCAAAAGCATTGGTGTGTAGTTTGGAGAAAGTTTTATGTTTCAGTGTGCGTGGTTCTGCATGTTCCTGCTCACATACTGAGCTTGTTTGAAAGCTCCGAAGGCGTTTTTGAATGTACCGTGCACCTTCACAATCACTTAATGAAAGCGCTGGTTTATCCGTCTCCTCTTTCAGGCCTCTGCAGCTGCCGGTGGCGTTGAAAAAGCTGCACACCAGATTACATTCCCGTTTCATATTGCTTCTCATCAATTAAGTAACAATAGCATAGCAGGTTCTACTCTGTTAAATCAGGCCTGAGTCATCCCATTGGCCTGGCTTCCACTCCACTCCAGTCAACATATTTTAAAGGGGCCCTATAATGCTAGTTCATATTTGTACTTGGTGTCTTTACTCTGACATGTCGCCATGCTTTAATGTTCAAAAAGCTCTTTATTTTTCTCATTCTATCTGTGCTGCAGCACCTATTTTCACCCTCTGTCTGAAACCAGAGCCCAGTCTACTCTGATTGGTTAGCTGGCCGGCTCTGTTGTGATTGGTCAACCTCTTAGAGATGTCCCGCCCCATAGCCTATAACGTACAGTGTTGGAGCGCTAGCCAATAGATGCGTGATTCTTATGTAGTGATTCCACTATTACATTACATTTCATTTAGCTGACGCTTTTATCCAAAGCGACTTACAATTACCAATTACAGGGACATTCTCCCTGGAGTAACTGAGGGCTAAGTGCCTTACTCAAGGGCACACTAGTGGTGGTGTTCCAGGCGGGATTTGAACTCAGAACCTTCCGATCTGCAGCCCACCTCACTATCCATTAGACCACCACCACTACTACCACTATGTCGAAACTTTGGAGGGAACACAGGGCTTTTAGCTTTTGCACCATTTACATGCACAACAACCTATATAACACACAAAGGGAAAAACCCCAAAAGCATATTAGGGCCCCTTTAAGACTCAATTGGAGTAGTTAGAAATTCGGACGCATACGGTTTATCCAAATGTTCCTGAGTGCTGCAATGATGACATAACTGTCCCCCCAAACTTGGTTCTGCCAAACAGCAGCATGCATCCAAAACTCTATCGAGGCACCAGCAGCAGCAGACTAACTCCATTTTTATACAGCAGAAAACCTAGATCTCCTCATTGTCATCCTTCATTGATTTTGCAATCCAGTGCAATCCGAGCAGAACCATACAAGCCGTGCAGCTCAGTCTGCCGCTGATAGCCAATCTCTATTACCCACCTATCCCAAGGCTTCGTTTGGAAGGGCTAACCCTCTCAGCAGGCGCACACAGAGGCAGCGAGCTCCAACTGGCGGATCGGAGCCATGATGGATTTATGTGCCTCTTGGAGAAAGGATCATCTACTCTCCCTCACTTTTATTATCCCATCAGATCTGACGTGACGGCAATAATACATGACTGCAGATCTGCCGGCGAATATGAATGATGATTTCAAATGCACGCGTCTAATCAGTCGCGAAATTGCTTCAGTAAATATGTTCTACTACCGGCGCTCTGTCTTCTTCCTGTCTCTCACTTTGAATGGAACTCCAAGTAATAGGCTTGTAGTTGTCACAATGTTTAAGACCTGTGTTGGCTTCACGGTTCCTAATTAGCTTTTAATGCACGGAGACGGGCTTGAGGACGGAAATGTGAAATGAAAGGAAACCTGCTGTGTGGCCATAGTCATTCAGGCCTTTGTTCTTTAATTAAATGACCTCAGAAGGGAGCGCTACGCTTAAGTTTGTGTGTGTGGCGCCCTCTGATATGAAGGTCTGTGCCAAGTGCATTCAGTCTCGCAATGAATAGGGAGTCTTCTACAAAGCCTAAGAAGCCCTCTCGGTGCCCGTTTCGCCTCCTTGTTGCTTGTTGGAAAATGTCCACAAAACACCATGTCTTCAACAAATGGCCCCTTCGCGTAGCTCAGGGCGTTGTAGTTGGGGACACGGTAGCCCCTGGTTTTTTCTCACTGCCCCACCTCCTCTGAACATCTCTGACACTGCCAGCCTTCCCTGCAAACTCTTTTCGATTCACAAAGGCTTACATTTTTGTCTCTATGCCACAGGAAACTAAAATGAACTTTCTCCTGTAGATGGCACCATTTTAAAAAGTCAAATCACTCAATTAAACAATATCTCATTTACCTCTAATGATATCTAGCCATGTAACTAACTTTTGTCCAACTTGTCCATCCTGTTTATGAGTTCTCTGGCCAATGTGCTCTCTGCTCACCAGGATTTAGGGACGAGTCCTAAAACCCGGAAATTAGTTATTATTTTCTTACTTTAGGTTTCCTCATCTCGAAGTCAATGCTTTTTTGGTTAGAAGCCTAAAATAAGGTCTGTGGTTAACACATGCTTAAGGGATTTTCACGTTTTGTTCTACAACATAAAATACATCCCCGTGTGTCATAAAAATGGTGGTTAACTAACAAGTGACTTAATGAACTAGGAAACGTCATCACGCCGAGTATGCTTTCAGGTACGCGGTGGTAACGCGCAGTCATGTGACCTCGATGTAGTTCATTTATGGCCTAGCATTAGCTTTTTATTTCTGCCGATTGCGTAAACCCTAAAGTAGTGTTAATATGTGGACATTTTCCTTCTGAACAAGACGTGTTAAGTTTCATTAATGTGTTTTTGCAACAACACTTATTTTCTACAAATAACAAAATCAGGAAATCGAATTACTTATTGTCGAAGGAGCCTTTGTGATGCTAACTTCCAGGTCGGCATACAAAAAGACATCATCACTGCACCACTCGATCTTGATATTTACTACACATCGGAAACGTTTTGTGATTGCATCCTACACATTTGCAAAATCTGTCCACAGAAATATGAACTCCTGACAAAGTACTCAGAACTTATTAGCCAGTGGAGCAAAGTAGAGATCTCTAGGAGCACATTTCCCCATGCTGACATGCACATACTTGAGCTGAAAACAATAGTGGACGGTACACACTGTCGCAGCTGGAAACAGTACATTTAAAATTCTCCAGTGAGATCTCTTCTCAGAAACAATGTCCCATTACTTCCTGATAAACTGCAGACCTCGCTGACAGCTGAGTGTTTCTTTAATGGAAAGTAGTTCCAGTGAAACGGTTGACAGCGATGTCTGTGGATGATCCAGAGTATCAGGGACACTGTCTGGAAAAACACATTACTGGGGAATATATATATATTTTTTAAAACCTGCAGAAAGTAAGCTCTGTGGAAGACAAAGGATTATGACACAAGTTTAGTTCAGCAAGAAATCTATTCGCAAACAATCACTATTTCAGGTAAGGGATAATTGTTCACTAATGACCGCCTTGCTGCACATTATCCCGGCTACCTACTAAATAAACCAATAAACCAACGACTTGATTGACAATATTGATAAAAAAAATTGATTTAATTGATTTATAAATGATCTTATTGCTTCCGCTAAGAAAAAAAGAGTCCTTCCACTGCATACCAACCTCCTTCCTTCTCGTGGACTCTTTACACGGGACAGTTTAGCCTTCATGAATCCAAAGAGTCGTGCTCTCCACAAATATAAAACTGAATATCCAAAAAGTATTCCATGGTGTTTTCTGACGGAGGAAATTAATGTTTGTTGCCCACAGCTGATTGATATGACTGCACAAAGTCACTTGATCATCCTTAGCAACGATCTGTTCTCCTTAGCAGCAGCCTGTTTGCGAGAATTAACAACCTCTGAAATGTCCAAATTGACCAATCAGAATGAGTATTCAACGAAGCTGTTTAATAAGGAACCACATGACGTCACCAACGTGATTGAAACTTCTGGAGCAATGGAGACTCAGTGAGACAAAGGGAGAGCTGGAGCTTGGTTTCAAACACTGATGGTTTATTATGAAGTTAAGGCCGGAGAATTCACCAGACATGATGACATAGCGGTTGCCAAACCAATTCTGAAGATCTCTACCCCAGACCCATGTGTTTAGCTAATTCTGAGATAATAATCAACATTGTGCTTAACAAGATCAAACGGGCAAAGCACTATACCACCTCTATCAGCTGACGCCAACAGGCAGGAATAAGGACACAACACACTGAGAGCACAGCAGCCAAGGTTGCAGGCCTGAGCTCACTGAGGGCAGTGCAAACTGATAAACTGGACCAAAGTTATGGGCCTAGGGAAACATTTCCCTAACAGCCAATACTGAGCAGATGATTTACCTAGAGACGGGCTTATTGCTATAACCTCTCTTTTATGTGGTCTTCCAGTGAGCTGCCAACACCCACCTTTTTAAGGCAGCTAAAAGCATCAATATTTACTGACATCACTCGGCATTAGAATTTCTTGAGCTTGAGCAAGACGAGATGAGGGAACCTGTTAAGAAATGCTGACCCACCTCTTTGGTTTACAATTGTTATGACTATTGTACAGAAAGAAACAATTAGAGCTATTATTTTCACTCGTAGTAAAAAGATAATTGTGAAAATATATTTGTATGGTCTGTAAAGCAGACAGCTGGTAGTACGCAGCAGACTAAAGGTACCTAATGTTCCTGACATGCATTATCGCAGGTTGAACTCCGGCTGTTTCGAATGCCACTGTCCTTCTTTGTCCCCCTCCATACACCCGTCATAAAAGTAATCATAAAAAGACATCTGAGCCTCGGCGATAAAGTTCCAGCATAGCCACTGTTATTGCTGTTGTTGTTGGCTGCTGCAGGCTTCAGGGTGAGGCGTGCATGAATGTCTGCATTACAGTTGTTCTGCATGCTGACAGCCTTCAGCCATCACAGCCACCTGGCACGTCTCCACGCCCACGAGCACTAGTGGGCGGAAGCGGCACGTCTCCGACCGTAACCAGACCCAGCTCGACAAGCGGGACATTGACAGCTGCTCCGCATGGTGTAAGAGAGGGAGCAGCAGGAGCATTTCTGTGTGTGTTGAGAGCACATGCCCACGTGTGTCCAGCTCAGGCGAGGGAGAGGTTGGCGGATTGACATCTTAATTGGCGACCGGTGCCAGATGCCAGCTTCTTAAGCCGACCAGTCCAGTGTCTCAGCAGAAGCCAGGCTCCAGCAAGGGCTCCAGCGAGGGCTCCCACGGGTATTAGGTGCTCCATCCTCCCTTCCTCTCACACACACACTCACATACACACACCCTTTTTCTTCTCCCTCCATCCTCTCCGAGTCATTGTCAACACCAGTCACTCTGAGGCGAATTCAGACGTAGAAAAGCCTGTGGGTAACAAAGGCCTGGGCGTCTTTGTGCGGGATCTATTCAAAACCAGGTCTGGCTTTTCTGCCATTTCATCCAGATCCCTCCGCCCCCCTCATTTATAGTGTACTGTTGTCCTGTTAATGTCCAGTCAGCGATCAAATAACTAGCCTTACCGTCTAACTACCAACCCATGACCCTCACCACCTCACCCTTTCACTCTCTTAACATGACGCTTTTCCCAGAAGAGGGAACAAGGTTGGATATAGGGGTGGGCGATATGACGATATATATCGTCGTGACGATATTAGGTCTCCACGATATGCTTTTTCAGAGATATCGTCCTATCGTGATTTAAAAAAAAAAAAAATGGCGGAGGGGAAGAGGCTCTCCGTGCGCGGCGCAGGGGGCTATGACAGCGGACGGAGAGCCTCTTCCCCTCCCGCTCCCCCAGCCTCACCTACTGATTTTAATTTTACCATATATCAAGCCCGATCGATTTCACAATGTCAGCGCACCTCTGCTTTCGTTCAGTCCGAGTTGTTTGACACGCTCCCAAAGTCCCCGCCCCCTTTCTTTGCAGCGAGCAACCATAGGGCAGGCATTTCATAAAGGGGCTCCTTATGAAAAGACTAGCAAACGGTGGAAAGACATAACTGACGCTGTGGCGTTTTATGTTTTTCCCTTCAGTTATGCTAAAGTCTTTTATTACACTTCAAGTCTACTCTAAAGTTTACATTTTAATTGTTTGGCACTGACTTTTCCTCATTGATGTTTTATGTTTTACTTAGTTATGTTTTACCCTCCTTTTCATGTTTATTGATGTTCACTGCTCACTTGTTCATTCAGGGATTTCATTTCTGAAATAAAAGCAGCTTGAAATGCTATTTTGGTGTGTTACTCCTTTTTGTTTTAGTTTCTGTTACCTTGTCGGTGCTTGTACTGTTAAGTAACTTGAAAAATAACCATAATAACCGACATGAAAAAATATCGTGATATATATCGTCTATCGTGATACTGCCTGAAAATATCGTGATAACATATTTTTCAATATCGCCCACCCCTAGTTGGATACATCTATTCAAGTGAAGCACAGGAACGTACTTGGCCACATGATGGTACACTTATTGATTTGTTTGTTTGGCCCTGAAGAGTTTAAAAGGTAAAGTCACTTATTTGAAGAGGACATATTATACTCATTTCCAGGTTCATATTTGTATTTAGTTCCTAGAGTCTACAGGGACATGTCTCCATGCTTTAATGTTCAAAACGCTCTTTATTTCTCTCATACTGCCTGTGCTGCAGCACCTCTTTTCACCCTCTGTCTGAAACCAGGGCCCAGACTGCTCTGATTGGGAAGCTGCATAGTGCCCCGTCGGCCAATTCTCCCATAGGGATATAGTGGCGTCGGCCAAATATTGGGGCCAAGGGATGGTCCACTCTGTTGTGATTGGTCAACCACTTAGAGATGTCCCACTCCCTGGTACTCGTTTACTTGATTCAAAGTAGCAATACAACAGTGTAAAAATGCCCTGTTATGTAAAAGTCCTGCATTCAAAGTATTACTCAAGTAACAATGTTTGAGTAGCATGAAAATACAATTAAAGTACCAAAAGTACTTTTTATTTAGTAGGGCCAATTTCAGAATCGTATATATTTAAAATATATTAAAATGATTGTACCTTTATTAATGCATGCAATGTGTACATAACTTTTTACGTTTGCAGCTGGGTAGTTTAATATATAATACAGTTTAATTAAATCATTTATTAGTTGGTTTGTATTTTGTATTAATAAATGAAATCTGCAAAATCAGTAGTAACTAATGCAGTAAAACAATTAAGCCGAGTTAAAAGTGCAACATTTCCCACATAATGAAGTGAAGTCAAAGTATATAAATGAACATAATGTGAAAAAACGTTTTACTTAAGTACGGTACTTGCGGAAATGTACTTGCTTACGTTCCACCACCGCTAAGGACCACCATTTTCTAAGCCTGCCTTCATTTGGACTACACATGTGTGAAGATTCATTACTGCATGGATCATACATGTCAGAAACTTCTTTGCCCGGTGACATCCCGTCTGCGATGAAATAACTGTAGCCTTACGATCAAGCTACCGACCTCTGACCCTCGCCTCTTCACTCTTGACCCTGATTACAGGACACTTTTCTCAGAAGAGAAACCAGGCTGGATATGTCAATTAGAGTCCGTCTAAAGCACAGACACATGTACTCGGCCATATGAGGGTACATTTATTACACTGCGGTTGAATGAGGAGAGTGAGAGTGAAGGTAGGAGACTGATATTAAAGTGGAATCTGATTAGCTAAGAGAGGTGGTATTGCAGCGTGAAATAGGCTGCTAACAAAATGATTAACTGATATTCCTGTATGACATTATTCTTAAACCTTGGTGTGAAGAAGGAAAGGGTGTTTCATGTTTGAATCAAATGGAAATCAAAGTTTAGTCTCTCACAAAGCACTGCTACTTCTGACAAGGACGGAACAGTGTCTTTGTCAGGTTTCATTTAACCTGGAGATGTAGCAGAGAAATGGGAAACAGCTGAGTGCCATCAAATCATATACTGTAGTAGTTTTGCGGTGTGTCAAATGTTGACCAGTATTTAAACATGGTGGTTGCTCCTGGTATTTTTCTTTCTTTCTACCCATTTACACTTAAGACTGTTTACGTAAGTATGTCATTCTTTCTAGCAGCTCCAGCACAGGGTTATTTATGTCAACTAAAAGTAAATTAAAAACTAAACTAAACTGAAACCTTATTGCCTGGTAAAAAAACGAATAATATACATTACATAAACGTACTCAAAACATACATTTATTACTTTTTGGGTTTTGCTACGATGTCTCGCTACCGGAAAAAGTAGACAGCAAAGAATGTCTGTATACATTTGTGAAATGAAAACACAGAAACTTGACATTGAAGATGGCGTTATGTTGGAATTTCTTCACACAGATGCTAAATGACCATTTCTACACAGTTCTCCAACCATGTGTTTTGTATGTTAATGTAGCTGAATAGGTCCAAGTAAATATATCCTACCCGAAAAAACAACTTGAATATGTAAATCTTTCCCAAATCCTAAACATTTTTAAAACTAGCAAAAGCGCTAAAGTGAGATGTTTGATTGTTGTCTTAAAAAATGTAATACAAATATTTCTGAGGAACAAACTAGCAAAAACTAACTTAAACTAAATCAAAATCAAAAAGTCAGAATTAATACAAATATGTAAACTGCTATAACCTTTCTCCAGATATCATATTTTATTACAATAAGCAGTCCACTGTATAGTATTACATTTAACATTCTGTTTTATCTTGTTTTATTTAACATTTAAATCGTTTATAGCTCCTGGATTTTATTTGCACTATTGTGTCCCTGGCACTATTTTCTGTCTTTTTGCAATTTATGTTGCATTGTTGGAGGAGCTTGGGACTTCAGATTGCCTTAGCAACAACTACGCTGTAGCTCGTGTACATTTGACCAGAAAACCTTTGAATCTGGTATTAGGAAAATCTCTGAAGGACATGTGTGCTGATTCCTCCCATCCTGAAGCCTTAAAGCGAAACTCACCTGTATCCATCTCCTCTCTCTCCTCCAGAACGAGCCATTGCCAGACACGAGGTGCGTGAGATCGAGCACCGGCACACGCAGGACGGCGTGCGGGAGCGGGACTCTGCGGCCTCTTCGCCGTCGGAGGGCGAAGACGACCTCGTCATCATCTACAACCGCGTGCCCAAGACGGCGAGCACATCCTTCACCAACATCGCCTACGACCTGTGTGGGAAGAACCACTACCACGTCCTGCACATCAACACCACCAAGAACAACCCCGTCATGTCCATACAGGACCAGGTCAGAGACACGCCGCGCTGTAGGGAGGTCCTCAACTAACAACATTCTTACTCCACGAACAGTGGACAGATCTGTATCGATGTCATTTACGCTGGGGACATTACCTTACCTCTTGTTAAAACATTTCTGAAAAATAGCGTGCACAAAGAAATAAATAAATCAGACACAGGTCATTTGCACAAAAGATCGTGTCAAACCTCACAGTTTGTCCGTAGACACTGTGTATGTATTCCTGGCGATCCGATTGGTGCAACTTGGTCATGTGACCGGTTAAGATGAGTAAACTTTGATTACAAACTAGGAAAGCAAACATCGTTCCCTCTTTTCAGTGCATTACTAGATTATTAACCGTGGGGCCGCAAATATTATTTTTCTTTTGTCTGAAAAAAGTCTCGACACCACACACATGTCTCGTTTACCAGACATTAGCTCATTCATGTCTTTGAAATGAGTCATTCAGGAAGAACAACAAGCATAACATCGACAAGTCAACTCAAGACATCTTATTTTGCTAAGACCAAAACATCGACTAAAAAGGAGCAGCTCTAGCAACAGGTTTCTTTAACATACTTTTTTATTATTTCAATTGATGTTGACATTACAACGAATGTGGTCCAAGGGCCGGTTCGGGGTGCTTTATTGTGAGCCACTTTGTTGTGTTCCCGCTGCAGCAGCGCTGGCTCGTGGCACAGTCAATGGTGAGAGTAGAACCCTTCTGTTTCAGAAGCAGTAGCGCCAAGATTGCAAAATGGCACAAATATAAACGTGGGGAAAAACATGAACCAGGCATACGTCTAACATATAACTTCTTATTCCCCATACTTTGAATAACAACCGGTTTGCTGAATAATTGATCTGCCATACCTGTGCCTCGTTATTGTTCCATGACTTTGGTATATTGTTGGCTTAAAATCTTTTAATTGATACGTCAGACTAGTTTTAGTGGCTAGGCAAACTTCATCCATGTAAGACAAGAGATACTTCACATTATCTATGTGGTCAAAGGTCACGTCATGACTTGGCTCCTCCCACCTCTGGTCAGTGGAAAAGCAAACTGGTTCTTTAGTGGTCTGCAAGTTGGACCACCTGTGAACCAAACTAGCTGCAGCGCAGAATTGGATCGGAACTCAAAATATATTTGATCCACTGCAATGACAATTTGTATTTGTTCCAGATGCGGTTTGTAAAGAATGTGACTGAGTGGAGAGAAATGAAGCCGGCCTTCTACCACGGACACGTCTCCTTCCTGGACTTCACAAAGTAAATACTTTGTCTTGAAATATAACGACAACAGTTAAAAACAGTAAATCAATCCTGCTGTGGTTTTGTGTAGGGTCTCCCCCTTGTGGTCATTCACGTCTTTTATGGCTTTTTTTGTTCGTACGGAATTTGAATTTACAAATCAGTCTACGATTGACAAAAAAAACTAAAATTACAACCAATAAAAAGGAAATGTAATCTGTTGACGGCATAATAGAGCTGAAAGAATGCGAGGATTAGAATACAACTGGTGCTTTTTGTACCTGAAACCCATTCTACGTTGGGTTGATAAACTCAATTCATCCTTTCCAACATCTATTTAATAAGTATGACTTAAGTCTCCTAAACATTATTAATTTCTCCATTAAGAAAAGGTTATGCCTCACATAAAACCAGTGTGCTAATGTCCTTGACTCCACCATTTTTTGGAAATGACTTTTACTGGAGACCAGCGTTTTTCAACAAAAATATGCTTTGATGCTTCCTACCCAGTTTGACGACCCCTCCCCCCTCTGCCTGTCTGTGCTCCCTGCCTTGCTGTCCTCTGGTACAAGATCTGTACATGAGTGACTCGCCCCATGTTAGCTTGAATTCTGGGGGGAAATGTTGTCTTTTGCGTTCCCTTTACAAACAACAAAGAATCAAAACATCTTCATGAATGAAAGTAAATGGAAGCCATCTTTAACATCAAAACATCGTTTACAATCTCTCACACAACCCATGCAGTATAAACCACGTCTAATTTATTTGTATGTCATATGCTAACTAGTTCCAATAACAAATGGATTTTGACTAAAACGGCACTATTTAAAACACTTAATAAAAGAGTCTCACACTGGCGCAGATGGCTACCCGTCTGGACGATTCCAAAGTGTACTCAGTAATGAGCCCATCACTTGATAAGTGACACTTTATAATAGTTCACAAGTTTGATACACTGCTGCTGTTAAATCCAACCCAATGTTACTTTAATGTATCATATACGTCTCAGCTTTTTGACCCTTAACTCAGGTTGTACTTCTAAAGGGGCCCTATTGTGCCTTTTGGGGTTTTGCCTCTCCTGTAGTTATATTGTCTTGTTTGCATGTAAACAAACGGTCAGAAAAGGCTCAAATCCCAAAGTTCCCCCCCGCCTGAAACACCTCCATTGGACTCCTTTGTTAACATCCTTAACATAGTGACATCACTACGTAACATTGGCTTTTATTAGCTTATGCTCCAACTCTGGTTTCAGACAGAGGGTGAAAAGAGGTGCTGCAGCACATGTCATGGAGACATGTCCCAGTAGAGGCACTAAATACAAATATGAACCTGAAAATGAAAACAATAGGGCCCCTTTAAGAATGTACCATAACACAGGGTGAGCAATGTACATAATCATTTCAACTTTGTCTATCTCGGATAGTTTCTGAATAGTGGCTAACCACAACACATTCCCGGAGAACATGGGATAGATTCTTCTCTCAGTCTCACAGCCTCTCTAACATGCCGTCTGCTTCAGTTGGGCTAATTCACACTTTCACAGTTCCGTGTATAAATATCTGAATGTACAGGAGCACTGATCCTCCGACCTCAGCAAAAATGGTGTTGAACTCTTGAATCTGCAAACTCTGGATGTTTATAAGTTAGCTTTATAGTTGGTTTATAGTACAGTCCTGTTGCATGTGTGCAATCCCTAATGTAAATGATTTCAGGTTCGGAGTGAAGAGGAAGCCCATCTACATAAACGTGATCCGGGACCCCATAGAGAGGCTAGTGTCGTATTACTACTTCCTGCGTTTTGGGGATGACTACAGGCCCGGCTTGAGGCGCAGGAAACAAGGAGACAAGAAGGTAAACATCCATCCATGCTCTTATTGTTTTGTTTCAAAAGATAGATTTACAACTTTCAATCGTTAATACTGACAAATTAAAATATCACGTTTCAATTCTTTGTGTGTTTTCTCTTGGTTTGTGCTTCAGACATTTGATGAATGTGTGTCAGCCGGCGGCTCAGACTGTGCCCCTGAGAAGCTCTGGCTGCAGATTCCCTTTTTCTGTGGTCACTACTCTGAATGCTGGTGAGTGTTCAAACATCAGTCTGAGTATAGGCTTGTTTTTAAAATGACAGAAAGCATGCTTGGTTTTGCTTCTCTTCAGTTGTTTTCTGTTTGTCTGTCTGCTTATTTTTCATAAGGCTGGAGATAAACCAATCTTTCCTGATTGCAAGCTAAACCTTATTTCTATAGCACCTTTCTAACCAGGTTTCAGCATCGTGTGCTGAACAACCTGTGAGAAACCAAGTTAGTTGAGTCCAAAATATTTAATAAAATAAAAACAGTTGTAATATAATATACGGCATGTGAGTCAAACCAATAAAAGAAGCATGTGTAAAATAAAATAACAGTTTTATGTTCGATCAAATCCGATGATTCATGTTTCAACTTTTCTTCTCACTAGTGCACATCTCAAGTGTATAAATCCATGGCTGAAAATAGTCCCTAACATAGCATTCTGTAAAAATGGAACTTTATTCTTGGTGTTTTGAAATTCCCTAAGTTTGAAGGACTGGCCAAGGAGTCATGTGCCACAGATAAGCAGCTCCATGCCTGTAGACACCAGGGGTGTTTTTCTTTACTTGCACAACAATATAAATGTTCTTACTGTTGTTATTGTCATAATGCTTTCACACAGAACAAATAATACGCTAAGACAATGGTCATTTGAGCGAGTGGTAAAATGCTGACAAATTCCCGGGTTTAGGGACTCCACTTCATAATAAAACGTACAGTAGCTTAGGATATACAACAATTGACCTTTACTTACCGTACTTTTCGGACTATAAGCCGCGACTTTTTCCCCCATTTTTTTTGTACAGCTAACGGCCACTAGGGAACCTCCTACATCTATGGATTTTACAGGTAAAATTAACCACCTTTAACACTACGGGCTCTATGACCGGTCCGCGCCCGCCACCTTTAAGCGGCGGGCTCCAGCAGGAAAAGCTGGAGGCCGGAAAAGAGTGAGACAGGTAGCGCGCCAAAGTAAAAGTGGAACCGAGAGACAGAACGAGAGCAAGACAGACGAAGCATTTAGCTGCTGCGGCTCATATGCAGGTGCGCTTTATAGTCCGAAAAGTACGGTACTTAGTTTTACCTAGAATTGAAAAGTCAAAATTTGCATCGCTGCCGGTTAAAATGGTTTTGATGAGAAATATTTGCAGGCAATATTCACCTGAGGCGGTCAGATGCTGTATTAGTTTTCTTTCATTATGCAGCACATTAAACCTCATCGTCCTTCTCTATCACTGCTGCTCCCCTCATCCTCTCAAGGTCTCTGTAGCACTCTTAGCCTCCATCCTTCTCTCTCCATGATGATCTGTATCAATCTCTCTCTGCCCTCACTGATCCCTCTCAGCCTCTCTCATCTCTCCTTCACTCTGCCCTCTTACCTTTTACCATCCACACTCATGACGCAGAGTACCAACTGAAGGTCTTAAGATTGACTTCAGTCTGGTACACTAACCTACAGTGGCCGACCCGTGCAAACGCGCTACAACAACGCAACATATATTGCACTTTCATAAACGATGCCAATCTAAAAACACAAATGTGCCAAAAACAAGCAAATGAAGAAACATCTTCACCAACTTTTAGAAAAAAATCCCAGAGCCCTTGTTGCCTTTCGGGATTAGAAACGTGGCTAACTCGTCATTATAAGTGTTTTGTCAGTATATTCGATATGACTAGGTTAGCTACGTTAGCTAGCTTATGCCTTAATAAAACGTTTTTATTGGCATATTTTTAGGTGAAGTTTTAGGTAAGTATCCAGTGACAGTGATTGTTGGCCAACTTTGTAATGCCTGAACTTCACCAAGCATTTCGGTCCCCACTTTGAAGTTTCCACGCTTCCGTTGTGTTTTGAGCTTCTTGCAGTGTTTTGTATTTGCAGCTTTTGGTTTATGCAGCTGAGTACACGCTGCACACGATCCATCAAGTTGGTGAATGTTTCTAAACGCTGCGCATGTGTTATCAAATTGGTGAAGATGTTTCTTCATTTGCGTTTTGGCACATTTGTGTTTTTATATATGCATCGTTTCTGAAGGTGGAGCACGGTTTTTCTAACGGAAGTGTTTTGGGCAATTGTAGCGCACCTTGGAAACATGAAATAAACACTAAAGACCTAAATGTCCTGTAATGCTGTGTTTAACTAGGCTCTGCCAAACAGTCACTTTATAGGTTTAAACAATCGACTTCCTTCCCTATCATTTCATTTCCTGACCAGGACAACACCTGCCGCAGATTCATTTCTTTTCCACTGCTTCCCGTCTTTCTCCTGTCTTCTGCTCCTCTCACTTCATTCTTTTCCCTCTCACCGTTTTTTCTTTCAGTTCACTAGGGCTGCACTGAATATTTGGAAACGTTGAAGCTTTATTCATAACTTTGACGATCAAATTCTTAATCAACATTCAAAATGGTTTTCAGTTCTTCTATTTTGCATCTCTATTTATTTTACACCAAGGCAAATTCCTTGTGTGTGTAAACCTACTTGGCAATACACCTGATTCTGATAGTGTTGTAAGCTGGTATTTCTGCATAGATGACTACATTCATATTACAAATATTATACTGATTGTAGAATAAGATTCAGTGCTGACTACGATTTGTGTATGTAACCCTAACCCAAATGTAAATATAAATAAAAATATAAATAATTCTTCAACCCATATATTTTGCCGTTTTTAGCCTTTCAAAAACAGCATTTTCACTGCAGTCCAAAAAGCTGTCTGCTCTCCTGCTTCCCGGACAAAAGGAACGACACACTGATTCATATTTTTCATTATATTCATACAAGACATTTGATTTTAATAAAAAAGAAAAGGCTAACCCGTTTATTATGATAGATCATTATCTTAAAATTATGGAATTTAAAAAATGTATTCTCAGCTGTTGACGTCACAAAATATCACAGACATTCAAAGCTTCATTTGAAATCCTCAATAGAAGCTTTGAATGTGAAGAAAAGCATTCACTTTTCCCTCCCACACTCTCTGTCCTTTACAAACCTTGTAATCATTTCAGCAGAATACAAAGCATCTAACCACATACAAACAACATGATGTGTTCAGGAACGTGGGCAGCCAGTGGGCTCTGGAGCAGGCCAAGTACAACCTGGTGAACGAGTACCTGCTGGTGGGAGTCACAGAGGAGCTGGAGGACTTTGTGATGATGCTGGAGGCTGCGCTGCCACGCTTCTTCAAAGGAGCCACGGAGCTCTACAAAACAGGTGCCATGTCTGATAAAGACCTAAAAACATTCGCTATCATCAGCATGTTTCTGTTTCCCTCCCCCAACATTCTAATACTCTTAAGAGTTTACTCACATTGCAGGCCTACAGTGTGCTGTGGTTGCATTTGGGCAGTCTGAATTGGCCCTCTGAGAATTGAATCGTGATCAATATGCACTCATGCCTCTCGCTGATGTAGTTACAGATTAGTTAGAGCGAGTGCAGCCAGAATGAATAATGGAGAGCACAGAGGAATTAAATGTGACAGTGACATAGAGGTGCTATGAAGTATGATGTTCGTCTTTTTTAGATACACTAAAGTACTCAAGTTAATCAGGGATCTATTATTGTATTCGTTGAAAGTCTAAATGTGTTGTTATGAAGTCATGCAGTCCTGTTTCCTAACTACAAATAAAAAAAACAGATCTTTGTATTCTGAATTTAGCTTTTCTGAGGTATAGCTTGTATGACTATGAGTTAAAGGGGCCCTAGTGTAGGAGAGAAAGGAACACAGGGATGTTAGCCTTAGCAGACCGTTTACATGCACTAAAACCTATAGAACACACTACAGGAAAGGGAAACCCCAAAAAGCAAGAAAGAGCCCCATTAAAGATGGGCCTTAAAAAAGATTGGACAGGTTTGAAAGATCTGCCCTTGGATTGAGTTATTTTGTAACTTCACCTGCACCGAGCCATGCGTTTGAATTTAAGTGTAAATGCAAGATATAACTTGTCACTCAAAGTATCCTGTACCAATTTTTTACCCCATTATCCCATCCTTGAATTTTGCACGTTTTAGCCCAATTTTAATATGAGCCGTTATGAGAAAGAACACGATGCCATGTCAGACGCCTGTTTTCTGTGGGTTACCAATGACACTCCTTGGTTGTACATACTTTTGACACCTGTAAATAGAGCTAATGATTTTTTGAAACCTTTTTCAAAATCCTTTATTTGTCCTTGATCGGGGAACTCTACGGCTCGACAGCAGCAAGAGTACAGTGAGTTGAAAGGCAAAAGAAAAAAGACTAGACTTGCATATCAAATAAAAAGATAAGCACAGGTTAGTAAGAATATAAACGAATAGCTAAAAAAACGTACTACACGGTAAAAAATAAGTAACAGAATTCAGAAAAAGCAACATAGACAAGTACTGACTGAGCCTGTAACACTAACACATTGTAAATACATTGTAAAAGTAACGAGGTATAAATTGCAGGCAAGTGTTTTTTGCACATGAGCAGTGAAAGGGAAAAACTCCTGCAACATAAAAGTAATGCTGAATGTACCTGCACCACTTTAATCCTCCTCTCCTCTGTAATCCTCACAGGGAAGAAATCCCACCTGAGGAAGACGAGCGAGAAGAAGCCGCCCACGAAGGAGTCCATCGCCAAGCTGCAGCAGTCGGCCATCTGGAAGATGGAGAACGATTTCTACGAATTTGCACTGGAGCAGTTCCAGTTTGTCCGGGCACATGCTGTCAGGGAAAAGGACGGGGAGCTCTACCTGCTGGCACAGAACTTCTTCTACGAGAAGATCTATCCCAAAAACTGAAGAGTAGACGGACACGTGGCAGATGTGCGGCCTGAGAGGAAAAAGGACACATAAAGACTACATGTGGCTGTCTGTAGAACATTGTATTGAGAGCTCTGACACGTCTGTGCCAGCCAACTGGACTCGTGTTTCATCAGCAGGTTTTTTTTTCCCAGCAGCCTCCACTCCCCCTCATGTCAAAGGTGGTCTGACGCGTCGGGAGACGGCCTGTCCAGCTCCGAAACATTGTCATCGGCTCTGTAATGTTTGGTTGTTTGGTTGTGTTTAACTCTTTGCTAAGGTTGTCTTTTGTATGTAAAGACGGTGACGTTCTCCATGCCTCACCACTACTACTAACTTAAAGAGATTTGAAGTGTACGACTACTGTGCTGTATTATTGGACTTGAATGAGAACGTTTGAGGTTTTTATAAAATAAAAATCCTGTGACCATGGACTATTTACTGGGACACATACGTATGTTTTATACTGTACTTGATGCTGGGTGTAAATGTTCAGAGGCCTTTCCTCCGTAATGAAGAATATTATCGAGTGTACAAAAACACCTAGGTGAAGATGCTGCTGCTGCTGTAAATACTTACTACTTTTCTCAGTCCTATTCATCTACTGGCAGTTTTTCCATGGTATGAAATCAAAACGGTTAACCATATTAAAATGACAGTTTGTAGATTTCTTTCAAATTCTAAATTCAAGACTGCATTCTCTTTTGTCATTTTCATTGTAGAACCAGTTAAACATCTGCGTCCACTTTGGCTGTAACTACTTTCATTATTTTTTAATCTGCTGATTATTTTCATAATTTATCAATTCAATGTTTGTTCTCTCCCATTTTTTGTAAGTGATATCTCTAAATGTTTTGTTGGTCTTAAAGCCAAAGATATTCACTTTAATATGAAGCTGACCACAACATTTTGCATGAAAAATTACTTTAGGGATTAATTTGAATTATGAAGATAGATGCCCATAATTCGTCTGCCAGTAGATTTAGCAATCAGTCGACTGGTGTGTTGTGATCGCTCCATTAGTGTCCACCTGTATGTTAGTCTGACTCTTTCATATGCTGACATTTTGGGAAATGTGTTTTTTGTTTTGTTATTAAATGTGTGAGGCTACAGGCTTTATGCTAAGCTAACCCTGCTACAGCATCAACACTCTCATCTTACTTCATAAATAGTTGCAAGTTTCCACATATAATATGGTGGAACGGTTGGTACTTTATTTATTTATTTCTTCCCTGAAGGTTGGATTTATTGCTGTTTTACTGAAAAAGATTAGGGCCGCATGTGAAATATCAACACATGGCTGTTGTCATCTTTTAATTGCCATCCTAACGATATATACTAACACTGCCAGAGATGCAGGTGTTTTTTTTATGAAATATTTATAATTTTCACAGCAGTAGAGGTAACATTTCAAACTTGATCTGACAAATAAAGTAACATAGTATCGTAAAGACAAATAAAGCTGCTGTGGAAATGGAAGCTGGATTGTTTCAGCGCTGGTATCCTGCAGAGGGAGATACAGAGCTGCGCCGGCTTCCAACTGTGCGTGTGTGTGTGTGTGCGTGTGTGTGTGTGTGTGTGTGTGTGTGTGTGTGTGTGTGTGCGTGCGTGTGTGTGTGTGTTCTTCACCATTTTCATTAGTCTTTTTAATTTCTGATATGGTGATTAAAATAAGTTAAATGTGGAGTCATACTTAATTACATTTCAAAAAAGGATGCCAACCTGAGTGTATACATCCCACATGGTTTTATTATGGAAGTCACTACAGAGTACTTTTGTCAGTACTTTGGAGCCTCAGAGTGTAGTAGCTGTCCAGAAGGACTCAACAACACTAACCAAAATCAGAGATTCACACTGCTGTATGAAAAATGTGTATTGTACCTTTTTATTTTTTCCCCCACAACTTTCTTAATTGAAACGTATAAATCAATCAAGAAACAACAGTTTGGTTATACATTAAAAAGCTTATTTCTGGACATGTAATTATGAATACATATATTCAGTAAAAAACTAATAATAATCCAAATAATTTAAAATAAATATAGATATGAACAGAATTGAAATAAATGACTAAGGTCATGACTAGTTGGCTATTACAGCCTCATTGTATATTATAATAATGTAAGTGTCATAAACGTGTATTTGCCACAGATTACATTTTTTTGCAATATTCCAAAATCCATTGGCCTTTCGTCAAGGGAGCCATTGCAATCCTAGTTTACGGGATTGGGCTACACAAATACGGCCTCGCTAAATCTTAATGTCACAGGATTTAGTGTAAACGGGACTTAAAACAGAACTCCAAATTGTTTGGGTCTCATAGGCCTCCTAGTGCATTAGGATTCCTCTTATTCTTACAACCTCGTGGTGTAATACGTCCCTGCCCAATAAAACTCAGTAATCATCTCATTAATCGCAGCAATAATCATTACATCATTAGTTTATTACAGGTCATAACACTCCCACAGATCAATATAGTGTTCATTCAACTAACAGCCGGAGAAATACAGAATACACATACATGTGTCTTTCTGATGAAGGCCACAGGTTAACCAACCAGATTACACCGTCCACATCATATCTGTTTTTTACCCCCACACCACTGCAACCATAAATCTAGGTTGTGTATACTGCTGATAGTCCATATTGATCCAATCATGAAAGACAAAAGCATCACGACCTCTGGGGAGTGTCACTGTGGGGATTTTAACAGGAGAACATCATTCATAAGTCTGCCCAACAAGACCATGTTTATGATGTGGACAATGCTGAGTTTACTGCGTCGTTGTCCCTCGCCAATACATATTTGAGACATGAGCCCAGAGAGAGCCCAGTCTCTGAGAAGTATGGCTTGTGATGACTGTGTCCCTGAAGGTTATGTAATGCAGCAGTTAGTCTTTTCACTGGGCTGTGACATGTCTGACCCGGCCCCACTGAGGAGGCTTCAGTGTTTGTCCTGTGGTTTCTTCACAGCAGCTCCTTCTCATCTATCTGGCCCAGCAACTCAAAGTAAACTGTGACTTGTTAAGTATTTAATAAAGCTGCTGTGGTTTGCATTGCCCCTCAGGATGTCAGCAATTTGTGACAGCATCTGCATTATCCTTTGGATTTAAATATTATTTGTTGATCAATATTAAATAGATGACTGTCTAAAGTTCTTTATGGAATTAAAGGAGTGCCATCAAAAGAAAACATCTTTAAAACAATAATTAAAAAATGTGGAAATATAAAGAAAAAACAAATATGAATAAAATAATAAAAATCATTTAAATAATAAAATAACAACATGTTGGAATATAGAAAGAAAAAGCCACATGTTTTTTCCCGATTGCTTTAGTTTAGTTTTTATAAGGACAAGGAAAAAGAAAGGAATTAAATTAAGTGTATGAAAAACAATAATACATTTCATAAATATAGAATAAAATAACTATTCAAAAGAAAATGTATTAATTATGTATCACTTATGATTGAGCACTTTTTTATACAGTACATGTATCATCACTTTTCTACTCTACTTTTTTATTAAATTAAGGGATGTAAATACTTATTCTCATTTCACCTCTAATGAAATGCACAAAACTAAGAACTTATTTTACATCTGCAATGCGTTTGTGCGTTTTTTTATTAATTTAGTTTACATTTCAACTCCAAAATAAATCACTGACCAAGTATCCCTGTTTTTCCATGTGTGTGTTTACCCCGGGATGAGTCTGTGAGCATGAGGTAAGGCCAGCCTGTAAGCAGTGTGGATCATGTGTGTAGCTGTCCGGCAGCCGCGGCACTGCAGCTCCTCTGGGCGGACTCTCCTCTCTAACCACCGCCTCTTTCTCCAACTGCACTGGGACAGATTTATGCCTCAGCTTTTTTTTTTTTATGAACACCAGTCCACCCTCCGCCTTCATGACGGTGTGACCGCGTCAATGAAGTGTGAAGACGACATGGGAAGGACCGTGTACCCGAGATGACCGAGGATTTGGTCCGAATAATCTTTTTGTCGCCAGAGAGGGAAACTTAAAACAAGGCTTGTTTTTGGACTTCCACCTCCCCTCCTCTCTCCCCGTAGGATTTGATTCAAAGGCGAAAACCAAGATGGCCGCCGACTCCGTGCAGGTAGGAAAAGTTGACAACTGTTGCGAAAAGTGCGCAAATTTGCTCCAGAGGTTAAACTAAAAGCTAGATAACTGTTTTATTTATCTAAAGTTGAGTCGCTGTGGGGTGGGAAAGTTGTGTTAAAGTGTAGGGCCTGTGCTAGCCCCTAAGGGGTGTCTGGGAATTATCCATGGATTGAGGCCTGGGAAACAACTATCCAAAGTTACTTTTCCTGAAATATTAAAGTTGTTAAACCGGTGCTTTTGTGCGGAAGCAGCTGTGTTAATTAACGCTATGGCAATTGTTGTAAACCGTGTTAATGTTGCTGTAGCGGTGAGTTAAATAATGGTTGTTGGACGTTTACTAACAGCTATGTAGCCTGACGTTAGGTTAACCTGCGTTACTTTAAGATAAAACAGTTTCCTCCGTGTATTAACAAAGTGTTAGGACCACCGATAAAGATATATTTTCAATTTTTAATAAGATGCAGCGTAGTACAGTTAAAATGTTCCAGCTTTTCCAAAGACAAAGTCTTCACTGTTTTCTTGACGTAAAGTTTTTCAAACACGTTACAGACTTTACTAATAAGCTTAGGCTACAGTGTAAAATAAGTCTGAACATCTATATTTTAAAATGTTAATTTATTAAAACGGCATATTAGAATAACAGTCATGCCTCATATTCTATGACTCACTTTTTAATGTGGTTTCACTTGAGTGACGTCAGATTTGAAATAAGTCTTTCTGACACAAACATAGTCCAAAGCAACTGACATGACAACTCCTCCACAACTTGAGCTTGTCAAGTTTGGACTGCTGTCAAGCATTAGCTTTAGCAACAACCTCTAGTTACTGAATGCATATCAAAGTTAGAACCAGGCTTATTGCTCACACACTATTATTCATACAGGGAGTATGAGAGGGGAAGTAGTTACAGCAGATATCTAACACAGCAAGCTAACACTTTTAAGAAAGTATTAGTTGAAATCTATCTTATTTGATTCTCTAGTAGTAATTACCTGTTGCCATATCAGTGAAGCCTTACTAGGCCAGATTAATCATAATGCTTATCATTCTAACCGAGTGTTTGCTCTATTCAAACCACTTAAAACGACATTTGGCACATAAGCTAACTCGTATTTACATTGAGGTAGAAGCTCAAATGTTGTTTAATGTGCACTTTCCCTGCTAAATAAATAAATGCTTTATTGGTGATATACATAGGTAAACCACCCTGATTGACAATATGTTCTGCTTTGGGTTGATACAATTTAATTAATCACAGTAGACCATATAAACTGTCTGATAATGGTAAGCTAATGGCAAAACAGATGTAGGCTAGTCCAGTGGTTCACAAACTTTTTCATGTCAAGGAACAATTAAACTGACACAAATGTCACCACTGACCCCCACTTGATTTTTATTACAGAAAGTGTATGATACCTGTGACCTTTTTATAGTATAAACTCTATCATTGTGCTACGTTTTGATGGTGCTAAAGAGAACATAAGTTATTCCCCTTTTTGCTAGACCGCCTGTTTTCATTACAGGTAACGAAGGACACCAATGGAGAAAAGTGTCTATTTGGGATCTTATCACATTATTGTTGAGGCTTAAAATAAAACAAGAGGGCTGGCTGATGATGGTTTGGCAAAAACTCTTAACACATGCTTTGATTTAGTGTTGATAAACGATGATGCATAATTATTTCTAACAATCATTAGTAACCTTCCAACAAACAGTATACCTTTTATACATATGTTTTATATCCCTTTAGGTGCAAACCACCTTTCTCAGCTGCCTCAGTGTTTGCACTGTTCGGATTATGGATGTTGCCAATGACGTAGGATGCATAAACAATAACAGAAGCCCAGCCCTAGGTTGTATTCCTATACCAGGTACACTGTAGTCGCTGCATTCATTTTATATTAGGCGATTAAGACCATGTGTAAGTCAGGCGTTCTAAAAGATATATCTATGTTTAGCAGAGGTGGATCCGAGCTGCCTAAACTTTCAAATATATTCACAACGGTGGTTATATGGAGTGGAACCAGATCTACTCAGCAGAAGCAACAGGTGCTTCAGCACATTTTATCGCTTGTTCTCCGTTGTGACATTGAAGCGTGGACACACAATAAATCTACTTGCTGTCCAGCTCCGAAATTACCAAATAAATTGACCAGAAGTGCAAGACATTACCTACAGTTTGTCTTGACATGGGATATGTGTCAGGAGGATGTGTGAAGGGCTGCATTTGTAGGATTTGCGTTTATTAGCCTGTGTTGCTTTTTCTGAGTGCACCAGGCTGTTGCTAGTGCTCTGCAGCGAGCTTTGGGGTAAGGTTGTAGGTCGAGATAGGCCTCATGGAGAAAATGGCAATGGCTTGGCTTTTAAAGCGAAAGTCTGGATAGTGGCTTCAACTTTTCCATTGTCCTATTGTTTGAATGAAAGCTCTTGTTGTTGGACTTGGAGCTCTCAGGCTTAAGGAGCAAGTTAACCTGCTTACACTTGAGGCTCAGACCTAATATTTGCTTTTACCTCACAGTTTCCTTTCATGTCTCGGGCACTAAAAGAGCTCTTTAACAAGTTCAACATGTTAGTTGCCCTACCTTTGTACAGACAGTTTTTTTTAATTCAGTTTCTAAGTATAGCTTACACTGTTTTTATTTTGTGTGGATTAACAGTCCATATTCTATCGTTCTAAAAAAAATCAAACACATTTCATTATCCTAATATTGATCAACGCATTACATGTCCTTTGTTAGTTGCTTTTATCCAAAGCGACTTATTCGAAATCCAGCACACTATACACTGAGCCACAACCTCAAACATGTAGCTCAAATATTTAGTCTCTTCATCTGTTGTGAGCAAGCCTTGAACATTTCACAGAGCCACACTGACGGGAACAAGTGCCCTCCATCCATCACAAACTGTATGCACTGTGCTCTGAGTGGAAACATTTGCTTACAATTCCTGCTTCACTCGTCTTTGAACCTAATAAGTCTTGAGTTCTCCGTTTGGCGTCATTTCCTTGACAAGGCAAGCGTTTAAGCAGCGAGAAATGATAAGGGACTTACAGGTAAAATAACTACTTGAGGAAGTATTGCAGTTAGCGAAACAAGAGGTGAAACCAATTGTGAAAATTAGCTCCTGCTGGGATATGGTTTCTTCTTTTTGATCTTGTATTAAAGCGCAGACCTTGTGGGTGTACTAGCTGATTTATTTCCATCTTATCTGATTGGCCTTTCATGGGTTTCCTTGCATTGTTGCACAGTAAAATAGGCCCTTTAGGGTATCCTCATGTTGTCCTCATACAAACAGGGCTACAGTGCAAACAAGTACTTGCAGAGCATCATTTGAAGTAGAGAGCTGCTTTTCCCTAAACCACACACATTATTCTTCCACGTCCAGGAGTTGTGACCTCCCATTTGAACCTATGAGTCATCCAGGAGCCTCAGGACCGGAATATGTGCAAACTATAGTTCCCTCTGAAGTGAGCACCTATAGATGAAGGTGGGTGATTTCACATGAGAGTATGACTCTGTCCATGGAAATCTTTTTAACCAATTCTCACCCTAAATCTATCGGTCAGATGTAGGATTTACTCCAGGTAACTGTTCAGCTGACGCAGATTGTCTTCTAATAATTCTTGATGATCAGTTGAGTTAAAAGATGATGACCTAAGTCACGGGTGTCAAACTCAATTTCATCACGGGCCACATTCACATTATGGTTGCACTCAAAGGGCCGGTTGTAACTTTAATACTATATAAATATACATATATAAATATTTAATATATAAAATAATGTTTTATATTAAATGATTGCCTCTGCATTGGATTATTATCAGATATGGTAATAACTTCAGAATTAACTACGTCTGAAAGCAGAAGTCTAGGGCAAATAATTGCAAGTCTCTTCAGTGAGAATGTCACAAAATGATTTAAAAAGAAAAGCAAAATAAATAAAAAAAAGTAACATTTTGAAAAAAAAGTCAATTCTGAGAAAAAAGGCATATTTAGAAGAAGAAAAGTCAAATCTGAGATGCATTGTGGGACATGTAGTTTATGGGCAACGTGCTTCTGTAAATTGCCATGTAACCGTATAACAAACATATTATATTCTTTGCAAGCACTTGTGGGGCCACATAAAATGAAGTCGCGGGCCGGATTTGACCCCCGGGCCTTGAGTTTGACACCCCTGACCGAAGTGATTGGCAACATAAAATGAAAACTTGGCCTCTACTCTAGAGGAAGTGAATGTAATCTATGTTTTAGATAGATCTGCCACGAAAAGTCGATTAGCCAATTGGTCCGGTCTGGGCAATATATCATTATATATATCAATATTGTGATAAGACTAGACATTATCCTTTGGGTGATCTGGCATTACTGTTCATCTTTTCATGTTTTAAAGGCTGCATTTCAGTAAAGTGATGTTATTTGTTGGATTAAGAATCAGAAATCTTTTGTTTGTCCCACATCAGGGGGAATTTTACACTGTTAAATTAAAGAGACAGTGCAGATAAAAGGCAAAAATAAAATGAGCAGTAGACATACATATTTAATAAGAGGCAAGCACAAGTTAATAAAATAATAAATCAATAAGTACACATTTGTGAGAAACAGCCGCATCATAATAATATAGTAAATATATAAAAGTAGCCAAGTAGCAGCCAGTTATAACATTAATACACACGGCATCTATTGCACGCCTGTCCGTCCTGGGAGAGGGATCCTCCTCTGTTGCTCTCCCTGAGGTTTCTCTCCCATGTTCCCCTTTAAAACAGTGGGTTTCTCCGGAAGTTTTTCCTTGTAGGATGTGAGGGTCTACGGACAGAGGGTGTCGTATTGTCATACTGATATTCTGTACAAAACTGTGAAGTCCACTGAAACAAATGTAACGTTTGTGATATTGAGCTATATAAATAAACATTGATTGATTGTGTATATTGCACAAAGCAGTGTTATCTTGTAGACATTATATCCAAATTAGTTATTATATTATCAAAATATCTCTGTGTAAATATTTTATAAAGGCACCACTAGTCAACCCTACAACATCATTGCTACTAGGGATGCTCCGATCTGCAATTTTGGGGCCGGAATCAGTATCGGCCGATCCGATCGAGTGGGCGGGCCTATAGGGATCTTCCATTTAAAGCAGAGGTGCCCAGTACGTCGACCGCGGGGGCAATGCTGGTAGATCGCGAGTCATTCATAAAAAAAAAAATCCAGCTCCATTAAATAGACAAAACAGGTTTTGATCCCGCCGCCCTGCCACTTAATTCAGGAGTTTACTTGATTGACAGAAAAAGCGACCTATCGCTTTCCAGTCTGTTAACCCAGAATGCAAAGCGATACAAAATCAGTCAAGTGCCGGGAAAGAGACAAACAAGAGACAAACAACAAAATGAGTGCGGGACCGAGAAAAAGCTAAAGACATACCACTTCCACCCAGAATGGGAGGAAGAATATTTTTTTTTTTATCACATTCAAAGCCTTATGTGTAAAGCAAGCGTCGCTCTGCCAAAGAAAGGTAACGTGGAGAGGCATTATCGGAGTGTTCACAAGGCATATGACAGCGACTTCCCTCCGAGTAGCGAGTTTAGAAAGAGAAAGGTCATGTATTATTGCTACAAAAGCATTATCTTGCAGTCTTATTGTCGCCAACTCGTTTCTAACATGCAAAAAGACAAACAAATGCGTCTATGGTCGGTGTATTTTCGACCTTTCCAATCCAGACGAGATCTCTCTCTCCCCCGTGTGCGAGGGGGGGCGGGGCAGTTTACACACACTCGGCTGCTACATGCAGCAACACACAGAGGGGATGGCGGCGAGAAGCGCTCCAAGGTGTGGTTAAATGTTACCCGTCTTGAGGTGGACAATGCTCGTTGTCAAGAGTGTTTAGCATGTAAGGGCGGTAACACGAGCAATTTGTCTAAACATTTAGCAAAAGTGCTCCACATTCAGACGGAGGAATGCACCGGGTTCCACTGTCTTTCTAGCAGCTCTGTAGCTCCATCCACGAGGAACGTTTCCACGTCAGGTGTTATGTATGCTAGCAGCAACACACAGAGTTAACTCAATTATACAAACATGGGTTAATGATTAGAGGTAACCGAGTTACTCTTTATTTTGTTAAAGTTTCAGCTATTCTGTTTACAGTTCTGTCATCAGATTATTTAATACGATTTGTTAAAACGTTGTTTCTTTTGATGTGAAATATTATTTATTTTATTTAAATAAAAAGCAATGTTAATTTTGTTCACAATTTGTTAAGTTAATTTAATAGTGTATTTTTTAGTGCTGTCAAAATTATCGCGTTAACGGCGGTAATTAATTTTTTGAATTAATTGCGTTAAAATATTTAACGCATGTGCAGAAAGGCCCGCCCCATACGTGCCACCAGTGGCAGAGCCAGGGTATGGCTGGGGTAGGCTACACCCATACCAAGAAATGGCTTAGCCCCACCATGAAAAATGATGTTAAAGTAAGCAAAATAAAGTCTGCCAACTCGCGCGGAGTAAATTGCACAGACAGCAGTTAGTAAGACTGATTTCAGTAGCCACGGTTTTGAAAACTTTTGTCACGTAGTGATCGTCTTCTCAATAGAACATCTTTGATAACGGCGTGGTGTTGTTGCAGGAAGTCCCGACGCAGAATACTTTTGCTGTAGTACAGGGCAGAGCCATATAATAGTAATAATATGGCTCTGGTACAGGGGTGCACATAACTGGTACGCAGGTTATGTGCGTAATCTGAAATGCGTACCGTCACTTGTGTCACAAAGCGCATTTTGCGTACCGACGTACTTGTGAAGCTTTTCCAGAAGGCGGTTAGATCACCGGACGACAGAGTCGGTCTCCGTGTGCACAGACAGGGCTGCTGTTAACGTCGGTCTGTACCAAAACTACGCCAACCGGCTGCGGAGGGAGACTCCCCCCCTCACTGGAGAACTGCGCTAAAACAGCTGATCACAACGTTCACCCTCTGTCGTCACTCTGTCGTTCCCCCCCCCCCCCCCCCCCCCCCTGTCTGTCGACTTTCCTGAAGTACTCCCCCGTTGATAGAAATCAACACGTAATGAATTAAGACCCCACGGTTTGATGATTGATAGGTGTGTGGGTTGTCTTTCATTTTGACACACAGAACAATGTTATAATAAACATAGATACTGTATGTTAAATGGATATATCCGCCTTCTTTCATTTATCTTTCCATTCCCACAACGATATACATAAATAAATGGCATATTTTGGACATAGTTCAAATGGTGATTAATCATGATTAATTAATTTTTAAGCTGTGATTAATCTGATTAAAAAATTGTAATCGTTTGACAGCCCTAATATTTATATAAATATATGTGTGTGTTTATGTCCGCAGCTGTAGCCTGTTATTGTCTCATTATACCGCACTGTGAATGAATTAAAAGTAAATATATAAGTGGTCATGAACACATCTGTCCATCAGAGGGCTGCTGTGCCTCCTGTCATCATTGATGGACGTCTCTTTAAGATGACCGCTCAGAGGAGAGGAGTTCTCATTTCTCTAACCGCCTGCTCCTTCCCCTCCTCTCTCCTCGGCTCCCCTCATCGGTCCTCCGCTCGCATCTCCTGTGGGCGGGACTAAGTCTCGAGGATAGGAGTCGAGAAAGGGAAATTAGAGTATTGAGAAACCTCTTTAGTGTGTGTGTGTGTGTGTGTGTGTGTGTGTGTGTGTGTGTGTGTGTGTGTGTGTGTGTGTGTGTGTGTGTGTGTGTGTGTGTGTGTGTGTGTGTGTGTGTTGTGTGTGTTGTGTGTGTGTGTGTGTGTGGTGTGTGTGTGTGTGGTGTGTGTGTGTGTGTGTGTGTGTGGTGTGTGTGTGTGTGTGTGTGTGTGTGTGTGTGTGTGTGTGTGGTGTGTGTGTGTGTGTGTTGTGTGTGTGTGTGTGTGTGTGTGTGTGTGTGTGTGTGTGTGTGTGTGTTCCGCTCACCGTTCCGTCACAGCTGGTGGATTTCTGCTTCACACACGTTTCATACCGCTATTTTATTGTCTTTTTCGGACACTTAAAATACTGCCAGACCAGTGAAGCCATTTTGGCGAGCTTGTTTTTCCGCGCACAAAGAAAAGTGTCACGTATTTTACGTCCTAATTTTACGTCATGCGATCGACATTTTTAGAGAGAACCGATCGATCGGCAGAGTGAGTATCGGCCGATATCGATCGTAGCATCCCTAATTGCTATATCGACAATAACCAGGTATTTAGGCAAAAAATATTGTGATGTATGACACCATATCACACAGCCCTTGTCGATAGAAGAAAAATAATAACCCATTATTTGAAACATCACTTAATTGTTAAAGTTATGTTTCGTACAAGAATGACAAAAAATGAATCTCGAATAGGGACATTTCATGCATTTCTCAGTTTGATATCATATTGACGTAAATATATCTTTGGACTTGGACTGACCAATAAAAACAATTAAATATCACCTTAGAATAATTGTGATGGCCTTTTTTCAATATTTTCTGATATTTACTGATTAAACATTATGGATCATTTTGGTGGGAAAAAGCCAACGTTAGGCTATAAACAAACTACATCATGTCACCACCGCTAAGCTAAAGGTAGCTAATGTTTGGTAGTCTCATTTAGTCACTTGTTAGCAACCGCTGTTTTTATATTGAGTAAAAGCTTCAGACATTTACGAGTGGGGTATTAACTGACGTATTTAATGTTGTTGAACAAAATGTGAAAATGGTGTAAGCTAATGTTAACCACGGGCTAATGTTTGTGTTTAGGACCCTTTCCTGTACCACTATATAGATTAAAGGCACCATGAGACTACATCATCCACCCTTGAACACCAGTCCTTACAGTTTATGAACCTTCCTACAGTTGTGGGGGGTGTTGTTTCATAGCTTCTCCTCCTCTCCTTTACCACACAAGTTGCTTCCATGGGGCAGGCCACAATGGACAGCCAGTGTTGTGTTTTTAACTTGGGTTAATTTTAGACGTCTCCCTGGAGTGAGATTAGGTCTCATTCTGGGCTGCTCTGACCTCACAGAGTTAGGAGCTAAGAGGGATTTGGCTGCCGCTGCTCAGACGGTTTATCTTGCCTGTTGATGTTGACGGTCTGTGTGAGAAAGGGAGAGCACAATGGGAGAGCTGTAGAAAATTGGATACCAGCGGAGTGAATGAGTGCAGCTTTGCACTGAGCCTCTGCCAGCTATCGTATAGAGTGACATTTATGGCGGGGGATATTATTTCTCCTAAGAGAACTTCAGTGGACTTCATATAATGATAGTTAGTGCTGGTCAGCAGAGCATGGGAGGACGGGTTGGTTCAATTGATCTAGTAATGGATTTGGTTGAAAGCGATGAAGTTCAGGTAAGGCAAAAGATGAGCTAATACTTTGTTCTTTCCCATCGTCTCTGCAGGGAGTTGTACTTTTAACGGTAGCCCGATAAATTGAAGGTAATTGCATTGAGCCTTAATGTTATTGCGTGTTAGGTTTGACTGCTTACTTTAATAAGGAACTAGACTGCGATATTGTGGAAGCCACATTTTTCAGGATTTGTTCTCTTGTTTTATTAATGGTGTAGGTTATTGTACTACACATTTAAACTGCAGGGCGGCTTTAGAGGCTTGCAACAAGTTCACCTTCATATTTTGTGTGTTGAGCTGGTAATGTTATCTGGAGTAACATTTGATTTGAGTGATAGCACTTTACACCGCTAGACTTTTCCATAAGGTCATACTAATAGATATTAAATAACAACGCATATTCAAATATGTTTAAGCAATTATCCTTTCTATTTTTCTTTGTTTTAGCCTGTTGGAGCTATGGTTGATAGGTTGAATTGTTGCGGTTGTATAGTTTGTAATTTAACATAATAGGAAGTAGATTGATGAGCTGTGTAATGGCCTGGAATAAAGTGATTATCCACGGCCCGCTCAGATAATCCCTGATGTGTTCTATGTAGGGATGCTCCGATCGCCAATTTCGGGGCCGATCACCGGAATCAGTATCGGCCGATACCGATCGAGTGGGCGGGGCCTAAATGGAAGATTTAAACTTTAAATCTTCCATTTAAAGTGATGTTTAAACTCAGTTAATGGGGCTCATTCACTGGAGCTTCCACAAACAACAATCAACTTAATTATTACATTCAAATTATGTACATTATTTAAGTTTACATTCACTTTGGAGAATAACACAGGAGAAATGAGCAGAAGCGCTCTCTTTTCCTCTCTCCCTCTCTCTCTCTCTCTCTTTCTCTTGACAGCCTGTCAGTATCTCATGCAGCTCACTGATCCAGTGACCCGACAGTGAAGAATAAATATATTTATAACTAGTTTAGCTTGTTCCAGAGGTAGATAAAACAGCTAAGTGTGTTAGGTCTAACTCTTGTGTGTTTGGCTCCGCTTACCGGTCCGGCGGGCGGAGCTGCTGGATTTCTGCTTCACACACGTTGCATACCGCTATTTTACTGTCTTTTTCGGACACCTTAAAATAATGCCAAACCGGTGAAGCCATTTTGGCGAGCTTGTTTTGCCGCGCACAGAGAAAAGTGTCATGTATTTTACGTCATGCGATCGGCTCTCGATTAATGAAACGATTAATCGATTATTCGGACTATTACTGTATGCCTTGCACAATTTCTCAAACGCTCTTATTTAGCCATCAACTTTTAGATTTAGCTTGAGGTTGTTTTAGGCATGTGGAAACTAACAATGAAGACAATAAAGATGAATACTTGATTCCAAAATACATATATTATTGAAATAACTTAAATTGTGAACAAAACTAACATTGCTTTTTATTCAAATTAAATAAATAATATTTCACATCAAAAGAAACAACAGTGTTTTAACAAATCGTATTAAATAATCTGATGACAGAACTGTAAACAGAATAGCTGAAACTTTAACAAACTAAATAATAATATATAATATTTTTATAGCGCCTTTCCGGAAACCCAAGGTCGCTTTACAAGTCGGGTAGGGGGGGGGGAGTAGGGGAAAAAAGGCAGACAGGTTAAGGGGGTGGGGGGGGAAGTAGCGGAAAAATAAACCTATTAAACTAACTATACAGTGGGGAAAGCCTTGGTAAAAAGGTGCGTTTTGAGGGCTTTTTTGAAAATGTCCAGGGTTGGGGCGCTACGGATTTCGGGGGGGGAGAGAGTTGCAGAGGGTGGGGGATGCCACACTGAAGGCTCTGTCACCAAAAGTCCGCAAATAACTCTGTTACCTCTAATCATTATGTTTGTATAATGTAGTTGGCTCCGTGTGTTGCTGCTAGCATACATAACACCTGACGTGGAAACGTTCCTCGTGGACGGGGCTACAGAGCTACTAGAAAGACAGTGGAACCCGGTGCATTCCTCCGTCTGGATGTGGAGCACTTTTGCTAAATGTTTAGACAAATAGCTCGTGTTACCGCCCTTACATGCTAAACTCTTATTCCACCTTTGGCAACGTGCATTCTCCACATCGAGACGGGTAAAGTTTAACCACCTCGGAGCGCGTTCTCTCCGCCATCTCCCACGTGTGTGTGTGTTGCTGCATGTTGCAGCTGCCCGTGTGTAAACTGCCCCGCCCCCTCGCAAGCAGGCGGGGGAGAGAAAGATCGAAAATACATCATAGACGCATTTGTTTGCCTTTTTGCATATTAGAAACGAGTTGGCGACACTGAGACTGCGATATAATGTCTTTGTAGCAATAATACATGACATATATTTTTTAAATGTCTCCAGTACCGATAAAAAGACCAATAAAGTTAGAGCTTAACGGCACGTAAAACACACGTGATGACGTCACCAACGAATCGACGACTGAATTAGTTGGCAACTAATTTGGTAATCGATTTTAATCGATTAAGTCGATTAGTTGTTGCACCCCTAGTAGAGAGCGAGTATCGGCCGATTCTCGATCGGCAGAGAGCGAGCATCGGCCGATTCTCGATCGGCAGAGAGCGAGCATCGGCCGATTCTCCATCGGCAGAGAGCGAGCATCGGCCGATTCTCCATCGGCAGAGAGCGAGCATCGGCCGATTCTCCATCGGCAGAGAGCGAGCATCGGCCGATTCTCCATCGGCAGAGAGCGAGCATCGGCCGATTCTCCATCGGCAGAGAGCGAGCATCGGCCGATTCTCCATCGGCAGAGAGCGAGCATCGGCCGATTCTCCATCGGCAGAGAGCGAGCATCGGCCGATTCTCCATCGGCAGAGAGCGAGCATCGGCCGATTCTCCATCGGCAGAGAGCGAGCATCGGCCGATTCTCCATCGGCAGAGAGCGAGCATCGGCCGATTCTCCATCGGCAGAGAGCGAGCATCGGCCGATTCTCCATCGGCAGAGAGCGAGCATCGGCCGATTCTCCATCGGCAGAGAGCGAGCATCGGCCGATTCTCCATCGGCAGAGAGCGAGCATCGGCCGATTCTCCGATCGGTGACCGATCGATCGGAGCATCCCTAGTTCTATGATCGGCAGAGAGCGAGCATCGGCCGATTCTCGATCGGCAGAGAGCGAGCATCGGCCGATTCTCGATCGGCAGAGAGCGAGCATCGGCCGATTCTCCGATCGGTGACCGATCGATCGGAGCATCCCTAATTCTATGATCGGCAGAGAGCGAGCATCGGCCGATTCTCGATCGGCAGAGAGCGAGCATCGGCCGATTCTCGATCGGCAGAGAGCGAGCATCGGCCGATTCTCGATCGGCAGAGAGCGAGCATCGGCCGATTCTCGATCGGCAGAGAGCGAGCATCGGCCGATTCTCGATCGGCAGAGAGCGAGCATCGGCCGATTCTCGATCGGTAGAGAGCGAGCATCGGCCGATTCTCCGATCGGTGACCGATCGATCGGAGCATCCCTAGTTCTATGATCAACAAGTTGAACGTAACTAGCGCACCACTGTATTCACCATGGACTCTAAAGCTGTTCAAGAAGTGACTGCTAATCCCTATTTGGTTAAGGTGAATGGTGTAAAGATGCAAGTAAATGCTGACTGACGGCAGCAGTGAAAACACTGCGATACAAGTTAACTGAAGTTCAAAACACACCAGGACGCCGGGCTTACCTTTATAATACTCCGGCTGAGAGTGTTGTGTCTCTACTGTTGGTCAGAAGACAAGGAGTGGTGCAGTGATGATGTAATGTTCTTGGCCAACCCAGAAGTTATGATCACCAGGTTGCCCTCAACAAAAAGCAATGTGATTTTACCATTTGATTTTGGAAAATTTCAGAAAAATAAGCTCTGTTGCCAACACATACGTTTATGGAACTTGCGTAATGAGTGACCCGACAGTAAAACTAAACATATCTATAACTAGTTGAGGTAGTTTGAGAGGTCAGCAGCTGATCTCTTTCTCCCGTCAGACTTTACTCACGTTTATGGCCATATCGATCAGATCTAGCTAATGATATGACTACCTGCTTATTAAAAGACACCTAAACAATAAGCGTCGCTATGCAACCGGGTGAGGCCGCAAAGTATAGCGCTATGCATTTGTTTACATGCCGACCGGAAACCCCGAGGCATTACCAACAGATCAACCCATACAGTACATCTCTTTCTCCACATTACGTGTTAGACATTAGAATTGACTATTCTTGTCTGTCACATAAGTGGCGCAACTGATGCGGTATTGCGCTAAGTGGACATTATTTTGACCGGACATTTTGACCGGAGAGATTTATATTTGCCGGTCTTCAGCATATTTTACCGGTCATAGTCCAGTAATTACCGGCTAACGGGAACTGTGATTAACACCACTCTTGTCATTCTTGAAGTGTAAATGCAATCTCCAGAAGTAAAAAGCTGATGCTGTCTTCACGTCAACACAACAAGGCTGCAAAAAAAGGCAATCTTTTGAGAACTGTAACTAGTAACTACTAGCGTAAGCTTATATAGAAAAAGCGTAAAACATTTTTCCCACATTCTCCCTTGTCTTTATTGTAGAAAGCAACATTATATTAAGAAAATGTTCCTTTTGTTTTTTTTAAATGGAATCTAATTCTTGCTCACGCCAAGGATCAGATGGGATTTTGCTTAAATGTTTTTGATTAGTATGATAAACTCGGTGACTACTGGAAAATAATTTTGTCTAGACCTCCCCCAGCTTTTATTGCTTTCTTACTGTTGTCATGACAAAACGGAAATGCATTTGTTTTTGTAGGGCAATAGCTTCAGCTGTTTGGAGACATTGTAAGAGGGTGCCGCTTTGTCTTCAGTGTTGAAAGTCCACTTTTCTAATACTAGTCTACTTTTTGACTTTGACTGACCGTTGTATGTCCTCTTCTCCTTTTCCTCCTTTCTCCTGTTTACCTGTTCCTTTTCCTCCCTGCTGACCTCTAAATTACTTACTAAATCTCCTCTTTTCCTTCTTCTCTTTCTCCACCTTCAGGGGGATTCCAGGGGCCAGCTGGTGGCGGAGCGTCTAGGTCTGGGACACAACCTGGACCTGTCCGACACCATGGTTCAGCAGAAGCTGGACGAGATAAAGGAGCAGATTCGCCGCGAGATCCGCAAAGAGCTGAAGATCAAAGAAGGAGCCGAGAACCTGCGGAAGGTAAAATCTCTGAATGTGGAACAACTTCTGAATACAGTGTAGCAGCATCTTGTTTTTTTTACTTTAAATATTATTTTGCAGTTTTAAAGTTAAAAAAAAGCCTTCTACTTTCAAGAGTGCATGGGGGGGAAACGATTATTTTGAAAACGATTAATCGGGCGATTATTTGATCGATTAGTCGACTAATCTAACGATTATTTTTCTGTTGTTCAATTCATAAAAAACGTCATGTAAAAAAAAAAAATTCACGATACTGTGTCTCAGGGGATCTTAATATTTAAGAACCTATTAATGTGTTGTACCAGATTAACGGAAATAATCTCAGCTAACTGACGATACAAACCATGTTTACCAAAACAAAACACAAGTCTCATAAGAAGCATCTAAATGACCCCCGAGCGAAAAATGCTAACGGACATTGGCACAGAACTCAAGATAAAAGTACCCTTATTACTTATCGTAGCTGCACATACAAGATATCCGATTAAAGCTGAGACTCCACAGATTATGTAGGTATATAGTATCATCACTGAGTGATCCGGACTCGCGACAGGGGAAGCAAATACAGTCATCACAACACGTACCTTTACAGAGCTTCTAGGGAGATCGTCTTACCACCGTAGCTGTCAATCTGATCAAAAGACGTGTTCAATGGCAGTAAAATGAGAAAAAACGCGGCTGAATCGGTTAATCCATAGGTTTTTAACGTCTATGTATAAAAAAATGATTGAATTTATAATCCATAATTCCATTTTAATGTAAAAATCGGAGAGCAAATGCTAGCTGCTAATGGTAGCCACCACAGCTAGAACTGCTTGTTGCTGTGTGTGTAGCGACGCGTCGACGTGGAAATATGTCGTTGACGATATTTTGAAGTCGACGCGTCGCTACAGCACTAATTGACACACAAACGGTCATTCAAAACACCAACTGGTTCATTCGCTAAACACCAGTTTTGTTCATAATAAAAATGGATGATTTCAAATGAGTGATGTGTCTCTTTTCGGAATCTTTGCTGTAGCTAAATTGTCCGATTTTCTCAAACCTTCTGCTCTCGCCTCTCCTCAGGTCACCACAGACAAGAAGAGCCTGGCTTATGTCGACAACATGCTGAAGAAATCCAACAAGAAGGTAGAGGAGCTTCACCAGGAGCTGCAGGAGCTCAACGCCCACATCGTGGTCAAAGACCCCGAGGAACTGCTAGGTAACAGCAACAATGCAAAGAGGCGGATCCACAGAGGATATAGTAAACATTAACCAGGAAGTAAAGGCCAATGCTCTACTATACTCGGCCTTCCTACAAATAAAGCATTGTTTTACAGAGCTGCAGCAATTACACAACTAAATTATTAGTTGATCAAAGGAAAATATCAAATGTTTTGATAATCGCTTAATCTTTAAAGAATACATTTATTCAGGGAACTAGTAATTTTCCTTCAAAAAACAACATAAAATGGTCAGCCTCTCAGACGTCCTGCTTTTCTCTAAGTTTTATATCAATCTTTTTGGGGGGGTTTTGGAATGACAAAACATTACATTCAAATATATGACCTTGGACTCTATGAAACTTTGATGTACACTTTCGAATTTCTTTTTTAAATATTTTGGGTCTGTTCGTTTGTTCAATCTCACACTCTACAATGACAGCGCTGTTTTTTAAAGAAACACGGCGTTCAATTTCTACATGAATTTACGAGTGTAAATGCATGAAAGAAAAACGTAACTATAGATATTTATAATACAAACATGCGGTGCCACTTACTTATTAGTGTGAATAAGTGGCACCGCATGTTTGTATTATAAATATTGTTGATCATAATGAGACATGATTAACTGCAACAATAAGATGTTATAAGAAGTCTAAAGCTATCGTTAAGATTTAGAGATATTGTAAGCTATAGCTCAGAGTGATTATTGATGAACACAGCCTTCATTTACCAAACAATTACAGTATAAGATGAATCTAGGAAATAATTGTCAGACATAAGATTTAAAAAACAGTAGTTAGTTGCAGCTCTATTGTTCTAGTTGTGCGGTTTTACATAAACTCCATATTCCTTGTATTTAAGCATTGAATTTCGGGGTAGGGTATATAATGGTCAGATTTAAGCTAATTTACTTGTTTCTTTTCTTACTTCCTTTTTTTATATTTTCAAGCAAAAGGTTTGGGTTAATGTCATTGTTATTCCAGTTGTCCTTGGTTAGAGGGTTTTTACATCATAATTTATTTGCGATACTTTTGTAAAGAGAGATTAATTGTGACTCGTATATTTATCTGCCCAGGTGTAATGTCACAAAGTAGCAACCTCTCTTCCAAATATTATCATCATCTCTTTATCATTCCTCCAAAGATACTGGTACTCACAAATGCAGAACATCACATTTGGCAGTGCTGTGTGTTGTCAACATGTATATTATGAACACACTGAGTGTTTGGAGGTGACTCACTCTCCAGAGGCTAACATTGTTTCATTCCACATTCCACCGACAGTTCCAATGAGCCGCCGATTGTTCCCCTCCGAGGCCGTTGAAAGCCTGCTCCTGTGCGTTTGTCCTCAACAATGGAATTTGGAGAGAGTTACCCACGGCATAATGTCGTTTTGTTACAGTAGTTGCCTTATGTGGCATTTGTTGGTGGTGAATTCAGGAAGAGAAGGAATGGTATTTGTCTGCCTGTTACCATCACATCCCCTCGGTTCAGTTGACATTAGGAAGTAGATGGGATGGGAGGTCATCTTGGTAAATGGTTATCTTAATTGGGAACACATTTTGCCTGACTCAGTGACTCTCAATCAGATGAACGAGGGCTTTCTTTTAAGTGATGCGACGCCAGAAGAATGTCGCTGGTTATCGCAAAATGATGGAGAGGGGCTGAGGGCAGCCCAGTGCTACGGTCACAAGACAACTTTTAGACAGCGCTTAGCTCTCCAATCCCCAAGAGACGGCACTTGTTTCCTGAATTAGTAAGAAGGAGATGCTCTGCGAGAAGCCAGAATGTGTTTTTGTTCCAGGAGCAAAGTCAAGAGGGGCTCTGGTTATTCTCTGCAGCTCTGCTCAGGCCAGAAATGGGCCGAGTCGCTCTCAGGTGCTGCAGCTCTGTCGCTGAGCCACCAGTCAGGTCCCTCTTTCACATGTCATCCATTCATAAAGAGACAAGCCCCAAATAAAGTTTACTCTCTGAATCATATCCCTCATCATATCATGTGTCAAGTAGAAAAGCACTAATGTTCCAGGTTCTGCTTTTGTTGTTATTGTTAAGAGAGCATTGCTAGTAGGTGTGTGAATCACGGTGTCCTTGTTTGATTTGATTGCGATTCTTTACTATTTGGTTCAAAACTGCTTCCTGATTCAAAACTATTCCCAATTAAAAATGAATTCTGGATTCATTACAATAGGGGTGCTAATTTCACGATCTGCTTCAGTCAGCTGTGCACTAATAATCGCAGTGTGACACATTATAGGTGTACTAAAACGGGTTTTGACAACTAATGGCAATGATGCAAATCTAAGACAAGGTATTTATTCATTATAATTTTTTCATTAATAAAAGTTTAGTATTTATCAATTCCAAGTGGCTTCAATATTGACAAGTTGCATTACATGCTAGACCGCGCTAGACATGCCTACGAGAGCAATTTTGGGGTTAAGTATCTTGCTCTAGAAAAACTTCGAGATGACTGCAAAGATAGATTGCATTTAGCTGACGCTTTTATCCAAAGCAACTTACAATAAGTACATTCGACCAGGAAGACACAACCTTGAAGAAAACAGAATCATATAAGTACATCAGGTTTCATAGAGCCAAGTATTTCAAGTGCTACTCAACTGGCTATAGATAAGCCAGTCCTTTATTAGTATATAAGTGCTCTGTTAGCAGTTCTTTGTTAGTAATTCTATCGCTCGAGGTGGAGTCGAAAGAGATGAGTGTTCAGTCTGCGCCGGAAGGTGTGTAAGCTTTCTGCCGTCCTGATGTCAATGGGGAGCTCATTCCACCATTTTGGAGCCAGGATAGCAAACCCACGTGTTTTTGCTGATGGGAACTTGGGTCCCCCTCGCAGCGAGGGTGCAGCGAGTCGTTTGGCTGATGTAGAGCACGCGCTGGGGTGTACAGTTTAACCATGTCCTGGATGTAGGAAGGGCCAGATCCATTTGCAGCATGGTACGCAAGTACGAGTGTCTTGAAGTGAATTCTAGCAGTTACCGGAAGCCAGTGGAGGGAGCGGAGGAGCGGCGTGGTGTGGGAAAATTTAGGAAGGTTGAAGACCAGACGAGCCGCTGCATTCTGGATGAGCTGCAGAGGTCGGATGGCACATGCAGGTAGACCAGCCAGGAGGGAGTTGCAGTAGTCTAGGCGTGAGGTGACGAAAGCCTGGACCAGAAGCTGCGTCGCTTTCTGGGTCAGCTGGGGACGTATCTTCCTGATGTTGTAAAGCGTGTATCTGCAGCAACGGGTTGTAGCAGCGATGTTTGCAGTGAAGGACAGGTTATTATCTAGGATCACACCCAGATTCCTTGCAGTCTGGGTCGGGGAAACAACAGAGGTGCCGATGTTGATAGTCAGGTCAAGAGTGGGACAATCTTTTCCCGGAAGGAAAAGCAGTTCAGTTTTGTCAAGGTTGAGCTTGAGGTGATGAGCGGACATCCACTGAGAGATGTCAGCTAAACAAGCAGAGATGCGTGCGACGACCTGGGTCTCTGAGCGGGGAAAGGACAGAATTAATTGGGTGTCGTCAGCGTAGCAGTGGTATGAAAAACCATGCGGGCCAATGACAGATCCGAGCGAGTTTGTGTACAGGGAGAAGAGGAGGGGACCAAGAACAGAGCCCTGAGGGACCCCTGTAGTTAATTGACAAGGGTCGGACTCGGACCCTCTCCAAGTTACCCTGTAGGTACGGTCTTTGAGGTATGAGGTGAGGAGGGAAAGTGCAGAGCCTGAAACTCCAAGTTCTTGGAGAGTGCGAAGGAGGATCTGATGGTTCACCGTGTCGAAGGCAGCAGACAGGTCCAACAGGATGATGACAGAGGAGAGGGAGGCTGCTTTAGCAGTGTGCCGTTCCTCAGTGACAGCAATGAGGGCAGTTTCTGTGGAGTGACCTGCCTTGAAATCAGACTGGTGCGGATCCAGAAGGTTGTTCTGATGGAGATAACAGGAGAGTTGTTTAAAGACAGCGCGTTCAAGTGTTTTAGACAGGAACGGGAGGAGAGAGACAGGCCTGTAGTTTATAACATCAGATGGGTTGAGAGTGGGTTTCTTTAGGAGAGGGTTTACTCTCGCCTCCTTGAGACTGTTTGGAAATTGACCAGAAGTTAGAGAAGTGTTGATGAAATGGGTGAGAAACGGTAGAATATCAGGAGCGATAGTCTGAAGGAGGTTTGAAGGGATGGGGTCCAGAGGACAGGTGGTAGGGCGGGCAGAGGTAATGAGGGTAAGAACCTCACTTGGAGAGAGAGGGGAAAAGGAGGTTAGTGTGCGGGTGGAAGGAGGGTCTGGTGACCCATCGGTGAGTAAAGGTGAGTCAGAAAAAGAAGAGCGAATATCAACCTTTTTTTCAAAGTGGTTAACAAAGTCGCTTGACAGAAGTGAGGAGGGGGGAGGGGCCAAGAGGGTGGAGAAGATGGAAAATAGTTGTTTAGGATTGGAATAGGAAGATTGGATCTTATCTTGAAAGAAAGTGCTTTTTGCCTGAGAGATCGAAGCAGAGGAGAGGAGAGCCTGTTAGGAGGTCGTCGCGGTGTTTGGATTTCCACCGTTTCCGCTCTGCTGCCCTAAGGACGGTTCTATTAGCACGCAGTGCGTCATTTAGCCAGGAGCAGGAGGGGACTGACGAGCCTGCCGAGATGTGAGAGGACAGAGAGAGTCCAGAGAGGATGAGAGAGTAGAGAGGAGAGTTTCTGCAGCAGAGTTTGGAGGCAGGAGTTGGAACGAGTCAGAGGAAGGGAGGGCTGAGAGCACCAATGAGGCAAAGGTAGAGGGGGAGAGGGAACGGAGGTTGCGGCGGACAGGTGCAGGATGAGAAGAGATTAGTTTGTTATGTTTGGAAAGGGGTAGAGAGAATGAAATGAAGAAGTGATCAGATGTGTGGAGCTGGTTTACAGAGAGGTTAGAAGTAGTGCAGTTCCTTGAGAATATGAGATCGAGGACATTGCCAGCTTTATGAGTTGGTGGGGACGGAGACAGTGAGAAAGCAAAGGTGGTTAACAAAGATGTTAGTTCGTCTATCTTCCCCGTCTGGAGGTTGAAGTCTCCGAGAAGTACAGCGGGAGGGCCAGATTCAGGGATGTGTGAGAGGAGATGATCTAATTCCTCCAAGAAGTCCCCCAAGGCTCCTGGTGGACGGAAGAGAACAACAATGGTTAATTGTATAGGATGGGTTACTGTGACGGCATGGAATTCAAAGGTGGAAGGAGTGAAGTTAGGTAGCTTGAAGAGGGAAAAGCTCCATTTGGGAGAGAGCAGGAGACCAGTGCCACCTCCTCTGCCAGTGGGTCTGGGTGTATGGGAGAAGGAATATGCTGTGGAGAGAGCTGCTGGGGTGGATGTGTTGAATGGAATAATCCAGGTCTCAGTGAGAGCAAGGAAATCCAGGGTCTGCAGGGAGGCGTAGCCAGAGATGAAGTCAGCCTTAGGAACAGCTGACTGGCAGTTCCACAGGCCACCTGAAACTAGATGTTGGATCTCAGTGGAGCACGTGGGATAGACGAGAGCAGGCCGGTTATATCGATTAGGAGATACACGGGGCCAGTGATAATTGCGAGAAGACACATGAACAGGAATGGAGAAAATACACATGATTATAGCCTGAGGGGCTAGAAAGCTAAAGAAAAGAAAAATAAGACACCAGCGATACTTAGCTCAATCAGAGTAGGATTTGCCTCCTCTTTGCCACCCTCGTGACTCCCGCAGGACTCCAATGTCTTTGTCAGTCTTACTCCCGCAGGACTCCAATGTCTTTGTCAGTCTTCGGCTGTCTGACGCTGACACTCAAGGAAAGAGCTACCTAAATGGACGCCTGATTGCTGAGTTCACACAGCTGTGGCGCCACGCCCCTCTAATTAGTTAACTCTCTACAGCTGATGGGCGACAGCTGAGAGGCCCTGCCTATTTTAATGCACGCTTGATTGCCTACTGAGCCCTGTTTAACAGGTTCACGTGATCAGATCTGAGATTTAAATTCTCTCAAAAGTGCCGTTTTAGCTACAATAACTACAGAACAATTATACATATACAGAGTAGAATAAATGAAATAGAGAAGTCTAATTAAACAAGAATATTACTTACAGTGGTTGCTGCGTCAATAGGTATTGTCGCCACCCTGTCAAATATAAGACTGTAATGGTGATCAAGGGCCTGTGTCCACATGACACGTGATTCCATCAGTAGCAACCTCTAAGCTCTAGCATTTTGGAATTTGTGAATCGTATTATAATGTTAGAAGATGAGAACCTCCCTTGAATCGATTCCTCCCCCACCCTGAACTGTAAGCATGTTTCTGGTTGTGATCAGAGCCAGATGGGTTAATCTGAGGGAGGGTTCCCCTTGTCAGCGCTCCAGCAGTGACATCAGCCTCGCTGCTATTCAGTAGCTCGGTGTCTTGTCCTGCAGACAACCGTGGGCCGAACCAAGCTGAGGAAGAGGGGGAGGAGTAGGGCCGGGGTCCTTGAATTCTTGGCTCGATCATGTGACCTTGACCAAACCGCACCCCCACGCAGAGAGGAAAGCCCTGAACGAAGACTGCATGACACGCAGATCTCTCACACGTGTGTTTCTCTGTCTTTTGCACAAGCAGCCCCCTCACAATACTGCCTTGGTGTACAGACTCTTATTATGCCATTTTATGGAAGATCTGTTTTGCCCCAGGCCCTGTGAAATGCCCACCTTGCTGCACAGGCTGCTCTACACACTGTGGGTTGGATGGGACTCTACATGGGCTCTCTCTCTCGCTCTCCCACTCTCTCTCTCACTCTCTCTCCCTCTCCCTCTCTCTCTCTCTCTCTCTCCCTCTCTCTCTCTCTCCCCCCCTCTCTCTCACTCTCTCTCTCTAGTCTAGGCCCTTTCCATAGAAGTACTTTATGGGTGCATCTCACTTCGGTTAAATGGAATCCTACGTGAAGCGACGTCCGTTTGTGATGACGCTGCACAGCTGATCGTCTGACAGCCAATCAGTGAGCGATACACAGTAAGGGGGCGGGGCGAGTGTATGAGGATTTCACCGGAGGATGGTCTGGTAGTTCCTCGATTATCGATCCTCGGTCCTCCGACACAAATAAGGCCACTGGGACGCTACTCAAGATGGCGCAGACAGATCAACTTCCGGTGATACCGAGACCGAGGAGCGAGGAAATGAAAAATAAGAGAAATGAAACGCACCCTATGACACCGTGAAACTGAACTTGCAAGTCAAGTCAGGAGAAGTCAGGCCGTTTTTTTTGCCCCCCTCACCGGAGTGTGAGAATGTGTTGCTCCGCGCTGCAGGGATCCGCCTGCGCAGGGGATTTCTCTGCACATTTTCAAGTCCAGACACGACCCAAAAAACACTAAACAGTGAGCTCATCGGCCAGAAGTGTGGTCCGGCACCCTGGATAGATAGAGGACACTTTGTGTATCTGCATGCTGTTTGAGTGAAGAAACTAACTCAAAAGCTTGAATAGATATTGACCCAGTGTCAGTGTGTTGTCTCAGCTATTTTTAGGGTCTGGATAAAAAGCCATGTAAAAAGTGTTTACCCCAAATATGCAGTTATGTCACTGCAGTATTGGTAGTGGTACTTTTCTATTATCTTAGTTTTTCACAGTTGCTCAAGAAAAGACAATGCCGCAGGGTTTCCCTCTGTGGTTAAAGTTACAACAGACTGCAGGAGAGAGCCAATAAGATGACAGAAATTGAATTTGAATCGGCAGAGATTGCCTTTGTGTTGTATATCAAAGCCAACTGAATATTAATGTGCTCTGTCTTCACCTTGGATTTGTTGTAATCATGTTCTTTTAATAGACACGTCCGGTCTAATTCTGACTCTTAACGCCATTTATTGATGCAAAGCTCTGCTTTATGTTGGACTCCTGATGCACATCTTAGCCTGTTTAGTGTCAAGAGTGAGTCAATTGGAGTCTAGTGTTAACACACCTCATCAAATGATAAACAGCAGACCTTTCAGGATCAATTATTTGACTCCTAAAGTTTCTATTTGACGTGTTTTTGTAAACAAAGTCGATGCTGCAGGGCTGTTTGGGTAACTTCAAAATGTCTGGCAGCCACAAATGGCACATGAATACTGAGTAACTATTTACAGTCTGTTTATTTGTGACAAACTCCAGTAGCACATACAGAGATGGTTGTTTTCAAAAGGCAATAAGGTTATAACTTTTGTTTTTTCTCTGTTTACCCAGATTGCCCTCTGACCCCAGATACCCCTAACAGCGAGGCGAGGATGTGCAGCAGCAGCCGCCTGGCTGCCCTGAAGAGACAGAATGACATTGAGCTCAAGGTCAAACAGGGAGCTGAGAACATGATCCATATGTACACCAACGGGCCCTCTAAGGTAAGAGTCATGCGGAGCGGGGGGAGGGTTCACCTGACATTCAGGTTCCAGCTGGTTCATGTCAGGCTGCCAAAAGCACACGCATCAGTTGAACTGTATGTTTTACATCATTTTCTGCCACTCTTAATTACACGACAACAAAAGACAGCATTTGGTGGTTTTGCGAAGTAGCATGGAATCGTAGGATGTTGTGATTTCAGGTATCTTCCCAAGCTTAGACTCATCGGAGCTTCGTTTATGAGGTTTCCGGCTCGGTAGAAATCTTTGCTCAGCTTATTTCCTTTGACCTAAAACCACTAACGGAGCGTCCACACTACAGCTCCAAAAATAGCTTGGAGCTGGGCGTGTCTGGAGCTTGGGGATTTTATTCAAGCAACACGACCAACAACCAATCACATGAATCTCCCGCCCCCGACATACAAAGCAAAAACCCCCGGGGATTTTATGCGAGCAATATATATATATATATAAATAATATATATATATATATATATATATATAATATATATATATATATATATATAATATATATATATATATATATATATATATATATATAAACTCCCCAAACATGCGAAAACCTACCAGTTTCCCCCACTGTCTCTGCCACCTCCCTCCATGCCTGGTTCCTCCGGTTTGTGTCCCGGTAGGTGAAGAGGGTCTGGTCATACAAAACCGGGAGATTTGCTACGGCGATAGTTAGTTTCTCCTCCGACTTTTTTTGAAATATAGAAATGAACGGCGGGATATCTCTCCCAGCTTAGACGCGGTTTGATTGGCTACGGCTTCAGCTGTCAGATTTTGGGAAACGGGATTTGATTGGCTGGCGCTGGCTACTCCGGCGTCTCAGGCGACAGAAGTTGAACAATGTTCAACTTCTGTCGCCTGAGACGCCTCGCTCTGCTACCCACAATTCAGTTCGGCGAAAAAGCGCGGCTACGTGACGTCACCCCATTGAAAGTGAATGGGCATATTGGAGCAGATTGGAGCTTTCGACGCTGTAGTGTAGACGGGCCGTAAGGAGTCAAAGCCATCAGGGTGTAATGTATAGTTACAAAATGACCAAGATCAAAAAAATGATGGTAAAAATATGTGAAGTAAAAAAAAACATAGTTAACAAATAGGTACAGATTATGAATCAACTGTGTGTGGGAGAGAAACCACAAAAAGTTCATGAAATACAATATTCACAATTTTGGAGGTGAATCTGTCACGCCCTGGTGTGTAAAGGCCTTAAATGCTTGTGTTTCTTGTCCTTTTCGACATCATTGAAGCGACTATGATCCCAGATCTCAGCATTTATTTACAATGTTATCCCAATTGAAAATAAGACTAAAGTGATAATATACTATAATAATATTCTAAATGAGCTCTTGGCAGTTCAAAAGGAGAAGCCAAACCCACCATAAAACTTGATAGCACCATAAGCCTTGATTTTAGTCACCGTCATCAGGCTGCAGAGGGTTTTCACATTCATAATCACCAATGCTGAATATTTATTTCAGTCTTTTTTTTAAATGTGCACTTTGGTCATTATCACGTAAAAAAACTGGCCTTTGCTTTTACAGCTTCTCTGTAGGGGAGCAGGGAACGTGAGAAGGCGCTGACACACACTGTCATATGCACCGCTGTTTGTTCACAAAGCTCTCTGTGGTTACTCTAATGCCCAGTGAGGAAATATGGGGGAAATATGTGGGTGGGTGTGTGAGAGAGCTGGAGCACTGAGAGTCGCTCCTCTTGGCTCCTGGTCCAGCAGTAGTAATTGAAGCCACTTTGTACTCGTACAGGTTATGTGAAGCTAAAACTAGCAGCTGTTTGGCTTAGCATAGCATAAAGATAGAAACAGACAGGGTAAACCGTGTTTTTGAAATGTGTTGAAAGATGGTCACCATTAATACAGATAACACCAGAACTCCAGTCACATCTTCATTTCCTTTTCTGATATTTATTTTATTTATTTAACTTTATATTGTCGTTGTTGTTTTTTATGTTGTATTTTTATTATAATTTTTTTTTTTTAATACACTGTTGTTTATTTGGTTAATATTAGGGATGCACGATATTGGATTTTTGAAACCGATACCGATAACTTCCTGCTTCTCAAGACCGATACCGATAACCGATAATAATATAAATATAAATATATATATATATATATATATATATATATATATATATATGAAATGTACCTGTAGTTTTTGCACACCTGGTTAAATGATGAACTAGCCGACTGAATCCTTTATCTTCGACGAGGAAGAAGGGCTGGTCGTCAAGCGCCATCATTTCTATGATGAAGTTAGAGATCGTTTTAGCCCTGGGGTCGTCTCTGGCAAACTTCTTGCCTTTTTCAAAAGCCTCGTCGATAGGTAAAAGCCCCGGTGCCTTTGCAGCTGGCTTTGGATTCGCCGCTAGTTTAGCAGCGCAGGCGTCTTCTTACGCTTTTAACACACCATCGTAGCGATGGCGATGTTTCAGGTGACTAATCAGGTTGGAAGTATTATAGCTCGTTGCCTTTTTCCCTCCTCGTGGAACTTCTGCATTGCATTTGTTAATACAAATAGCAAGCGAACTATCTAACTTTGAAATAGTCCCATACTACCGATGTTTACTGTCCTGGCTTCACGGCCGCACACCATTTACGTCACAGCCAGGCATGAGTTAGGGAGCACTGGTTTTGTGAAAAACTTCCCTCTTCCTAAACCACTAATACCACAGTACTGGCAAAACGGGAGGAGCCGAGTGAAAAACAAGCGCCCCTCATCCCAATCCACCCACACCGCAGTATTTTTTTCTTTTTTTTTAGCCAAAACATATATTGTATATTATCGAGGCTATTAATACTTTTATCGGGTTTATAGGGATGACGTCATAATTCCTAATATCGGACCGATAATTATCGTACACCACTAGTTAATATGTACAGTTGATGTATAATCAATGAATAGATGTTAAAAGATTTGTAGCGCTTCACCGAGTGAATGTATCCAAGGTAAAACAAGCTAAATTCTCTACTGTCATTTGTATTATGTCTTTAAAAGACTAAAATACATTTAAAAAAACTGAGAAACAACTTTCATGGCTCCGTCCAAATGTAACAAAATCTGCATCATGCTCTCAAAAATGGCATAAACGAAATTTGTGCTAATATTTGACACATTTTGACATCAAAATAATGAGAACACTTTTGCAAAGATTTCTTGATAAGATCAATACAACATTTAGAGAACTATGGGACGTCTAACTGAATGTCATTTATTTAGAATGTAACCAGACATGACTCGTTGAACTTTACTCAATAACACAAAGTTCATTGACCTACTGTTCAAGTGAGTACAGTGTGGAAAAGAGAGAGCCCTATTGAGTTACTGTAGTACAGTAAACAGGTCTGTAAAATGCTACATGATCCCCTCTGTCTGACCGGGGGGGGGGTCTCTTTCAAAACACTGTGACCTCTCCCGGTCACACAGACAGTCTGACAGTTGGAAATAGTCCTGTTGTGATGTCAGAGAGGAAATGCCTGCTGGACAGAGGTGTTTCCTGCGAGCGGCGCCATCAACAACCAGCAACTCTGGGTGGAGTTTGCTTACTCCACTCTGTGTGTGCATGTGAGCGTGTGAGCGTGTGTGTATTGGCACATGTGAGAGGCTCAGCAATTATGATACACAATGAGATCCCGCTTTCTTTTTTAATGAATATGATTTTCCATGTGGTCACTCATTCTTTGGCTCCAATTAAGGGCATGAAACAGCCTCCTGGGCTGTTTGTGCTCACAGCAAAACACCAGGGATGATGGATGATGTAGAAGTTGGTAATTACTTTTGTTGGTTATATTGTCCCAGTAAAAACATTTTTATTGTCATGTTAAGATCAAATTATCTCACTGATTTGATAATATGGTAGCATAATAATACATCCATTCAAAGGGCAATCCCCGTCTAACTTCTAACCTAAATCAGCCATTGGAATCAGGATGGGTCATATTTTTAGTAAAACACAACCGAATAAATAAAATGGACTTTTAGGCTCCCTTAAAAAGAAAAGACGGTACATTGCTAATCCAATTTCTTGTTGTTTACAAAAAGTGCAAATTAGCAACATATTAGCTATGAGATAGTAACAAACAACACTAAGCTCTCGTTAACCCAAAATGTTACTACACCAGAGCTGTGGATAATAATGTTAACATAACATATCATACGATAAGTTGACAACTTATATTTATCAAGTCCTTAACCTCTTAAGCCCGAAGGTCCCCCCCAGTGGACTCCTCCCACTGTTTTTTTACGAGACTATGTCTCAGGGCTTCTTAACATTTATGAAACTATTAATGTCTCATACCCTTTTAAAGGTAAGAAACTCCGCTAACTGACAATAAGAACAATTGTTAGCTAAAAAAAAACACGAGTAATACCAAACCTTTGAATTAGCATTGAGCGAAAAAATGCTAACGCTTTTTTACACAGAACTCACGGTAGAAATGCCCTTATTACTATCTTAACTGCACAAACAACATATACGATTTAAAGCTGAGACTCCACAGATTCCACACATGTAATGTCATCACTGTACGACCTCGAATTCCTGGAGCTATCAGCCAGAAAAGAGAAAGTAAACAACATCCGGTTTCAAAAATATTACAATAATTACGTCTTACCTTTTTTGATTTGTGATCAAAAGTTGTGTTCAACGGAATAAAAACGCCGCTCAAGGTTAATCCAATGTCTTTGTGTCACGTAGAAATTGTTACTGATAATCCATCATCATATTTATGGCAATATACTGGGTATAAAGTTTTGCCGTCCAGGCTTGTACTTTCAGATATGTTTAGTTTGCTTCTCTATTACGTCCGCAATGGTAATGTTTACGTGGATTTGGGAACTGCCCATCGATTCTATTGGATGTAATGGTTAAGAAAAAGGTGTAAATCACCCAAATCGACCAATGGGTTCCAGAGATATGGTCCTGCGTAAAGTATAAAGAATGCCAGCCAGCTTAAAGGGGAAAGGAAACACCAATTACAGTTATAATATTCCGGTAGTTTATTCATTTTACAATGGATATTGATCGTAATATTTATTGTATATGATATTACTCGCCAAAAGAAAATTAATTATCCGCCGGCCGGGTGGGGAATTCCGGGACCAGGCCGCCGCCATTAGGGGAGTCCCAAATGGTGACGTCACTGGCTGTGTTTTCGCTCCACCGGAAGTCAACACAACGTAGCAGATATGGCAGCGATGGAGGAATTTTGCAATGAGATCGACGTTTTGAACGATGAATTTCACTATTCGTCGGGAGATGACATTGATGTGGAAGCATCTACAGTTACCAGGCATCCCATGGCCTATGCTTATGAACCGATTCGGTCGAATAGAGTGGCATACGATCCGGAATAAAAAAATTAAAAAAACACAATGCTAACAGTAAGCCTCTGAATTAGCCCCGAGCGAAAATGCTAACCTATTACTGCACCGAAAATCACTCCTAGCTCCCTTATTACTTATCCTAGCCGCACATCCAACACATCGTTTATGATCGCAAGGAGACACAGAATCTAACGGTGCCCACCTCAACACTGAAAGATACAAACTCGCGAGGTTATCCACAAAAACGTACATCAAAACAAGTGGCGCTAGGTACTAACATACGCCAGGCTAACGGCTTACCTTCCTCATTGTATGGTCTAAACTGGTCTTCAATGGCATTACAACGATAAAAACGATGATGTAGTTAATCCATAGGTTAATATCCAATGGGGCTGTGTCCCCTTTGAAATGTTCTGATAATCTATAAGCAATACAACTGCAATTCCGTTATCTGCTGTCCGCTCTGTGCTCCGTGCGCTCTGGGTCCTGCAATACCATCCATCAATAGCAATACTAGCCTTTTTAGGGCTGTTTTCGACAGATGAGCGTGTGTATGCCAGTTTAATTAGTTGAGCTATAGAACACCCCCAATTCTCTATTGTACGTCATAATAATAGCTACCATTTAGTTTGGACGCGATTGCGTTAATTAATAAGGTCACACTGTGTCAGTAAATACATGTGTGAGCTAGTAATCTGGTAGTGCTGCAATATTTACCTCTCTCTCGGCAGATGAAGCAACTCCTTTGGTGGCTCGAACTTCACGTTTGTTGACACTGTCATTGTCTTGCGCGGCCGACGTGCTGGGACGGTCGGTGTTCCCGACTGCATACGTTGAGAAATCGAATATTGTGGGAACAGATCCTGGCTTCAAATCCAATGTTTTGTATTGAACCAGGCATCCAGACTGGACTTTGAGCAGCTTCTCATCCTTTAGTGGCAGCCTATGGAAATGTACTTCTTCCTTCTTTGTATAAAATCCATTTGTGCAGCCTGGGGCAATACAATAAACTCCTGACGACGACCGTTTTCTTGTAATGTAAACTACTGGTGCATTGCACGCCATGTTGTTTGTTATTGAGCTTTGGCCCAGGAAGCCGTACCCACTCAGTGACGTCACTGGGAAAGTCCCGGAGCAATGGAAGCGCCCATGGTCATTAGGCACATATTTCAAAAAGTAAATTCGCGTATCTCGATCGTTTATATTGGAAATAGACTAGATAAATACATTTCCTAATGGTAATATTGTCGCATGGAAAGCAGTTTGAAAAGTGTTTCCATTTCCCTTTAAGTACATTACGCAGGAGACTTTACTTATTGTTTACTATGTAAGGAAGCAGGAATTGCAGGACCCAGAGTGCATGGAGCACAGAGCGGACAGCAGATAACGGAATTGCAGTTTTATTGCTTATAGATTATCAGAACATTTCAAAGGGGACACAGCCACATTGGATATTAACCTATGGATTAACTACATCATCGTTTTTATCGGTTTAATGCCATTGAAGACCAGTTTAGACCAGACAAAGAGGAAGGTGAGCCATGTTAGCCTAGCGCATTAGCGCTAGCGCCACTTGTTTTGATGTACGTTTTTGTTGATAACGTCGCGAGTTTGTATCTTTCAGTGTTGAGGTGGGCACCGTTAGATTCTGTGTCTTTACGATCATAAACAATGTGTTGGATGTGCAGCTAGGATAAGTAATAAGGGAGCTAGGAGTGATTTTCTGTGCAGTAATAGGTTAGCATTTTTCGCTTTGGGCTAATTCAGAGGCTCAGAGGATAACAGAGTAGGCCTATGTTTTATTTTATTTTATTTAAATTGTTTTCACAACAGTTGTATTTGGATGGAATGAATACCTATAGTGATAATTCAAAGTAATAAAATGATTTTTACAGTGAAAAAGTTCAAATGGAACTGATGGTTCCCAAATTACCCAGAGGTGAGTCCGCTTGGACTTTATTTTTCTAAACCTCTCTAAAAAGGTCAAATTTCACTTGTTTTGCATCAATCTTGATACAGGGTACTTATTATATGTTATAGTTTGGATTCCTAAAGCTTTTAGTCTACTAGCCCATCATTCAAGGGTGGTTTTCACTATAAGTAATGGGTTTATTTTAGGCGGACATTAGAATTTACATGTTTTTACTGTGTTCCATCTGAATTTACTTTAAAATAAAAACATCTATATTGATTCTGACACTTCTACATCCAACTCACAGATGTAACCTTGCTTTGAGAGAAAAGATTATTAATTTACCCCTTTTTAGAAGTGAAGATATAGTCTTTGTTGTGTTAGTGGCATTTTCGAGCCTGAAACCTGAAAAACAGGCTCAGGGCTTAAGAGGTTAAGGCGTATACCGTCCAATAAGTAGATAATGTTAAGGTGAGGTTTGGAAATGTAAAAGTGAACAGGGTCATTTCTAAATATCTTACAAAGAAGATGATAACTGAAAATGAACACGGTCATGTTCATATTTAAATCATAGATTATAACAAAAAAATTATGCAAGTCATATCCATATATCGCACAAGAATCCAATAATCTAAAAATGATAGAGGTCATGTCCACATATCGTAAAAAGGTCAGGTCAACTCACCATAAGATTAAGCTGATAATGTAAAAAATGAAGGGGGCACGGTTAGTAAATCGTACAATAAGCAGTGTAAGAAAGATTGGCAATTTACTTGTCCGAATACATGTTGGGGCCACTGGAATCTTTTTCTTCGCCATCGTATTTTCATTTCCCCACAGTTTTACGACACCGCTAACTTAAGTGAGCGGTGTTTCAGGGCCGGTTCGGAGCTGGAGCTTGAAAAGCACCGGGTTTTCCTGTTCACACCGCAGCGGACCATCTCTTAGCTCCGGAATCCGATTAATTTCAAGCACCAAAAAATTGTCCGGCTAGAGCAAAAGCACCGCTTACATCGAGGCGGGGGCAGGGGGAATCGGAATTGTGGTTGAAGTTGATGATTACGATTGTAAAGCAGAATGTAGCATGTAACGACTGTAAAGTTGGTAGTAAAGTCGTCCCATTTCTTCCATTTCGATTCGACAGAGCGAAACCAAAACGAGTAGCGCTTCAACACAATCGGCCATTGTTGTTGTTGTCGGTGTCAGCTGTGAGGGGTTTCCGCGCGGTTTGGCTTTATGAAACAGGCACGCAAACGGTTACGTCATGGCGCAAACAATGACGCAATGACGCAGCACCAGTCGGACTCTGGGCGGTGTGAAAAGAGCCGGAGCTAAACCAAAGAACCGGTTCTGAACCTGAAAAGCTCTAGCATTGAGCTTGAACCGGGGTTGCGTTGGTGTGAATGAGGTATTTGAGAGGGTTAAAATATGTCCCATGCCAATTTCACTGGGAGAAAAATATATTTATGAAAACATTAAGTCAAATCTGTATTCCTATTTACAAATCACTTCATACTGTTTAATATTGTTACGGTTATTGCATAAAATTATATAAAAATAATCTCGGCATTGTTTAGTTGGTTCTAAGTGGCGCAGTTTGAGAATGTACAATTGGCCCAGTCTCCTCTGATGTTACACTGCAACCTGCCTGTGAGACAGAGTCCAACCACACATGTCCAACACATAATAATAATAATAATACATTCTATTTATATAGCGCTTTTCTACAACTCAAAGACGCTTGCACGCTTACACATGTCCTGCAATACACATGCTGCAGCTGCCCAGCTGCTCACTGTTTATTGAAATGAAAATACTATTTATTCATTTTTCCAATGTACTTTCTATACCCTGTGTAGGAGCCAAAATGCTTGTTTTTGCCTTACTTATTATTTGTATTATTATCTTGTATTTCTGTTTGCATCGCGTTTAATTTTTATTGTTTATCACTTCCGGCAATGGTTACGTGGGTGTGGTTTATTGGTATTTAGTCACCTGTTGGATGCCGGTTGGGAGGATATGATGTAGGAAGAGGGTGAATTTGCTCCGATACTTTCTGTTGACCGTCAGGTCTGGAGGTGTATATTGTTTGTTTTTGTCTTTATTAAACACCATGGACTACAAATGACTACGGACTCTTACATGGAACGCGTCACAGCAAAGAGCATTTTTTAGCCTCTCAGCAGCTAACTCATAGGGAGTTAATGCCGCTACAGTTAGTCAACAGAAAATGGATCACCGCATCGAAGACGCGACGGAATGGAACGGATCCTAAGCAGACGAAGCCAGGACGTTTGGTATCATGGAGTTGGAACACTGAGACAGTTTCCCCCTTGGCGAAGTGGAAAGGAAAAAACAGAACTTGCAAATTTACTTTTCATGGCTCAAGATCCAGAGTAAGATCAAGAACTGCATCTGCTTATATAAAAGCTCAGGCGGAAGTGGCTGCCCTGATGGTTTTACAAAATCTACTTCAAAAGAAACATGCTTTAGAAAAACAGGAACATGAGCGGAGGAAAGAAGAGAACAACTGGACCTAGAAGGAGACAATACGCCGCCACCATGGCTAAAATGAAGGTTCTTGCTGCATCAAAGAAATCCGTGTTCCGAGTAGCTGCACTACAGGATCTGATGGCAAGCAGTCATTTTTGGAAACGGACCAGCGGAAAAACTCTGGGGAAGAGCCGGGACGCTAATACGGAAGTGTCTCAAACTGCAGTTCATCTAGTGGCCAGTAGGAGCAGTCTGCAGAAGGGAGCAATTTCCATAGAGCCCCATGTTAAAATGCCCAACTTTACAGCAGAAATAAACATGTTTACGTCGTGGTTCAAAAAACCATATTCTCTGTATAGTTAGATCCCCCCTTCATGAATATGGATTGGGCGGGGTGAATTTGTTCTCAACTCATCTGTTTAATTAATATTAAAGAGCCTGTGACACCATCCCAACAACTGTTGTGCAATGAAATATTGGGCTACTAATAATCTCGAACCGTTAGTTTAAAAAAGAAAAAGCGATACCGTTTCGTTAAATATCAATAATTTCGAACATCGCGGGGAAATTCCTTCGACTCATTTTGAAGTTTTGGGGGAAGCCGGAAGTGACGTCAATGCGGAACGATTCGAGAGCCAAACACGGACAAAGTGTGTTGCCATGCGTAGAAATGGTGAATTACTGAGTTTAGGCACGTTAATAACGTTTAATGAAGTTGACTACAGTATATTCATATTTGTCAGTGCTTTCATGTCAATTGGGCGACTAAACATAAATGATCGTGGTGAAGATGATGATTACATTAGGATTACAAATCGGGAGTGAGAGCTGCTGAATTTCCTCCCGTCGGATGTGATATAAAAACAAATCGATTATTTTTGTAGTTATAAACTCAGTGGATGAAACTACATTTATTAGTGCTTTCATGTCAATTCGGCGAACATATGATACATTAAATGATGAGTGAGGATGATGATTAAAAATCGTTTGTTTGAGCCAGTCTGCATTTCCTGATGAGAAAACAAACCGATGCTTTTTGTAGTTGTAGTACACCAACGTGGATTAAACGTGTGTTTTTTTTACCACAATGTTGGGGAAATTAATGGATAAAATGCAACACTCAGTGTCACAGACTGTATGCAGAAGTATTATTTAACACATTATGTTGACGAAACACTCGAGTCAAATGTAATTAAAGTCAGATCCACTCGTGTCTTAGACGTGAACGCGCTCTCAGCTGGAGAGAGAAACCCTGGCTTGATTTACCGAGTTGATAACCAGCGTCGTAGGACCGCTTAGCGAGATCTCGTTAGTTAGTTTGTTACTCAAACATATCCAGGGTCTGTTGAACTGGCTTCGTAGTACAGGGCACAGGTGGCTAGCAGCGCTAATGTCAAAGACACAGACATTATACATTATATTTGTATTTTACATCCCCCGCTCCCCCCGTTGACAGCTTGCTAGCGGTACCGAAGTGGGCCGGTCGAGAGTCCCGGGATGATCTTTAGTCCCATTCCACCACTGGCTACATGACCATATGATCGCCCATATTGACGCACCTCATTCCTAAACTTCTAACAGATACCAACATAAACCGATCCTTCAGCCTCATATGAGCTCTCAGACACGTTCAAGCATTTAACCTGTCATCGCTGTCTGAGCTTGCTGCTGTGTGCGCCGTCGTGCGTTTACATCTGACTGTATATATATAAAGGTTTACATGCAGATAGCTGGGATCCTGGACGGTGCAGCTGGAGCGCTGTGCCCCGCAATGACTCGCACCCATCATTTGGCGGGCCTTGAAGAATCCCCGCGAGAAGATCCAGAAAATTGTCAACATTGAAGGATTAATGGTTATCAAAGTACAAATATCCAAAATCAGTTCAGTAACGGTTTTCAAGGGGACAATATTGTACTCAAATTGATGGGTTTGGATGATGGGGAAAAACCGTGTCACAGGCTCTTTAAGCCTTAAATCTTTTGCATAAATTAGGGCGTGGTCACTTTGATGGACATGTGTTCATGCCTCACTGTCAGCTAACAGCACTTGTCCACTCTGCTAGGCAACAAACCATAAAGGCTAGGCTACAACGTTAGTTATTTGTAGTTACTGTACTTGACCCTTTAGCCGTGTTCGTGGTGATTGTGCCTTTTAGGGAATATTGTTACAAATACCAGACAATTAAAATGTTGTGCTGTGCGCTTGAATGTACTAACAGAACTTCCAAGAAGTCTAAAATGATAATATTATACATGTTAACCCCGTTCACAGGTGTTTGTGTGCTTGGTAGCTTAGCTTGCTACTTATTAGCCAGCTAAGGACGTAACCCTTTATACATTTTAGTTTATGATTCAGCCTTGGGTAAGACTTTTATAGTCTATGGCTATGACGGCCATAATGCTAAACGGGAGCAAATGTTAATAGGGGACCCAATTATCCCAGTGGTGGCCGCCGGAGCTAACAGAGCCGCAGGGGGCTAGCTCCAGCCGGCGTCCCGGAGCTAGCCCACTGCGGCTCCGTTAGGTCCGGGCGGTGGAGTCCGTCTTTTCTTAACGTGTGAATAACAAGCGTTAAGAATAACAAAATATAGCTAATTCTCTTGCAGATTGTCTCATTTGATTATGAATGTAACGTTTATATAGGGGAACTACACTGTTAGCAGTAACTTGGTATGCATGTATTTCATGTTAGCTTAGCTTCTTAGCCTGAGCTAGCTCTGTTTACTTCCAGTTCGGAGGCAGCAGGTCCCGCCTCGGCTCCGCCTCTTTGCCCTTATTTGGAGCAGGCGGGATTAGACTCTGACGTCACAGTCGAGCCGTTAGTGGCCGACTCCGCCTACTAAGGGCTTCTCGGCAACTCTGCATAGATCCTATGGGTGACATCACGGACACTACGTCCATTTATATACAGTCTATGAAACGCATTTAAGGAAAAGAAAACCCTTCATATCAAAACCAAGCCCCCAGGAAGTGCGCCGGAGTCTGATGAGAATATTCGTTGTGGCTAAACGGCGGTACTACACTTCCTTTAGGTTGCTGGGCCCGGAAACACTTTTTCCCATTGACTTACATTGGGGAAGAGTGGTCTGTAACTCGTTGGATAATTTTTTTTAAACTAAATAAACAACCCAGTATGAACACTTGTATAGCCCTTATTAAAAACATTCATTCCTCAAGCAGTACAAATGTGCTAATAACATTATTCTGAGAGTTATTTCCCTCTGCATTATGAACGTGCATCTAACCCACGGGACCGTGCCGCCCGGCACGTTCATGATACGTGTTCAGCACTACCAGAGCCCTAGAGGCTCTCGGCTCGACATGCGTTTATCTTTACCCATGGATGCACAATAAGAACGGACCCATATGTCTTACTGCCATCCCACGGAGCTGTAATAATGGATATATTGCACATGTTTGCTGTAATTCATCATTTGTAAAATATTATACTACATGGGCTGTATTCTTTCACACATACATACAGGTATTGGGCCGAGGGCGACACCGTATTTCCGGTATCCGCCGTTTTACGGGTAGGCAGGCCGATGGTTTAGCCGTACACCGTCTAGGTTTTAAGCTTCCTATACTGAATATCATAGTCTATTGCCTTAATCAATATCTAGTCAACTCTAAAATACCACATATATGCATTGGCATGATAATATTATTGTGACAAGTGGGGTATTCACCTGGTGTTTCCAGAAATTTAGACATAGATGCAGCCAAAATCGACGAAGGCCACTTTCGAGGGTCGTTTTTCCATACATCTGCAGGCAGTCTGTAAGGGCAATCCGACAACCCACACAGCTCTAGTTTACGCTGGTAACGACCTAGAGCACACCCCTCAAGTCCAGAGATGTAATCCGAAGATGCAGCGATTTCTTCGGTCGTTAATTCAGAAAAAAACCTAGTGCGCTTTGCCTGGCTACGTTAGCTAGCTGTTTATATTTGCACCTCCAGGAAAATGGCGTATTTGGGATGCAAACTTGTCACCTTTCGGCAAAATTCGCCGTTTTGAATCCAAAATAGGTCGTGTGTGTGATTCATGTAGATCTGCAATAAAAATGTTTTTGGGGTATTGGGGGGGTCTGAGACCCGGAGTAATCTGCGGCCGCGATGATGGTCTAGCTTCAGCAGCTACATTACCTACGGGTGCGTTCGTTAATATTAACTGTGTGGTCGGGAGTCACTGTGGCACAGACTGCACCGCTGGTGAACAGCTGTTAGAACGGGCCGTTCAGGTGTTCAGAGCAGAGCGGCAGAGCGTGATGTGCACTGAAAAGTTTTTTTGTCGCAATATTATCGTTGAGCTGGCTAACTAGCATACATTGTCACTATCTGCTAACGTTAGCTTTAGCCTTCGTTTTCTCTAGTTCATAGTTTCATAGGCTATAAACAGAGGTGGTATAAGTATAGATCTTGTTCTTGAGTAAAAGTAGAAGCACTCAGATCTTGTACTTGATTAAAAGTAGAAGTACTCAGATATTGTACTAGAGTAAAAGTACAAGTACTCAGGTTTTAGTAGAAGTACCAGAGTGTAGGAACAATCCTGCAATCAAAATGTTCCTCAAATAAAAGTACAAAAGTATTATCGTGAAAATATAGTTAAACTAGCGACAGTAAAAGTAGAAGTACTCAGATCTTGTACTTGAGTAAAAGTACCAGAGTGTAGGAATACTATGTTACAGTAAAAGTCCTGCATTCAAAATGTTCCTCAAGTAAAAGTAGAAGAGTATTCTCATCAAAATATAGTGAAAGTAGCGACAGTAAAAGTAGTCGTTGTGCAGATTGGTCCATTTCAGAATAATATATATGATGTGTTTTATAATGATTGATCATGAAAGTGTTCTCAAAGCTGGTAACGGTGCAGCTTGTTTGAATGACTTTGTATACTGCAGGGTAGCTTGTGGATTTACTCCAGGTGGAACTAAAGTCTGATTCAACACTTGATTATATTTCACATCATTCATCCACATCTGTAAAGTAACTAAAGGGATTAAATACATATAGTGGAGTAGAAGTGCACCATTTACCTCTGAACTGTAGAGGAGAAGAAGTACACCATGTACCTCTGAACTGTAGAGGAGAAGAAGAACAAAGTAGCAAAACATTGAAATACTTAAAGTACAAGTATCTAACTTAGTTATTTTACACCGGTGACTATACAGATAGAAAGATTAAGCCTTGCACAGAGGCATGAAAATACATTTTCAAAATGCTCAACAGTGCTGTCAAAATTATAAACTGACTGCTACACAATTAAAATAAATGCTTTTATATATTTCTATTAGATGTGACTCTTTGGCGTTTCTGTTATTACTAACTACTGCTTTAGTTGTTCTGACTGCTAAAATCCTGTTATTCCTAATTTTAAAGCCGATATTCCGTGGGGTCGGGGGGCTCGGATGCTTGTCACCTTTTTCATACCTGATGAGTTTGCATCCCTGATATATGGCGCGTGTTGCATTGTGGGTAGCTCGTGACGTCACTGTGTGAAAGAATGATTAAATCTTGTACCGTAAATGTTGTATTAAATAAAGTTAATATTACCGACGTTAGATTAACGTCCCTGTAGCTTATTATTGCACTAAGAAGCTTATTGCACTGTGTATATTATATATATATACATATATAGAGTGCAATAATTCTTTCATGCTGAATGAAGCTTTGTTGGATATCACTAGATCCTGTTACAGCGTAATATAAGTACATAACGACTGATGTGTACATTAGCATAATTACTAGCTAGCTGCTAACTGCCGCCTCGTTAATATCAAATCCATCATAATAACATCCATTACCATGCTGTCATGAACGCACGGTGCTGTTACATGTACGCAAATTGACGTGCTTGATGTGAACGAGCATGTTGGTTAAAGTTGCGCATGCGCTATGAGCGCACATACGGGTACTTCTCAGGCATGCCGGGTAATCTGTGACGTTTCACTCTCTCAAAAGTTGGGCCATTTTATCATCATGCGCTAATGAGCAACTCTCATAGGAATGAATGAGGCCCCGCCTCCCACGCTGTATCCAGTTCTTATTGTACATCCATGATCAAAACAGATCCTTTTGTACCCCAGCCAAAAGTTATATATACATCTGCATCAATCATTCCAGAGCACAGTGTAGCTAATCTAAAAACATCAACAATAACAACCAAGGACAGAGCTGACACTGAAATCATCACATCTACCATAACACTCGAGTCACAACCTCATCCAGTAGAAAGCAAATTTGCAACCATGAAAGCGGGACAAATTAGATACAACATAGAAACAAGGGAAACTAAGATGTACAGAAAAGAACCAGCCTCTTTGCATACAAGTGGCCTTACTGGGGCCGGTGAAGAGGACTGCAAACTCTGAGTCAGTGATGGGTGCTAGCAGACATCTGTAATGACAGTGGATATGCTGTGGAAACATCAATTTAAGATGCACTATCCTGAAGGTGGCAGAGACATCCAGAGACTTTCCATGGGAAATCAGCGGTTCCGGGATCCAGTCTTAAAATCTGCCAAACTATTGGAAGGACCAATCACATTAGATTGGAAAAGGACAAGGAAAAAAGAACTTGCACTTGGGATTCAGATGTAGACAAATAGTGGCTTTCTGAACATACCCCTCAGCCAAGTACGCCTTTTTCTTGAGGCAGAGAAACTTTTGCCATGTCTAAATCATTTTCCATTTTCACCTTGCTCCTTGCCCCCTGCATACAGTGACTATGTTTGCACCCTGCACTCACAATACTACACACAGCAGACTTGATTGCTTGTATACTGATCTATACTGGATTTAAAACATGATGATCTGCATATCATTAGAATATACAGTGCTTTATTGTAATTGGTTTTGAATAATTATTATAAATTGTTATGTAATAATTAGGGGCCGGAATGTAGGAGCCAAAATGCTTGTTTTTGCCTTACTTATTATTTGTATTATTATCTTGTATTTCTGTTTGCATCGCGTTTCATTCTTATTGTTTATCACTTCCGGCAATGGTCACGTGGGTGTGGTTTATTGGTATTTAGTCACCTGTTGGATGCCGGTTGGGAGGATATGATGTAGGAACAGGGTGAATTTGCTCCGATACTTTCTGTTGACCGTCAGGTCTGGAGGTGTATATTGTTTGTTTTCGTCTTTATTAAACACCATGGACTACAAATGACTACGGACTCTTACATGGAACGCGTCACAGCAAAGAGCATTTTTTAGCCTCTCAGCAGCTAACTCATAGGGAGTTAATGCCGCTACACCCTGCTTCATAAACAATACAGACATCCCTGTGCTCCTCCGAGTCTGGGGGTCCGGGGATGTGAGGACAGCGCGAGGACACAGACAGGGAGGCTGCTCTACTTCATAGGAAAGGTAAATATTAACAACACAGGAGCTAAAACGCTTAATAACCTTCATTACGTGTTAGAGAAAGAACTTAAGAAAGTTTGAGGAAGATGAGGCTGTTAAACGGGCAGCGGATCCGCTGTGTGCAGAAAGAGAGAGAGACGCTAAGCTGAACCGTGCAGCGATCAGCTGATGCGGAGCATAGAGAGAGAGAGCTGCGGTCCCTCCTGTCCTCACAACTCTTATTAATCCCGGTACCGGACAATTGTTATTTGTTCCTACTCGGAACCGAGTTTTGCTTCCCAGCCCTGCCACTGTGCTACACGTCCCGCCCCCCCCACACCCCCGTCTAACAGCACAGAAAGCGGCGAGATGCATTTCCTTAGGAATCGACAAGCAGAACCGAAACTAACTGTTGGAAACGGTACCCATCCCTAATCACACATGACAAAGAAGGAAACGTAAAGCGGTCGCAAACAGCAATGGCGGACACGGACAATTTGTGAATGAGTTGTGCCTTTTGTAAGCTGAATTTATCAATCATTTGTCAATAAATAAGGGGCGAAAAACGTCACTTGTCCTTTGGACAAGTCAATTGAAAGATCTACTTGTCCGATATTGTAAATAACACGTCCTGGACGGTGGGACGTGTGCTTTTTTGCACACTTATAAGTTGATAACATAATTCCTGTGACAGGCCTAATTTTTTTACAACAACAGACAGTGATGTTTCATTTTCTAATTTGTTCGAAGGACCGTAAGTTGCTAGCGATGGCGCAGCAGATGCTTCAGGACAGCAAGACGAAGATCGAGTTCATCAGGATGCAGATCCTCAAGGCCAGCCAGGCCAGCGAGATGAGCTTCGAGAACAACGATGTGATGGGTGAGCCTTCAGTTGTACTCAGTGTTCCATTTTTAAACTTTAATGGGAAAAACCCCAAAGTCCTATGAACAATTCCGTCTAACAGAATCCTGTCATTTTTTTTCTGTTCCAGACAAGCCCATCATCAGCCCGCTGGACCTCCGAGTGGAGGAGCTGTGTCACCACGCCAAGATCGAGTCGGCTGTAGCAGAGGGAGCCAAGAACGTCATGAAACTGCTGGGCACAGGGAAAGTCACAGAAAAGAGAGCGCATTCAGAGGTACTGTTTGTGTTTGCATGTGTGTGAGTCTATTTGCATGCTAAATTCACTGCTTCTGGAACATTGTGTTGATGTAAAACGAGCAGAAAGGCAAGGCAAGTTTATTTATATAGCACTTTTCGACGCAGGGTAATTCAAAGTGCTTTACAAAGAAAGAAGATTTTCATCACTTTTTTCATCACTTTCATTCATTGGCTTTAAATAAAACAATTTCCTGCACTGCTGCTGTGCTCTATTAAAGTAAAATGGACCGTGTAATTGAGGTTTCTGTCTCTCTTTATCCTTTTATACTTATTTGCTATATTTACTTCCTTCTCCTCTTCAGGCCCAGGCTCGTTTTAATGAGTCCAGTCAAAAGTTGGACCTCCTCCGATACTCCTTGGAGCAACGCCTCATGGAGCTGCCTAAAAACCACCCTCGCAGCAGCAGCCTCATGGAGGAGCTGTCCCTGCTGTCCTCTCCTGTCCTCAGTCCTAGATCCAGCATCATCTCCACACAGAACCAGTACAGCACTGTGACCAAGCCCGCAGCACTCACAGGTACAACACACCCGGTGATGATTAATAACAGAATGTGAGTTAGTGTCCCATCATCACCCTGTTCTTCGAAAAGTCAAACTGACAGCTTTTCACCTTTTCTCCACCTAGTGGTTCCTATCGTATTATTGTTGGTTGTTTGATCGATCTACTTCTCTGGACTGAGTAAAACACCCATATTAATAAATGGGCATCCTTTGCTACTTACTGATCTAGCTTAATAGAAAGGACTTGTAGTAAGCAGTGATGCAGTGCTCCGCCTTTTGTCTGGGACGTTTATATAGTCATCATAATAGGGTTCCGTCATTGACTGAGAAACCATCAACCGTTTTGATGGTTGGTTGGACAAAGTCAGATAAGACTTAAAGAGCCTGTGACACGAGTTTCCCCCATCATCCAAACCCATCAATTTGAGTACATATTGTCCCCTTGAAAACCGTTACTGAACTGATTTTGGATATTTGTACTTTGATAACCATTAATCCTTCAATGTTGACCATTTTCTGGATCTTCTCGCGGATTCTTCAAGTCCCGCCAAATGATGGGTGACGTCATTGCGGGCACAGCGCTCCAGCTGCACCGTTCAGGATCCCAGCATCTGCATGTAAACCTTTATATATATACAGTCAGATGTAAACGCACGACGGCGCACACAGCAGCAAGCTCAGACAGCGATGACAGGTTAATGTTGAACGTGTCTGAGAGCTCATGAGGCTGAGGATCGGTTTATGTTGATCTGTTAGAAGTTTAGGAATGAGGTGCGTCAATATGGGCGATCATACGGTCATGTAGCCAGTGGTGGAATGGGACTAAAAATCATCCCGGGACTCTCGACCGGCCCACTTCGGTACCGCTAGTAAATTGTCAACGGGGGGAGTGGGGATGTCAGGGGCGGCGGACTGTAGATAGTAAATGTAAATATGTAAATATTTGTGTCACTGCATCCTGGTAAAATACAAATATAATGTATAATGTCTGTGTCTTTGACATTAGCGCTGCTAGCCACCTGTGCCCTGTACTACGAAGCCAGTTCAACAGACCCTGGATATGTTTGAGTAACAAACTAACTAACAACAACAAACTAACAAACGAGATCTCGCTAAGCGGTCCTACGACGCTGGTTATCAACTGGTAAATCAAGCCAGGGTTTCTCTCTCCAGCTGAGAGCGCGTTCACGTCTAAGACACGAGTGGATCTGACTTTAATTACATTTGTCTCAAGTGTTTCGTCAACTTAATGTGTTAAATAATACTTCTGCATACAGTCTGTGACACTGTGAGTGTTGCACGGCCAGATGAGGCTGGAGAAGCTGACTCAGATAAGGAAATATATGATATATTATGATATTATATGATCGATGATCTGATTGATGATGTAATATGAATGATAAGTGCGACACGTCGGCGTCTTCTCTGCATACGGCAGTTTAAACTGTATTTCCTTTATCCTGTAATATGACTTGAGAGATTTAAACTCCGCACACTGAGTGGATCTCTTTTCTATAGACGCCGGAGGCGGGCAGCGTCAGGTAAAAGAAGTTATTTAGCCTTCTCAAACCTGAGCCTCACACGCCACCCATGGGGGATGTGCTAGTTACTTATCCGACCGGCCCACTTCGGTACCGGCCCATCGGGATTCGTCCCAATGGCCAGTCCGCCACTGCACCCAGCCCACGTAAACTGTCAACGGGGGGAGCCTCGCTGCGGGGAAACGGTGCACCTAGTGTCCCGATCGGAGTGGGAATAATAATAATAATAATCCGTGCATTTTATCCATTAATTTCCCCAACATTGTGGTAAAAAAACACACGTTTAATCCATGTTGGTGTACTACAACTACAAAAAGCATCGGTTTGTTTTCTCATCAGGAAATGCAGACCGGCTCAAACAAATGATTTGTAGTCATCATCCTCACGATCATTTAATGTATCATATGTTCGCCGAATTGACATGAAAGCACTAATAAATGTAGTTTCATCCACTTGAGTTTACAACTACAAAAATAATCGATTTGTTTTTATATCACATCCGACGGGAGGAAATTCAGTAGCTCTCACTCCCGATTTTTAATCCTAATGTAATCATCATCTTCACCACGATCATTTATGTTTATGTCGCCCAATTGACATGAAAGCACTGACAAATATGAATATACTGTAGTCAACTTCATTAAAACGTTATTAACGTGCCTAATCTCAGTAATTCACCATTTCTACGCATGACAACACACTTTGTCCGTGTTTGGCTCTCGAAGCGTTCCCGCATTGACGTCACTTCCGGCTTCCCCCAAAACTTCAAAATGAGTCGAAGGAATTTCCCCGCGATGTTCGAAATTATTGATATTTAACGGAACGGTATCGCTTTTTCTTTTTTAAACTGACGGTTCGAGATTACTAGTAGCCCAATATTTCATTGCACAACAGTTGTTGGGATGCTGTCACAGGCTCTTTAAGTTAATCTCTGATGTCGTAAGCTTTTTTACGCAAATCGTATGTGCGATTTATTCTGATACAAGACACAAGGCCTGGATACTACGTTGGGTTAACATTCACGTAGATTTACCTAGACCCAGATTATTACAAAGTGAAATGTTCCTAGTTAAGATTAACACGGATGTTTCTCATTAATGCCTTTTTCTTGGTTTGTTGTCATTATTGTTATGTAGAGTAATAACCTACACATAAAACATTTCAGAATTTAAATGCTTAGACCATCTAGAATGTGCAAAATGGGACCATCTTGTAAAAAGAAATTGCGTGATGCATGTATCTGTATTGCCCCTCTCTCCTGCAGGCACGTTAGACGTCAGGCTCATGGGCTGTCAGGACCTTCTGGAAAATGTCCCGGGCCGTTCCAAAGCAGCTTCTGTCCCTCTGCCGGGCTGGAGCCCCAGCGAGACGCGCTCCTCCTTCATCAGCCGAGCAAACCGCAACCGCAGCGTGAGCTCCCGGAACCTGACGAAGAGCGAGGAGCTCTCCAGTGAGTAGACCTGACCGTACGCTGTCTGGAAATAAGTAAATATTGATACAGAGATGGAGAAGTAGATCTGCGATTACATTGAGCGTCATAATAAACTAATCACAGCTGGACCATAATGGACCTGAAGAAGGAGAAAGTCTGGGGGTCCGTGGACTGCATTGCAGTCACAATCAGGACACTGTAAACAATGTTCAGGGTTCGTACGGTCATTAAAAACCTGGAATAATCATGGAAATTCAAAATGCAAATTCCAGGCCCTGGAAAAGTTCTGGAAAACAATATTTTTCCCAAAGTTTTGGAAAAGTCATGGAAATGTAACTAACGTTGCGTCAAATATAATTTACATTTGATCTAATCGCCAAAAATAATCTGCGAGATACACGGGCCAGTGATAATTGCGAGAAGACACATGAACAGGAATGGAGAAATACACATGATATAGCCTGAGGGGCTAGAAAGCTAAAGAAAAGAAAAATAAGACACCAGCGATACTTAGCTCAATCAGAGTAGGATTTGCCTCCTCTTTGCCACCCTCGTGACTCCCAGGACTCCAATGTCTTTGTCAGTCTTACTCCCGCAGGACTCCAATGTCTTTGTCAGTCTTTCGGCTGTCTGACGCTGACACTCAAGGAAGAGCTACCTAAATGGACGCCTGATTGCTGAGTTCACACAGCTGTGGCGCCACGCCCCTCTAATTAGTTAACCTCTACAGCTGATGGGCGACAGCTGAGAGGCCCTGCCTATTTTAATGCACGCTTGATTGCCTACTGAGCCCTGTTTAACAGGTTCACGTGATCAGATCTGAGATTTAAATTCTCTCAAAAGTGCCGTTTTAGCTACAATAACTACAGAACAATTATACATATACAGAGTAGAATAAATGAAATAGAGAAGTCTAATTAAACAAGAATATTACTTACAGTGGTTGCTGGTCAATAGGTATTGTCGCCACCCTGTCAATATAAGACTGTAATGGTGATCAAGGGCCTGTGTCCACATGACACGTGATTCCATCAGTAGCAACCTCTAAGCTCTAGCATTTTGGAATTTGTGAATCGTATTATAATGTTAGAAGATGAGAACCTCCCTTGAATCGATTCCTCCCCCCACCTGAACTGTAAGCATGTTTCTGGTTGTGATCAGAGCCAGATGGGTTAATCTGAGGGAGGGTTCCCCTTGTCAGCGCTCCAGCAGTGACATCAGCCTCGCTGCTATTCAGTAGCTCGGTGTCTTGTCCTGCAGACAACCGTGGGCCGAACCAAGCTGAGGAAGAGGGGGAGGAGTAGGGCCGGGTCCTTGAATTCTTGGCTCGATCATGTGACCTTGACCAACCGCACCCCCACGCAGAGAGGAAAGCCCTGAACGAAGACTGCATGACACGCAGATCTCTCACACGTGTTTTCTCTGTCTTTTGCACAAGCAGCCCCCCTCACAATACTGCCTTGGTGTACAGACTCTTATTATGCCATTTTATGGAAGATCTGTTTGCCCCAGGCCCTGTGAAATGCCCACCTTGCTGCACAGGCTGCTCTACACATGTGGGTTGGATGGACTCTACATGGGCTCTCTCTCTCGCTCTCCCACTCTCTCTCTCACTCTCTCTCCCTCTCTCTCTCTCTCTCTCTCTCTCCCTTCTCTCTCTCTCCCCCCCTCTCTCTCACTCTCTCTCTCTAGTCTAGGCCCTTCCATAGAAGTACTTTATGGGTGCATCTCACTTCGGTTAAATGGAATCCTACGTGAAGCGACGTCCGTTTGTGATGACGCTGCACAGCTGATCGTCTGACAGCCAATCAGTGAGCGATACACAGTAAGGGGGCGGGGCGAGGTGTAAGGATTTTCACCGGAGGAGGATTCGAGGATGGTATGGTGTTCCTCGATATCGATCCTCGGTCCTCCGACACAAATAAGGCCACTGGGACGCTACTCAAGATGGCGCAGACAGATCAACTTCCGGTGATACCGAGACCGAGGAGCGAGGAAATGAAAAATAAAGAAATGAAACGCACCCTATGACACCGTGAAACTGAACTTGCAAGTCAAGTCAGGAGAAGTCAGGCCGTTTTTTTTGCCCCCCTCACCGGAGTGTGAGAATGTGTTGCTCCGCGCTGCAGGGATCCGCCTGCGCAGGGGATTTCTCTGCACATTTTCAAGTCCAGACACGACCCAAAAAACACTAAACAGTGAGCTCATCGGCCAGAAGTGTGGTCCGGCACCCTGGATAGATAGAGGACACTTTGTGTATCTGCATGCTGTTTGAGTGAAGAAACTAACTCAAAAGCTTGAATAGATATTGACCCAGTGTCAGTGTGTTGTCTCAGCTATTTTTAGGGTCTGGATAAAAAGCCATGTAAAAAGTGTTTACCCCAAATATGCAGTTATGTCACTGCAGTATTGGTAGTGGTACTTTTCTATTATCTTAGTTTTTCACAGTTGCTCAAGAAAAGACAATGCCGCAGGGTTTCCCTCTGTGGTTAAAGTTACAACAGACTGCAGGAGAGAGCCAATAAGATGACAGAAATTGAATTTGAATCGGCAGAGATTGCCTTTGTGTTGTATATCAAAGCCAACTGAATATTAATGTGCTCTGTCTTCACCTTGGATTTGTTGTAATCATGTTCTTTTAATAGACACGTCCGGTCTAATTCTGACTCTTAACGCCATTTATTGATGCAAAGCTCTGCTTTATGTTGGACTCCTGATGCACATCTTAGCCTGTTTAGTGTCAAGAGTGAGTCAATTGGAGTCTAGTGTTAACACACCTCATCAAATGATAAACAGCAGACCTTTCAGGATCAATTATTTGACTCCTAAAGTTTCTATTTGACGTGTTTTTGTAAACAAAGTCGATGCTGCAGGGCTGTTTGGGTAACTTCAAAATGTCTGGCAGCCACAAATGGCACATGAATACTGAGTAACTATTTACAGTCTGTTTATTTGTGACAAACTCCAGTAGCACATACAGAGATGGTTGTTTTCAAAAGGCAATAAGGTTATAACTTTTGTTTTTTCTCTGTTTACCCAGATTGCCCTCTGACCCCAGATACCCCTAACAGCGAGGCGAGGATGTGCAGCAGCAGCCGCCTGGCTGCCCTGAAGAGACAGAATGACATTGAGCTCAAGGTCAAACAGGGAGCTGAGAACATGATCCATATGTACACCAACGGGCCCTCTAAGGTAAGAGTCATGCGGAGCGGGGGGAGGGTTCACCTGACATTCAGGTTCCAGCTGGTTCATGTCAGGCTGCCAAAAGCACACGCATCAGTTGAACTGTATGTTTTACATCATTTTCTGCCACTCTTAATTACACGACAACAAAAGACAGCATTTGGTGGTTTTGCGAAGTAGCATGGAATCGTAGGATGTTGTGATTTCAGGTATCTTCCCAAGCTTAGACTCATCGGAGCTTCGTTATGAGGTTTCCGGCTCGGTAGAAATCTTTGCTCAGCTTATTTCCTTTGACCTAAAACCACTAACGGAGCGTCCACACTACAGCTCCAAAAATAGCTTGGAGCTGGGCGTGTCTGGAGCTTGGGGATTTTATTCAAGCAACACGACCAACAACCAATCACATGAATCTCCCGCCCCCGACATACAAAGCAAAAACCCCAGGGGATTTTATGCGAGCAATATATATATATATATATATATATATATATAATATATATATATAATATATATATATATAATATATATAAACTCCCCAAACATGCGAAAACCTACCAGTTTCCCCCACTGTCTCTGCCACCTCCCTCCATGCCTGGTTCCTCCGGTTTGTGTCCCGGTAGGTGAAGAGGGTCTGGTCATACAAAACCGGGAGATTTGCTACGGCGATAGTTAGTTTCTCCTCCGACTTTTTTTGAAATATAGAAATGAACGGCGGGATATCTCTCCCAGCTTAGACGCGGTTTGATTGGCTACGGCTTCAGCTGTCAGATTTTGGGAAACGGGATTTGATTGGCTGGCGCTGGCTACTCCGGCGTCTCAGGCGACAGAAGTTGAACATTGTTCAACTTCTGTCGCCTGAGACGCCTCGCTCTGCTACCCACAATTCAGTTCGGCGAAAAAGCGCGGCTACGTGACGTCACCCCATTGAAAGTGAATGGGCATATTGGAGCAGATTGGAGCTTTCGACGCTGTAGTGTAGACGGGCCGTAAGGAGTCAAAGCCATCAGGGTGTAATGTATAGTTACAAAATGACCAAGATCAAAAAAATGATGGTAAAAATATGTGAAGTAAAAAAAAACATAGTTAACAAATAGGTACAGATTATGAATCAACTGTGTGTGGGAGAGAAACCACAAAAAGTTCATGAAATACAATATTCACAATTTTGGAGGTGAATCTGTCACGCCCTGGTGTGTAAAGGCCTTAAATGCTTGTGTTTCTTGTCCTTTTCGACATCATTGAAGCGACTATGATCCCAGATCTCAGCATTTATTTACAATGTTATCCCAATTGAAAATAAGACTAAAGTGATAATATACTATAATAATATTCTAAATGAGCTCTTGGCAGTTCAAAAGGAGAAGCCAAACCCACCATAAAACTTGATAGCACCATAAGCCTTGATTTTAGTCACCGTCATCAGGCTGCAGAGGGTTTTCACATTCATAATCACCAATGCTGAATATTTATTTCAGTCTTTTTTTAAATGTGCACTTTGGTCATTATCACGTAAAAAAACTGGCCTTTGCTTTTACAGCTTCTCTGTAGGGGAGCAGGGAACGTGAGAAGGCGCTGACACACACTGTCATATGCACCGCTGTTTGTTCACAAAGCTCTCTGTGGTTACTCTAATGCCCAGTGAGGAAATATGGGGGAAATATGTGGGTGGGTGTGTGAGAGAGCTGGAGCACTGAGAGTCGCTCCTCTTGGCTCCTGGTCCAGCAGTAGTAATTGAAGCCACTTTGTACTCGTACAGGTTATGTGAAGCTAAAACTAGCAGCTGTTTGGCTTAGCATAGCATAAAGATAGAAACAGACAGGGTAAACCGTGTTTTTGAAATGTGTTGAAAGATGGTCACCATTAATACAGATAACACCAGAACTCCAGTCACATCTTCATTTCCTTTTCTGATATTTATTTTATTTATTTAACTTTATATTGTCGTTGTTGTTTTTATGTTGTATTTTATTATAATTTTTTTTTTTTTAATACACTGTTGTTTATTTGGTTAATATTAGGGATGCACGATATTGGATTTTTGAAACCGATACCGATAACTTCCTGCTTCTCAAGACCGATACCGATAACCGATAATAATATAAATATAAATATATATATATATATATTATATATATATATGAAATGTACCTGTAGTTTTTGCACACCTGGTTAAATGATGAACTAGCCGACTGAATCCTTTATCTTCGACGAGGAAGAAGGGCTGGTCGTCAAGCGCCATCATTTCTATGATGAAGTTAGAGATCGTTTTAGCCCTGGGGTCGTCTCTGGCAAACTTCTTGCCTTTTTCAAAAGCCTCGTCGATAGGTAAAAGCCCCGGTGCCTTTGCAGCTGGCTTTGGATTCGCCGCTAGTTTAGCAGCGCAGGCGTCTTCTTACGCTTTTAACACACCATCGTAGCGATGGCGATGTTTCAGGTGACTAATCAGGTTGGAAGTATTATAGCTCGTTGCCTTTTTCCCTCCTCGTGGAACTTCTGCATTGCATTTGTTAATACAAATAGCAAGCGAACTATCTAACTTTGAAATAGTCCCATACTACCGATGTTTACTGTCCTGGCTTCACGGCCGCACACCATTTACGTCACAGCCAGGCATGAGTTAGGGAGCACTGGTTTTGTGAAAAACTTCCCTCTTCCTAAACCACTAATACCACAGTACTGGCAAAACGGGAGGAGCCGAGTGAAAAACAAGCGCCCCTCATCCCAATCCACCCACACCGCAGTATTTTTTTCTTTTTTTTTAGCCAAAACATATATTGTATATTATCGAGGCTATTAATACTTTTATCGGGTTTATAGGGATGACGTCATAATTCCTAATATCGGACCGATAATTATCGTACACCACTAGTTAATATGTACAGTTGATGTATAATCAATGAATAGATGTTAAAAGATTTGTAGCGCTTCACCGAGTGAATGTATCCAAGGTAAAACAAGCTAAATTCTCTACTGTCATTTGTATTATGTCTTTAAAAGACTAAAATACATTTAAAAAAACTGAGAAACAACTTTCATGGCTCCGTCCAAATGTAACAAAATCTGCATCATGCTCTCAAAAATGGCATAAACGAAATTTGTGCTAATATTTGACACATTTTGACATCAAAATAATGAGAACACTTTTGCAAAGATTTCTTGATAAGATCAATACAACATTTAGAGAACTATGGGACGTCTAACTGAATGTCATTTATTTAGAATGTAACCAGACATGACTCGTTGAACTTTACTCAATAACACAAAGTTCATTGACCTACTGTTCAAGTGAGTACAGTGTGGAAAAGAGAGAGCCCTATTGAGTTACTGTAGTACAGTAAACAGGTCTGTAAAATGCTACATGATCCCCTCTGTCTGACCGGGGGGGGGGTCTCTTTCAAAACACTGTGACCTCTCCCGGTCACACAGACAGTCTGACAGTTGGAAATAGTCCTGTTGTGATGTCAGAGAGGAAATGCCTGCTGGACAGAGGTGTTTCCTGCGAGCGGCGCCATCAACAACCAGCAACTCTGGGTGGAGTTTGCTTACTCCACTCTGTGTGTGCATGTGAGCGTGTGAGCGTGTGTGTATTGGCACATGTGAGAGGCTCAGCAATTATGATACACAATGAGATCCCGCTTTTTTTTAATGAATATGATTTTCCATGTGGTCACTCATTCTTTGGCTCCAATTAAGGGCATGAAACAGCCTCCTGGGCTGTTTGTGCTCACAGCAAAACACCAGGGATGATGGATGATGTAGAAGTTGGTAATTACTTTTGTTGGATATTGTCCCAGTAAAAACATTTTTATTGTCATGTTAAGATCAAATTATCTCACTGATTTGATAATATGGTAGCATAATAATACATCCATTCAAAGGGCAATCCCCGTCTAACTTCTAACCTAATCAGCCATTGGAATCAGGATGGTCTATTTTTAGTAAAAACACAACCGAATAAATAAAATGGACTTTTAGGCTCCCTTAAAAGAAAAGACCGGTACAATTGCTAATCCAATTTCTTGTTGTTTACAAAAAAGTGCAAAATTAGCACATATTAGCTATGAGATAGTAACAACAACACTAATCTCTTCGTTAACCCAAAAATGTTACTACACCAGAGCTGTGGATAATAATGTTAACATAACATATCATACGATAAGTTGACAACTTATATTTATCAAGTCCTTAACCTCTTAAGCCCGAAGGTCCCCCCCAGTGGACTCCTCCCACTGTTTTTTTACGAGACTATGTCTCAGGGCTTCTTAACATTTATGAAACTATTAATGTCTCATACCCTTTTAAAGGTAAGAAACTCCGCTAACTGACAATAAGAACAATTGTTAGCTAAAAAAAAACACGAGTAATACCAAACCTTTGAATTAGCATTGAGCGAAAAAATGCTAACGCTTTTTTACACAGAACTCACGGTGGTAGAAATGCCCTTATTACTATCTTAACTGCACAAACAACATATACGATTTAAAGCTGAGACTCCACAGATTCCACACATGTAATGTCATCACTGTACGACCTCGAATTCCTGGAGCTATCAGCCAGAAAAGAGAAAGTAAACAACATCCGGTTTCAAAATATTACAATAATTACGTCTTACCTTTTTTGATTTGTGATCAAAAGTTGTGTTCAACGGAATAAAAACGCCGCTCAAGGTTAATCCAATGTCTTTGTGTCACGTAGAAATTGTTACTGATAATCCATCATCATATTTATGGCAATATACTGGGTATAAAGTTTTGCCGTCCAGGCTTGTACTTTCAGATATGTTTAGTTTGCTTCTCTATTACGTCCGCAATGGTAATGTTTACGTGGATTTGGGAACTGCCCATCGATTCTATTGGATGTAATGGTTAAGAAAAAGGTGTAAATCACCCAAATCGACCAATGGGTTCCAGAGATATGGTCCTGCGTAAAGTATAAAGAATGCCAGCCAGCTTAAAGGGAAAGGAAACACCAATTACAGTTATAATATTCCGGTAGTTTATTCATTTTACAATGGATATTGATCGTAATATTTATTGTATATGATATTACTCGCCAAAAGAAAATTAATTATCCGGCCGGGTGGGGAATTCCGGGACCAGGCCGCCGCCATTAGGGGAGTCCCAAATGGTGACGTCACTGGCTGTGTTTTCGCGTCCAAAACCGGAAGTCAACACAACGTAGCAGATATGGCAGCGATGGAGGAATTTGGCAATGAGATCGCCGTTTTGAACGATGAATTTCACTATGTCGTCGGGAGATGAACATTGATGTGGAAGCATCTACAGTTACCAGCATCCCATGGCCTATGCTTATGAACCGATTCGGTCGAATAGAGTGGCATACGATCCGGAATAAAAAAAGATTAAAAAAAAACACAATGCTAACAGTAAGCCTCTGATTAGCCCCGAGCGAAAATGCTAAACCGATACTGAACTTGCAACCGAAAAATCACTCCTAGCTCCCTTATTACTTATCCTAGCCGCACATCCAACACAATCGTTTATAGATCGCAAGGAGACCACATGAATCTAACGGTGCCCACCTCAACACTGAAGATACAACCTCGCGAGTTATCCACAAAAACTTACATCAAAACAAGTGGCGCTAGGTACTAACTAATCATACGCCAGGCTAACGGCTTACCATTCCTCATTGTATGTCTAAACTGGGCTTCAATGGCATTACAACGATAAAAACGATGATGTAGTTAATCCATCAGGTTAATATCCAATGTGGCCTGTGGTCCCCTTTGAAATGTTCTGATAATCTATAAGCAATACAACTGCAATTCCGTTATCTGCTGTCCGCTCTGTGCTCCGTGCGCTCTGGGTCCTGCAATACCATCCATCAATAGCAATACTAGCCTTTTTAGGGCTGTTTTCGACAGATGAGCGTGTGTATGCCAGTTTAATTAGTTGAGCTATAGACACCCCCAATTCTCTATTGTACGTCATAAATAATAGCTACCATTTAGTTTGGACGCGATTGCGTTAATTAATAAGGTCACACTGTGTCAGTAAATACATGTGTGAGCTAGTAATCTGGTAGTGCTGCAATATTTACCTACCTCTCTCTCGGCAGATGAAGCAACTCCTTTGGTGGCTCGAACTTCACGTTTGTTGACACTGTCATTGTCTTGCGCGGCCGACGTGCTGGGACGGTCGGTGTTTCCCGACTGCATACGTTGAGAAATCGAATATTGTGGGAACAGATCCTGGCTTCAAATCCAATGTTTTGTATTGAACCAGGCATCCAGACTGGACTTTGAGGCAGCTTCTCATCCTTTAGTGGCAGCCTATGGAAATGTACTTCTTCCTTCTTTGTATAAAATCCATTTGTGCAGCCTGGGGCAATACAATAAACTCCTGACGACGACCGTTTTCTTGTAATGTAAACTACTGGGTGCATTGCACGCCATGTTTTTTGTTATTGAGCTTTGGCCCAGGAAGCCGTACCCACTCAGTGACGTCACTGGGAAAGTCCCGGAGCAATGGAAGCGCCCATGGTCATTAGGCACATATTTCAAAAAGTAAATTCGCGTATCTCGATCGTTTATATTGGAAATAGACTAGATAAATACATTTCCTAATGGTAATATTGTCGCATGGAAAGCAGTTTGAAAAGTGTTTCCATTTCCCTTTAAGTACATTACGCAGGAGACTTTACTTATTGTTTACTATGTAAGGAAGCAGGAATTGCAGGACCCAGAGTGCATGGAGCACAGAGCGGACAGCAGATAACGGAATTGCAGTTTTATTGCTTATAGATTATCAGAACATTTCAAAGGGGACACAGCCACAGTGGATATTAACCTATGGATTAACTACATCATCGTTTTATCGGTTTAATGCCATTGAGAACCATTTAGACCAGACAAAGAGGAAGGTGAGCCATGTTAGCCTAGCGCATTAGCGCTAGCCCACTTGTTTTGATGTACGTTTTTGTTGATAACGTCGCGAGTTTGTATCTTTCAGTGTTGAGGTGGGCACCGTTAGATTCTGTGTCTTTACGATCATAAACAATGTGTTGGATGTGCAGCTAGGATAAGTAATAAGGGAGCTAGAGTGATTTTCTGTGCAGTAATAGGTTAGCCATTTTTCGCTTTGGGCTATTCAAGAGGCTCAGAGGATAACAGAGTAGGCCTATGTTTTATTTTATTTTATTTAAAATTGTTTTCACAACAGTTGTATTTGGATGGAATGAATACCTATAGTGATAATTCAAAGTAATAAAATGATTTTTACAGTGAAAAAGTTCAAATGGAACTGATGGTTTCCCAAATTACCCAGAGGTGAGTCCGCTTGGACTTTATTTTTCTAAACCTCTCTAAAAGGTCAAATTTCACTTGTTTTGCATCAATCTTGATACAGGGTACTTATTATATGTTATAGTTTGGATTCCTAAAGCTTTTAGTCTACTAGCCCATCATTCAAGGGTGGTTTTCACTATAAGTAATGGGTTTATTTTAGGCGGACATTAGAATTTACATGTTTTTACTGTGTTCCATCTGAATTTACTTTAAAATAAAAACATCTATATTGATTCTGACACTTCTACATCCAACTCACAGATGTAACCTTGCTTTGAGAGAAAAGATTATTAATTTACCCCTTTTTAGAAGTGAAGATATAGTCTTTGTTGTGTTAGTGGCATTTTCGAGCCTGAAACCTGAAAAACAGGCTCAGGGCTTAAGAGGTTAAGGCGTATACCGTCCAATAAGTAGATAATGTTAAGGTGAGGTTTGGAAATGTAAAAAGTGAACAGGGTCATTTCTAAATATCTTACAAAGAAGATGATAACTGAAAATGAACACGGTCATGTTCATATTTAAATCATAGATTATAACAAAAAAATTATGCAAGTCATATCCATATATCGCACAAGAATCCAATAATCTAAAAAATGATAGAGGTCATGTCCACATATCGTAAAAAGGTCAGGTCAACTCACCATAAGATTAAGCTGATAATGTAAAAAATGAAGGGGGCACGGTTAGTAAATCGTACAATAAGCAGTGTAAGAAAGATTGGCATTTACTTGTCCGAATACATGTTGGGGCCACTGGAATCTTTTTCTTCGCCATCGTATTTTCATTTCCCCACAGTTTTACGACACCGCTAACTTAAGTGAGCGGTGTTTCAGGGCCGGTTCGGAGCTGGAGCTTGAAAAGCACCGGGTTTTCCTGTTCACACCGCAGCGGTACCAGTCTCTTAGCTCCGGAATCCGATTAATTTCAAGCACCAAAAAATTGTCCGGCTAGAGCAAAAGCACCGCTTACATCGAGGCGGGGGCAGGGGGAATCGGAATTGTGGTTGAAGTTGATGATTACGATTGTAAAGCAGAATGTAGCATGTAACGACTGTAAAGTTGGTAGTAAAGTCGTCCCATTTCTTCCATTTCGATTCGACAGAGCGAAACCAAAACGAGTAGCCGCTTCAACACAATCGGCCATTGTTGTTGTTGTCGGTGTCAGCTGTGAGGGGTTTCCGCGCGTTTGGCTTTATGAAACAGGCACGCAAACGGTTACGTCATGGCGCAAACAATGACGCAATGACGCAGCACCAGTCGGACTCTGGGCGGTGTGAAAAGAGCCGGAGCTAAACAAAGAACCGGTTCTGAACCTGAAAAGCTCTAGCATTGAGCTTGAACCGGGGTTGCGTTGGTGTGAATGAGGTATTTGAGAGGGTTACAAATATGTCCACTGCCAATTTCACTGGGAGAAAAATATATTTATGAAAACATTAAGTCAAATCTGTATTCCTATTTACAAATCACTTCATACTGTTTAATATTGTTACGGTTATTGCATAAAATTATATAAAAATAATCTCGGCATTGTTTAGTTGGTTCTAAGTGGCGCAGTTTGAGAATGTACAATTGGCCCAGTCTCCTCTGATGTTACACACTGCAACCTGCCTGTGAGACAGAGTCCAACCACACATGTCCAACACATAATAATAATAATAATACATTCTATTTATATAGCGCTTTTCTACAACTCAAAGACGCTTGCACGCTTACACATGTCCTGCAATACACATGCTGCAGCTGCCCAGCTGCTCACTGTTTATTGAAATGAAAATACTATTTATTCATTTTTCCAATGTACTTTCTATACCCTGTGTAGGAGCCAAAATGCTTGTTTTTGCCTTACTTATTATTGTATTATTATCTTGTATTTCTGTTTGCATCGCGTTTAATTTTATTGTTTATCCACTTCCGGCAATGGTTACGTGGGTGTGGTTTATTGGTATTTAGTCACCTGTTGGATGCCGGTTTGGGAGGATATGATGTAGAAGAGGGTGAATTTGCTCCGATACTTTCTGTTGACCGTCAGGTCTGGAGGTGTATATTGGTTTGTTTTTGTCTTTATTAAACACCATGGACTACAAATGACTACGGACTCTTACATGGAACGCGTCACAGCAAAGAGCATTTTTTAGCCTCTCAGCAGCTAACTCATAGGGAGTTAATGCCGCTACAGTTAGTCAACAGAAAATGGATCACCGCATCGAAGACGCGACGGAATGGAACGGATCCTAAGCAGACGAAGCCAGGACGTTTGGTATCATGGAGTTGGAACACTGAGACAGTTTCCCCTTGGCGAAGTGGAAAGGAAAAAACAGAACTTGCAAATTTACTTTTCATGGCTCAAGATCCAGAGTAAGATCAAGAACTGCATCTGCTTATATAAAAGCTCAGGCGGAAGTGGCTGCCCTGATGGTTTTACAAAATCTACTTCAAAAGAAACATGCTTTAGAAAAACAGGAACATGAGCTGAGGAGAAGAAGAGAACAACTGGACCTAGAAGGAGACATCGCCGCCACCATGGCTAAAATGAAGGTTCTTGCTGCATCAAAGAAATCCAGTGTTCCGAGTAGCTGCACTACAGGATCTGATGGCAAGCAGTCATATTTTGGAAACGGACCAAGCGGAAAACTCTGGGGAAGAGCCGGGACGCTAATACGGAAGTGTCTCAAACTGCAGTTCATCTAGTGGCCAGTAGGAGCAGTCTGCAGAAGGGAGCAATTTCCATAGAGCCCCATGTTAAAATGCCCAACTTTACAGCAGAAATAAACATGTTTACGTCGTGGTTCAAAAAACCATATTCTCTGTATAGTTAGATCCCCCCTTCATGAATATGGATTGGGCGGGGTGAATTTGTTCTCAACTCATCTGTTTAATTAATATTAAAGAGCCTGTGACACCATCCCAACAACTGTTGTGCAATGAAATATTGGGCTACTAATAATCTCGAACCGTTAGTTTAAAAAAGAAAAAGCGATACCGTTTCGTTAAATATCAATAATTTCGAACATCGCGGGGAAATTCCTTCGACTCATTTTGAAGTTTTGGGGGAAGCCGGAAGTGACGTCAATGCGGGAACGATTCGAGAGCCAAACACGGACAAAGTGTGTTGCCATGCGTAGAAATGGTGAATTACTGAGTTTAGGCACGTTAATAACGTTTTAATGAAGTTGACTACAGTATATTCATATTTGTCAGTGCTTTCATGTCAATTGGGCGACATAAACATAAATGATCGTGGTGAAGATGATGATTACATTAGGATTACAAATCGGGAGTGAGAGCTGCTGAATTTCCTCCCGTCGGATGTGATATAAAAACAAATCGATTATTTTTGTAGTTATAAACTCAAGTGGATGAAACTACATTTATTAGTGCTTTCATGTCAATTCGGCGAACATATGATACATTAAATGATGAGTGAGGATGATGATTAAAAATCGTTTGTTTGAGCCAGTCTGCATTTCCTGATGAGAAAACAAACCGATGCTTTTTGTAGTTGTAGTACACCAACGTGGATTAAACGTGTGTTTTTTTTACCACAATGTTGGGGAAATTAATGGATAAAATGCAACACTCAGTGTCACAGACTGTATGCAGAAGTATTATTTAACACATTATGTTGACGAAACACTCGAGTCAAATGTAATTAAAGTCAGATCCACTCGTGTCTTAGACGTGAACGCGCTCTCAGCTGGAGAGAGAAACCCTGGCTTGATTTACCGAGTTGATAACCAGCGTCGTAGGACCGCTTAGCGAGATCTCGTTAGTTAGTTTGTTACTCAAACATATCCAGGGTCTGTTGAACTGGCTTCGTAGTACAGGGCACAGGTGGCGAGCAGCGCTAATGTCAAAGACACAGACATTATACATTATATTTGTATTTTACATCCCCCGCTCCCCCCGTTGACAATTTACTAGCGGTACCGAAGTGGGCCGGTCGAGAGTCCCGGGATGATTTTTAGTCCCATTCCACCACTGGCTACATGACCATATGATCGCCCATATTGACGCACCTCATTCCTAAACTTCTAACAGATACAACATAAACCGATCCTTCAGCCTCATATGAGCTCTCAGACACGTTCAACATTAACCTGTCATCGCTGTCTGAGCTTGCTGCTGTGTGCGCCGTCGTGCGTTTACATCTGACTGTATATATATAAAGGTTTACATGCAGATGCTGGGATCCTGGACGGTGCAGCTGGAGCGCTGTGCCCGCAATGACGTCACCCATCATTTGGCGGGCCTTGAAGAATCCGCGAGAAGATCCAGAAAATTGTCAACATTGAAGGATTAATGGTTATCAAAGTACAAATATCCAAAATCAGTTCAGTAACGGTTTTCAAGGGGACAATATGTACTCAAATTGATGGGTTTGGATGATGGGGAAAAACCGTGTCACAGGCTCTTTAAGCCTTAAATCTTTTGCATAAATTAGGGCGTGGTCACTTTGATGGACATGTGTCATGCCTCACTGTCAGCTAACAGCAACTTGTCCACTCTGCTAGGCTACAACCATAAAGGCTAGGCTACAACGTTAGTTATTTGTAGTTACTGTACTTGACCCTTTAGCCGTGTTCGTGGTGATTGTGCCTTTTAGGGAATATTGTTACAAATACCAGACAATTAAAATGTTGTGCTGTGCGCTTGAATGTACTAACAGAACTTCCAAGAAGTCTAAAATGATAATATTATACATGTTAACCCCGTTCACAGGTGTTTGTGTGCTTGGTAGCTTAGCTTGCTACTTATTAGCCAGCTAAGGACGTAACCCTTTATACATTTTAGTTTATGATTCAGCCTTGGGTAAGACTTTTATAGTCTATGGCTATGACGGCCATAATGCTAAACGGGAGCAAATGTTAATAGGGGACCCAATTATCCCAGTGGTGGCCGCCGGAGCTAACAGAGCCGCAGGGGGCTAGCTCCAGCCGGCGTCCCGGAGCTAGCCCACTGCGGCTCCGTTAGGTCCGGGCGGTGGAGTCCGTCTTTTCTTAACGTGTGAATAACAAGCGTTAAGAATAACAAAATATAGCTAATTCTCTTGCAGATTGTCTCATTTGATTATGAATGTAACGTTTATATAGGGGAACTACACTGTTAGCAGTAACTTGGTATGCATGTATTTCATGTTAGCTTAGCTTCTTAGCCTGAGCTAGCTCTGTTTACTTCCAGTTCGGAGGCAGCAGGTCCCGCCTCGGCTCCGCCTCTTTGCCCTTATTTGGAGCAGGCGGGATTAGACTCTGACGTCACAGTCGAGCCGTTAGTGGCCGACTCCGCCTACTAAGGGCTTCTCGGCAACTCTGCAGAATCCTATGGGTGACATCACGGACACTACGTCCATTTATATATACAGTCTATGAAACGCATTTAAGGAAAAGAAAACCCTTCATATCAAAACCAAGCCCCCAGGAAGTGCGCCGGAGTCTGATGAGAATATTCGTTGTGGCTAAACGGCGGTACTACACTTCCTTTAGGTTGCTGGGCCCGGAAACACTTTTTCCCATTGACTTACATTGGGGAAGAGTGGTCTGTAACTCGTTGGATAATTTTTTTTAAACTAAATCAACAACCCAGTATGAACACTTGTATAGCCCTTATTAAAAACATTCATTCCTCAAGCAGTACAAATGTGCTAATAACATTATTCTGAGAGTTATTTCCCTCTGCATTATGAACGTGCATCTAACCCACGGGACCGTGCCGCCCGGCACGTTCATGATACGTGTTCAGCACTACCAGAGCCCTAGAGGCTCTCGGCTCGACATGCGTTTATCTTTACCCATGGATGCACAATAAGAACGGACCCATATTGTCTTACTGCCATCCCACGGAGCTGTAATAATGGATATATTGCACATGTTTGCTGTAATTCATCATTTGTAAAATATTATACTACATGGGCTGTATTCTTTCACACATACATACAGGTATTGGGCCGAGGGCGACACCGTATTTCCGGTATCCGCCGTTTTACGGGTAGGCAGGCCGATGGTTTAGCCGTACACCGTCTAGGTTTTAAGCTTCCTATACTGAATATCATAGTCTATTGCCTTAATCAATATCTAGTCAACTCTAAAATACCACATATATGCATTGGCATGATAATATTATTGTGACAAGTGGGGTATTCACCTGGTGTTTCCAGAAATTAGACATAGATGCAGCCAAAATCGACGAAGGCCACTTTCGAGGGTCGTTTTTCCATACATCTGCAGGCAGTCTGTAAGGGCAATCCGACAACCCACACAGCTCTAGTTTACGCTGGTAACGACCTAGAGCACACCCCTCAAGTCCAGAGATGTAATCCGAAGACATGCAGCGATTTCTTCGGTCGTTAATTCAGAAAAAAACCTAGTGCGCTTTGCCTGGCTACGTTAGCTAGCTGTTTATATTTGCACCTCCAGGAAAATGGCGTATTTGGGATGCAAACTTGTCACCTTTCGGCAAAATTCGCCGTTTTGAATCCAAAATAGGTCGTGTGTGTGATTCCATGTAGATCTGCAATAAAAATGTTTTGGGGTATTGGGGGGGTCTGAGACCCGGAGTAATCTGCGGCCGCGATGATGGTCTAGCTTCAGCAGCTACATTACCTACGGGTGCGTTCGTTAATATTAACTGTGTGGTCGGGAGTCACTGTGGCACAGACTGCACCGCTGGTGAACAGCTGTTAGAACGGGCCGTTCAGGTGTTCAGAGCAGAGCGGCAGAGCGTGATGTGCACTGAAAAGTTTTTTTGTCGCAATATTATCGTTGAGCTGGCTAACTAGCATACATTGTCACTATCTGCTAACGTTAGCTTTAGCCTTCGTTTTCTAATAGTTCATAGTTTCATAGGCTATAAACAGAGGTGGTATAAGTATAGATCTTGTTCTTGAGTAAAAGTAGAAGCACTCAGATCTTGTACTTGATTAAAAGTAGAAGTACTCAGATATTGTACTAGAGTAAAAGTACAAGTACTCAGGTTTTAGTAGAAGTACCAGAGTGTAGGAACAATCCTGCAATCAAAATGTTCCTCAAATAAAAGTACAAAAGTATTATCGTGAAAATATAGTTAAACTAGCGACAGTAAAAGTAGAAGTACTCAGATCTTGTACTTGAGTAAAAGTACCAGAGTGTAGGAATACTATGTTACAGTAAAAGTCCTGCATTCAAAATGTTCCTCAAGTAAAAGTAGAAGAGTATTCTCATCAAAATATAGTGAAAGTAGCGACAGTAAAAGTAGTCGATTGTGCAGATTGGTCCATTTCAGATAATATATATGATGTGTTTTATAATGATTGATCATGAAAGTGTTCTCAAAGCTGGTAACGGTGCAGCTTGTTTGAATGACTTTGTATACTGCAGGGTAGCTTGTGGATTTACTCCAGGTGGAACTAAAGTCTGATTCAACACTTGATTATATTTCACATCATTCATCCACATCTGTAAAGTAACTAAAGGGATTAAATACATATAGTGGAGTAGAAGTGCACCATTTACCTCTGAACTGTAGAGGAGAAGAAGTACACCATGTACCTCTGAACTGTAGAGGAGAAGAAGAACAAAGTAGCAAAACATTGAAATACTTAAATAAAGTACAAGTATCTAACTTAGTTATTTTACACCGGTGACTATACAGATAGAAAGATTAAGCCTTGCACAGAGGCATGAAAATACATTTTCAAAATGCTCAACAGTGCTGTCAAAATTATAAACTGACTGCTACACAATTAAAATAAATGCTTTTATATATTTCTATTAGATGTGACTCTTTGGCGTTTCTGTTATTACTAACTACTGCTTTAGTTGTTCTGACTGCTAAAATCCTGTTATTCCTAATTTTAAAGCCGATATTCCGTGGGGTCGGGGGGCTCGGATGCTTGTCACCTTTTTCATACCTGATGAGTTTGCATCCCTGATATATGGCGCGTGTTGCATTGTGGGTAGCTCGTGACGTCACTGTGTGAAAGAATGATTAAATCTTGTACCGTAAATGTTGTATTAAATAAAGTTAATATTACCGACGTTAGATTAACGTCCCTGTAGCTTATTATTGCACTAAGAAGCTTATTGCACTGTGTATATTATATATATATACATATATAGAGTGCAATAATTCTTTCATGCTGAATGAAGCTTTGTTGGATATCACTAGATCCTGTTACAGCGTAATATAAGTACATAACGACTGATGTGTACATTAGCATAATTACTAGCTAGCTGCTAACTGCCGCCTCGTTAATATCAAATCCATCATAATAACATCCATTACCATGCTGTCATGAACGCAACGGTGCTGTTACATGTACGCAAATTGACGTGCTTGATGTGAACGAGCATGTTGGTTAAGTTGCGCATTGCGCTATGAGCGCACATACGGGTACTTCTCAGCATGCCGGGTAATCTGTGACGTTTCACTCTCTCAAAAGTTGGGCCATTTTATCATCATGCGCTAATGAGCAACTCTCATAGGAATGAATGAGGCCCCGCCTCCCACGCTGTATCCAGTTCTTATTGTACATCCATGATCAAAACAGATCCTTTTGTACCCCAGCCAAAAGTTATATATACATCTGCATCAATCATTCCAGAGCACAGTGTAGCTAATCTAAAAACATCAACAATAACAACCAAGGACAGAGCTGACACTGAAATCATCACATCTACCATAACACTCGAGTCACAACCTCATCCAGTAGAAAGCAAATTTGCAACCATGAAAGCGGGACAAATTAGATACAACATAGAAACAAGGGAAACTAAGATGTACAGAAAAGAACCAGCCTCTTTGCATACAAGTGGCCTTACTGGGGCCGGTGAAGAGGACTGCAAACTCTGAGTCAGTGATGGGTGCTAGCAAGACATCTGTAATGACAGTGGATATGCTGTGGAAACATCAATTTAAGATGCACTATCCTGAAGGTGGCAGAGACATCCAGAGACTTTCCATGGGAAATCAGCGGTTCCGGGATCCAGTCTTAAAATCTGCCAAACTATTGGAAGGACCAATCACATTAGATTGGAAAAGGACAAGGAAAAAAGAACTTGCACTTGGGATTCAGATGTAGACAAATAGTGGCTTTCTGAACATACCCCTCAGCCAAGTACGCCTTTTTCTTGAGGCAGAGAAACTTTTGCCATGTCTAAATCATTTTCCATTTTTCACCTTGCTCCTTGCCCCCTGCATACAGTGACTATGTTTGCACCCTGCACTCACAATACTACACACAGCAGACTTGATTGCTTGTATACTGATCTATGAATACTGGATTTAAAACATGATGATCTGCATATCATTAGAATATACAGTGCTTTATTGTAATTGGTTTTGAATAATTATTATAAATTGTTATGTAATAATTAGGGGCCGGAATGTAGGAGCCAAAATGCTTGTTTTTGCCTTACTTATTATTTGTATTATTATCTTGTATTTCTGTTTGCATCGCGTTTCATTCTTATTGTTTATCACTTCCGGCAATGGTCACGTGGGTGTGGTTTATTGGTATTTAGTCACCTGTTGGATGCCGGTTGGGAGGATATGATGTAGGAACAGGGTGAATTTGCTCCGATACTTTCTGTTGACCGTCAGGTCTGGAGGTGTATATTGTTTGTTTTCGTCTTTATTAAACACCATGGACTACAAATGACTACGGACTCTTACATGGAACGCGTCACAGCAAAGAGCATTTTTTAGCCTCTCAGCAGCTAACTCATAGGGAGTTAATGCCGCTACACCCTGCTTCATAAACAATACAGACATCCCTGTGCTCCTCCGAGTCTGGGGGTCCGGGGATGTGAGGACAGCGCGAGGACACAGACAGGGAGGCTGCTCTACTTCATAAAGGAAATGGCGGTAAATATTAACAACACAGGAGCTAAAACGCTTAATAACCTTCATTACGTGTTAGAGAAAGAACTTAAGAAAGTTTGAGGAAGATGAGGCTGTTAAACGGGCAGCGGATCCGCTGTGTGCAGAAAGAGAGAGAGACGCTAAGCTGAACCGTGCAGCGATCAGCTGATGCGGAGCATAGAGAGAGAGAGCTGCGGTCCCTCCTGTCCTCACAACTCTTATTAATCCCGGTACCGGACAATTGTTATTTGTTCCTACTCGGAACCGAGTTTTGCTTCCCAGCCCTGCCACTGTGCTACACGTCCCGCCCCCCCCACACCCCCGTCTAACAGCACAGAAAGCGGCGAGATGCATTTCCTTAGGAATCGACAAGCAGAACCGAAACTAACTGTTGGAAACGGTACCCATCCCTAATCACACATGACAAAGAAGGAAACGTAAAGCGGTCGCAAACAGCAATGGCGGACACGGACAATTTGTGAATGAGTTGTGCCTTTTGTAAGCTGAATTTATCAATCATTTGTCAATAAATAAGGGGCGAAAAACGTCACTTGTCCTTTGGACAAGTCAATTGAAAGATCTACTTGTCCGATATTGTAAATAACACGTCCTGGACGGTGGGACGTGTGCTTTTTTGCACACTTATAAGTTGATAACATAATTCCTGTGACAGGCCTAATTTTTTTACAACAACAGACAGTGATGTTTCATTTTCTAATTTGTTCGAAGGACCGTAAGTTGCTAGCGATGGCGCAGCAGATGCTTCAGGACAGCAAGACGAAGATCGAGTTCATCAGGATGCAGATCCTCAAGGCCAGCCAGGCCAGCGAGATGAGCTTCGAGAACAACGATGTGATGGGTGAGCCTTCAGTTGTACTCAGTGTTCCATTTTTAAACTTTAATGGGAAAAACCCCAAAGTCCTATGAACAATTCCGTCTAACAGAATCCTGTCATTTTTTTTCTGTTCCAGACAAGCCCATCATCAGCCCGCTGGACCTCCGAGTGGAGGAGCTGTGTCACCACGCCAAGATCGAGTCGGCTGTAGCAGAGGGAGCCAAGAACGTCATGAAACTGCTGGGCACAGGGAAAGTCACAGAAAAGAGAGCGCATTCAGAGGTACTGTTTGTGTTTGCATGTGTGTGAGTCTATTTGCATGCTAAATTCACTGCTTCTGGAACATTGTGTTGATGTAAAACGAGCAGAAAGGCAAGGCAAGTTTATTTATATAGCACTTTTCGACGCAGGGTAATTCAAAGTGCTTTACAAAGAAAGAAGATTTTCATCACTTTTTTCATCACTTTCATTCATTGGCTTTAAATAAAACAATTTCCTGCACTGCTGCTGTGCTCTATTAAAGTAAAATGGACCGTGTAATTGAGGTTTCTGTCTCTCTTTATCCTTTTATACTTATTTGCTATATTTACTTCCTTCTCCTCTTCAGGCCCAGGCTCGTTTTAATGAGTCCAGTCAAAAGTTGGACCTCCTCCGATACTCCTTGGAGCAACGCCTCATGGAGCTGCCTAAAAACCACCCTCGCAGCAGCAGCCTCATGGAGGAGCTGTCCCTGCTGTCCTCTCCTGTCCTCAGTCCTAGATCCAGCATCATCTCCACACAGAACCAGTACAGCACTGTGACCAAGCCCGCAGCACTCACAGGTACAACACACCCGGTGATGATTAATAACAGAATGTGAGTTAGTGTCCCATCATCACCCTGTTCTTCGAAAAGTCAAACTGACAGCTTTTCACCTTTTCTCCACCTAGTGGTTCCTATCGTATTATTGTTGGTTGTTTGATCGATCTACTTCTCTGGACTGAGTAAAACACCCATATTAATAAATGGGCATCCTTTGCTACTTACTGATCTAGCTTAATAGAAAGGACTTGTAGTAAGCAGTGATGCAGTGCTCCGCCTTTTGTCTGGGACGTTTATATAGTCATCATAATAGGGTTCCGTCATTGACTGAGAAACCATCAACCGTTTTGATGGTTGGTTGGACAAAGTCAGATAAGACTTAAAGAGCCTGTGACACGAGTTTCCCCCATCATCCAAACCCATCAATTTGAGTACATATTGTCCCCTTGAAAACCGTTACTGAACTGATTTTGGATATTTGTACTTTGATAACCATTAATCCTTCAATGTTGACCATTTTCTGGATCTTCTCGCGGATTCTTCAAGTCCCGCCAAATGATGGGTGACGTCATTGCGGGCACAGCGCTCCAGCTGCACCGTTCAGGATCCCAGCATCTGCATGTAAACCTTTATATATATACAGTCAGATGTAAACGCACGACGGCGCACACAGCAGCAAGCTCAGACAGCGATGACAGGTTAATGTTGAACGTGTCTGAGAGCTCATGTGAGGCTGAAGGATCGGTTTATGTTGTATCTGTTAGAAGTTTAGGAATGAGGTGCGTCAATATGGGCGATCATACGGTCATGTAGCCAGTGGTGGAATGGGACTACAAATCATCCCGGGACTCTCGACCGGCCCACTTCGGTACCGCTAGTAAATTGTCAACGGGGGGAGTGGGGATGTCAGGGGCGGCGGACTGTAGATAGTAAATGTAAATATGTAAATATTTGTGTCACTGCATCCTGGTAAAATACAAATATAATGTATAATGTCTGTGTCTTTGACATTAGCGCTGCTAGCCACCTGTGCCCTGTACTACGAAGCCAGTTCAACAGACCCTGGATATGTTTGAGTAACAAACTAACTAACAACAACAAACTAACAAACGAGATCTCGCTAAGCGGTCCTACGACGCTGGTTATCAACTGGTAAATCAAGCCAGGGTTTCTCTCTCCAGCTGAGAGCGCGTTCACGTCTAAGACACGAGTGGATCTGACTTTAATTACATTTGTCTCAAGTGTTTCGTCAACATAATGTGTTAAATAATACTTCTGCATCCAGTCTGTGACGCTGTGAGTGTTGCACGGCCAGATGAGGCTGGAGAAGCTGACTCAGATCAGGAAATATATGATATATTATGATATTATATGATCGATGATCTGATTGATGATGTAATATGAATGATAAGTGCGACACGTCGGCGTCTTCTCTGCATACGGCAGTTTAAACTGTATTTCCTTTATCCTGTAATATGACTTGAGAGATTTAAACTCCGCACACTGAGTGGATCTCTTTTCTATAGACGCCGGAGGCGGGCAGCGTCAGGTAAAAGAAGTTATTTAGCCTTCTCAAACCTGAGCCTCACACGCCACCCATGGGGGATGTGCTAGTTACTTATCCGACCGGCCCACTTCGGTACCGGCCCATCGGGATTCGTCCCAATGGCCAGTCCGCCACTGCACCCAGCCCACGTAAACTGTCAACGGGGGGAGCCTCGCTGCGGGGAAACGGTGCACCTAGTGTCCCGATCGGAGTGGGAATAATAATAATAATAATCCGTGCATTTTATCCATTAATTTCCCCAACATTGTGGTAAAAAAACACACGTTTAATCCATGTTGGTGTACTACAACTACAAAAAGCATCGGTTTGTTTTCTCATCAGGAAATGCAGACCGGCTCAAACAAATGATTTGTAGTCATCATCCTCACGATCATTTAATGTATCATATGTTCGCCGAATTGACATGAAAGCACTAATAAATGTAGTTTCATCCACTTGAGTTTACAACTACAAAAATAATCGATTTGTTTTTATATCACATCCGACGGGAGGAAATTCAGCAGCTCTCACTCCCGATTTTTAATCCTAATGTAATCATCATCTTCACCACGATCATTTATGTTTATGTCGCCCAATTGACATGAAAGCACTGACAAATATGAATATACTGTAGTCAACTTCATTAAAACGTTATTAACGTGCCTAATCTCAGTAATTCACCATTTCTACGCATGACAACACACTTTGTCCGTGTTTGGCTCTCGAAGCGTTCCCGCATTGACGTCACTTCCGGCTTCCCCCAAAACTTCAAAATGAGTCGAAGGAATTTCCCCGCGATGTTCGAAATTATTGATATTTAACGGAACGGTATCGCTTTTTCTTTTTTAAACTGACGGTTCGAGATTACTAGTAGCCCAATATTTCATTGCACAACAGTTGTTGGGATGCTGTCACAGGCTCTTTAAGTTAATCTCTGATGTCGTAAGCTTTTTTACGCAAATCGTATGTGCGATTTATTCTGATACAAGACACAAGGCCTGGATACTACGTTGGGTTAACATTCACGTAGATTTACCTAGACCCAGATATTATTACAAAGTGAAATGTTCCTAGTTAAGATTAACACGGATGTTTCTCATTAATGCCTTTTTCTTGGTTTGTTGTCATTATTGTTATGTAGAGTAATAACCTACACATAAAACATTTCAGAATTTAAATGCTTAGACCATCTAGAATGTGCAAAATGGGACCATCTTGTAAAAAGAAATTGCGTGATGCATGTATCTGTATTGCCCCTTCTCTCCTGCAGGCACGTTAGACGTCAGGCTCATGGGCTGTCAGGACCTTCTGGAAAATGTCCCGGGCCGTTCCAAAGCAGCTTCTGTCCCTCTGCCGGGCTGGAGCCCCAGCGAGACGCGCTCCTCCTTCATCAGCCGAGCAAACCGCAACCGCAGCGTGAGCTCCCGGAACCTGACGAAGAGCGAGGAGCTCTCCAGTGAGTAGACCTGACCGTACGCTGTCTGGAAATAAGTAAATATTGATACAGAGATGGAGAAGTAGATCTGCGATTACATTGAGCGTCATAATAAACTAATCACAGCTGGACCATAATGGACCTGAAGAAGGAGAAAGTCTGGGGGTCCGTGGACTGCATTGCAGTCACAATCAGGACACTGTAAACAATGTTCAGGGTTCGTACGGTCATTAAAAACCTGGAATAATCATGGAAATTCAAAATGCAAATTCCAGGCCCTGGAAAAGTTCTGGAAAACAATATTTTTCCCAAAGTTTTGGAAAAGTCATGGAAATGTAACTAACGTTGCGTCAAATATAATTTACATTTGATCTAATCGCCAAAAATAATCTGCGGTCGCGAGCTGTTATGTGCCATCATGACGCAAAGTTTTTCTGTCCAATATTATTTAAGGAATCGTTGAGCTAGCTAGCTAGCATACATTGTCACTATCTGCTAACGTTAGCTTTAGCCTTCGTTTTCTAATCGTTTTTTTCATAGGCATAAAGGTCGTATAAGTAGCCTATACTACTAAACTACTATGTACTAAAGTCAAAGTAGAAGTACTCAGATCTTTACGATTTCAAGTAGAAGTACCAGAGTGTAGGAATACTCTGTTACAAGTAAAGGTCCTGCAATCAAATTGTTACCCAAGTCAAAGTAAAAAAGTATTCTCATCAAAATATAGTTAAAGTAGCGGCAGTAAAAGTAGTCGTTGTGCAGATTGGTCCATTTCAGAATAATATATATGATATGTTTTATAATGATTGATCATTAAAGTGTTCTCAAAGCTGGTGAAGGTGCAGCTAGTTTGAATGACTTTGTAGACTGCAGGGTAGCTGGTGGATTTACTCCAGGTGGAACTAAAGTCTGATTTAACACTTGATTATATTTCATATCACTCATCCACATCTGTGAAGTAACTAAAGGTATGAAACACCATTTACCTCTGAACTGTAGAAGAGTAGAAGAACAAAGTAGCAAAACATTTAAATACTTAAGTAAAGTACAAGTATCTCAAAATTGTACCCAAGTAGTACTTGAGTTTGTGAACTTAGTTACTTTACACCACTGGCTATAAAGATAGAAAGACTAAGCCTTGCACAGAGGCATGACAATACATTTTCAAAATGCTCAACAGCCAAAATTATAAACTGACTGCTACACAATTAAAATACATGCTTTTATATATTTCTATTAGATGTGACTCTTTGGCGTTTCTGTTCTTGCTTTAGTTGTTCTGACTGCTAACATCCTGTTATTCCTCATTTTAAAGCCGATATTCCGTGGGGTGGGGTGGGGGGGGTCGGGGGCTTGGATCCTTGTCACCTTTTTCATACCTGATGAGTTTGCCTCCCTGACTACAGTTGCTTCAGCGTGTAGAAGCTGGTAAGCCTACTATTTGATTTGTTTTAGATAGGCACAACATGTTTCATATGCAGACCTTATTTCCCTGTTCCATGTTAAAAGTGGTGCCGCTGAGACAGTCATTTGTTTTGGTCATGGAAAAGTCATAGAAAATCATTGGTGGAAAAGTGTATGAACCCTGAATGTTACATCAGTACTGGAATTTCCATTGGAACAACTATTGATGCACAGTCTATACAGAGTCACATCAATAAGGCATGTTGATGTATAGTCAAATCAATAAAAGGGATTGCAGTGATGTATGTTCACTAAGGAGTTATGTTCTATAAACGGATTATCCTCCATTTCTATTTTTCTTTACTTGAAATGTGCACAGAAAAATAGAAAACATTTTAATTAAACAAAATGACCATTTGCCTTTTTATCAAGCCAGTACTGGCTGGCGGTTGCTTTGTAAAAGCAAAGTTGCGGGGAAGCTGTGTGTGGACCTGTCAGCGCAAACTTACATGATGCCGAATTTAACAAACAAATTTAAATAATTGGTTTAAACGGCATAATAATAAGGACGATCGTCCGTTCTGTGATTCTCCAGAACACACAGATGACCAGTCCGCCCCTGTGTAGCATGTTACTTCGATGAGAGATGAGCAGATCGCCACTGGGCTTTCAACTAAAGACACAGCCACGCAAAAACTGCGGCATTTGTACAGCTCCTTATGGGTACTGCAGTTAGTGAAGTGCTTTCCTCCGTGGTGCAGATCGTCTCACAGCGGCAGAAAGTCGCCTGGAGTTAAAGAGAGCGGGGCTGCGTTGCGTGCATGGCTTCCTTCTGCAGGTAACGGGGAGACGCGCTCTGGCGGCGGTCTAAAAAATAAAATTGTAATATTTTGCCCACTTATTCCTAGTGTGCCACTGGTTACGATGCCGCGTGCCAATGGTGGCACGCGTGCCAGGGGTTGCTGACCCCTGATGTAAGCTTTTACTCCTGGATTGCATCTATTCTTCAACTATTTTAAAAGCGGTTTAAATATATCAAGAATCATAAGTGTGTGTGTCCTCAGATGAGATCAGCGCAGTGCTGAAGCTGGACAACACGGTAGTCGGCCAGACGAGCTGGAAGTCGGTCAGTAACCAGGCCTGGGACCAGAAGTTTACATTGGAGCTGGACCGGGTAACACACACACACACACACACACACACACACACTCTCCCCTAACCTACATCTGTCTTGTTGTCTCAGTGTGGTGTTTGAACACAGTCATGTTGCTTGTGTGTCCTGCAGTCTCGTGAGCTGGAGATCTCGGTGTACTGGAGGGACTGGCGCTCGCTCTGCGCCGTCAAGTTCCTGCGACTCGAGGACTTCCTGGACAACCAGCGTCACGGGATGTGTCTGTACCTGGAGCCACAGGGGATGCTGTTTGCTGAGGTACACACACACACACACACACACACACACACACACACACACACACACACACACACACACCGGTAGTTATAATTGACAGGTCACATTGAGACATTTCCTGGTAACCATAATGGACAGGACTGTAAAAATACTAAAATTATAAAAATCTAAAGAAATGTCTGTTGATATATATTTGATTACTTCTTTTATGTTACATGTTTGAAAGTGTGTCATAGCAGCTGTTTTCTGTTTCGTCTAAATATTAATTTCTCTTTTTCAGGTTACATTTTTCAATCCTGTCATCGAGAGACGACCAAAGCTACAAAGACAAAAGAAGATTTTCTCGAAACAGCAAGGTGAGTCAACATTTCTTCACTCTATTTAGATTCTCAGACGTGCATTACAGACATGTGCATGTGTTAACTGAGGCTTGGATGGTATATCTAATCATTGTGGATCTTGGATTCACTAAAAACAGTATTCATATTTCCTAAATGTCCCCAAATATGTTGCTAGCTCGAAAAAGAAAAATGACTTTGTGTACCTTGTTTTTTCCTTTGACTCTTTCTCCTTTTCATACGTCTTAACTTCTTTGCTCTTTGTCCCGTTGGCCCCTGTAACATCAGGTATAACCTTCCTGCGGGCCCCTCAGATGAACATCAACATCGCCACCTGGGGCCGCCTGGTGAGGAGAGCCATACCCACCGTCAGCACCAACTCCTTCAGCCCGCAGGCGGCTGAGACCGGGACCGGCAGCGTGCCGGGCTCCCCCACACCCTGCAGGTACTCACACACACCCTGCAGGTACTCACACACACCCTGCAGGTACTCACACACACCCTGCAGGTACTCACACACACCCTGCAGGTACTCACACACACCCTGCAGGTACTCACACACACCCTGCAGGTACTCACACACACCCTGCAGGTACTCACACACACCCTGCAGGTACTCACACACACCCTGCAGGTACTCACACACACCCTGCAGGTACTCACACACACCCTGCAGGTACTCACACACACCCTGCAGGTACTCACACACACCCTGCAGGTACTCACACACACCCTGCAGGTACTCACACACACCCTGCAGGTACTCACACACACCCTGCAGGTACTCACACCAGAGGTTGCGCTAGACTTTTTCGCTGTCCGTGACAAGATCGTAACATTTCCGTCAAAATTCAGTATTACCCGTCGTCCAACTCTGACGAGGAGGGGAAGAGAGCACGCTCGTGAACTGTCAACGGGGGGGGCGTGAACTGTTAGCGCCGTGTTATGCATGCGGGATAACACCTCCTGGGAGCGTGCTCAGCGCAAAGCAGAAACTCACAGACATTTCAATGATTGGTACGGCAAAGTTAGGTTTGGAAACGTTATAATTTCCTTTTTAACACCGGAGCCTCGCTGCGGGGAACACACACATATATAAACAAGGTTATTCTAAAGTAATTACGTCATAAAACGATAGTTACGTATGTAACTACGGTCCTATGAATCCTGGATCACCGCCAGAGGCGGTGCTTAGCACTGGAAGCCATAAGTTCCGGTGTTGTAAACGAGTTCAGTTCTATGGAATCTTCTCGCGGGAACACGAGATTCCGAGTGACCAAGAACTCTGGCGGTCATCCAGGATTCATAGAACCGTAGTTACATACGTAACTATTGTTTTATTTCATCCTTACTGACCGCCAGAGGCGGTGCTTAGCACTGGATGACTTATATCAACAGTCACGAGGAAGTCTGAGTACTTACCCTGTAGGGATGGCCTAGGTGGACTCTGCAGGAGGACCACACCCAACGTGTGAGGGGCGGCAACATTCACTCTGTAGTATCTGGCGAATATGCTCGGGGATGCCCATGTGGCCGCGGCACATATGTCCTCCAGGGGCACACCTCTCAAGGTCGCCCATGACGTAGAGACACTCCTGGTAGAGTGGCACTTTACTCTGGGTGGCAAGGGACGGTCATTCGCCTTGTATGCCTGGGTAATGACGTCCACGATCCATTGGGCCAAGCGCTGTTTGAGAGGGCACCGCCCCTTCTAGGACCACCGTAACACAGAAAGAGCTGTTCAGACTGACATAAGCTCTAAGGGCCCGCACCGAGCAGAAGAGTCTTGACCTCTCTTCCCCCTCTCCTGATGGGGGGTCAAACCGTGCCAGCTGGATAGGCCGATTTAAAATGAGAGCGTGCCAGCACCTTAGGGAGAAACGCTGTATTCGGCCATAAGGTGACACCTGAGCCATCTGAGTTGCTCAGACACGAGCTGTTCACGGACAAGGCCTGAAGCTCTTTGCTGAGGTGATGGCAAGAAGGAAAGCAGTCTTGGCTGAAAGCCACCTCAGTTCTACCTTTGAGAAGGGTTCAAAGGGAGGCGAGCATAGGGCATCCAGCACCAAGGGCATGTAGGAGCCCTTGGGGCGTTCGGGGGCGAAGCCTCAGAGCTCCCCTTAAGAAGAGGGATACCAGCCTATGGCTCCCCACTGTGTTGTTGTCAACCCTTGTGTGTTGAGCTGACATAGCAGCCACATACACCCTGACCGTAGCGGGACACCGGCCGTCGTCCAGGAGGGACTGCAGGAACTCAAGGGTAGTAGGCACAGAGCAATGTACTGGGTCCTCATTTCGCCCTTGGCACCAGTCAAAAAACAGTTTCCACCTGTTTTCGTACTGCTTACGAGTAGATGGTCCTCCTGACAGGCTCTATGCAGTCGCTCAGCAGCGGGTCGGGCCCTCCAGTGGCCAGACCCGCTGCTGGAGGCATCAGGGGTCGGGGTGCTACATCCCACCCTCCAGCTGAGACAAGCGGTCCTTCCTGTTGGGGAGACGCCAAGGCGTCCCGCAACAGAGTCTGTGCAGCAGGGAGACGCTCTCTTCACTAGTGCAGTAAGAAGTTAGCTTGGGCGAGAGCACTCTGCTAACTTGGGGATGGAACAATTATCTATAAGCTTGAGAATAGATGGCAGTGATCTCACCGACTGACGTGCAGGAGCGTCCGCTCTTTACCGGTCCGCAGCTCCTGGGAGTCCGAGCGGCGAACACTGAGGTCCACGCTGTCCCCCCCAGCTCGTCGCAGCCTTTGGAGGGCGAGCGTTTTAGCCCGCAGCTCCGATCGAGGCGATCACAACGCTACAGGTAGCGATGAGCTAGAATAATCTAATTTTCAATAAGCTAGCTTGGCTTCTACTCATAAAGTAGTAACCTGTGCAGCGAGAAGATGAAAAAGGACTGAACTCGTTGACCACACCGGAACTTATGCCTTCCGGGGTCATACATGACTTTGTTGATATAAATATTTTCGACCTGCGCATGCGCGAGACAGAAGATATCCAGTGCTAAGTCAGTAAGGATGAAACAGAACTAAATCGTGTACCTCTGCCTTCTCACAGTGACCCACTGGTGACCAGGCTGGACTTTGACAAAGAGCCCATCCCAGGAACCAAACACTACCCCGCACCTGACGACCTTCGAGAACCTCTGGTGCAGGACAAGATGCCCGACAAGGAGGAAGTGCAGGTACAGTGATGAGTGACTGCTATCACTGACTGATCATTCATAAACCTTGTTTTACCCCTGTGATAAAACGCCATCAGCTACATGGTTATAATAAATACAGGCTGTAATTGAGACGTGTCCAATGTATCGACTCAAGGTGACCTCACGGAGTCAATGCAGGGGACAGGTCCCGTGTACGCATTTCACAACTAAAAGCTCCAGTTGGTGGCAGCTGGCTGAAGGGCAGCACCTCAAAGTTTCCAACTTGCTGTTGGCTTTAGTGTGTGTACAAAATACATGCACCAAAGATAGCAAGTTCTACTCACCTTTCTTTTGAAGTGTTACATCTGGAATCAAACAATTGATCTGTGGTTTGTTCACAAACTTATATATTCAAATATTGTTTTGTTTTTATATATTAAAACATATTTGTTGACAGTATGTTAGGATTATAGAGCGTATTTGTGAATTGAATTGAGACACAACAGATGATAACGCCTGAAAGCCCCCATCTTTTATTTGTACCAACACCTCAATGACTTCCTTCTTGAACACTGTTTCACCTCCTGCTTGGTGCTCCCTCTCTGCAGGACGCCCTGGCCTCCTTTGACTTCCTGAACAAGAGGAACAGCATGGCTCTGAAGCCGGAGCTGGACAGGGTGGTGGAGCAGGTGATGCAGCACCCGGAGCTGGAGCTCATTGCCCTGCAGAAGGACCCCGAGATAAGGTATTGTGTTCACACGTTCTTGCCGTTCAGACTCTCACGTTTTCAGTGCTGCTGAAACCCTGGGTGCAAACACCGCCCCCTGGGTGCAAACACCGCCCCCTGGGTGCAAACACCGCCCCCTGGGTGCAAACACCGCCCCCATGGTGCAAACACCGCCCCCATGGTGCAAACACCGCCCCCATGGTGCAAACACCGCCCCCATGGTGCAAACACCGCCCCCTGGGTGCAAACACCGCCCCCTGGGTGCAAACACCGCCCCCTGGGTGCAAACACCGCCCCCTGGGTGCAAACACCGCCCCCTGGGTGCAAACACCTCCCCCTGGCTATCAAGCTGCTGTTTCTGAGTCAAACTGTCGTGTTCAATACAATAATACTTTATTGTTTGATTGAGTCTGAAACTGTTCTTGCATCACAGCAGCTCGATTAGCATCATCAGCATGGACACATTTTTAAGAAAAGAGACATGACATAATCATTGAAGAGGATATTTTGAAGACCCTTTAATGTACATTTGATCTGGGATTAACTCTATATTTAATTTAAGGATTGACTCGATTCAGTCTAACCTGATGACATCGCGGGACCCTGTATCTGCATGTGGTTCAAACCCCCAGCTTTATGCAGGCCTCGCTGCATTTATTTCATAATGGATCTGAATGTAAACACTGGTCTGTTTCCAGGGAGGAAGAGCAGTTCCACTTCAGTCTCCAAGACTTCAAGTGTGTGGCAGTCCTTGGACGTGGTCACTTTGGAAAGGTACGTTTTGTGAAGTAGTAAAAAGGTATACTACAGATCTTTGAAAAGTCAAATAAACATTTAATTATTTGAATCAAAACTAATAGATCAGTATTAATTAAATATATTTCTAAAGTCTGAAAAAGGACTGGTACATGGTAAGATGTATTCTTCTTTTAATGACTGCATGCTCAATCTCAAATAATGATTGATAACATCTATTTAAATATTAATAATACTTTACCAAATGCCTCTGATAACGCAGTCTCCGCTAAATGTAAGCTGCAGAAACCTACAAATAAAAATAAAAAGTTGTTCAAATTTCCCAGAGCTGAAGGTGAGCCTTTACATTTGTTGTTGTTTTTCTTTCAACAATTGAAATGTTTTTTTATAAATATGAAGTTGGCTCCCAAATATTACAGTGAGCAGCATCACATTGTACTTTGGAGAAACTGGAACTTGGAGAAGATGGCATCTTTCCTCACTATGACTTGCACAAAGCAGCAGGCACGAGCTGAATGTGTTTCCCCTAAAGCTCGTTGCTCTGCCTCTCCTCAGGTGCTGTTAGCGGAGTATAAGAGCACAGGAGAGATGTTCGCCATCAAAGCTCTGAAGAAAGGAGACATTGTGGCGCGAGATGAGGTGGACAGGTACATACTGCTCCGACTGGATGTGTAAGAAGAAGTATATATGGAGCTGCTGTAACTCTGTCTCTCTCTCTTCAGTCTCATGTGTGAGAAGAGGATCTTTGAGGCGGTGAACAGCGTGCGCCACCCCTTCCTCGTCAACCTGTTTGCGTGTTTCCAGACGCAGGAGCACGTGTGTTTCGTCATGGAGTACGCAGCTGGGGGGGACCTGATGATGCACATCCACGCTGATGTGTTCTCCGAGCCCAGGGCCATGTGAGTGACCCAATTTGAATTACAACAGACTGTTTTCTTTGTATTCAGAAAGGCTATTGTGACCTAATCCTGATGTTGCTGTTGTGTCCTCCTGCAGATTCTACGCAGCCTGTGTGGTGTTGGGGTTACAGTTTCTTCACGACCATAAGATAGTGTACAGGTGAGACTTTGAGAGTCCTTAAACTCACACACATCTGACTGAAGCATGACGGCTTTAATAACACTTTTTTATTCTCAGAGATCTGAAGCTGGACAACCTGCTGCTGGACACGGAGGGCTACGTAAAGATCGCTGACTTTGGGCTTTGTAAAGAAGGTACAATGGAAACATTAAAAACATTAGAGATGAAACAATAAAACTGCAATACCGTCACCAGACCATAAATGCTTTCATTTTTAATCACTATTTGTTTTCAAATTACACTTCATTTCATTTTTTCAGAAAGCATTTGTTTGATTTAAAGTTAAGTTTAAGTATAATGTTTCTTAAGTGTGAAGCTACTTGTTTAGAAAACACATGTTTGGAGAACTGGCTATAACATTTAAATGTTTAGATTTTGGAATCAGCGTTCCTCTTGGGCTACGAGGAAATGACCTCACCTGGTTACGATGGAGTTGAGTCACGTTGTTAAATAGCCATTTGATCTGCTAAAATATCATTTAATTTGACAAGTCTCGACTCCATGTGACAAACAAACAGGGATTCATTTTGAGCATAGCTCCATCTCCTGGACTGCCATATGAACTGAAATGAATTGAAGTTCATTTGTGGTGATTTTATTAATTTCTAAAGCAGAGAATATGTTACACTATATCAGAGGTCGCGTTAACCGGATATTTTCCGTCTGACGGATTTTTTTTAACAATGACCAAGCAATCTGCAAGCAGTCCGTCATTTTGACGGATTAGAACAAACTCTGACCAGCGCCACAGTTTCCCCGCAGCGAGGCTCCGGTGTTATGCCCGCCCAAAAGGAAATGATATCGTTTCCAAACCTAACTGCTAAACAAATCATGGAAATGTCTGAGTTTTGGCTTTACGCTGTGCGCGCTCCCCCCGTTGACAGTTCACGAGCGTGCACTTCTCGGGTAATACTGGATTTTGACGGTTCTGTTACGATCCTGTCCGTCAAAATGACGAGCGCAACCTCTGCACTATATATATATATTTTTGTATGTCTTTTCGGTTGACGACTGAATACTAATGTTAGGAATAATGTAGCTTCCAAATGAGTTTAAAACGACCTATTCCTGACCTCCGTTATTGATTGATTTATAGAGAGAAGGTGATGGTTTGATCCTCCTCTGTGTTCCTGCAGGAATGGGCTTCAAGGACCGCACCAGCACGTTCTGCGGGACGCCAGAGTTCTTGGCCCCGGAGGTTCTGACTGAGACGTCGTACACCCGCGCCGTGGACTGGTGGGGGCTCGGAGTGCTCATCTTTGAGATGCTGGTCGGGGAGGTGAGGGCTTCCTCAATGTTCGCAGGATTAATGATTACATTGCATGATTGCACCTTCACTAGCGTTTAGTCCTTTAACATTGTTGTATACAAGTGAGTAATGCTGCTTATTCTAGTTTATTTATATAGTACATTTCATACGACCTGCATTTGAAATAATTAGTTAAAATCATACCTGACAAAAGGGGTTATTATTACACTTACTTTTATCATTTTTATTAAGAAGAGAATAATATTACTGATTCTTGAACACAAACTTAACTTAAAGCCAAATAAAGTGTTTTTGTGTCTGCTTTTATGACAAAGGCTGTTGTAGCAGACCTAAGTTAGTTCATGTTGTAGATTATTCCAGAGAGAAGGATCATAATACCTTCAAACAACATCATCTGATTTAGAATAAACCAAGGGTACGGTAACGCATCCTACACACGTCGCGTGCTCCACGGAGACGCTTCCCATTCACTTTGGATGGGGTGACGTCACGCTTTGCCGAACTGCATTGTGGTTCCGTTGCTTCACTTTGCCTCCGTTGCTCGCGGTGAAAGTTGAGAAAAGTTCAACTTTTGAAGCGTCGACGGAAGCGCCAGCCAATCAAATCATATGCCAGTACACGGAACCGTGTGTACGGGCCGTACGGAGCCCTTTACTTGATGCTCAGTGGGATCCGTCAGCTGTGTTTTCAGTGAGCGTTAGTGACTAATATTCGGCAGTTGTCACGTTTTCATCTTTTTAATCTGGGCACTTCTCTTTTCAGTCGCCGTTCCCCGGTGACGATGAGGAGGAAGTGTTCGACAGCATCGTCAACGATGAAGTCCGCTACCCACGGTTCCTCTCCACCGAGGCCATCTCCATCATGAGGAGGGTGTGTACAGAGAAATGTGATGACATTTAAAACTGAACTATCAGGAAAATGCTTGTATTTCCCGCCTGACAAACCCTCACGATGTAGATATGTTTATTGTTGACTGTATTTCCTGTTTGTCCCTGTGCTCAGCTCTTGAGAAGAAGTCCAGAGCGCCGGCTGGGAGCAGGGGAGAGGGACGCAGAGGAGGTTAAAAAACATCTATTCTTCAGGGTAAGCATCGGAAACACCATTTAATTTACGCTTTGGCACAAACTGGACTGTAGGTACATTTGTGCCGCTGTTAGAACGTGCCATCAGAGCACAAAGTGCAGGGAATGTGTTGAAGTTGCTTTTAGCCATTATTTAATTAAACATTTAGCTAGCAAACTATCCTACATTTCAATGAGCTTGCATTTCAATTATCCGCTAACATTAGCTATAGCCTCAGTGTTTCCCCTAGGGTGGAGTCATAGCAGCGGTGCTAAGGCACGTGGGCCCAGCATAATGTGAGCGTGTGGAATGTTTTAGTGTGTGCGTGTGCGAAGTGCGCCCTGCCAATTTGTTTCTATGTGTCTGCTAGCATAAGAAAGGCTCTTGAGGCCTAGCACCAGGGCCGGTTCTAGCCAATTTGCTGCCCTAGGCGAGATTTTATATATAAAGAATGAATGAAAAATCTCTACAAAAGACAAATACACTACAAAAACAGAAACGTATTGACATAGGGAATATACGTCAAAATGGCTTCAAATGTATTCACTATTGTATGAACATGTTTGAATTGGGGGGTGAACGTCACATCCTCTAGGGCAGGGGTACTCAAACTTTTTTATTAAAGGTCCACTTGTGAATTTTATACAAGGTCGCAGAGCAACGAAACTGAAATTTAAGAAGCAGTTTCTTACGGTGCGCTATGCATGGGGCCCCCTTGAGGGGGTTTCCCGACATGTCGTTGCAGTAAATTAAAGGGTGTTTCATGTTGTCGTTGCTGTGGACCTTCTTAATCTACCTTCTTTGGGGGCCCCCTTCTGGTCCAAGCACTTGCCTGTCGGCAAACGGCGCCCCTGTATACACACACACATTCAATACCAGGGTGTCCGCGGGGTCTTAAAAGTTGATAAATCAATTTAGTGAAAATTAAGGCTATTAAAAAGTATTAAACTGCATTTTCCAAGGTATTAAGAAGGTCCACAGCAACAACAACATGAAAGACCCTTTAATTGCTACACTCTGATAAGCAGGAGGCACTACATCTTTCTGTATCACATATTGATAGTAGCGCTGTCGTTAACAATCCAGTTAATCTAGAAACCTTAACCTTAAAAAATGTCCCGCAAATTCATCACATGCCCCCGAATTCCAGCGCCGATGTCTATTATAAATTGTATGGCATTGAAAAGGCTAAGAAAGAGGCACAAGAGACGTGAAGTGCACTGATTTTAGTGGACGAAAAATCATCCACTATTTCGCACAACAGTGGGAAATAGTGGACAGGGTCCCAAGTGGAGGGACATGAAGTGCTCGCAGTATGATAATAATATAATCACAATTGAACTGAACAAACCCCCTAATGTTTCACTCTGTCTTTCTGTCAGAACATGGATTGGAACGGGCTGTTGGCGAAGAAGGTGAAGCCCCCGTTCGTGCCGACCATCCAGGGCACCAACGACGTCAGCAACTTCGACGACGAGTTTACCTCGGAGGCCCCCATCCTGACCCCGCCCCGGGAGCCCCGGCCGCTCAACTCGGACGAGCAGAACATGTTCTCTGACTTTGATTACATCGCCGACTGGTGTTAGCTCCACCGGACCCAATAAACACACACACACACACACACACACACACTGTGAACACACCAACGCAGCGAGGACTGTAGCTCACATCATCTTTAAAAAAGTGTTCCTCGTCCAAAACGAGCCGCGAGCAAGAACTCTGCCATTGAGAAGAAGCTCCACATGTTTTTAATCCACATGAAGAACTTTTTTTTTTTAAGAAAACAAGAGAAACTCTGTTGTCGGAGAGTGAAGGAGGAGGGATGCTTCGTCCTCCTGCGCATGTCTTCGTGTCCATTGTCTGACCACTGAGAATGTTTTTCATATGAACTCAAGGAGACGGCATCACAATCATGTTATCCAGTATTTTTGGATCTGTACAGATTATATTCAGTCATATATTTGATCGTGTTATGTTCCTCTTCTTTACTTGCAAAGCCCTCACCATCATTTAAGTACGTTTTATCTCAAAAGTTGACATTTCTGCCGGCTGTTCAGTGGATTTAAAGTGCTCAAAGCCTTCTCACTGAGCTACAACACATCCTGACTACTACGGCTGCTTCCTCACTTGAAATCAAAGGAACAGTCTTTACACTACATTTCCTTTTTGTCCAAAATCAGTTTCTTGTTTCCTTTTCTGCAAAACCCACAAACGATTCTATTCAGTTAAAAACAGCAGTGTAACATGCTACTTAATTTGAAAACTAATAACCAACACTTGGTTTTATTTGTTAAATTCAAATGAATAAAAAAAAAATTAGTCGAGAAGAGCTAAAGATTATTTTGTCTGTTTCTGCTGCCTCCTAGCGGCTCAATAGACATCCACCTAAACTCAGTTCTAAAGATCCAACAACTATTGATTCATATTTTCTTCTGGCGAGAGTTTAGTTTTTTTTTTATTTAATTTTTCCTGAATGAACAGCTGGTTGTAAAGATCCTGACAGCATGTTCTTGTTACCTCAGTCAAAGTGAAAGCACTAAAGTGAGTCGCTCAGTTAAAAGCTAACCAAACCAAATGCGTCCTGTCCCTCTTGAAGCAGAAGACAAAGGTGGAGTTGTTTTTCTGGGAACATTATAAACTGTTTGTGGACATGCCATTGAAATGCTCCCACAGTGGAACCAGCTGGTGACTTGTTGCATATAAGCAGAGGCCTGTTGATATGAATCACTACAGGGGAGGGCAGGTATATTATATATACATACTGTATGTACACAATTAAGCTGAGCACTAATTTTATCAATAGTTTTTAATTATCTACGTTTCTTAATGAAAATAGATTGTACAAAGTTTTTTTTTTGTATTCTTCGCTTGTGCATGTTGCCAGAACAGATGAAAAACATGGATGGTACACCAATACTGATTTCACAACTGCTCACCCTGGTGTAAAAAGAGAAAGTTGTTTCTGCAGTCGTTGCCCACCATGATGCACAAATTAAACATTTGTAATAGTTGATTTCTTGTATTTTTTTACCTCTAATATTGAAAGCAACCTGTCTTTTTTCTATTCCCTCTATAATTGACCGGAGTAGAAAAGAACAACAATTTTATGTAAACAAACGTTTAATTTTATTCAAACCATGAGCTGATTTCCATGCTTTGATGAAAACCTTGTATTTCTTTTTTAAATTACTTAGAACAATACTAACAAAATAGAACCAGGTCATTTTTCTACAAAAAACTAAGTTTTATGTTTACAATATGAAACCAGCCTAAAATTGCAAGCATCAAATGCATGTTCCCACTTGGACATATATACACATGATACAGTCTGCAAGCATTTGTTTTAAGCACTGGAATGTGTCCGTTTTATTCCTGTGCGGGCGCCTTGGCAACGGCAAGAAGTCTTCCAAATCCAACACAAATACGATTTTAAAGAAAGAATACAATCCTGTAAGTACAGCACAGAGATATCGTGGCTGTGTGGGGGGGCACGCAGGCTTCACAGTTGGGGCAGCTTGTCGACGGGTGTGTCGAATTTGAAGTCTGTAGGGAAGAGTTCTGCGGCGCGGGGGTAGATGAGGCGGTATGACTGTCGGATCGTAACGTCTGCCACGCCGGCAATATCCCCGATTTCTGTGGAAGCATCATAGTTTAGATTCATTCAGATATAAACTGCTCGAGGCATCACATCCAGACCAGCATGAGGAAGCTTTACAGACATGTATATGAGACCATGAGGGCGTACTGCTGACTCAGCATCACCCATTTTAATATCGAGACCACAGGTGTTAAATTAACAACTCTACCTCCAGTGAAGCATTTCCCTCAACTACTTCCACCTTTGTGAGAATTCACTTCACTTATTTTAAGTGGACAATATTTTATTGCAGTATGTACTCCACTACATTTATCTAGTGGCTTTAAAGAGTCCTTTTGGGTTTCCCCTCTCCTGTAGTGTGTTCTATAGGTTTTAGTGCATGGAAATGGTCCCTGTGTTCCCTTCAGAGGGAGTTTCTCTACCTTCTCCCCCTCATGCCTGGCCCAAATAGTGTTCTGTAGTTTCAGGACTGGGTGCAAAAGCGTTGGCCTACAAGGACCTATTCTACCAGTATAAGTGAATATTTAAGTGTAATTTATTTGAATCAATACAAGCCGTGTCCCTGAACAGTGTGATACAGCGGCCCTCACCTTTCTGGGTCTTCTTCTCGGCGGAGGCCTGGGAGGCCATGTAGATGGCTGCTGCAGCCACAGAGATGGGGCTCCTGCCGGGCACCAGGTCCAGCTCCACCGCCTTCCTGGCGATGTAGGTGGCCGCCATCTGCACCTGTTTGGGCAGGCCCAGGTTGGAGCAGAAGCGGGACATGAAGTCTCCGGTGGTGATCAGGTCCACGCTGGTCTCCAGCGCCTTCAGGATCAGCTTGAAGCATCTGCCAATCTCCTTCTTGGAGATCCGGGAGACGGCGCAGATCTCTGAAGGGGCGGAGGAGAGAATAGGGGAAGGAAATCTATTTAGGAAAGAGCGACAACGTTTTTTTCTGCCAGTTTCGATTAGTACTTGCCTCTTATGGCCAACACAACAACACACTTTCTTATCTGTAGTTTATGCACTATTAAGGGTAACAAAATAAAATAATCATTTGATTTATAATGTTTATTTTCCCTCTAAACCTTTAAAAGAAACGTTATAAATTGAAATAGTTTTGCTGTAAGTTACAGAGTGTTGGAGATATAGGCTGTATACTTCTGCTTTCTCTCCATCACAACAGACATCACACCTGTGGTTTCCTCACCCAGACCAGCTTCATGTGGGAACTATTTACTTTGCACCATATCAGTGCGCAGGAGGAAGCTGGCATTTAGTCATGAATGTATGTAAACATGAATGGAGTCCTCCTCTGAGCAGCTCCACACTTGGTTCTTACGAGAGAGTAAACCTGTCCTGACCTTTGAACGTCCTCGGTACTCCTTCCTGTCTGCAGGCGATGTAGAGGCAGGCGGAGGCGATGGCATCGTTGGCTCGGCCCTTCAGGCTCTTCTGTTCATAGACCTGCTTGAACAGGTTGTTGGTTCTGTCCTGCAGGGCGAACGCATCATTTACATGAGCTGCATGTTCTTAATCAAAAGTTCAATCACATGGTTAAAAGATACATCTTTATTCGGGCTCTACTTTTAAACTGATTGGCAGAAACCTGAGCGTTCCGAAACCACATATATAAAACAATATATACCAGGTTAAACAAACTTGTATGAAGCGGGTTTTGATAAAAAATAACAATTCAAATATGTTATTGTTTTTGCATAAGCATAAACCTTTACACAAATATCATTCAAATCTGCCTTGATGCACATGACCTTGGAAAGGAAATTCTCCTTTAATACTAACTGTCCAGCTAGCTGTCAGAAAGCTCAAAATCACCATTATTACTAAATGTTACAAGAGCAAAACAAATCATCTAGAATGCCGGAAGAGTTTCCAACTGACGTTCTGTGCTGAGATTGTGTCTACATGTACATAAAGTGGAAAAAAGGGTGCCACCAAATCCGTTGGCTGAGTGAGGGGAACTGTGACATTCAGATAAAGTGAAACAGGAAATGACAACAAGCTCCAAAAAACAAAGACTGCCACAAAGTAGTGTTTATCTTCAAAGTCAAAATAAAGTGTTTCTGAAAAGCTAATGATGACCATCCATGTCAATCAATAGAACCCTATCTTCTCCTGATGTTTCACTATTACAAAATGAGTCATGACGACCAAGTACACATAAGGCTAACCTTTACCTCTGCTAGTTACATGTCCACTATATTTCAATGGAATTCATTTCATTGGAACAGAACTGTTGAACACGTTGAACAGCCAAGGGATACTCAACCCACTCGTTCAAACTTCAGTTTCCATTTCCAAATAATGCCATGGTTACATAATAAGCGTATATGTAGTCCAGTTTCATTTCTATTGTTCTCTTGCCCACACGTGCGTGGTTTCCATTTCTCTTTGCCGTCTCGTGCGTTTAGCGTGACATGGCTCCTCAAAGTGGAGCAGCTGGTTGCATTCGATGGCTAACCACACCTGCTTCAGCACCTAGAGGCTCAGAGTTAGGCTGGAACTTACTATGATGTTCCTTGGCAGGTTGATGCGGTCGGCCATGGTGGTAATCTCTTTGAAGGCGTTGAGCATGGCCCGGTCCGAGCTGCTCATGGTCCGCCGGTTCTGGTACTTGGAGTTACCGAACTCATCGAAACTAGCGGAGCCGGTTCCCTGTGGGGCGAACAGTGGATGTTCATCAGTAAAACTCACAAGTCATTTGTATATACAATGCAGTGGCGAGCCGTCAGGGCCCTCTAGGGCCTCGCTGAGGGCCTAAGATATTCTACAAAATAATATTTGAATACATTAAAAAAATATATTTTTTTCATTAGTTTTACCAAAATTCCCTCGACAGAAAGCAGTGGGATTTCTCCAGAGGGTTTTGGAAAATAGGAAATAAGGTCTGTGTAAAACGAACCTGTTAGATAAATGCACGTTTTGTTCAGCCGGATAATATCCACATGTCTACCCTACTTTTATTATTTTCGAATCATAAATCTAATCGATAGATTTATGATTAGCATAAGTTCGTTCATGATGGCTCACTTCAGTGATAGTGATGACATCGTTGCGAAATTATTAACCGAGTCATTTTCAAGATTGAGTTCCAATGATAAACTGGAGTGGCAAAGGATCAGCTGAATGACCCGCAAGTGCTTCATCCAAGAGGACGGGAGGAAGGACTTTGTGTTTCAGTGATTTATCATCAAAGTCATTTCAATGCGGGCCGCCGTGCCGACTTCATTCATCTGTAGCTACTTGGCTGTGGGCGCCCTGTCATGATAGGTGTTTATATACATGGTGTTGTTGTGTGGTAGAGGGTCGCTGTCATTGATGCGTTTTGCACCCGGGCCGCTGTTTTGATATTCCGCTGAAGTATACGCTGTGACGTAATAACTCTTCTTTTTTATTTATTTGTTTTAGGGAAGGGAGGGGGGGGGGGGGGGTCAGAGGGCCTAGGTATAAAAGTCACGGCTCGCCTCTGATACATTCTCACTATCATTTGTGTCACATGAGTTGTGATGTCTTCATTTGATCAAGTTCATCAATCCATAAACACTCCACCTGTCGCCCGTCGGCCTCAGGACACGAGGTGTGGTACAACGCCCCCTGAGACGTATGTTTCATTTGATCAAGCTATATAAAACATTTATTTCATCTGGTAAAAAAATTCCAGTTGCTTAAAATCGCCTGATGATTTGAAGTGCCGGCAGCAACATCTTGAAAGAGGAAGGACTCCTCCTCACCTTGCTGATCATGGTGGTGAGGTCTCCCCCGTTGAGCAGGGGGTTCTGAGCGTCTCCCACTCTGGAGGGATCTTTGAGAGCTTTCTCATTGGAGAAGGTTCTCCACTCTGAGCCGACGTCAATTACACGGTCTCCTGAGGAGAGACAATTCGGGCAATTTAAAGCTATGAAAATACATAAGGAATTAAAGCACAGATTAACCATTTCATATTATTTAAATGTAGAAGTAATAATGTTTCTGACGGCGGCCACAACGCTGTTTTCATCTTTGAAATTGATGCATGGTTTTTGACTCGCAAAAGTAATTGTGCTTCTCCTCCTGGGGCCCGACACCATGCCTCCTTTGGACGGACACACACACACACACACACACACACACACACACACACACACACACACACACACACACACACACACACACACACACACACACACACACACACACACACACACACACACACACACACACACACACACACACACACACACACACACACACACACACACACACACACACACACACACACACACACACACACACACACACACACACACACACACACACACACACACACACACACACACACACACACACACACACACACACACACACACACACACACACACACACACACACACACACACACACACACACACACACACACACACACACACACACACACACACACACACACACACACACACACACACACACACACACACACACACACACACACACACACACACACACACACACACACACACACACACACACACACACACACACACACACACACACACACTTTGGATCGATACATGCCATGCGATGGCACACACGCAGACGGCCCAACACCATGCCTCCTTTGGATCGATAAAACACACACACCCCCCCACACACACACGCACGCGCGCACACACGCCTTGCGCCGGCTGCAGCTGATGCTCCCAAACAACATGTTCTTCCTTCATCGATAGAAACAAAGAAATGTAACGCAACAACAAACACTGAGGTGCTCTTTTCAGAAACAACGCCGTGTCGTTTTGGTAGATTTGGTTAAAGGCCTTTTGAAAACAGAATACACACAAATAAGAGAGTTAGTGCGCACAATCGAAGCATGCACTGCGTCCTGCTGTGGCTGCGTTACGTCCCTCTGGAGTCATTAACAGAAGATGGTGCAATATTCAGCATTATTCCCTCGAGTACCGTCTCACCCCGTCCGCACCGACTAATCAGAGCATCACATGCAAGTAAACATTATTCTGAATCGAGCTTAAACATCTTACACATCGTCCCTTGCCCTTTTTCTTTCTCATGTTCTCATCACTGTATGTTTTGAGACAGAAATACATAATAAAATCAAGACTAATGTCCGACCCTTCAATGCATTAAGTCGGAGATGTACAAAGGATCCGAGGTGTGACATGTTGCTATTTATCAAGCCTGCTATTGGCACTGCAGGGTTACATTTGTGATATGTTAATCCGGTTAGCTTTTGATGTGAAGTCTTTCTAACGTCTGGAGGCAAAGCAACAGTCGGCTCCTGAGAGGAACCGAGGGCTTGCATCAGAGAGCGGCTGGCGTGTCCCCCATGACACCCCCCCCGCCATGGGGCTCGTTAGAGGAGCACTGCTCCCTATAGATTTCTCTTACAGCCTGCATCACATGTTCAAAGGCTGTATCGTAGTACTATTTGCAAATGTATATCGTTTTTCATTTTCTAATGTGTTACGTTTATTCATTTTTTATATTGCTTTCTTAAAAACGTATCTTTTCATTTACATTTTTTATTTGATTCTAAAATGGAGCAAAGTGATAAATAAAGATTCCAACTCTGATTGTTGCTTATTACTGTTCCTATCTGTGCCTGTGTGCACCTTCACACCACATGGCGGCTCGATTCAAACCCTTTGTTAAAACGTTTCACCTTGTTCTCCATGTCAGCAGCTGTTCATTGAATAAAGCTACTGCTGACTACACGCGCAACAAACATCTAATACGGGCAACTTGGTAGGGACGCTAGAGGATGGATCAGTATCCATTCCTATTTTGTTCTGCACAACTGTTGACAAGGTCCATAAGAGACATCCATTTATTATGGCTAGCTCTTCCACATTTTAGCTGCAAGCTTTGGACATGTCTGTCCTTATAGAGAACTCGGCTGATGCAGGACTATTGAAAATGCATTGCATCCAAAGTAAACTCAAGTACAGGAACTGAGAAATCTGTGTGTGATTATCACAAAGATAGTAGTTTCATTTAGAGAAGTACATTCAAAGAAAGAAGCACAGTAATCCAAATAAAGGAAGGATGTGTTCCAACGCCAAAAAACGCACATGTCGGTAGTGTAAATACTGACCTACTACAAGGCCACATTCGGGGCAGATCATGTCCCCGGCTCTGTAGTCCTCCACCAGGATGGCATCAGGGTGGTTGGGACACTGAACTCTGGGAAGGGCGAGGGCATCTCCGCTACAAAAGCCAGAACAACAACGGTTAAGTGATCAAACAGCAAGACACGACAAAGATGGGGAAAGGGAGGACATTGAAGAGGAACAAACAAAGGTTAGGCAGACAGAGCTCATGCTGAGGTCAGGACGCAAAACACACATTCATGCTAAAGTCTTCAAAGTTTGCCGACATAATACAAATCCAAACTGCATCGGGACATGTTTTCCACTTTTAAATACATATTTGACATAGTATAGATTTCACCCTCTTTTGTCTGGCAGACATTAAAGAAATATAATCAGTTAGTATGAATCCATGATTAATAGTTCCAACATCAAACAACCTAAGGCCAAACAAATAATAGAAGCACAGAAGCATCGGCTTATTTGGAATTATTAAATTACTTTATTAAATTATATAGTTTATTTGTATTTATTGTATGAAATGTTAAAAAGTAAAAAATGCACATAAGTTTTCTAGAGCGGCATAATTATGAAACATGGCTAAATGTGTTCATATAGAGAACATTCTTCACATTAAAAAAACATACAAATAATGTTTTATTATTGTTGCCTAAATAGTTGAGGATTATCGACCTCGGTGGATTCAGATATAATCGAAACATAACGTGTACATGTTGGTTCTTCCTGGACTACATCCAACAAACAAAACGTCACGATGATGTGGCGATAGAAAAACAGACTTTCCATGGGCGTCAAATCATTACTATCCTGCATTTACTCTTTACAATTGACATGTACACACACGTGAGACACACGTTTCCCCGACAATGATTGTATTGTCAACACTTATAATGACTTAACGTCTATGTGACAAACTAAGGCAAGAGCTGAAATAGATACGCTGCCGACTAATGTTGCGTAAAAGCTGAATGTAGACAAAGTGTACAGCACAAAGGCATATGTGTTTACAGTTTGCTGGCAGTGACCGCTAGTGTCTATAATAATGCGAGTTCAGTACCTTTTAGTTTTAGCCTGAAATTACACAATTTCTTTCTGTTGTTGACGGCAAAGACGGCGAAAATATCTCTACGATAATAAGTGACGTTAAGGTTTAAATGATTAAAGCCATTATTCGCAATAACGGTGAGAGAATGGCATAGCGCTGAGAAACGGAGACACAGAAAGTGACTTCTGGCTACATCTACCCAGCTAGCTAGCTAATAAAGGTTAGCCGTTACCTAGCACAACACATCGTACAAACAACGGTACGAATAAGGACGAAATGTTTTTTGGAATAGCACTAGCGACTCCCATCATGTCTAAGTTGATACCCTTTACAAAGTACATTATTGGAGTCACACACTAAGAATGGTGAGTTGTTATATTTGGTAAAAGTTGCTACGCACCGGCTTGTCGACGCCATGTCACTCCTGAATGGTCGTCAGTGTCAAACAATTGAATGCGCCACCTCTATTTATAACTTTGTTTGATCACGTGTCCATTGGAGTACGGGGCGCCATTAGGCTCAAACTAGTCGAACTAACCTCCTGATTGTATAACAGTGTTTTGTTGACAAGAAGAGTAGAGTGTCAAATACTTTTAAACACAACAATTGAAATATCTATTATTATACAATCACGTTTAACATTTGGTAATATTAAAATGTATTTGTACGGATTAATGTTAATAACTTTTCTAAGACATTTCCCGGAAATCAGGATACCTCTCAAAGGTGACATTTTAAAGATATAGTACCAATGCACGCAATACCAGTGACGTGATTATTGAATTACAACAATATGATTAAACCACAATATACGATCCATCGGTAAAGCTTTGTTGAGTAAGTCTCTATTTTCCTGGGACGGAACTCTGATATGTAATGCTAATTGAAGGAAGACATTTTAATTTCCTATAAAAAAAAACAATTCCAACCAAATTACAATGTTATTCATTTTGATTTATTATTTGAGACTTGATATATTAAATATTTTTGAATTTATCAAATCTCCCGATATTATTTTTAAATGAAGACATTTGATTGATTGGAATGAAATAATAGGAGGTGAACCAACTGTACCCTTTTTCATTATCTATATACACTTTTATGTTTGTGTATCTTTTATTGCCTGTGATAATGATGTAGAATATAAAATATATAATTATATGGACGTGCCAAACAAAGCAATAATTACCAATCAAACCAGCAAAGGTATAAAGTAACAGAGAAAAATGCAAACCCATTATTGGATAAGCAATAAAAACAACATCATTTCTTCCAATTTCTTATAACCAAGTTATATCAATGGGCAATTCAAATATCTGTAATGAAACAATAAATCCCACACTGTACATCACAAGTGATCCTAAGTTGTCTACTGATGATTCACAATGCTGCTGTGATTTTGCTGTTGACAGTGGCAGCCTGTGTCTCGTCTGTACCAATCTGTGACTGCTCTCTGCATCATACTTCCAAGTCTGTGAAGGAACCACACAGTGCCACAAAGACTCACTTCATCTTAGTTTTTTTGGTAACAGAATGACCAATCTACATCTGTCTATACATTAATTAAATAATTTCAGTCATATAAACATGAATTACCTAATACTTTATGGTATGTGTGGAAACATTTAGGCTATACTGTTGTTTCTCTTTACCTATTTTCTCACAAGTCTTCTTTGAATACTGGAATAAAGTATCATCTGTTGTTATGCATATCATTACCTCTCAGTATCAGTGAAGAATGCCAGTGTGCGTCAGGACAACAGCAGATGGAGCCAGATAAATAAGAGTGTGTCAGGCTCTGCAGTGACACACTGGATGATGGTTACAGTGCTTCGTTTTCATACTCATTTATCATGATCTCTTTCAGGGGGGAAACATATAAGGATTCTTACATTTCAGATCATATTTATTTGAATAGTACAATTAAAATGATCCTAGCCCAGAGTATAGACACATTTTGCTGCATATAGGCATCATCTTGGCAGTTAAAACCACCGTTTTAAGACAACATGGCTAAATAACAGTGACTTTTTCATATTCCTTCAGGTACGCCACCACATAAACAGTTCTATGTTAGAGAATCAGAAGGCGTTGGAAAACAATACTGAACGTTTTTATTGGTGCATATGGTACAGATTCAGGGCTCAACGTGATTTCAAGAATATATAAGGGACTCCAGGAGATTAAAAAAGCAAGTACCATATACATAAAACAAAAATGGGAAAGGGAAACTAACAGTTGTATTCCAGAGGAAATCTGGACCAACTATTGTGAATTCCAATGGAGAATAACAAGCTCCTCCTCATGGAGAGCGTTCGCCTGAAGAGTCTCACTAGATGTTTGATCACGCCCGCCCAGCAGTCTCACCATGGAGAGGATGCTGCTGGAGGAATGGTGGCTCCCAGGAAGCAAACCATTACCAAATGCTCTGGGATTGCCCAATAGTAAACGCTTTTGGGCATAAGGTTTATAAAGAAATTGTCAACATATTTGGAACAAAAATTAATTTTAATTGGGACAAACTCCTCTTCGGTTTCCTGCACTCAACAGCCACAAATATTAAAACAAAATACTTATTTGGGATGTTGAGTGTAGCTGCCAGGAAAGCAATCACAAAGGAATGGCTCAAACAAAACAGCCCATCGATAGATGATGGGTACGATATGGTTTATGAAATCTAAGGGTAAGAATAACTTTCTCTATGAAACTCCAGGAACTTAACATATGGAATTATATTGTGAGAAAATCCTATACAGTGACATCACGATACACACTATTTTTTGAATTGCAAGAAAGCATGTCGTCATCAAGACACGAAACGATATGTATCCATAATGTATGTCAACAACCGAATAGTGAACTATTTCTTTATGTGACAATAAAAAATCTCCTTCTTAAAGTATATAAAAAGCCTCTCGAATCAGCTTAAAAATGTATCTACACAAAGCTGAAAACAGGCTTTTCTTTGGTGAAACTCGTGACAAATCAACTCTTTAGACATACGTGGTTCTCACAGCAACGCAATAAAGATAACAACATATGAGGACCTTATTTAATATGATGCATTGCTGTCGATTAAACTGCCTAACAGTAAATAAAAGAGTTGAAATATGTACAACCATGAACATGTACAGTATATCAATCAACATACACATGAATGCGTAAGTATTTTTGATCCAGAACCATCATAACACACTGACAGGGAACATTTGACTGCAATGAATGCTTTTACTTGAATACTTGAGGAACAACAGTGCAGATACTTTTATTCAAGTAAAGTTTGTAATGCAGGACTTTGAATTGAGTATTTTTTTCAGAGTTTAAGTATTTCAGCTGCAGTAGTATCTTTATACTGATTAAGAAACAATGTTTAAGAAAATATGTGCACCACAAGCTATTCTTTTGTTGTTTCTTTTTCACTCCAATGTTGCAACTGATTCTCGTCTGAAAAGTGTCCCTGAAAAGTATTCATTTTTCACATATCTTTAACGCACGTTTTCTGAAACTGATGACGTGGAACCTTTCCTGGACTGTGGAAAATAAAAGTTGCATATGTAGTTACAAGTCACAGACAGACATATCAAAGGCAATCCAAACAAAATGAGGGCATGAAGAGGCCTGCTATCCAAGCTGGAGAGAAGCAGCACATGTTCTCAGTCTCTGTATTTGTCTTTGTCTTAAACACACATAAACACACACTCTGTACTCAGCAGCTGTGTATTGGTTTTCCAACAGCAACATCATATCACACCACATCATCGCTCTTCATCGCTCTTACTGTATTTCAAGTAACAACAATGGATCCACATGCAGGAACAGCCTGCGTGCAGGTCTGGAGTGTGTGTGTAATTTGACACATACACACCAACACACATACACACAAACTCAGTGTTTATCTTGCCGAAAGGAAATAAATGACCAAAGAAACCGGTTTGTTTGGGTTTGTGGACGGTTAGTGGCTGGTATGAATTTGAATTTGACTGTGTATTTTTTGCTACATCACAAGTGTATATCCGGTATGCATTTAAACCACCAGCTAATGTTTGTGAATGTGACACTACCCTCTGTACTCTTTACAAATCAGAGAGGGAGGTCCACACTGAATTATTTATATCTCAGTGGGCCAATTCTTAACACACTGAGCTGGTTGCCAGGGGCGTCTAGGGTCCCCAGCTGTTGGCCCTGTCTCCCCACAGACAGGAAACCCCATACTGTCCGACCACTAGACTGCCAGTCAGTGTGACAACAAACCAAAGCATTCCCTCTTTACACCGTTTCCCTTCCCCCCTCACCACACCGACCATATGTCCTGCCAGTCAGGTCAACTAGGTTAGGAAGCAGAATCAGTGTCGATAACAATTGTTATTATGGCTGCTACCTTTTTTTTGCACCACTTGATTCTGTAACAACACTGTTGTCAAATAACACCTTGCATTATAAATTATTTGACTATTTACTAGTGTTATTTGGCTCTGCATTACTTGTATATGTTTCAACTACTTCTACAATGATGCCGATTATTTCTTCTTAATTGTATTTGTTTGATTTGATTAATATGTGCATGCCTCTTTATTTAAGGGTGCTATATTCTGCTCATGTTCGGGTTTATATTAGTATTTAGTGTCTCTGCAGTGACATGTCTCCATGCTTTAATGTTCAAAAAGCTCGGAGGCCATTGAATCAATTAATATCAGCATTTATCATATCAAAGGGTTGAACTTCTGATACTGTAAACACCTGATAAAGAAGAGGGGTTTAAGCAAATGACAGAGAATTCATAATTTAAGTCAATGATATTTAACCTGCATGAACCTAAACAAAGATACTTGCCTGGAATCAGTTTGTGTCTTTTATAAAAAGAGTTAACATGACATGGAGCCAGAGAAAGTATTTGCCCTTTTTAGGTACATCTCATATTTTAATGATAAAGGCTAAAGGTATCCTTTTCATTGACTTAATATATATAGGCAAGCCAAATGGGCTCTTCATTTCTTATCTCTTTTCTCCTGCTTTGGCTGCACCAGACACTTTGTTTTGTTTCAAGGTTTGATATGTTGCTCACTGATGGCTCCTTCAAGGCCTGGCGCTGTGCTGATGGACTTTTGAATCATTAATGTTATGAACGCTGCAGAGATGAAGCTGCTTTCTTGTTTAGTCTTTGCTGTTTTATTGATTGCGTATGTACGTTTGTCTATTGTACATTTCCTCGAATAATCAATTAGATGTTTGGTCGATAACATCTCAGAAAATGGTGGAAAACATCTTGCAAAATATGAATATCTTTCCTGGCATAAAGGAGTAAAGAAACCAGACAATAATCACATTTAAAAAGCTGGAATTCAGATATATGTTCTGAATTTACTCCAAGTGCTTTATCGTCAAAATACTTGCCGGCTAATTTAAAAGTCGATTTATTTTGCAACTCCAAAAAGAAACCTGACAAATATTGGTTTTGCAACAAGTTATGAAAGGTTTCACTGTGACTTCTCTGAACACGAGTTAAGTGTGTTTACATCCACTACTTTTTTATTGACTTTGTCCACACTGCCTTTGTTTGGGATTCATTAGGGAAGCCACTATGAACTCAGCTATACAAACTGCCTCACTCAAGTCTGAACAAACATTATTGCGAAAACATCTCCATAGAACAGAACACAGACAATGATCAGTGTAATCATTCTGCATGTGTTCATGTGTGGTCACACCACCTTCACAACTGATCTTTTAAACCTGGCAGACTATCGCACAAAACGCCCCACTGCCTGCTATTCTTTCTTTCCTTCTTTCTTTTTTTTCTCTTCCTCTCAAAGTACAGGAGTAGCGTGAGCGAGAACAGTGTGCCCGCAGCCAGCAGCCCAGGACCGGTTGAAACCTGTATATAGGGTTGCAACTGAGGAGACATTTCCTCCACCCTGTGCATCATCAACCAAATCCAGAAAGAGCTGGATATGATGCAGGACTTCAGCACTCCAGGGTCTATTAACTGCTGAGTTTATCAATACCCATAATACAGATAGAAAGATGGATAGATATATACATACATAGATAGATAAACAGTGTTTCTCTATGGTAATAACATGGTATATGGTTATTACTGTGTCGTGTAACAAAACAAGTCATCCTGTCCAACACGTGGCACGTGCACAAAAGGCACATGTCAGAAGTCTTATAATTAGTCAGCTAAGTTCTTTCAACACCACGATGCATTTGTGGTGTCTGCTGCTGCTACTCTGAAACAAAGAGGGGGAAGCAGATGCCGCGTTCATTTCACACTGGAAAGTCGGTAAATAAAGGAGCTCGGCTTTCAGTTGGTAGGCCGTGGAAAGTATGCTCTTGGTTTTTGTTCGGTCATGCATTTCATTTGTTTCACTTGCTTTATACCTGCTTTAGTTAAATTATAAAAGGCATTTTAATAGTGACACTTTGTACAAAAGTAAATATAACCCAATTGACCCCCCGACCCCGGCATGAGTTACAGCTTAGTGCCTTATGCAAACCATGGGGGAAAGCATTTGCGTATTCACCAGGTATTCACACCTATTTGAGTTTGTTTCTTGTTTTTTAGAGAGGGGTCTAATTTCTGCTAGTAATGAAAGGATAGTGGCTATATTTACCACTTCAAAAACAAATGTAACTCCACAAATAATTGCTCGTACATACGGTTGGGAAAATAATAACGTTAAGATATGTCCTTCGTCAGAGATGTGCGAACGTTAATATAAACGTAGAAATACAAGGTAGAAATTATTTGCATCATTATAAAAGCAAGTGAAACATTAATTAATGCAGTAGCAGCCAAATAACACCAGTAAATATATTGCAAGGTGTTATCATAAACCGGTCTTTGTTACAGTATTTTAAAAAAAACGTAGCAACAAGTAATAACAATCGTTATCCGTTATTTTTATATTATTTTCAGCCCAGCCGTGGGCTGTTTAACCTTCTCCCACACGCCCTGAACGCAGCACAGATAAACTCCAGGGCGGTGTCTTCGGGAAGTTGCCGGAATGTCATCCTCCAATGAGAGGCTCACATAACACCCACAGCAGCGGTCTGAGCGGCTCCATGTTGGATCTGCCTTCTCTTAGAAATACATTGGAGCTCTGTCAATCCGTCTGTCTGCGCGTATTGTCTGACACACGGCCGGGCAGCCGGCTCTGCTCCCGGGCTCAGGTAGGAGGGATGTAGCCGACAGACCGTGCTGTCACCACCAAATATTCCTCGGAGCTTTTTGTTCCATAAAACCGGCGTCATTCCCGCACTTGTGAGCGGGGCTGAGAAACCAGGTTAGAGGCGCACCTGAACAACGGAGCGAAAAGTGGCATGCAGGCGGAGGAAGAAATAATTGGATTGAGATAACGCCTCGCAGGCAGTAAGTGTATTTTCCGTTACCGTATGTTTTAATTGTTTACTTTTAACTGTAATTTTCAATAACCTGATTGATATTCCGAGGATATAACGCTTTCCAGATAAGAAACTGGTTACCTTTTAGTGTTTTACGGCGGTACATGCCGATTCTCAACTGAACATGTTTCAACAAGTCACATGACCCAATACCTAACTGCGCACTCACGTGAAGGGAAAAGTCAAGCGGTTCATCATTCTGGGACAGACATGTCTTATTTCCTCTTTTGGTTGAACTTAAAAATGCATAGTCTACAGCCTGTCTTTCAGAAACCTGTTTCCTGTCTGTCTGGAATCTAACCCCCAGAACTGGTTTCAACTTAGTTTACCCTAAACTCAACATTTGTCGTAATGTAATTACACTTAGCACGCAGTACACTGGCTGCCATCACGTGGTGAGGTCAGTTGTATGTAGTTTATCTGCACAGGGCAGCAGGGACATGGCACTGCTGCCAGGGTGCCATGTGGTAAGGGGCCCCTCCCTGCTGTCCTGGGGGGGGGGGGCACCACACACTAAGCTTTGTTATGTTTTCACATAGTAGCCTGTTAAGATGTGTTACCTCTGCCAAGTGTGATGAGTTGGGGGAGGGTTGATGAGTATAAAGCACTGGAGCTCAACTTTGTCACCCTTGCAGTACACAAACACCACCTGCACTGCCGCAAGATAAATCATTAAGCATGTCAAATATTATTCAGCCATCAGTCATTTAATTATTCACTCGTAACATGTCAAAAACAACCTCACCACCACACTTGGAAACTCTCAATAATAATAGCATTCACTCAAAATAAAAACATGAAGTGATGACACGCTATCATGAATCTTATTTTGCAGTGAAGCAACATCAGAGTATAACAGCTGTTAGAAGTTTATAACATATATCTTGTTTCAGCATATAAAATGGTGGTGCAAAAAGACCAAAAATATCTGAGGTTATTTAGAAGTCCAGTTTAGTTTGTCCAGAAAACAGATGACTTGCATGTTCCTGAAAGGTAACTTAGTATAACATAGTAATACCCAACACTGGGAAATCTTGGTCTTGATATGGAGACAATAGCCTGAGACATAGGTTATTGCATTTTTTTTTCGCTTATGCCAATATAAGCAGATATTTGTTACATAAATAGGTTACATTTTTTATCTGGATCTAAGAAATGTCGTGAAAAAAAAGTAACAAAAAAATTCTCAATGCTATATAAATGAAAATCAATGAGATGCTGACCCAAATAGTCTCTAAATAAGAATAAGAAGTATCAGAAGTAAGTATCTCTGGATATAGTAATTTCTGACATTTAGGCTGATACCAAATATCCATAATAAATGTAGGCCAGCTGATTATGATTACTTTTTTTTTGTAATGGTCTTCTTAAATGATTCATAAAGTATAATTTATGTGCATTACATTTTAATGAGCCTACATGTGTCATAGGGAAGGAAGCCGGATCTGAGTGGTTTGTTGAATCACATGTGACCAAGGCAGCCCATAACAAACAGACTTTCCTTCTCTGTCTGTTGGTAGACACTTCAATTAGCATAAAGGGAAATGCACAATGGACTGACGAAGATAATCTTTCATGATATATGTCCCATTTCTGAAATACAATTGCTTTTATGTGCGAGAAAGCCCTACCTTTTTAAAAAGCCCCATTCTATTTTTTTCTAAACCTCTCTAAAAAAGGTCAAATGTCACTTGTTTTGCATCAATCTTGATACAGGGTACTTATTCAGGGATGCAAACTTGTCACCTTTCTGCGAAATTCGCTGTTTTGAATCCAAAATAGGTTGTTTGTGTGTGTGTGTGAAGCTGACCGTTGAGCGGCCCAGACCAAGCAAGGAGGCAGAGGCAGAACGTCCAAAAATATAACCCGACGTGGGCATTTATTAAAATCATGGGCACAAAGTTCACCGCCTCAATCCTGCGGTTCTCCCTTCATCCTGCAGCCACAAGGATCTCACACACACACCCAGCCCTCCCCACAGACAGAGAAACAGAGCCCAAATACACACACTCCAATCAGCACAACAAGACGCAGGTGAGGGGGGAGGAGACAACACAGGACACCAGGTGCACACAATCATCAGCCACAGACAACATACACTGTGCAATCACGCCAATAAAGTGCCACATTACCCGGCCTGAAGCCGTCAGTCCATAGTGACGAAGTTCCCATCGTCACATTTCCTTCCCCCTCTCCCCAGGAAGCACAGTGTCTTCACCGGCTCGGCCTCGGGACAACCAGTCAGCCACCCGGTCTCAACGCCGCCACCTCCAGCGGGGCCAGTGAAGCCGTTGTCTCCTCGTGGGCCCGGGTCCGCCTCCTCGGCCCGCAAACGCCGCTCCTCCTGCCCGTCTCCCGCTGCTTGTCCCCCGTCTCCTGCTGCCTCAACAGCCGTAGCCCCCTGGTCCGCTCCAGGCATAGCCACCCCCAGCCGCGGTTCCTCTCTTTGGTCCCTCTTCTTTCCTCTCGTAATTTTCACCTCCCTACTTGGTCGAATCCCACTTCTGACACCATTTGTGAAGCTAACCGTTGAGCGGCCCAGACCAAGCAAGGAGGCAGAGGCAGAACGTCCAAAAATATAACCCGACGTGGGCATTTATTAAAATCATGGGCACAAAGTTCACCGCCTCAATCCTGCGGTTCTCCCTTCACACATCCTGCAGCCACAAGGATCCCACAGACAGAGAAACAGAGCCCAAATACACACACTCCAATCAGCACAACAAGATGCAGGTGAGGGGGGAGGAGACACCACAGGACACCAGGTGCACACAATCATCAGCCACAGACAACATACACTGTGCAATCACGCCAATAAAGTGCCACATTACCCGGCCTGAAGCCGTTAGTCCAAGTTCCCTTCGTCACAGTGTGATTCATGTATCTGCAATACAAATATTTTTAGGGTATGGGGGGGTCTGGGACCCAGAGTAATCTGCGGCCGCAAGCTGCTATGTGCCATCATGACACGCATGGTGTTCTTTTTTTATATATTATAATGAAGCGCGAGCTGTGTGCTCGAGTCTTCCTGCCTGTCGGCTCTGCTCATGGATGTATAATAAGGCTCTGCTGCTCCACGATGAGTGTCTAGCTTCAGCAGCTACATTACCTACGGGTGCGTTCGTTAATATTAACTGTGTTGTCCGGAGTCACTGTGTTGGACCGCCGGTGAACAGCTGTTAGAACGGGCCATTCAGGTGTTCAGAGCAGAGCTCCCTGTCGGAGCGGCAGAGCGTGATGTGCACTGAAAAGTTTTTCTGTCGCAATATTATCGTTGAGCAAACTTAACTAGCAAACTAGCATCACTATAGCATCACTATTGACCTGCAATCAAAATGTTCCTCAAATAAAAGTACAAAAGTATTATCATCAAAATATAGTTAAAGTAGCGACAGTAAAAGTAGAAGTACTCAGGTCTTGTACTAGAAGCAACAGAGTGTAGGAATACTCTGTTACAGTAAAAGTACTGCATTCAAAATGTTCCTCAAGTAAAAGTATTAAAGTAGTCATTGTGCAGATTGGTCCATTTCAGAATAATATATATGTTTTATAATGATTGATCATGAAAGTGTTCTCAAAGCTGTTAAAGATGCAGCTAGTCTGAAGTACTTTGTAGACTGCAGGGTAGCTGGTGGATTCACTCCAGGTGGAACTAAAGTCTGATTTAACACTTGATTATATTTCACATCATTCATCCACATCTGTGAAGTAACTAAAGGGATTAAATACATGTAGTGGAGTAAAAGTACACCATGTACCTCCGAACTGTAGTGGATTAGAAGTACAAAGTAGCAAAAGAAACATTGAAATACTTAAATAAAGTACAAGTATCTCAAAATTGTACCCAAGTAGTAGTTTATGAACTTAGTTACTTTAAACCAGTGGCTATAAAGATAGAAAGACTAAGCCTTGCACAGAGGCATGACAATACATTCAAAATGCTCAACAGTGCTGTCAAAATGTTAAACTCACTGCTACACAATTAAAATAAATGCTTTATGTTTATATTAGATGTGACTCTTTGGCATTTCTGTTCTTATTACCTGCTGCTTTAGTTGTTCTGACTGCGAACATCCTGTTATTCCTAATTTTAAAGCCGATATTCCGTCATACCTGATGAGTTTGCATCCCTGTTATTATATGTTATAGTTTGGATTCCTAAAGCTTTTAGTCTACTATCCCATCATTCAAGGGTGGTTTTCACTATAAGTAGTGGTTTATTTTGGACGGACTCTATAATTTACGTTTTTTAATATGTTCAATCTGAATTTACTTTAAAATAAAAAAAATATCTCTTGATTCTGACTTTTCTACATCCAACTCACAGGTGTATCATTGCTTTGAGAAAAAAGATTATTAATTTACCCCTTTTTTAGAAGGGAAGTTATAGTCATTTGTTCTGGGAATGTCATTTTCGAGCCTGGGGCCTGAAAAACAGGCTCGGGGCTTAACAGGTTAAATAACTGCTGCTGAATTGTAACCTGTTAACTTGTCAAAACACAATTATTTCATTGTGGATTTAGGGGATTAGAGGTAGGAAACAGATGAAAGAATAACCAAATGAAAGCCCTCTCCACTAAATGAGAAAAAGGCAATTCACTAAATGAAACACACATGTGCAAAACATCTTATTGAGTCAGAATAGTTGGTGGACATCACATAACTGTCTTCTCTATTTCCTCTCTATTCCAGTAACAGCCTGCTGTAGTAATCTGCTTAAACATCATTAACACATAACTGAATGAAAGTAGACTGCAAAGTGAGAGTTGGCACCCACAGATAAAAGGCTGGCGTTTACAGTGCTACTATCTTCACATCCACAGTGTTTGTATCATAGAAACTCATGGCGAACGTTATTTTTATTTTCATTTTTGTTTCCGTAAAGCTTACTCAATGGGACTGGGTATCATTTTAAAGATAGTTATTGACCATTTCAGATATTGGTCATCAGACAGAGGGATAAGGGCAGCCACTAGCGATTATTTTAATTTTATAATCTTTTGTTGATACATTTTTCTTGATTAATCATTGCTCTATAAAATGTCTGAAAACTGTGACAAATTAAGGTTTATAGGTGGTGTTTTAAGATCTCATATTTGATCTGACCCACTTCCAAACCCAAAGGCATTTGGATAACAATCATAGAAAAGCGGTGAACTTGGAAATAGAGCATTTATTGAAATGTTTTGCTTAACAATTACAATTACTAGGGATGCTCCGATCAGGGTTTTTGGGGCCGATCGCCGGAATCAGAATCGGCCGATACCGATCATAGGGTGGGAGGGGGCTATGGGGATCTTCCATTTAAAGTGAAGTTTAAAACTCAGTTAATTGGGCTCATTTTTATATTGCTTCAGTTTATAATTGTAACAGATCTAAAAGTTCAGATGAATTTTTCAATACATTATTACATTCAAATGAAGTACATTATTCAAGTTTACATTAACTTTGGATAATAACACGGGAGAAATTAGCGGAAGCGCTTTCTCTCTCTCTCTCTCCCCCCCCTCTCTCTCTCTCTCTCTCTCTCCTGACAGCCTGTCAGTATCTCATGCAGCTCACTGATCCAGTAATGAGTGACCCGACAGTGAAGAATTTATAACTAGTTTAGCTTGTTCCAGAGTTAGATAAAATAGCTAAGTGTGTTAGGTCTAACTCTTGTCTGTTTTGCTCCGCTCACCGGTCCGTCACAGCGGGCGGAGCTGCTGGATTTCTGCTTCACACACGTTGCATACCGCTATTTTATTGTCATTTTCATACACCTTAAAATACTGCCAGACCGGTGAAGCCATTTCGGCGAGTTGTTTTGCAGCGCACAGAGAAAAGTGTCATGTATTTTACGTCATGTGATCGGCTCTCACGATCGGACTTTATAAAGAGCACCGATCACACTTTTAAGAGTGAATATCGGCCGATAACGATCGGCGGCCGATCGATCGGAGCACCCCCAACAATTACCTTAATCATAAAAATGCAACCACATAATTGTCTGTTAATCAATACATGTTGAATCAAGCAGAAACACTTGTAGCATGACATCTTTGAGTTAAATAGCCTTACTTTACATTCTACTTCCTACAATGTGACTGCATACGCATATTGTGATGTCAATGCTGAAACGATATATTGTCCAACCCTTGTACTAACTGTTAATGCTAAAACAACTAGAATGGATGAACTGACTCTCCTCTGTTTGTTGCAGTGATGTTCACGCTCACTGAGGTTGCGTCCCTGAATGACATCCAGCCGACGTACCGCATCCTGAAGCCATGGTGGGACGTCTTCATGGACTACCTGGGGCTGGTCATGCTCATGCTGGCCATATTCGCCATGACCATGCAGATCACCAAGGACCAGGTGGCTTGCCTTCCTTGTCTCGAGGAACCGGACGAGGCTTCGGGGGTGAAGCCTAATTCGTTCACGCAGCAGAGTGCCCAGAATGGGGCTTCAGCAGCAGCCCCCGTATCAACATCCCATCCCCTAGTCACTAAGGACATGCCGGACGAAATGGCCCATGAGATCCACGTCACACACCAATACAATCAACCTGAACCGACAGGGGTCAGGACCAACCTGGACTACCAACAATATATCTTCATCAACCAAATATGTTACCATGTTGCCTTGCCCTGGTATTCCAAGTACTTTCCTTACCTCACCCTCATCCACACCATTGTTCTCATGGTCAGTAGCAACTTCTGGTTCAAATACCCCAAAACCAGCTCAAAGATTGAGCACTTTGTTTCAATTCTAGGTAGATGTTTTGAGTCTCCCTGGACTACGAAGGCTTTGTCTGAGACAGCTTGTGAGGACTCTGAGGAGAACAAACAGCGGTTGACAGGCACCTCCATGGCCCAGAAACATGTATCTTTAGAGGGGAAGGACGAAAGCACAAATGTGAACTCCTCCACACCCATGATGGGGGTGAAGTTCTCTGCAGATAAGCCCATCGCAGAGGTCCCGAGCAGTATGACAATCCTGGACAAAAAAGACGGAGAGCAGGCCAAAGCCCTGTTCGAGAAAGTACGAAAATTTCGAGCTCATGTGGAGGACAGTGACTTTATCTACAAGCTTTACGTAGCGCAGACTGTCGTCAAAACGGTCAAGTTTATTTTGATATTATCCTACACTTCTACCTTTTTGGCTAAAATAAATTTCAAGCACATTTGTGAACCCGATATTAAGCAGCTGACTGGATACCGAAAGTTCTACTGTACGCACAACATGGCTTTCATGCTGAACAAGCTGCTCATTAGCTACATGGCTTTAATCTTGATCTACGGGATGGCTTGCTTGTACTCTCTCTTCTGGGTGTTTCGAAGACCGCTCAAAGAGTACTCATTCGAGAAGGTCCGTGAGGAGAGCAGCTTTAGTGACATTCCTGACGTCAAAAATGACTTTGCATTCCTCCTACACATGGTTGACCAATATGACCAACTCTACTCCAAACGCTTTGGGGTCTTCTTGTCCGAGGTCAGTGAAAACAAGCTTAGGGAAATCAGCCTTAATCACGAGTGGACCGTTGAAAAACTGAGGCAGCTTGTGATCCGTAACGCAATGGACCAGCAGGAGCTGCACCTTTTCATGCTCTCTGGTCTTCCCAATGCAGTGTTTGACCTAACAGACCTGGAAGTGCTGAAACTGGAGCTCATTCCTGACGTGAGATTCTATGCCAAGGTCTCCCAAATGAGCAGTCTGCTGGAGCTGCATCTCCTGCACTGTCCGGCCAAAGTAGAGCAAAACGGCTTTGCTTTCCTCCGGGATCATCTCCGCTGCCTTCACGTCAAGTTCACTGATGTTGCAGAGATCCCGGGGTGGGTGTACTTGCTGAGGAGTTTGAGGGAGCTCAACCTCATGGGCAACCTGAGCTCTGAAAATAACAAAATGATCGGGCTAGAGTCCATGCGAGATTTGAGGCATTTAAAGACATTATGCTTGAAGAGCAACCTCACAAAAATGCCCACAAACATCACAGAGCTTTCACCACATCTGATTAAGCTAGTGGTGCACAATGATGGTACTAAACTTGTGGTACTGAATAGTCTGAAAAAGATGACAAATCTAATTGAACTGGAGCTGCACACGTGCGAACTCGAGAGGATTCCCCACGCTATTTTCAGCTTGACCAACCTGCAGGAGCTCGACCTTAAATCGAACAACATCCGAACCATAGAAGAGATCATCAGCTTCCAGCACCTCAAGAGGCTGACGTGCCTCAAACTGTGGCACAACAAAATCATCACCATCCCTTCCTCCATCGCCCAAGTCAAGTCTCTGGAGTCTCTCCACCTGTCCCACAATAAACTGGAGACCCTGCCCCCAGCCCTGTTCACGCTCCCTAAGCTGCGGCACTTGGATGTGGGCCACAACTCCATCACAGTGCTCCCTCCGGATGTGGGCCTCCTCCACAATCTCCAGCACTTAGCCATCAACTCCAACAAGCTGGAGGTGCTGCCCAAGCCTCTGTTCAGATGCACCAAGCTCAAGGCGCTGTGTTTGGGGAACAACGCGCTCACCGTGCTGCCGGAGATGGTGGGTCAGCTGGTGCAGCTCAATCAGCTGGAGCTGAGAGGAAACTGCCTGGACAGACTGCCTGTGCAGCTGGGAAACTGCCGCCTGCTGCGTAAAAGCGGCCTTGTGGTGGAGGACCATCTCTTTGAAGCACTGCCTGTGGAAGTGAAGGAGAACATCAGCAGAGAGAACAACGTGTCGTTTACCAGTGGCTTATAGCACACAAAGCATGACAAGCTTGCATAATGGATGTACGAGTAAACTCTTAATGTGTGTTGTTCACACCGGACGCGAAGCAAATCTTTTGTGCGTCGCGATTACATGTTAAATCAGTGCGCACACTTGCAAAAGCATTAATTGGGTTTTTACTAACTAATATCAGTATATTGTTATTACTGCATCATTTTGATACGTCTATTTAAATTAAATCAAGGCAAAATATGTTAATTTCGTTGTTGTTGGTAACTACATGAAGATAAGCCCCGCCTCCTCGCCAGTGGTATAGTTTGAGTGACGCTAGTAAACACAAATGATGCTGCGGTCAAACTCGCAAGAGTAACGTGATGCGGTTCTTCGCTTGGCGTCCGGTGTGAACGCACCATTATTGTCATAACAATGAAAATGCATTTTCTTGATTATTTTAATGAGTTGTCATATATATATATATATATATATATATATATATATATATATATATATATATAAATATATATATATATATATAAATATATATATATATATATATATAAAATGGTACAGAATTCTTTTCTTGTTGCTGAGTATGTAATTCGGCAACCTTTTTTTCATAGCTTTGAGTAATTAAACATTTTGCTTCTGTATGTTACTTCTCTATAGACCAAAACTGTTCACTCCAATGACACAGTATGTAGATTTATCATTATTGTTTTAGGTACTCAGGTATAATTGTAACCATGGGGAACAATCTTTTTGCCTTAACTGCTGCTACTTTTTTTTTTTAACAGTGAGGGCTTTCACAAACAAAAAGGCCAAAAATGAATATTTCATGTTTTCTTGTCAGTTTTTCACACAAAGAGACTTCAATGTAAGGGGACACAATGAAACACTTTTTTCTTAGTAGTTGTTTGAAATCATTTAACCTTTATTTTCCTCCATGTCTTGTAGCCAACCGATCGAGTTTAGAGTTGTGAAACTCAGGTGGAGACTTAAGCACCAGAATTGCCCCTTTACCTTACTTGTGTAGAGATTGTATACTAAAGGCTTATATTCATTTGCACATTGAAAACTTAATGATTTAAAGATCAGTGAATGTCCTTTCTGATAACATGTCCCAAGACCAACGTGAGCTGATAAAGGGAACTCTGTTGACTGTCTTTTTTTTTAAATCATATTTTGAAATTTGAAATGTGTAATAAAAACTGCGCACAGGTAAAACTGATTATTTCACCGATTCTTGTAATGACGTTAAACAATTTCTGCCTTTTAATGTATTTCTGCATACACCTATATATATATACAGTATTTATTCTTCAGAGCTGCTGTACCACCTTTGAGATCCTGCTCAAAGTTCACACCTTTATGGCACAATAAAACAAGATTTTAGAATGATGTCTAATTATTATTCAGCTACTTCAGGTGCACTCTGCTCAGCACTATAGCAGAAAGGGAAGTGAATAAATCAAGTGAGTTAATCCGAATAATTCCTTTTGACTCAGCAAGAAATACAGGAGGTGGAACTAATAACATTAACAAGCCTCTGTCTCAGGCATTATTGCAAAGCAGCAATTAATAATCATCGTATTAGTATTAGTATCGTTCTGTTTGATGGTAGTTCCTTTATTTCCTGTCAACAAAATAAGACATTTTGCTCATTTCCTCTTTTGGCTTTGTTGGCTGAATTCGGCCGCTGATCGTTTTTTAAACTGCCCAAAATGATAAAAAAATATATATATATATAGAAAAGGGCCCGAAATTCTCTCTCTTGGCACTTCAACCAATACTGATAGCTACATCTTAATATTAGATGTACACATTTACATACCCATATTCATTTTCATCTTTGGAGAGGGCACTAGGTCAGAAACCAATATATGGCCATTTCTGCCTCATAATATTAAGTCTGCACTTAAGCTGTGCACTATATTAGAGTTTAAAAGTATATACATAATTTAAAGATACAGAATACTTTTTGTAATATGAAGGCACAGCAATTAAATGTAAAACTTTGAACTGTTAAGAAGTTAATTTGGCGGGGTTCCCGGTCTATAAAACTGATTTTCTTGCAATGTAACTGTTGAAATGACAGCTTTTACTATAGTTTGGACCAAGACTCCTTATATTTTTTCTGTATGGACCATGATCAAAAGGTTTGCCCTCCCTGCTTTAGGGGCTCCATACAAAGGCCCCTAAGCCAACATTCACAGAGAATAGAATGTTCCCAACCATACAATGAACATTCAGGTTTAGAAATGTGAGCATATCAGTCCACGTGATGCGTTTCCAGCTCACTGATAGTAAAGAAGCGGCAGGGTAGGCTTAACCCACATAATCCATAATCTGTTTCACCTGGTGTCTAATGTTAACATGATAAAGATAGATAATTCTTGTGTTCATCCATCCATATGATCCTACAGAAGATATGTCGAATTAAGACTCCCTCCTGCCCATATGGGTCGGCTTTTACTGGAGACCTGATGATCTTCTGCAAACCTGTAACATTAGAGTTAGTCAGAGTGAGCGAGTGAGTCGTGGTGAGGAGGAAACAATAACTTCACTGTTTCTGTTGTGATCTTGTCGAGGGAATAGAGCAGGTCATGCACGTTATACGCGTATAACGTGTATAACCTTCTGTTCAACAATCAAATTGAAGCCTTACAGTAATAATAAGGAAACTTATCTAAGAACTGAAATTATGATGTTTCTGACCTTAACACTATCCTGGTTTTAGACATGTTAGCAAATACTGTTGCTCATTACATTACGCCAATGTACTCTGTTTGGATTGAATTACCTTAGATTAAATAGTTATTTTCGGTACGAAATTATCCATCCATCCATCCATCCATCTTCTCCCGCTTATCCGTGGTCGGGTCGCGGGGGTAGCAGTTCCAGCAGAGAGCCCCAAACTTTCTTTTCCCTGGCGACATCAACCAGCTCTGACTGGGGGATCCCAAGGCGCTCCCAGGCCAACGAAGAGATATAATCCCTCCACCTGGTCCTAGGTCTACCCCTTGGTCTCTTCCCAGCTGGACGTGCCTGGAACACCTCCCTAGGGAGGCGCCCAGGTGGCATCCTAACTAGGTGCCCGAACCACCTCAACTGGCTTCTTTCGACGCGAAGGAGGAGCGGCTCAACTCCGAGTCCCTCCCTGATGACCGAACTTCTCACCTTATCTCTAAGGGAGACACCAGCCACCCGGCGGAGGAAACCCATCTCGGCCGCTTGTATCCGCGATCTCGTTCTTTCGTTCATGACCCATCCTTCATGACCATAGGTGAGGGTAGGAACGAAAATGGCCCGGTAGACAGAGAGCTTTGCCTTCCGGCTCAGCTCCCTTTTCGTCACAACGGTGCGGTAAAGCGACTGCAATACCGCTCCCGCTGCTCCGATTCTCCGGCCCATCTCACGCTCCATTGATCCCTCACTCGAGAACAAGACCCCGAGATACTTGAACTCCTTCACTTGGGGTAAGGACTCATTCCCTACTTGGAGTGGACAGTCCATCGGTTTCCTGCTGAGAACCATGGCCTCCGATTTGGAGGTGCTGATCCTCATCCCAGCCGCTTCACACTCGGTTGCGAACCGATCCAGTGAGTGCTGAAGATCGCAGACCGATGAAGCCATCAGAACCACATCATCTGCAAAAAGCAGTGGTGCAATCCTTAGTCCACCGAACTGCAGACCCCCCCCCCCCACAACTACGCCTCGAAATCCGATCCATGTATATTACAAACAGGATTGGTGACAAAGCGCAGCCCTGGCGGAGGCCAACCCTCACCGGAAATGGGTCCGACTTACTGCCGAGGACCCGGACACAGCTCTCGCTTTGGGAGTACAGAGATTGGATGGCCCTGAGTAGAGACCCCCTCACCCCATACTCCCGCAGCACCTCCCACAGTAACTCCCTGGGAACCCGGTCATACGCCTTCTCCAAGTCTACAAAACACATGTAGACCGGATAAGCGTACTCCCAGGCCCCCTCCAGGATCCTTGCGAGAGTAAAAAGCTGATCCGTCGTTCCACGACCAGGACGGAATCCGCATTGTTCCTCCTCAATCTGAGGTTCGACAATCGGCCTGACCCTCCTTTCGAGTACCTTGGAGTAAACTTTCCCGGGGAGGCTGAGTAGTGTGATGCCTCTGTAATTGGCACACACCCTCTGATCCCCCTTTTTGAAAAGGGGGACCACCACCCCGGTCTGCCACTCCTTCGGTACCGTTTCCGACTTCCACGCAACGTTGATGAGACGTGTCAACCATGACAGTCCCTCAACACCCAGAGCCTTCAGCATTTCCGGGCGGATCTCATCCACCCCCGGGGCTTTGCCACTGTGGAGTTGTTTGACGACCTCAGTGACCTCCCCCCGGGAGATTGGCGTTGATCCCCCGTCATACTCCAGCTCTGCCTCTAACATAGAGGGCGGAGTTGTCGGGTTCAGGAGTTCCTCAAAGTGTTCCTTCCAACGTCCCAACACTCCATCAGTTGAGGTCAACAACGTCCCATCCTTACTGTACACAGCTTGGATGGTTCCCTGCTTCCCCCTCCTGAGGTGTCGGACAGTTTTCCAGAACAACTTTGGTGCCGCCCGAAAGTCCTTCTCCATGTCTTCTCCGAACTTCTCCCACACCCGCTGCTTTGCCTCGGCCACGGATGAGGCTGCTGCCCTTCGGGCCTGTCGGTACCTTGCAACTGCTTCGGGAGTCCCCCGGGATAACAAATCCCTGAAGGCCTCCTTCTTCAGTCGGACGGCTTCCCTGACCACCGGTGTCCACCAGGAGGTTCGAGGGTTACCGCCCCTTGAGGCACCTAAGACCTTGAGACCACAGCTCCCCACCGCGGCTTCGGCAATAGAGGCTTTGAACACCGACCACTCTGGTTCAATGTCCCCAACCTCCACAGGAATGCCCGAAAAGCTCCGCCGGAGGTGTGAGTTGAAGGCCTCCTGAAATTGGGCCTCCTCCAGACGTTCCCAATTCACCCGAACTACACGTTTGGGCTTACCAGGTCTATCCAGAGGCTTCCCCCGCCACTCGACCCAACTCACCACCAGATGGTGATCAGTTGACAACTCCGCCCCTCTCTTTACCCGAGTGTCCAAAACATACGGCCTCAGGTCCGATGATACGATTTTATACCAAGCTTAAATAAACATTTGTTTCACAGGTTTCAACATAGGTTTTTTTTCTTTTGATAACTTTAAACACTCAACCATATGAGCTTGTATGATGCCAGCATGAGATCTGTAATGGCCTAATGGCTTTCAACATTTTGTCAGTTTGAGCAAAACGAGCTGCAAGCCCCTAAGACCCTCTGTCTGTGGTAATTTAGTTCACAACAAATGCATATAGCAATATACAGAATGCAAGACAGATAATTATTAATGTTTTACTGAAGTAGTACTTATTTACAAGCATTTATTGTTTATTGGACACACTTAATCTGGGTCCTTATTCAGGAACAAGGAAAGCCTCAGAATTAGGATTTACTACGTGTCAACTGGTTTAATGCTTCTTATTTAAAATATATAGTTTTCTAAGCTTTATTACCAAAAGTTGAAATCCTTTCTTCTGGAGGAACCACTATGTCTATAATTTCCTTAACTTCATTAGGCCTATGCAGAAAATAACTTTATTATAACAGTTTTAGTGACTACAAAACATAATGAACATGAACAAATCCATTTGGAGGTCTGTATGATTCCCCTCTTAATGGTATTTAGAAAACAATTGCAATGTACAGAAGAATCTCCTCTTGCAGTATGCTGCCATCTGTCGGCAGGTGAATGTTTACCTGCTGTGTGTAGCAGTAGGGCCTGGCTCATTTCGTGGCATCTGCAGGCAGTGGCAAGTACTTCCGGCATCTGCCACAGAGGCCACAGATACCACAGAGCAGAGGCCTCTGTGGCAGTTGCCGGAAGTACTTGCCACTGCCTGCAGATGCCACTAAATGCGCTTGCTGTCTCTCGTTTGTAGGTGAACTAGCTTCACTTCTCACTCATTCTAATTCATTTACTTTCCCACAAAACAACCACATGATGAACCATCAGAGTAAAGCTCCACCAAACCTTTCAGCTAAAGGTGCTAAAGCAGCAGCTCCAGCCTTCAAGCAGCAGCAGCCGCAGCAAAGGTAACTGGAAGGTAACTTTAGCCCAGAGATTCGCTTTAAAAACTAAACGTAAGCTTAGCAACGCTAATATATCTGAGAAAGTGTTCCGGTTAACAATGGCGTGCAAGGTTGCTGGTTTGAATAGTTGGGAAACTGAGGGTGCATGCAATTATTATTAACCGCTACTTCGTATATTTTTTTAGCAATAAACTGTTGTGTGTAGCTATGTGGCTAAAGCTAACAACACAACATGCTAAGCCAGTTTAGTTTGCTAGCCTAACTTGTTTGTAGCCTTTATTTAACCAGGTGAAAGCCCCTTGAGATCAAAAGATCTCTTTTTCAAGGGTGACCTGCAGGACATTAGTTACACAACTTGTTGAAGTTAGCACAGATAAAACACCATTCTGCATTTACCTTGCAAAATGCAGGTTTTGTGACGTATTCTTTTACTGTTGTATTTACTTAGTCTTTAGTTGTGTGCTAATTGTTCACGTTGTCATCTGTTTTCTGTGATAAATAGAATACCCCAGGAGTTCAAAGAAGCTATGCTTCACATCCCAGTGAAGCCAGCAATCAACTCACAGCCGACATTTGCCACGGCTGCTAACGCAAAACCAGCAAAGAAACGTCCAGGTAACTTCAATGAACACACTTAGAAACAGGCACACAAGACGAGTTACTTGGAGTTTACATAAAAACGAACTATTTAGTATATCATGCTGCTGTATTTTGTTTACTGATATAACCATTCGCTGATTTGATTCCTTATTTTATGATTATTTTTGCAGACACTAAATCATCAAGTGAATGTTTCTTTTTCTTTTTTTAAATATATGTTTCGAATGTTATCACAGGGCATGAGGGACACTCATTGCACTTGAATCCCTAGGCCACTACATTGCCCCAGTCTGTATTTTATCTTTAGTCAGAGTGATTGTATTTGAGAGATAATACTGCAGCGCTTTAAAAAACACTGCACGTACACTGCTAAAGCATGTCATAGTTTTGGTTCTAAAAAGATATCAAGGGAAACCAGTCAGCTGTAGGAAAAGCTATTTCTGGGTTCCTTTTTCCATTTTCATATTTGGGGATTACTGTTCTTTTGTACATGTTATAAACAAACAACTTCACAATACTTTATTCAAATTTTTATTTGAACAAATATGTACCCTCTAGCAAATATTGTGCTTCCTGCGATTGGAATATTACACTACTATGATAACATGTTGCTTAATTGTGCAGGCCTAACCCAATCTGTCAAAAATAAATGATGTTCATTGTTATTCATATTTTTCTTATCATACAGCGCAAACCTCTGTTGATAAATGGAGGTCTTCGTTTCAACCATTAGGAGATGGAAATTACTCTATGGACGAAAGCAATGAAGGTTCACGAAGGTAAGCAGCCAGTGATTTCTACTGTAAACTAACAAAGTGTCAGGTAGAAAGTGATGTTCCCTGTAGTCACAATCCAGGACATCAAACATGTCAACCTTTTACTTTGTCTTGTTGTGACTTAATTGTTGAAACGTGGAACAGTTTCACTCAACCTCTTATTAGTTTTTTCTCATTCTAGAAGAAGTAATTGTATTTAATTGTGTTCCCCCAACAGCACATAACATTCATAGTGTATGTGTAAACATTAAGTGGTTAATAGTATCATGTCCTTACAGAAGATATAGTGCTGCAACTGACCATTATTTATATCATTCATTAATTGGTTCATTATTTTCTAGAATAAATGTTTGATTTTAAATGTCAGTAAATATATGTCCATCTCAGTTTCTCAATGTCCAAATGTCTTCAAATGTGTTGTTTTGTCATTCCAAAACCCAAAGGTTTTCACAAAGCAATGTATTCTGGAAACAGCAAGGATTCATCACTTTTGATAACTATCCAACCATAGCAAATCTAATATGATCTAGCTAATAGTAAATTGCATTCAACAAACACACTAACCCTTCTTTGTTCTCCCTCAGGGTTGAGATTTATGATCCTTACGATCCCGTCTCGTCAGACTCTGAGCACGAGATGCTACAAGCCCAAAACCGTAACCAGTCACCCCCGGATCAGGACAACCAACTAGAACATCAGCATTTGTCTCCAGGTCAAGACTGCCAGAAAAAACGCTGCTTTGCCTCAACCTTCATTGAGTCAGTGGGCATCAACATGCAGGACTTGAGCCCTGAAACTGGACCCAGCGAGGGTCGAGATCTCAGTCCAGATCATACACTACCTGACCATAGACTACCTGAGCGACAGGCTTATAGCCCCAGCACTGAATCACATGACATTTCAGGTTATGACTCCATGAGAAGACATCTGGACCACAGAGTGGACAGCCCTGACCGACTCATTCAAGACTCCTCCACCCAACACTTTCCTGCATCCTATGGAGAACAGCGGACCAACGGGGAGGAGGGGATCACAGTCCCAGAATACATGAGACAGGTATCAATAATAAAACTCAACAATCTGCAATGTTTGTTTTCTGGAGGTTGATGTTTGTGCAGTTTGTGTTCTGTGGCTTTAGGCCCATCTTCTTTTGTCACGCAATAAATATTGTCCCAGTAATAATTGCAATAAATTATATAATTGTCAGTGTTTTATGGTAAAGCAATTCACTTTTTATTATTATTATAATTTTTGTATACACTGGAATTGGAATGTGACTCTAAATATATAAACAACGTGCATTGTAACAACTTACTTGGTATAAATGATATACAACAATAGCACTGCTTTATCATTTGGCTTAAACTGAAGATGTTCCAACATCGTAGTTATGGACAATAAATCATTATTGTGTCGGGTCCAGTTGTAGACTTAAACAGCATACATGATCTGTTTGATGTGCTTTTCTATTATGTTGCATGATACTGTGGTACCCATAACAGCTCATTCTCTCCTGTGTAGATGACCAAAGTTAGATTATCCCCCCCCAGGCTACAGAGGGACTATCCACTTCCGTTGGAATCCAGGAGAACAGGTACATTTGTCATATGACCCACCATTTTAAGTAAATGTAGGAGAAGTCAATACAGGCGAACCAATTAAATTGCATGAATCAGCCTATGGGGTGTTTTGTTTGGAAACCTATTTGAATAAGCAAAACAGTACTTAATTATCGTGTTGTGTGCATGTATTTCCTCTGTAACCTCATAATTATTCTGTTTCTAAGGTTCTACTGGATTGGACCACGTTCCACCTTCATCTGATGTGCCAAGAATCAGGAAGTTGAGAATGATAATGGACACGTAAGAACTAAGGATACTGATGCACGATTGTTTAAATATGCTACACGTAGAGTATTTACATCACACTCACTGCAACACCAGCGACAAGAAATTACATGGTTATATATTTTTTTATATTGTCATCTGCCATAGTTTGGCTAAAATAGTGCACAAATGCAGAGCCTTTCAACCAACATAAAAATATGGCAGTGCAGCGTCAGCTTTTGCTGTATTAGGAGTAACATAAGAGGAGGAAATGCACACAACTTCATTCCTACGCTGATAGGAGAGTTGTTTTTGGCTGTCATCAGCTAAAGTTAGGGCTGGGCAATGCATACAAATATACACAACTACATATATACACAACTTGCTCTAGGTATGATGTTTTAAATGAATAGCGCAAACATCTAGTACAAATTGTCTTGTCAATTTTTTAAGCTGGCATGAGCTTTGGCCGCTTTTTCCCATGGCTGTCTCTCCCGCTCATAGACACACAACAAACACTCATCATAGCCTAAAAGTATGATGGTATGTTTTAGGTCATTTATCCAAGCCCTCGCTAAAAATTCAATGTAATTGCCAACAAAAAATCTTGTTCAGAGCTCCTTGAATAGCTAAGTGTATTGTATCTCAAATGTGTCACATTTGTTATAGGGTATAAACACTGGGTAAATGACCAAGTTGACAGAACATTACCGTTGTGCACACTTTTAATTCCAATTGCTTTAAAACGTTGTGACTTTTTGCTTTGGTACTTTGAATGTTAGCCACTGTAGTTGCCAAGCTTTATCCTAAACTGCCACTGAGCATGACTTGTTCTGATGCGAGAGCAGTGTTGAACTGATCTACGACTGACAGTTCTGTAGGGACAATCTCTTTGATTGTTTTGGAAACGGCTTTAAAACCTGATATGGAGGTTTTAACATGTGACTTAAATGTTAGAATGTTTTGGTTGTTAGTTTGGTATACATGGTTGTCACTTTAAGCTTGTATAAGATTATATACATGTTTATTTTGTGCTGTTAAAGGTCTGTTTTTTAGCAATACTAAATGTCATTATATTTTTCTTTTAGTATCCCCTGTGACATCTCCTGTGACCTTTGTGACGTTGAGTTTATCAATGGCTTGGAGCTGGATGATCACTTGGAGAGCAAGAGTCATTGGGACATCCTGGAGTATATCCAGCAGCACAATAACTATGATGATGTGACTATAGCCTTCATACAGGTACATAATACATAGTATGGCTAAATACATCCTATTGCCTATACCAAATGTTGGTGCATATCATTATTTTGTCTTCTTGGTGATGGAAGGTTTTTTTATTTCCGTAGGAAGTCATGCTGCATAAAAGCCATCAGTGCACCCGACCCATAGAGAGTAGTGCACTTCAAGGTAAATCTCTTCCAAACAACTTCGAATGACACACGATCTCTTATCAAAGTATTTTCTATTCCAGACAATTCAAGTCTAAATACAATCCGTTCTTTGTTTTGTCAGCTCTGCAGCAAAACGACCACATGACAAAGATTGAAATGTTCCACTGTGCAGCTTGCAGCGTCTTCCTATCCACAGCTGCTTCCTCAGTGCACGCTCACATCACCTCTCAGGAGCACCTCGTCAACACCAAGGTAGCACTGCTGTACGGTTGCACTGCTGTACAGTAGCATCACTTTTAAAGCTGGTATAGGCAGTGTATTTTATTTTAGGCATCATCAGGAAAGCATTTAAACTTTGGAGGATATTTATTTATTTAAATGGTCAGGGAGAAAACTAAATTCCTGAATCTTCTCTTTACTCGGTCTTCACGCTTTAGAAAATCTAGCCTGAAATCCACGAAAGATGTTTGCGACTCACAGGTCATTTCGGTTACAAATGCATGTGCACGTCCTTTCAGATAGTGAGAGACTGGTGCAACCACTGCCTACATTAAAAAGCAAACCCTTAAAAGGAAGACATATTTTTTTTATCAAAAAAAGAAATAAACAATATTTGCGAAATAATTTTACAGAAAGAAGAACATTTTGCGAAATAATTTAGTTTAAGTCTCACCATAGCCAAGGATTACAGATAAGCTACAGTTGGCAGAACTGCTACAGTTAGCAAAAAGCTAAAGTATTAGCAATGTTTTTTCTTAATCTTTAAAACACTTTGCTCACATGCATTTTCAAGCATTTGGACTACCTATGTTGTAAATGTATTATAACATCTATTGCACGTCTGTCCGTCCTGGGAGAGGGATCCCTCCTCTTCCATTTTCCCCCATTAACTGGGAGGGTACCCTTTTGGAAGATTTTCCTTGTCCGATGTGGGCGTCCAAGGACAAAGGGTGTCATATTCATATTCTGTACAAACTGTAAAATCCACTGAGACAAATGTACATTTGTGATATTGGGCTATATAAATAAACTTGAATTGATTTTAGCTAGCGAAGGCCTCGCTACGCAGGTTCTGTCGTCTCAAAGGTTACAGACCAACACATTTGCAAAAGAAAACGGACAGTAACATAACTATTGTTTTGGAGATGAATGACTGTGAATAACCATGCTTGTGTGGCAGGAGTAGCTTAGGACTGAAGGAAAAACTGCAGGATGAGGGCTGTATCTTCGAATTCTGGCATACCATGTTACATGGTACAAGTTACAACTAGGACTAAACTATGCTCGAAAGTTATTATGGGCTTTTTAGCCAATGATGCTAACGATAAACTGCCTACCCCAGCTTTGACAATTCGTTTTGTCTTAAATCTCTTTTTCTTTTGTCAAGTATAAGTGATGATTATAATTCTGATCGGATTTCTTTTTTTACTGAAGGATTTTCAGGTGGAGCGGAGACTTTCCTGCCTTGACAAAGCAGAAACCATTATGAAGAAGCTGAAACATCAGTTTGAACACTTCCTGGAGGTATTTTGCAAGAAACAACATTTCAAAACTATTCCAACTCAGCCAATGGCATCATGGAGAAATGTGTGAAGAAGTAAGAAATGAGGCCAGAAATGCAGGGAATACTTTATTGATAAATATCTCCTTCTCGTCTTTGCATTCTTATTTTGTTTCTTCAATTAAGTAGATAATTCTAATATTTTATGAATTACAGAAATAATCCCCTAAAGTTAAAAGCATGAACACTCACCTTACATTTTGTATATATGACATGTCACTAGAGACTGCTGGGATACTCTTAAGATTCGTTTAGTTTTTGGACCAAGAGACATGGACATACTTCACAATCTTAGCTAGCTAACATGCTAACAATATCGCTATGTTTAACATCATTTGAGATTTTCAATGTGGTATTATGTTGGCACAAGCAATATATTCATATTGACCAAGTCAGTAATCTGCTATTGAGTCCAAAAGAAACCGGTTATGAACTGGCTCTGTTTACTAATGCAAATAACAAGCTATTCTAAAGAGAGGTTTACAGCCTGTGGTCAGTCAGATGCTATATTACCTGATCAGATGATCTATTTTATACCAGCCATCTAAAAGATGCATTGCAACAAAAGAACACTTTTCGTCGTAAAATGATACCATAATAACGTGGTTCTGAAAAACATGTAAGTTATTATGTAGCTGACCCTTGTGTGGGTAAAGGTACATCTGAGGCCTGTACTACGAAGCCGGATTTTCGCTTAGCGAGCTAACTTCAGGGAAAACTCAAGGTTTCCGGTCCTACGACGCTGGTTCACTTCTTAGCGGGCTAGATCTCCATGGTAACTTATGCTGAACGGCTAGCCAGGGGCCTATACTAAGAAGCAGGATTTTCGTTTAGCAAGCTAACTTCTGGGATTTCCAGTCCTACGAAGCTGGTTCACTTTTTAGCGGGCTCGATAACTTATTCTGAACGGCTAGCCTGCGCCGGAGCAGGATAGGTTCCAGGATAAGAGATCAACTGTACGGAGTTCTTCTTCTTCTTTTTCTTCTTCTTTGCTTTAATGGCGAATCGCTTCCACTTGGAACATATCGCCACTATACTGTTGATTTATTTAATGTATAAACTGCCCATATTATTCATGTAGAACAGTTTTCACGTAAGCATGCACATTGATTTTATTTTTCATTGAATGTAACCGTTTCAATAAGGATAAATCTATTACAGGTTGAGGTAGAAACCATGGTGGAACAGCTGATAACAACAGTGTGCAGAGTTTAAAGCGGTCAAGTCATATTACAGGATAAATGAAATGGGCCTACAGTTTAAACTGCCGTTGCAGTTCAAATCACCGACTGTGTGAACGTGAAAATTAATGGAATATCACCTCCCATCTTCAGAGCAATCTGACTATTATAACATTAGCGTTAAGAAAGCTTACTTAAATATCTGCCACAACATAAGTAACCGGATCAAAGTAACATTACGTACAGTCCGCGGCACTGAGTGCAGACGTTGACGTGCCATTATCATTCATATCACATCATAATGTATCATATATTTCCTTATCAGCTTCTTGAGCCGTATCTGGCCGTGCAACACTCAGTGTCACATACTGTATGCAGAAGTATTATTTTTTTATTATTTATTATTATATGTAAACTGTATTCACCTTGCAGGTGACATACATATACATACATATTTACATTTAGTATACATACTCTAGTTCAGTGGTTCCCAAACTTTTTGTGCCCAAGGCACACCAAAGGACAAGTAAAAATCTCAAGGCACACCTATTGTGCAAAATAGCCCTTATAACACGTGTTATCACTCATATCATGTAAAATATCTGTAAATGTGCATAATTATTTACTAATGCCAAATAAAATGTGACAAAGACAACTATATTACTCATGAAATATTTATTAACGAAATATTTCAGAAATTAATTTTAAACTTTATCAAATTAGGCTTCATCAAAGCAGCAACACACTCATTTAAACCAGACAGGTCACAAAATTAAAAATGAGGCAAAGGAAACTCAGCAGAAATTCAGCACAGAGAACTGTCAATGCCAGGAAGCTGCATTGTCCATGGTCCTGAACTACAAATTATAAATGTAACATTTCAGAAATCAGCATTGCAACATGTGCTATTGTAAATATTTTGCCGACTTACAAATTAGTGAGATACATGTGCCTGTCGGGGCGCGCAGAATTTTTTAATCCTTGGTGGCACTGAGGAGAGGGCCACTCGCAAGTCTTGTTCAACAGAAAGCCGTGACCTCCTGTTGTTCTTCATGTCAATCAGAGTAGAGAACGCCAACTCCAGAGCTGGGGTCGTTACTAAAAAAATGTAATATATTACATATTACTTTAAAAAAAGTAATATATTACACTACTTCGTTACTATCTACATAAAGTAACTCGTTACTTTACTCGTTACTTTACTCACCGAGCACGTACGAACTGCGCATGCGTGAGTGGTAGGGGTGTAACGGTACACGTACCCGTACCGAAATTATTCGGTACGGGCCCTTCGGTTCGGTACACGTGTGTACCGAAGTGTACCGAACGCATATAACGTTAAACGTAAAAAATTGAGAACGTGAACAACTTCTTGGAAGTAATCTCAGGTGCTGCGTCGCAGCATTCAGAGTAATTTGCTCCCATTGTGATCAACGCGTCATAGAGCGAGCAAGTCATTTCATTGGACGAGCTGGTCAGAGGGATGCGTTCAAATGTAATCAGTAATTTGAGGAACTGTCGAAATGGCGAACGCAGATAAAATTGAGCTCGAAAATCCTCCAGCATCATTGAAGTCTCCGGTTTGGGAACATTTTGGTTTCGCAGTTACGAACAAGGATGACGGACAAAGACAGGTGGACCGAACCAACGCTGTTTGTCGGCATTGTTCAACTAACATTGGTTACGCGGCTGGCAATACATCAAGGTTGCACACTCTTGAAAAGGCATCACCCGAACGTGAATATCACCGGTACCAAAAGACTGCAGTGCAAACCCAACTCCCGCTAGCATGTAGCCTCCACCACTCGCAGAGAGTTCAGACCGAGCCAGAGCTATTACAAACGGCAAATATCCTTATGTTGCCATGTTAGCAAAGCGCTACCTGGCTGTATCTGCTGCCTCTGTCCCTAGCGAGAGGGTGTTCTCCACAGCAGGAGACATTGTTAGTGCCAGCAGATCTGCCCTTTCGGCAGCAATGTGGACAAGTTAATCTTTCTTTCTAAAAACATGAAAATACAATGACAAGCAAGTCCTAATGTCAAACTGGCTGCTTAGGTACTAGTACAGTACAGTTCAAATACAGATTATTTCAGTTCATCGAAAAGCTGCACCTTAATGTTTATTTTATTTTATATTTATTTGAGTGAATATTCATAGTTTAATAATAATTAAAAACCCTAAACTAATAGTTTATGTTTTGTGAGTACTAGTACAGTAAAGTTCAAATACAGATTATTTCAGTTTATCGAAATGCTGCACCTTAATGTTTATTTTATTTTATTTTGCATTTATTTGAGTGAATACATTATTCACAGTTTAATAATAATTAAAAAAAAATATGTTATGTTTTGTGATAATTTTTTCTGCTGTACCGAAAACGTACCGAACCGAACCGTGACCTAAAAACCGAGGTACGTACCGAACCGAAATGTTTGTGAACCGTTACACCTAGTGCTGCGTACCGGTACGCCGAACCGGTACTGGACTTGTAAAAAGTTTCGGTTCAAGTCCGGTTAAAACCGGAACGTCAGGAACCGGTACTTGGACTCGCAAAAAAACTGGCACTTACGTATATTCTGGTGTCTGTGGTTATTTAAACATTCCCTGATGAACGTTATTCAGTGTCAATAAATGAGTGCTAATCCCAGTGTGCTCAGTGTACAACATCACATGTCATTTCACCTTCGATTCACGGTTTGAAAACGTAGCGTTTCGCCACATGCTAATGCTAACCGGAAGTGAAGACTTTTCAGAATAAAAGTATTAAGTAAATAGTGTGAACTTCCGGATTTTCAGAATAAAACTGATTTAAATTAAATAGTGTATTTAATTCAAAATTACGCCATATCAACATTGATTTTAATTTCTAACAGTATGTATGTACATCACTATGTATGTAGTATACTGTATAATGTAAACATGTAGAGTTGTAGAAAAGACATGGTGTACAGACAGTACAGTACACTCTGACTGTACAGTCACTACAGTGTATACTGTATAGTAGGTGTGTAACAGTGTAATGCGTATAGTCTACTCTACACTCTACCTTTCAGCAACGTTTTAGGGATTGAGGCTCAGTCAGCTCACTTCATGCCCTCAAGAGGCATTTTGTTTAATATTTTTTCTTATTTTATTTTTATTTTTCAACCTAGGAGAGGTTTTCCTACGTTTTCCATGAAAAAATATGTCTGAGGAGTGTAGGGTTTGGGAATTATGGCAAGTTTAAAAAAAATTTGGGGGAGAATTTCGAGCTGTCCTGCACTCTATTTTGAGGAGGGGGGTAGGAGCGAAGGGGCGGAGCTATCGGAACGACGAGGCTCGGGTCAGTCACACAATCACAGCCACAGTCAGGTCGAACCGGATGACTGCAGGGCTAACGGTTCGTGTCGCTACCAGTCCGCTGACATGGCGCGTCAATCAACGGTAAGTTTTGCCCATTACTTGCCCAGTATTATTATTGTGATTGAGGATTAAATCTGCTTTGAAGACCACCGTTTTATATCGTGCAGTTTAGCGGCAAAATAACGTCAGTTAGCCAGCTAACGCTAGCTTTGTTGAGTTTATGCTAGCTAAACAAGTAGTGGTTGTAGTCTACAGCAGTAATTCATATATTATAGCCTACTGCTTTGGCACTAACGGTTGATAACCGTTTATGAAAATAAAACCAATTGAACTGTGCTGAAATAATGACGAGTTTTATAATTGTCTTGGGCTCCTGCTGTGTTTTTAAAGCCTTTGTAAATTATCCATGCTATTTTCTATTTAGAATGAAGACTTCAGAATCTTAAAATCCCGTGACGTTTGTATGCAATTGTGCTAAATTCAACTCTGGAATCAAGCAAATATTAATATGTTTGCATGACATTAGTTATTTATATTTTGCCATCACTTAATGATACGTTTAATACATTTAAGTCAAGCTAAGGTACATGTGATGGTAGCTAGTTAGTGCTCTTACCTGTGATGCCTCCTCCAAACAGCATAATAACCAGACTGTATCGTTACAATTACAAGTACCAGTTCTAGATCCTTGACTTTAGACAAACAATTCAAGAGACAAAATGTATTTAAAGACCAATCTTTATTTGAAGCTGCCTCTTAACCTGATATATTAGTTATACAGTAATAGTATTGACAATCTAAAAAAACTGAGCAACTCAACAGTCAACTTTATATTTCTTATTGTCCAAAGCATTTATTATTTTCATTTTCCCCCTCTGATATTCAGTGTGGATGGATTGAGACAGCGTGGTGTCCAGAGAGCTGCTGAGACTTCAGAGAGAAACCTCCGTGTGATGGACGTCCTGTCTGTTGGTTTGGAGAGGACTGAGGGTCTTTCCTCAGCGAGGAGGACCAGGCCTGATGGAGGAGCCCATGCTGGGCATAGCCGATACCAACTGCACAGGCCTAGTCTGTCACTTTATTTGACTAAATGTGTGTACTTATACATTTAATAGGTTTACACCTTCTGTCCATATGTGCTTTTTATTTAAAACATGTTTGATTAGCTTTTGGTTCACATTTCAATAAATTGTATTTGTATTCCTTTCGTCCATTATTCTTACTGAAAATGTTAGATTCCACATTCACATCTGACTGAAGATTGGCCCTATTTATTTGTGATGTTGCAAACTCTGCAGTACAAGGCACAAGTGATGTGAAGCTCATAAAGTGAGGCAAATAGAAATAATCAGTTGATGGAGTGTAGATGTGGAAATAGATGCATCTCATCAGCTGACTATGTTTTTCGCCACACTTTATAAGCCTGACTATAACCACCCCTTCTCTGAGGTGCAGGCAGCGTCACAAACAAATGATGGTCCTGATAGACTACACAAATATTCGGTGTGCAGATCTTTGTTTTCACAATAAAAGTAGTTTCTTAGTGAATGTCCTGTACTGGTCTTAAAATCTCATAACATCAGCTTTTAATGTTCCTCTTGGATGTTCTTCTTGACCCTCAGAGAAGGAGAAAATGTTGAGTCGTGTCTTTCAGGCATGTCCTTTCCTAACAAAAATGACAGGAAACATAAAACATATTATTGCAGAACAAGTGTGTTATTTATGAAAGAGGTGTGTTTAGGGACTGTAGATATAATAATTTTTTAATTGTAATCAGATTATGAATGAACAGTATGAAGTTCATCAACATTGAAATATATGTTAACTTATTATCAAAATAGTATTTAACTGTTACAAAACGTAGTGCAACTGTAGAAGCTTGCTGTTGTCTCACTGAAAGAATAACTTTTACCACGTTTTTTCAGACAATATTGAGAGATAAATAGTAGTAGTTCTCACTATGTGTTAAATAGCTTTGCCTTCAATACATTAAATTAGAAAGCTGACAAAGTCATATTGCTTGTTAACATCTAAATGTAACCTTTTGCATGGAAAAAACCCTCAACTTAACTGATGTGAAGGTGATCTAGTATTTAGTATTGTTTAATGGAATGTATATCAGTGTATTAAAGTCAATACTTCATTTATTTAAACCAATATCTTTCTTGATTCTTTGTACAGTATGAAAAAAAGAGTCTTTGTACCTGTGCTGAAGTTCACTGCTGTGAGGAGTCCAGTTCTGTCTCTCACTCTCTGGTCCAGCCTGCCTGCATCACCTGGACACCTTAAACAAACGGATATATATGTAAAGTACCATGTGTACAAACAATATCACTTCTTCTCTTCTGTTGAACATGTTGGATTGTGTATTGTCCGAGTCAGGGTCCTTTTTATTTTACTGTAACTTTGGAAGTTGTGTTACCGATGCTTACTGTTTATTTGATATCAATTTGGTAATACATAAAAACAACAAGGTTTGGGTTTGTTCTTCAGATATGACTGACGTTAACGTGTAAGCTCAATAATGAACTCCAGCTCAACCAACCATATTGTAATATCTAAGTAATCATCTTGAAATATGACATTAATAATTGTAATATACACACATCTTATTGTGAGGTTGATTTCACATACACTACTTCGACGTTAGCTAAACAGAAAAGAGCATGAATAATTTACAAAGGCTTTAAAAACACAGCAGGAGCCCAGGACAATTATAAAACTCGTCATTATTTCAGCACAGTTCAATTGGTTTTATTTTCATAAACGGTTATCAACCGTTAGTGCCAAAGCAGTAGGCTATAATATATGAATTACTGCTGTAGACTACAACCACTACTTGTTTAGCTAGCATAAACTCAACAAAGCTAGCGTTAGCTGGCTAACTGACGTTATTTTGCCGCTAAACTGCACAATATAAAACGGTGGTCTTCAAAGCGGATTTAATCCTCAATCACAATAATATTCGAAGTAATACTGGGCAAGTAATGGGCAAAACTTACCGTTGATTGACGCGCCATGTCAGTGGACTGGTAGCGACACGAACCAGCCCCGCGGTCATCCGGTTCGACCTGACTGTGGCTGTGACTGTGTGACGGCCCCTACACACGCCGCCGCTTCAACGATTCTGCCCATTCACTTTGAATGGGGTGACGTCACAATTCGCCGAACTGCATTGTGGGAGCAAAGCGTAGCTTCTCTCGCGGTGCTAGCTGCAAAAGTAGAGCAATGTTCTACTTTTGCCGCCTCGACGGAGGCGTCAGCCAATCAAATCCCGCGTATGCAAATCTGACAGTACAAGCGCTAGCCAATCAAACCGCGTGTATGTTGGGAGAGCCAGACCGCAGTTATTTCCCATATGTCAAAAAAATGGAGGAGAAAATTATCGTGGCGGTAGGGAATCACCCGGTACTATATGACCAGTCCCTCTTTACATACAGGGATACAAACCGGAGGAGCCAGGGGGGAGGTGGCAGGGACAGTGGGTGAAACTGGTAGGTTTTCGCCTGTTTGGGGAGTTTATATCCAGTGTACTTCGTTTGAATGGACAGCTAGCAAGCATAGACAGTATATTTAGCCAGCATGGATGTATCATGAATGCTTTGCTTTGTATGTCCGGGGCGGGACATTCATGTGATTGGTTGTTGGTCGCGTTGCTCGCGTTGACTCCCCAAGCTCAAGACACGCCCACCGCCAAGCGGCAACGCACGCCGCCGTGTGTAGGCTCCGTGACTGACCCGAGCCTCGTCGTTCTGATAGCTCCGCCCCTTCGCTCCAACCCCCCTCCCTCCCCCCACATCTACAGGTGAAAATTACTTTTGCGACACATTTATCGCAAGAAGTGTAGCAAAAGTCAAGACGGCAGATTCGTCGATTTATACTGCCCAGAGCAGATTCGTCAAGTTGTAATGACTGATTTGAGAGGTTGTAGGGGTGTAACGGTACACGTACCCGTACCGAAATTATTCGGTACGGGCCCTTCGGTTCGGTACACGTGTGTACCGAAGTGTACCGAACGCATATAACTTTAAACGTAAAAAATTGAGAACGTGAACAACTTTTTGGAAGTAATCTCAGGTGCTGCGTCGCAGCATTCAGAGTAATTTGCACCCATTGTGATCAACGCGTCATAGAGCGAGCAAGTCATTTCATTGGACGAGCTGGTCAGAGGGATGCGTTCAAATGTAATCAGTAATTTGAGGAACTGTCGAAATGGCGAACGCAGATAAAGTTGAGCTCGAAAATCCTCCAGCATCATTGAAGTCTCCGGTTTGGGAACATTTTGGTTTCGCAGTTACGTACAAGGATGACGGACAAAGACAGGTGGACCGAACCAAAGCTGTTTGTCGGCATTGTTCAACTAACATTGGTTACGCGGCTGGCAATACATCAAACTTGCACACTCATTTGAAAAGGCATCACCTGAACGTGAATATCACCGGTACCAAAAGACTGAAGTGCAAACCCAACTCCCACTAGCATGTAGCCTCCACCACTCGCAAAAACTTCAGACCGAGCCAAAGCTATTACAAACGGCAAATATCCTTATGTTGCCATGTTAGCAAAGCGCTACCTGGCTGTATCTGCTACCTCTGTCCCTAGCGAGAGGGTGTTCTCCACGGCAGGAGACATTGCTAGTGCCAGCAGATCTGCCCTTTCGGCAAGCAATGTGGACAAGTTCATCTTTCTTTAAACAACATGAAAATACAATGACAAGCAAGTCCTAATGTCAAACTGGCTGCTTAGGTACTAGTACAGTACAGTTCAAATACAGATAATTTCAGTTCATCGAAAAGCTGCACCTTAATGTTCATTTGATTATATTTTATATTTATTTGAGTGAATATTCCTAGTTTAATAATAATTAAAAACCCTAAACTAATAGTTTATGTTTTGTGAGTACTAGTACAGTAAAGTTCAAATACAGATTATTTCAGTTTATCGAAATGCTGCACCTTAATGTTTATTTTATTATATTTTGTATTTATTTGAGTGAATACATTATTCACAGTTTAATAATAATTTAAAAAAATATATGTTATGTTTTGTGATCATTTTTTCTGCTGTACCGAAAACGTACCGAACCGAACCGTGACCTAAAAACCGAGGTACGTACCGAACCGAAATGTTTGTGAACCGTTACACCCCTAAGAGGTTGTAATAACCAAGTTGCAGTTGTAATGGAAAATATATTTAAAAAATATGTATTTTTCTGCAAGTGAAAATTTCATCACTAACTTTTTTTTTTCTTCTGTGACTTCAAATGTGGTTCACAGTTACGTGGATATTTTTATACAAGTGTACATTTGGTTCACAGTTACGTGGATATTTTATACAAGTGTAAATGTATGCACAGTGCACACAAGCTCAGATTTTTTTTCTGCAAGTGCTCACTTCAGCTTTTACACGCTCTCGCATTTTGCACCATATCTACCATCATACTTTAAGTCATGGATGTTTCAAGTTTAATGTCTTCATATTTGTCTAATATTATAGTTGACTTTTCATTCAGGAAGTATGACGCGCTGCGCTGTCAGTACGCTTGTCCATGTTTGTGATTGGTCGAATGCTCCAAATACCACCCCTTTCATGTGAACGCGCACCCAACTAGATAGGGCAAAGCAGCTGGCTTGAGTTAACGAGTTGATAACCAGCGTCGTAGGACAGTTTAGCGAGAGCGCGTTTGTTTTGGATTAGGTAAACCGGGTAACTCAAACATATCCAGGTTAGGTTGAACCGGCTTCGTAGTACAGGCCTCTGGTGTTTGAGCTATTGTTTCTTTAAATATACAACCTACTGTATAAAGTAAAAATAGTAGCACATTACAGCATGTTAAAAAAACACTGTGCATGTAAGATAAGGTGAGATTGCGCTTTTTATTTATGTCGATATGGCATTAAAATATATAAGGGACAGTAAACCAAATCTTTCCAAGTAAAACAAAAGAAATGTACACATCTTACATTATAACACTAGGAAATAGTACCAACTAAGGCTAATAAAAAGCTGCTGATACCAATATCTTAAATGGGATTGTTTTAGTATCCTTTGCTCCTCCTTACTGTTTTTTTTATCTAAAAGTAGCAATACAAAATTGTAAAAAGTACTCCGTTACCAGTAAAAGTCTTGAATTCAAAATCTAACCAGTACCAAAAGTAAAAGTACTTGTTATCCTTAATGCCCCATTTCACGATCACACATTTCTTTGATGAAATTGTGTCTATAACAGCTCGTAAAGTTGCCATTTTTTTCTCCAGGGTGGCAGCCCATTTGAATGATGCGAACCAATGGAAGTCTCCAAAAGACAGCTGATGAAGAACCCTGGAGTTAAACCACTATCACCACCCGTAAATGCTGCATTTGAGTGGTGTATTGCAGAGTCATTCAGGATTTGTCTGAATAAAGAGTCTCATCTTGTATCAAGGTTTGTTCCCTTTGTCACACATTGTCTGTCACATTTGGTTAATGTTATCTACAGGACCCCTAGTGCATCACCATTTGAGCCTTTCAAGAGGACAAAGTGTGTAGTATTATTCATTTACAGATATAATGTTTTTTTATATTTTGTGTGGAAAAAAAAAGATTGAAAAAGACAACTTGTTTCTTGTTTTCTTTTATTTAGAACAACACAAATGTTTTAAGCATTGTATCTGAGTGATATAGTACATTTAAAATAAAATTATTTTCAAAACAGTATATTCAAACATTAAATATAGGTGACATGTATGAAGGGCGTCGTCAGCACCGGCTGTGCTTTAAGTCTTTTTTTTCTTAACCACCTTCAGTTTTAATTTTGTATTTGTAATAAAAACAATGCAGTTAACTGAAATACTATTTTTTTTAAAACCACTTTCTATGCATTACAAGTTTGTAGACATTTTCTTTTTGTTCTTGTAAAGTAGCTCATCTTTCCACTCGGGATTCGTGGAAAAGTGAGCTTTCAGATGCCATCATTTTCAGTGGGAATATTCATCTCACTCACGCTGTGGCCTGGAAACAGAGACTGTGGGCTTGGACATGTTGCAATACAACAACATGAGTTTAAGCATCTTTTAAAGAGTGAAATTGATACAGAAGAGAGGTGCTCCCAAATGTTGACAAAAACGGAAACCATGAAAAATCTGAGGTAAAGGTTGTCTTGGATTCCACACTACATTACTGCATAAAACAAAATAGTGTGTCCGTTTGAAAGTGTATTTCCAAAAAATGAACCATGTAAAAACAACAAAAGGTAACAATATCCAAATAATTAAAAAAATCTTCTGTCCAAACATGTACAATATCTCTCCATCATTGACCAATGATTTACTTTTAGCCAGTATTTCGACTAAAAGAGAAAAGAAAAGTGAAAACATCCAATGTACATACACATAGTCTAGTGAAATCTAAAAAGGTCCCCGTTGGCTTCATGAGGCAGCGTGTGTGGCTGTCAGAGAGCTGTCTTGGTCAGTCTTGAAAGTTGAGGGGTCCCTGGGCAGCGAGGTGACCTCCATCATGCCCAGCCCAGTGTGAGGGACACTAGTGTTCATAATGTGTCTCTGTAAGTGTTTAATCCAGTCCTCCTGCACCGACAAGGGACCCTGGAAGACGAGGTCACAGAACCTGCAGAGATCAAACATTGAAAAAGATCATTAGATATTACACAGCTTAGATGAACACTGAATTCTGATCTGGTCCTTTTGGAAATTCTGCAGTCAAATCTTTCTCGATAGTAGACCGCTGATAAGGATAACAGAATATTGCTAGGAATAGCAGACTGTTGCTAAGGACGCTCTGTTCAAGGGACCATGTGTCACAGAAAGATGTCCAGACAATTTTACGTCGGTAAACACATTAGTTTCCCGTTTTTGAATATTAATTTTTTATCCATATTGGCTTAACTGTCACCAGTCCAAAAAGAAGAAAAAAGGAACAACAAAAATGGGACTTGGATAGTTACAGAAAACCTCGACCAGTACTGCCGTTATTTCAAGTTGCATTGCTGTCGGCACAGTTCCAGCCGTTGCTTCACAGAAGAATTACTATTTTTTCTTAGCTGAAGCAATACAACAATCTAATGCGATCAATAACCCGACAGGATAATCTAAAACCCCTCTTCTCCTATTTGGAGTACATTCTTCACAATCATTGTTTTAGAACTTAAAAGGTATCCTATTATACTATTTTTAGGCATATATTATGGGTCTTATATATAAAAATATATAAAAAACATGTCTATGATGTGTTTTGCTCAAAATACCAAACCGATCATGCATTTTAGACATCCCTCATATCCCTCTGTTTCAGCCCTGTAAGAGAACTTCTGATTCGAGGAGGGGGAGTTAATGCCTGCTCAGAATTCTACGGATATACAGCTAAATGCTCCCGTGATTGAACACCATCATGTTCCAAACCACATCAAGGATTATTTCTGAAACAGTATGGAGCTCAATTGCTTTTGTTCTTGCGGGTTTACCACAAGGTGAGTTCATTTTTTATGTCCTGCTTTTTTACACATACTGGCCGTTTCTCAATGTCCAGTACACATGCTGCAGAGCCACTATTTCAAGTATACTACGTCATCGAGTGGCGCCGAATGCTGGGCATTTAACATGCATTTAAACAGTCCTTCGGCACCACTCGATGACGTAGTATACTTGAAATAGTGGCTTTGCAGCAGGTTTACTCGACATTGAGAAACGGCCACAGTCTTCAGTACAGGTTAGCTCTGAGTGTTAGGGATGCTTGCTAATGTAAACAAAGACCATATTACGTCACACATATATATTTATGTATAAAAGACATCAAAAAGTGCATTTTGCAGGATAGGTCCCCTTTAAAGAAAATGGCTGGCAACAGAAGCAAACAGACCACAACAATATTTTGACAGCGGTCTGTTGGATTGCAAACACGATGATGTACGCCAGGGGTGGGGAACCTCCGGCCCCCGGGCCGTATACGGCCCGCGAGACCATTTGGTTTGGCCCTCGAGGTAATTTATAAACACACGCAAAAAAGAAAAAAATTAAAGAAATCTAGACCGCAAAATAATTAAACAGGAGAGTGCCTGTTTTTCCTGGCAACGGTCATGTTCCTTAAACACAACACGAGCCTAACGTGTCACCACGTGGTATATGTCTCGTCTGACAGGGGTGCAGTGCTGACGGAGAGCACCAGAACCACTCCGGGACTTCAAAAAATTGCAGTACCCATAAGTCCGTAGGCTACACATGCTGCAGTTTTTGCGTGGCTGTGTCTTAGTTGTAAGCCCAGTGGCGATCTGTTCATCTGTCATACTGATCATACAGTCAATAACTTTGTTGTTATTAGCATCTGGTTATCTAGCTGTGCTAACGAATATAAGAAGCTTTTTCTCCAACCAGTGAGGTAAAGGCACATCTTTATATGATCATTATCGTTATCAAAAAACAAGAGAATAAAGTAAACGGATATAAAATACATATAGTATTTTATACCGGTTTACTTTATTCAGTAAAAAAAAGTTATTAATAAACAAGAATACAGTTTGAAAGGAGAGTGATTTGTAAAATATCCATAAAGAAAAAGTAAATCTGCTTACAGTTCTGTTTCATATGGGTGTTGAGAGATGTATCCATAGATCTCTTCATTTTGCTCTCAAAGTGCACCAGATTGATGCTTTCAACTTCAATATTAAAAAAAAAAAAAACCCGGACCCCCCTAGAGGAGGTTAGGTCCCCCCCACTTAAATCATGTCCATGGATAGGAAACTAAATACATTTGCACACATCTTGTATCCATATCTTTCTGTTTGGTGGTCATGCCACACCGTGCACGTGAATGCATGCGCGAGTCATAGCAAGATATCTGGATTAAGAGGTTGCTTTTTCTTTGCACAGCATGAAAGAAAAGGCCAAATGAATGTGCTGTGATTTTTAAGCAGAGGTCAATCATTTGTACGGCCCTCGGAGGATGTTGAAAATATTGAAATGGCCCTTGAGAGGAAAAAGGTTCCCCACCCCTGATGTACGCTATTAAAACATAATATCCAATATTATAAACTATATACAAAAATTACCTGCAGGTGAGTCTGTACATTTCCTCTGGAGTTTGTGGTAAGGGCAGTAGCTTCTTCTTTGAGCCAGGCCTTGAGCGGTACCTCCTTGCTTTGCAGTCAAATGCTGGGAGACAGAACAAACTTTTTTAATGATCAGCACTAGCCTTGCAAATTCAATACCCAGATTGGATGTGTGGACATCATTAGCTCTATCTTTATTCATCATTAATATTCTGGCTCTGTGTCTCAACAGTATTGGCCAATCCAGTGTCACTAGGACCAAAAGCCTAACATATACAGTGGGGCAAAAAAGTATTTAGTCAGCCAGCAATTGTGCAAGTTCTCCCACTTAAAAAGATGAGAGGCCTGTAATTTTCATCCTAGGTATACCTCAACTATGAGAGACAAAATGAGAAAAACATTTCTATGGGGTTGAGATCTGGAGACTGGCTAGGCCACTCCAGGACCTTGAAATGCTTCTTACGAAGCCACTCCTTCGTTGCCCGGGCGGTGTGTTTGGGATCATTGTCATGCTGAAAGACCCAGCCACGTTTAATCTTCAATGCCCTTGCTGATGGAAGGAGGTTGTCACTCAAAATCTCACGATACATGGCCCCATTCATTCTTTCCTTTACACGGATCAGTCGTCCTGGTCCCCTTGTAGAAAAACAGCCCCAAAGCATGATGTTTCCACCCCCATGTTTCACAGTAGGTATGGTGTTCTTTGGATGCAAGTCAGCATTCTTTCTCCTCCAAACACGTCTAGTTGAGTTTTTACCAAAAAGTTCTATTTTGGTTTCATCTAACCATATGACATTCTCCCAATCCTCTTCTGGATCATCTAAATGCTCTCTAGCAAACTTCAGACGGGCCTGGACATGTACTGGCTTAAGCAGGGGGACACGTCTGGCACTGCAGGATTTGGTATGGTGGTAGCCTTTGTTAATTTGGTCCCAGCTCTCTGCAGGTCATTGACTAGGTCCCCCCGTGTGGTTCTGGGATTTTTGCTCACCGTTCTTGTGATCATTTTGACCCCACAGGGTGAGATCTTGCGTGGAGCCCCAGATCGAGGGAGATTATCAGTGGTCTTGTTGTATGTCTTCCATTTTCTAATAATTGCTCCCACAGTTAATTTCTTCACACCAAGCTGCTTACCTATTGCAGATTCAGTCTTCCCAGCCTGGTGCAGGTCTACAATTTTGTTTCTGGTGTCCTTTGACAGCTCTTTGGTCTTGGCCATAGTCGAGTTTTGAGTGTGACTGTTTGAGGTTGTGGACAGGTGTATTTTATACTGATAACGAGTTCAAACCGGTGCCATTAATACAGTTAACAAGTGGAGGACAGAGGAGGCTCTTAAAGAAGAAGTTACAGGTCTGTGAGAGCCAGAAATCTTGTTTGTTTGTAGGTGACCAAATACTTATTTTACCGAGGGATTTACCAATTAATTCATTAAAAATCCGACAATGTGATTTCCTGGATTCTTTCCCCCCCATTCTGTCCCTCATAGTTGAAGTGTACCTACGATGAAAATTGCAGGCCTCTCTCATCTTTTTAAGTGGGAGAACTTGCACAATTGGTGGCTGACTAAATACTTTTTTGCCCCACTGTAAGTGTAATTATCTGTGCCTGCAGGAAAAGTAGGCCCTGAAGGCTTTCTGTTTCAAAAAGGTTGTTCCTCCAATGGATGCACCCATGAAGCTCCACAATTAAAATCGTTACAATATTTTACTTGCTGATGCCATTCTGGATCTTTATCTTGGGGAGGACACAAATAACCACCGGTACACTCATTACAACTATGATGTGGTCCTCACAACCTCTTGTGGTATCCGGCACTACAGACAGTTTTGGCTTCATCTGCTGAGAGTTTGAGTTATCTGTCTGAGATGTCAACTGACATAACAATACAGTGAAGGTGAATAGATTTCATTTGTCAAGTTACATTGAACACATTTCTGCCAGTGGATCCTTGCTCTTTCACTGATTGACATTTGGTGTTAGAGTAAAAAGAAGACTGCTAGCTAGACAATATGGTTAGAAACACTGAATGTTTTGACATTTTAGAAAATAGTTTTAAGAGGAAGGATTAGGTTTAAACGATAGAAATGATGTGCTTTGCTGAGAAAAAGTTAATATTAGCATAACTGTTTGTTTAAGAAAAATCTCAACAGGTTATCATTAAAAAAGTTGATCGAATGTAGCATTCTACAATCTCAAATGACTAACTTGTGCTCTAAAAATGGCTGTTCATTATGTCTTCAACTTAAACTGTTGCTGATGGCACTTACCGGTTCCGTCAAGTACGGCATTCCTTTTTCGTTTTGCATATGCCCGCAGGTGATTAGACAAGCTAACACCACTGTGGAAAGTTGCATTGCAATGGACACACATCTTCCTATTGAATTCACCTTTCTCTGTAAAAAGACAAAAAATACAAAGACAAACAAATAAGTTGAAGTATAACATGGTCATGCTGATTTGTTAGTGGTATTGAATCTAAATTCAATCATGTAAGGTTCATAAAATGTATAAAAGCTGTCCTATAATCCTATTGTTAAAAACCCTGCATGCATAATTACTGCTATTAAAGTTTTGATACAGAAATAATGAGATTATTTTTGCATTATTATATGCAAAATGCTCCTCAGTTTTGGCCACAAAATCAGAAGGATTTTTGGCAATGTCATTTTAAGCCTTTATGCTGATGACACCACACTTTAACAACGCTTTCCATCTGATGTTTGTTTCTCATATATTTGCATTAAACTGCAAACTTCATTTTAAATGGGTCAATTTGCATTGGTTTGCCTCTAACAAGCCATCAAAAGCTGAGACAGGATTCTTTTTCCAATAGCTTATTTCTCTTAAATGTACAAGTGAGGTTATACTTTTAATTAATTGAACTTTACTTGATATTATCATATCAGAGATATTGATCATGAATATATAAATAGGATTACAGGATTATAGACAATTCTAAATTAATCAAAAAACATCAATGCCCCAGTATATAACCTACTGGTTAGTTATTTAAGGAAGTTACTTACCGCATATCGAATTTGGCAGTGAAGATGCAACTCTTGATCCTGGACAGTGCTCACTGTTTGAAGAAAGTAACATGTTTCTTGCCATCTGAAGGGACCCCTTTATTTTGCCGTCCTCCTGACACTTCCTCTTCTTCAGAATTCCTATCAAGGCAGTTGTGCCGGAGAGTGAATTTTTAACATCCAACTTAGTCTCTGGTTGCCCTTGTTCCGATTCTATTACCGCCAAAGAAAACGGGGACATCAATGGTGTGGAATCAGTGCAAACGCCGGGGCATCCAATGGGCGGTGGCGTGAAACCGTCAAAACTGGAAAGCTTTGGGGAAGCACCATATTGGAAATGGTTCCTTTTCTTTCCCACAATTTGGAGGGCCCGCTGGAACTCCTTCTTGTCCCGCATCAACTCGCGGAGTAAACATAACGGGGATTTGTTCTTTGTTGCAAAGCTTTTACCAAGCTTTTTGAGGTGGCCTCTTATGTGGTTGGACTGACCAGTCCTGTTATCAAATGAGTCCCCACATAAAGGACAGGAGTGAATGCTCTTCACAGTCTCAGATTCAGACTCCTGTTGCTGTAACGCTGAAAAAAGATAAAAGAAAAATCAGAAACAAACATTTTGCAATAAAATTACAAAAAGAAACAGATTCCAACGTAAAATAGAAAACCAAAGTTTGAACCTAGTTTAAAACTGAGGTTTTACTTTGGTTGACCAGTGTATTGAGTAGGGGTGTAACGGTTCACAGAAGTCACGGTTCGGTTCGTACCTCGGTTTGGGGGTCACGGTTCGGTACGGTTCGGTACAACAAGGAAAAGCAAAAAAAAGTCCCAAATGCATAATTTTTTTTGCTGTTATTTATTTTTAACAGTAGTGCAAGTTTTGGTATGAAAATAAGGAACTCTAACATTTGGAATCATTAACTGTATTACACAGTTAAAAACAAACCACAAACAGTAACACACACACTCAGATGGCCATTTGAAAATATTAAAATAAATAATAAGAAAGTGTTTCAATCACAATCAATACAAGGCAATACAGAACTGTATAACATATCCTGATGTCAAAATATAAAATAAATACAATGATAAATGTAAAACAAAATAAAATCTTTACCTTTTGGAGCAATGTCTAACATGTTTAATTAACTTGTGAGTGTGTGAGGCCATTATGCCTAAATAAAGGTACTCAAGCTTTACTCTATTTTCAAGTTTTTCTTCAAAAAGATGAGTTAGTCTACGTTGTCAGCAGTGAGGGCAGATCTGTTGGCGGTAACTATGTCACCTGCCGTCGAGAAAACCCTCTCGCTGGGGACTGAGACTGACTCGGATGTGATTGAGCATGTTTGACGTGTTACCACTAGCATACTGCACCGCTGTCGAACAACGCCGACACACCGTCCTCGTCCGATCCACAACATTGTTGTGTCCACAGGGAACCCGAAATGTTCCACACAGCTGATTTAAAAGAAGCAGGTGGGTCTTCTAGCTCCTGTGTGTTGTGTGAACTCGCCATAGCTAACTTTTCTTCTTCATGTATTGTGTTCGTTTTGTTGTGTTTTGTTCTTGTTCATCATTTGTTATTTACAGGCGGCTGGCTTTTAGGCGCAATACCGCCCCCTGGATTATATATAGTGTAATACTGCCCTGAGTGACAGTTTTTTTTCCCACTCGTAAAAAAAAAGGCGTATTCGCCGTGTGACTGCATGTGCCGAACCGTGACGGTACGGGACGAATACAGATACCGTTACACCCCTAGTATTGAGTCTATCAGTTGCGAGAACTGAAATCTTGGACGTGCCTAGGTGGCTTAAAGGTTTTCCAATGGGGGAACACAACCAGGCTGATAGAAAACAGTTTTTTTCCAGAATAGTTCAAACCAAAGAAGACTGCCAAATAATGTCTCTAATAATCTTTAATTTCAATGAAAAACCAAAGTGTGCACGACGATGCATGCTACTCTGTAAGGTTGTTCCACGAATTCGCAAGATTGACGTAAAGTAATAACCGTACTAGTGTTATATAATAACAAATAGCACCAATGGCCAAAGTCCCAAAAATATAAGCCAAGTTTAAATAGAAGAACATGCAATTGGTGCATAGTTACCTTTTTTCAGTCTCTGGTATGCTGACATCTTTCGTCGAATTCTTGGCCTCCTGTCGTGAGTAACTACTTGCTCAGGAGGAACCACATGGCGTGCATTGTAGCTCAGTCCAACCCTATGAAGATGCCCTCGGACATGATTGGACAATCCAACGCCCGACTCAAAGATTGCAGGACAGTATGGACAGTTCTTCCGTTCCGAATCCAACTCTGACAAATCCTCTGTGAAGTCTTCACACAATGGTATTTCGTTGGAGTCTATGGTTTCTTGAAATACTTCTGTTTCAATGCATTCTTCTTTGATTTCAGGGTCAGTCTGTTCTTGCTCTTCAGTTTTTATTTTTTCAAACAGCCTTTTTGACGCCTGCAGAGCACCCCTCATTGACATTCTTCTGCTATAGGTATAAATTATGTTTTGCTTTTCTTTCTTTATACCACTGTCAAAAAAGTCAGTATCGGCATCTGAATCGGTAAACTGGAAAATGTCTTTTTTGTCATAGTCTGACAGGTCTTCTTCTTCGTCTTCTTCTTCGTCTTCTTCTTCTTCGTCGTCGTCTTCTTCTTCTTCTTCTTCTTCTTCTTCTTCTTCTTCTTGGTTTATATTCTGTGGAATTGGCAGAGTTTTTGGTAAGATGAAGCATGAGTCTTGGTCAGAGGTGTTGCGATATGGGGTGGACATCTTCCTTTTAGACGGTGACTTTCTGAGTGTTGACTGATCTCTTTCTGCTGAACTATGACCATTTGGGAATAAAGCTGCATCTTCAACTTTGACTGTCAAGGATCCAGGAAATTGATCAGAGACATCTTTGTCACATTTGGAATCCAGAACCGATGTGCTGCGATTATTGCTTTCCCTCTTCGGTTCTGCAATTTTTTTTCCATTTCTTTGTCGGGACAGGAGAACATTAATGGATTTGTCGAGCTTTGATTCCGTTAGTTGAGACTTGAGACCTCTCTTGATCTTGCTATTTTTGAATAAGTCTGAAATATCATTGGACTCAGTCGGTGAACAAGCTCTTTTAGACGAGATCTGTTTTTTTATAGAGATTTTAGATGTAAACTCTGCATCTTCTACAGGAGATGTACTATTAGGTGTGTGCTCCTCCTTCGATTTTTGTGCATTTTCTTCTCTTAAATGTTCTGCTTCGTATTCCTCAAAGGTTTGTTGATGACGTCGCAGAAGGTGATTCCTAAAAACATTTTTGCTAAGAGCTCTATAAGAACAAATGTTACAGGAGTAGATTTCAGAGTCTTCGTTCTGGATCTGATTTCTTACAGTAATAACAGTATGCTGCATAATGTTATGTCTCCTAAGATCAGTCTCACTCATAGTCCTGTAGCTACATTTGTCACATCTAAACTTTCTCTTGTCCTTCTCGTGTGTTTTGGCATGTTGAACAAACTTGTTTGGGCAGTTTGTACCAAATGGGCACTGAGGGCAGAAAAGATTCTTTTTATCCTCTTTCTTCTTATCATTCATGCGTTTGATCTCCTTAGCGAGTCTTGCCGTTTTCTCCTTGTGCTTGGACATGTGCTCAATAAGCAAACCACTTTGTTTGAAGGACAGTCCACATTCTCGGCATATAAAAAGCTTTGGCGAAATTTTCGGTGCATCAACGTGAGACTTCATGTGACGATGTAAATGATGTTCTTTCTTGAATACAAGCTTACATTTTGAGCACGGGTAGCATAATGGCTTTTCCTCAGAATGAGAATTGATGGTAAGTCTTCCCTTCAATGGTGAAAGCCCATGACCTATACTGTTCTCATTGGAATTTCTGGCAGGTGGATTGTAAAGAATGTCCTTGATGGCCTTGACTGTTCCATTAGGATACTTTGTAACTTTACCTGATGGAGATGACTCTGACTGGGGAAGGTTCCTTGACTTTCTGAATGTTCTGAATGGAATGGAATCTACGTGGTCTTCAGCATCAGACAATTCCTCAGGTGACTTGTGGCTCAGATTGGGGTAAAGGTCCTCTGAGGGATCCACCATGACAACCATGTCCATTTTCCGTCTCCTTGTCTTTTGGCTGCTGGAAGGAGGGTCTTCATCTTTATGCTCCTCACCAGGGGAATCCCCATGGTTCTCCCACAGAAACTGCATGAACTCTTTGTGAGGGTCCCAATGAAGGTCACTGGCATTACTAAAATCATCCAATGAGTTCTCCGGAGAGTCTTCATCAAAACCCCAAATTCCTGCAGTGTCAATTTCCTGCACCGTTTTTAATGGGGTGATGCTCTTTGTCTCCTCCTTCTCTATAGAGATGCTGTTGAGTTCATGGGCTTCTGTAGCCTGGTGCGAAGGTGGTCCATTTCCCAGGCCACCCGGAGACAGCATATCTGTGTTCGACAAAACATCTAGGACGCTGTTTTGTTTCGAAGAAGGCTTGCCGTAAGAATTGGTGCAAGATGCGGATTCTTGGGTCATTCTCACTGGTTCTTGCAAGAGTGTGAGGGCGTTGATTTCATGATCTGCATCTTTGTCGTCTTCATCAACATCGGTCCTACATGACATTTCAGCTGCCATGACCTGAAAAAATAAAAGTAAAGCCTTCTTAGATATTCCTTAACCAAAGGTAACTACAAAATCCAGTTATCACTGTAGCTTCTCAAAGGTGACATAAAAACCTTCATCACCTTTGGTGGCTTCTCTGTCCCTGCACAATAACAAATAACTGATCACTGATCTTAGTAGGGTTGTTGCCTTTGAATCTTTTGTCCGTATTCTGAAGTTTAAAATGTTCCTCTGTAATGTCCTTGGGAGATTTTGACTTGATAGCTTCAACCTATTAAAATGTGTGGTGAGGTATTGTGCATTTGTATAAATGTAAACACAGACAGCTCTGTGTAAAACCAGCCTTTTGGGGGGTATGAGTAGTTTAGTACCGGTAAACAATAAAATATAAGGAAGTCCAGTTCCAAAAACATATTAATGCGTTTAATGGCTTATCAAATGCCAAAATCCTGCAAATAGTTTGTAGTACTCACGGAGAAGATTTTACAACTCTGACATTTTAGAAACCATGTTGTATATTTTATACGGATTCGGAGGTCAACAGTAAGGGTTCGTGCTAGCAAGAAATCAAATAGAAATGTGGGCTTGCACCCTGCATTGGTAGAGGGACAGGCTCCATTCAAACTAATAAAAGTGCTCTAGTTAATGCGAGCATGAAACGACGATAGGTGCGTTTTGTTCACTGGAAAGTGAATGTGTTCACAGTAAGTCTCGAAAATAAACTAAAGCTAAACTTAACTAATCTAGCAATGCTGGGCTGCTGCGTGAAAATGTGGCATATAGTTCTGGTAATTTTTTGGTCCTAAATAGATGAGCAGTTTAAAATGTGTTTAACACCAGCCCAGCTCTACACAATTTAATATAAAAAAAAAGAGTGTATATTTATTCAAACGTCATCATTACTATCTGAAAAAGAATGCAAACATCACGTGAAAAAGGGATGTTAATTATTTCTGGAATAAAGTATATTTTTCATAATAAAGCATTAACCAATCACGTTGTACCAAATTGACATAACCAATGGTTTTCCCGGGGGGAAATCAAGTTCATGAGCATTTTGCTTAAAGTTAAGAGCTTGAGCTAAGCTGTTGAAAACTTGTATTGAACCATTGACGCAACGTTTGCTAATTTGTTTTAATGTAAACGATTAAAAAAGGAGAACATTTAGCAATGTCTTGTTGTTTATTTGTCCCCTGGTGTGTAAAAGCCTTTAATCTTGATTATTATGAACCTGAAATATTAAAATATGTATTTTTACATTTAATTTGTAATTAAACAAAAGTGCCCAATTAAAAAGGGTTTGCTTTGGTCATTGTTTCACCACATCGCATGGCCTAACGTTAACAAATAGCAGTCATCATGTAGTTTATATTGCACTTTAGCGCAAGCAGACGCTCACTGCAGAGGAAGTAATCCGGATTTAGTATAAGGGAAAAACAAATAGTCTATAGATTGTTGGAGTCATTTTTTCTGTATATGAGCATCGCAGCCACTAGAAACTGCTAGAATGGCAACAAAAAGTTATTGTTGTTTGTGTTTAAATTTAAAAAAGAAAATGGGGAAGACATTGTTGGATAGGGAGAGATGATTAGTTTTTATTTTGCAACTATTTAAAAATAATAATCCCAGCTAACTGTTTTTTGTGTAGCCTATTGTGATAGCAAACCTTAGATTAAAGAAATGCTAAGGTTTTTTTTCACTGTTCACATTTTAGCATCGAAGATATAAAGCAGATAATGGCAGATTTGTCAAAATGTAACAGTCATAAACTGTAGCTCTTAATACAATCGTAAATCAGTGATGGTTAAGATGTTTAATCATCTAGCTAAGATTATAATAAGACATTTAAAACTTTTAGAATGCTGTGGTGAACAACGGTGAGATTTATGTTTCAAGTCCAATATTGATATGCTTTATAAAGCTACAATAGGTCGTTTTTGAAATGATTAGAATGAGTCTGTTGTAAAAAGTAAACCATTCAGTTATTTACATTGTCATCAGAGTTAGATTATTTACTCAACCAGCAATCATTGACTACAATATAAATATATCTAATTAAAATATACTTGACACTTGCTCTGATGATTAATCGTTGCCATTTATAATGCTACAAGGTCGCGGTAGTGAGAGGTCTTGCATTTGAAGGGCAATAAAAGTGTCATACCAAGTGAATGCTCCTGTGTGAGATTTGTTTCTAACATATACACAGCAGCACTGAAAATGCAAAGAGATGGACCTCGGAAATGGCTTATAATAAGCGGTTGTGGATATTGTACAGAGCTAAAACTTTCAACACAGTAGTTCAGTTATATGCCAACCTACAATAGTTGGAGTACGTTTCCAATGCTATCTTAATACAGGGTAAATTGTATCATTTATACCAAGTCCCATAAGGGTATCGTTGCATTTATTTGACGTTTATATCACGCTGTGTTGTTGGATGCTGCTTGTGGGAGCTGCAGACCATTCCATTAAGGCTGTTCCACACCAAAACCTATTCTTCAAGCTAAACTATAGCTATTGACAACCGTTTCACGCTATTTACGCAACAGACATTAATAACATGACGAAAAACAAACAAACGTTACCTCCGAGCGGTGCAGATGCAGACAGGGCGCAATTTAAACGATGCATTGAATAATTTCTTACTTTCGTCTTCCATCTATTTCACAGTCGCCATTTTCCGTGCTGGTCTGGTGTGGGACGGATCATTTCTTTTGTAAGGGTAACCATACATACCGTTGTCTCCACAGTAACAAAACAAATACATGCTTCACATATTGCGTTAGTAGTGGAACTATTTTTATAAAATAGCAATAGTATGAAAGTTATGCAAGTTATGGTCTTGTATATTTTCGTCACGTAATGTTACGAGTCGGCGCTATGTCCCCCCGAAAGATTTGTAATGGTTCAGTCCAGATAGGAGGAATAAAAAACCTGAGTTAATGACCATCTCCTTTGAGTATCAGATTTTTTTTGTAGGTGACGGCGGTGTAATCGTCGTTGTAATTGATAACATGAATTGAAATCTCAGTTAATAATTGTTTTTTGTTTTTTTTAAAGAACATATTTTTGTTTTGCTATGTGAACTTGTCCTTCACACATAGACAATACTTGTTTGCCAACACAGGAGAGATGTTACACTATCCCCCAATGGTTGAATTTTTCTCACCGGTCTTTGTTGCTTTCGCGGCCGGTTAAGTTATTCACAGTGACGTGTGTTTTAAACAGAAAATACACCTTCAACATAGAACAAAATTCATTTCAAAGTAGCATTTGTTCTAGTTGGGCAACTTATATTTTAATAAGAACAACAAGCTACAGCTGATATTTTTTATTTTAAAAAACAGCATTGTTTATATTAATATGCTACTTAATATTGTTGTTATTGAACGCAACATGGTATTCGGCGCTGTCTAAAATGTCAAATGTGGCTCGTGAGGTCAATGTTTAACAACTGATTTGTAATGTCCCTGGAATACATTTAAACATTGACACAGGTAAGTTCACTGCTAGAAAATAGTACAGATAACTTTCATATAGGTAATTAGTTAAACTGTTAGGCAAGTATGCAGTTAACTGATAGCCTTTGTTTAAATGTCTTCACATTTTTAATATTGCTAGCTGGATGTTCAGTAGCTAAGGCCTTAGCTTAAGCTAACAAAGCCAAAGTTGTTTCACTCTTTTAGCCTGAAAATGTAGTTACTTAGTATTTTAACTGAGATACTAACTACATTAGTCATAATGGAATGTACATTGTTCATATGTCTTGGTTCAGCAGGTGGTCTTCTTATATAGCATTCAGGTATGTCAGATGTTAGTGGAGTAGAAGTACAAAGTAACATAAAATGGAAATGCTCAACTAAAGTACAAGTACCTCAAAATTGTAGTACAGTACACAAGTACAGTATTTGAATAAATGTACTTAGTTACTTACCACCACGGTATTTGTAAGTAGCTACAGTATGCTAAATGCTTAAGTTCACATTAAATCAGCAGTAAGATTGCTTACAGTATTTCTATGAAAGCCATACATTTATTAATACTCTTTTGTGTGTCGAAACATATCATGTATAAACTCATTTGGAAAATGTATTTAAATATTATAAGAGTGCTTTGTTGTGTTAATTCAGACAACTACAAACGTTTAAAAGCCTCCAAGGTTGCAGCAACTATGGTGTTTTCCTCTCATTCGACCTTTAAATAAATCTCAGCCACAGAAGTAATATTGTAAAGAAATAGCTTCTCATTTATTGCTTTGGTATTGCATCTATAAAAGTATTTGTTTTCTTGTTCAACCATATATCACCATTTACCCATAGCGATTGATTGGCATTGCCCAGCTTTGTGTTCACATGTGTGCACGCCTCTGGGACCTGATGAGATGTTGGACTCCGATGACTTCACCTTGTCCCTGGACAATCTGTTTTTTGAGAAACCCATTGTCCACAAAGTGTGAGTACAAATAGATGCCTCATTTTATCAGCATCTTTCCTCTCACAGCTGAAGCATTTTTCTTCTTTCTGGATTGTATTTGACAGAAAGCCACTGCACCAGGAGGTCAGCCCATGGCACCTGGACATGCCTCCGTCTCTTTCTCAGGTCCCAGCCACTCAGGATATGCAGAAGGAGGCAGAGTCTCTCTCTTCTCTATACAGTATGTTGTGCTCTGGATTAGAGTGAATTCCTTTTCACTTGACTTGGGTAAACTGCGCAGTATCTGGTCTACTAAATTTAACTGTGTGACTCACTGACACAAAAGGCTTGATAGCTTTCCCAATTTTCCATGGTTTGCATAAACAAACCGGGTCCTGTGTCTTATGATATATTCTCATGATCGTATGTGTAACTGAGCTACAAAACAGAGCTAGACAGCTAACCAATCAGAGCAGACTACGCTCTAGTTTCAGACAGAGGGTGAAAAGAGTTGCTGCAGCACAGGCAGTATGAGAAAAGTAAAGAGCTTTTTGAACATTAAAGCATGGAGAGTAGAGACACAAAATACAAATATGAACCTGAAAAATGAGCATAATACATCCTCATTAAAGATGTCACCAAATGACATCTACCTCCTACTTTGTAACAGTATATATAACTATGTTTTCCTTCTTTAGAATTACTCTCAGGTTTCCCACAAATACCCAAGCCTTCTTTTAAAGGATCAGCTGGCTTCAAGGCTTTACCAGCCAAAATCAACAGTCCATACAATTATAACATTGATGAGAAAGAGAATGATCAAACTCAGGATGGCAGAAATATCAGCAGCAGAAGTGATGGCCTTTGGGGAGGTGAAGGCTTCTGGGATTATTCTCAGGATGTCTGCCATAGCGCCAGAAGTGGGGATGAAACCCCGCAGGAGCCTGGTCATGCAGCCATAAGCAGGAGGTGTTTGTCTCTTGATGGCAGCAAAAGCCCACCTCTACGGAGAAGGCAAGTGTCAGTTATCAAGACTATATTGTTTATGGACAGTCTCCCTTTTTGAAAGATGTGATGAAATCTGCACCTGGAGGCAGTATAGGTTTATTATTCAAATGTTTTAACTGCCAATTATTTATATATGGCCTTGAGACTGTAAGAAAGCAGGCCAAAAAGGATTTTGCGTCTTGGAGGCGGATGCAAAACATACATTTAATAAATTGCTTAAATTAGCATGATTTAATATAATTAACTTTAATCAAATATACTTTAGGGAGAATTAAGTTGTTTTGCCAGATATATTTAAACATACAAGGAATTTGCTTTTGTGCATAAGAAAATAAGTTGTAAGAGAAGGTCAAAAATATAACGATTATAAAAAGAAAAATATTTTTACCATTAAATAAAGACAATACTTTACACAATATGTGACAAAATAGTTCTAATCATTTTTAATAAAAGCAATGCATCCATTTTTGCTTTTTCTGAAGTGGGGACACTTTGAATCCCTTAAATGGTTGAAACCCATGATATGCTTAGTGAAAATGAATATAAAGTACACCATGAAGAGATTCGCTTTTTCAAATCAGTGGACAATTCTTAAAGATAATGAAAATATGCTAAATTGTCCCCGATATCCTCCAACGCAGCCTCAAAACTGGCAGTGCTCTCATTCTTCCTCCCTCTATCAATTCTTCATTCCCTCCCAAAACAGCTTGTTCAAGGTCCAGGTGTGGAACAGCGGAGGTGACTCGTCAAACAAACATGACCTCGGAAACAGCGGCAGCCAGACAGCATCCAGACCTCAAACTTTTCTCAGGCCGGTTACCATGACGACAGCGCCTCTTCCTCCTCTTCATCTGCCAGGGGCGACAGTTAGACATGCGGCTCCTCCTTTCTCCCCAAACACCCACTTCCCTCCCCCTCCTCTGGTTTTCTCTGCAGTGAGCGGCCGCCCCCCGCAGCAGGCGGCACATGCTGAGGCGCAGGACAAGGGCACAAAGAGAGCCTTCGTTCCTCCCATGACGCCTCAGCCGCTTCACATACAAGGTGCAAATGCAGCGCCAACACAGTCAAAGACACTGTGTCCCTTACTGGTTCACCAAAAATCACGTGTACAGCTTCTGTAAAGTGCTGCAGCTACTGTAATGAGCATGCCCAGGTCGAGCCGCGGCAGCAGCTGCCACATTGTGTTTGTGTGTGATGAGGTGAAATGAGGTGAACTCCCCTCAGTGACCGCTCCATTGTAATGCAACATACTAGGCACTAGGTGGTGGGTTGAAACACAGTAGAATCTGTACAGAGTAACAGTAGTACCTTTGTAAACACATACACTATGCAGCGTTTCCTTTTATTTTCGTAATATCATATTATTTATTTATGTACCATAGACACATTTTAACAAAGTACATTTACTCAAGTAAAGTACTTAAGTAACATTTTGAGGTACGTATTTGTACTTAACTGGAGTATTTCAATGTTTTGATACTTTGTATTTTCACCCCACTACAATTCAGAGGTAAATCATGTACTTTTACTCCACTACATGTATTTAGTACCTTTAGTTACTTTACAGATGTGGATGAATGATGTGAAATATAATTAACTCTTAAATCAGACTTTAGTTCCACTTGGAGTAAATCCACAAGCAACCCTGCAGTATACAAAGTCATTCAAACTTGCTGCACCTTTACCAGCTTTGAGAACACTTTAATGATCAATCATTATAAAACATATCATATATATTATTCTGAAATGGACCAATCTGCACAATGAATACTTTTACTTTTGGTTCTTTGAGTATATTTTGATGCCAATACTTTTGTACATTTACTTGAGTAACATTTTGATTACAGGGCTTATAGTATTCCTGGTAGTTCTACTTTTACTTAATTACAAGATCTGAGTACTTCTTCCACCTCTGGAAGACCTTTTGACTGCAGGGGATGGGGATTAAACCTCTGACCCTTTGATTGGTAGATGCCCATTTTCCCCCTGAGCCACAGCAGCCCCATATTTGCATAAAAACACAGGAATAGTCAACATAAAAATATATTAAATGAACTACTAAGATAAGTAAGAAAACACTAATTACTAAACAATTTCTGCCATTAAAAAGTACAAAAAAGATTTCTGCAGTTTTACTCAACATTCACCAGAAAAAAAAAACTGTCCATTTTAAACCCTGCAAAAATGTTAACATTTCTTATTTCCATCTTGACGGAATTAGCTAAATCTGTGAGATTTGACTGAAAATTAACGTGTACTGTTTTGTATTTTAGGGTCCTCTGGGTCTGGAGTTTTGAGACCAGTTTCTGAAATCCGTATCCTTTTTGTGGTTGGCAAAACAATATCAAATTGTTAAACTGTACTTGAATGCTTCTCCAATTTTGCAAGAAATGTGGTTTGAATCTCTCAATTTCCTGAACCATGCTAACACAGCAGCAAAGTTCAGATCCGTCTTCAAAGAGTTCCCCTTTTTCAACTACGTTCAGTCCAAAGCATTAGATGATGTAAGCATTACTTGGAAACCTCTATAAACACTAATCTGAGGATTATGAATAACATAACGTGTATTTATTGTTTGCTGTGTTCACAGGTTCTTTACACGGGTAACAACTTTGTGGCATGTGCCCCTACTGGATCTGGTAAAACGGTTCTGTTTGAGCTGGCCATCATCCGTCTGTTAATGGAGACCTCAGAGCCCTGGACTAACGTCAAAGCTGTCTATAGTGAGGATAATATTGTGTAAACCCATTAAATACATCATCAAAGCTCAAGTCAGAGTAGATTTGGCCTAGAGTAAGGATTTATTGTCACAGCATTTTTTGTTTCCAGCCTTAGCATTGGAAGAAACAATTCCGACTAAGAAAGTTTAGAAGAATTCCTGAAAAAGTGTTATATTTTCCTAACTCCAAAGAATATAGAACTTGGTATATGTATATGTTTGTCTTACTTTATAACTGATTGAAAATATAAAACACAGATTTACTTTCCTGTTCTATATAAAGGTTGCCAATATGAACAAAGCATCTGTGTCTAGCATGTGGAAGAAATTCTATACTATGAAATACAGCCTTAAAGGTCCCATGTCATGGCCATTTCTCCTGATCATAATTCCATTGTTGAGGTCTACTATTAACTCTCTGTCCGAAACGGCTTGTTGGAGCTCCTGCCCCCCCTCCCTATGAGCCCAGTTGGCCGTCTGCGAGACAGCGAGACACAGCGAAATCCAGCCTGAAAAACACAGACTCACAGCCTCGCCGCGTCCCGCCGTCTCAGGGAGGAGAAATCGGCGGAGCTGCAGCTGAGAAAAGATTGAGTGTGTGTGTGAGGAAGTCCGCGGATTGGTCCAAATGTAACGGCTCCACGGACGTAACGTAACGGCTCCACGGATTGGTCCATTTGGACAAATGGGTCCATTTGGGTATGGGCACGTCACTGTACCCAGGAAGAAAAAGAGAAATGTCCAACAAGGCATTCTGGGGCAGCATAGACAGGTCTTTTCTGTGTTCGAGTTGTACTCGCTACAGGGTGTACTTTGAGGGTTAGTGACTCTGCAGACCGTTTACATGCAGAAAAACCTTCATAACACAAGGGGACGGGTAATAACCGGAAAAGCATGACATGGGACTTTTAACAAAGTTAGTGAAGATCAACAGTGTTTCAACACACTCCTGATTAAATCATTCACTGGGGCTTTGAACATTTTTCTTCTGACTTGCTTTACTTTGAGTGTTTTGATTTTGGATTCAGTTCTAGATGTATGTGTTTCTGAGGAGCAGAGAAGTGTTTTGTAATAATACTCCCTGTGTGTTCTTGTCAGTGGCCCCCATCAAAGCGCTGTGCAGTCAGTGCTTTGAGAGCTGGAAGAAGAAGTTTGGGCCTCTGGGGCTGAACTGTAAGGAGCTGACAGGCGACACGGAGATCGATGACTTCTTCGAGATCCAGGACTCCCACATCATCCTGACCACGCCTGTGTGTGACACTACACTGCGTCCTAATTTAACAAATGCAACAATAAAATGTGATAAGAACTTACTTTTGAGTATTTTATGTTCTATTTCACTTTATTTTGACAGGAAAAGTGGGACAGCATGACCAGAAAATGGAAGGACAACTGCCTGCTGCAGCTGGTCAGGCTCTTCCTTATCGATGAGGTCAGATACTTTGTTTGCAGATCCTGCAGCATCTAATAATGTTATACTGGGTTCCTTTAAAAGTCTTAAAAGGCATTGAATTCATAAATGTATCATAAGGCATTAACTGCTATTTGAATAATATCAATATTTCTAAAGTCTTAGAGTAAGAGAATCCTTAATTAGTTCACCTGCAGTGTTACAGCAACAAAGGGTCTAGTGCAACAAGAGGCATAAATAAATAACAAATAATATAGAAAATGAAAATTTGAAAGTAGATATTTCAATTGCCATTATTATATAGTAATACTATAATGAAAAGCTTAGACATGGTCAGTCAAATCTTCAAATAATTGTTAATATGTATGTTTTAAATCTTCTTACTAATCTCTGTAGGAACCCTGTAATGACACCTGAACATGTTAATACATTTAAACCTAACCTGATCAAAGATCTCATTAAATGTCCTGAATGATATTGGATCAACGTTTTTACCAATAATTTAATATCTAATTGTGTTCTCATGGTTAATGTACCATTAGATGGCTCTATTTTCAAAACTAATGATGTTATTAATGTTTCGAAATGTGACTGTACCTGTTACGGTTGAGTGAAGGAATCAGGACCCAAATTCAGATAACTCAGATTAACCTTTATTTCAAGGATATTGAAAAATAACTTTGACAAAACAGAACATTCACCGGTGAACTCAGTCACAAACAAAAGATGAACCAACACTGAACACAGGAAGAGACAAGACTAAATACAGGGAGGGGTAATCACAGAACGAGAAACAGCCGGGCAGGGGAGGAGAAACACAAGGGCCACAGGTGAACACAATCAGACACACCAGGGAAACTAACGACAGGGAGGAAAAACACAGGGAGAGGGACCAGACAAGACACAAGGAGGAAAACAAGACAGGGAGAACCGAACAGCAAAATAAACCCAAACATACAAAACTACAAACGTGACATAACATGAGAATCGTGACAGAACGCCCCCCTCAAGGGACGGATTCCAGACGTCCCTAAAAAAAAACACAAAAGTCCAAAAACTCAAGCAGGGTGGGTGGAGGGGGTCTGGAGGACGGGTTTTGGGATGACAGCCCAGGAGCACAGCGGAGGGCCCGGAAGGGATCTCGGGTGGACGGCCCGGGGGCAAGGCAGAAGCCGAGAAGGGGGACTCGGGCGGACGGCCCGGAGGCAAGGCAGAGTCCATGGAGAGGAGAGGACCACAGCGGGCGAACTCAGGGGGCCGAGCATGAGGGCGAAGGCAGCGGCAGGAAGAGTCAGGGGCCCGAGGGCGAGGACCGCGGCTCTCAGGGGGCCGGGCTTGAAGGCGAAGACCGCGGCTCTCAGGGGGCCGGGCTCGAGGGCGAAGCAGGCGGCGACGGAACAACTCCGGAGGACGGGCAGGAAGGCCCTGACGGGACAGCTCCAGAGGCCGGGCAGGAACCGGAGCCGGTGGGACAGGCTTCGGCAGGATCCCTCACGGAAGAGGACCAGGAGTCGGCAGGACCCCCGGCGAGACAGGTAGCGGCGGGACCTCCAACCGAACAGGACAAGGGGTTGGCAGGACCCCCGGCAGAAGAGTTGTCGGCGGGACCCCCAGAGGCACAGGACACAGGGTTGGCAGGACCCCCGGCAGAAGAGTAGTCGGCGGGACCTCCAACGGCGCAAGACATAAGATTGGCAGTGCCCCCGGCAGGAGAGCAGTCGGCGGGACCTCCAACGGCACAGAACACAGGGTTGGCAGGACCCCCGGCAGAAGAGTAGTCGGCGTGGCCTCCAACGGCACGGGACATAGGGTTGGCCGGACCCCCGGCAGAAGAATCGTCGGCGGGGCCTCCAACGGCACGGGACATAGGGTTGGCAGGACCCCCGGCAGAACCTCCAACGGCACTTCAGTAGGGACTTGAGTAGGGACTTGAGAGAGGGCTTGAGAGTTGACTCGAGAGGTGACTTGAGAGGGATCTCGAGAGGAGACTTGAGAGGGAACTCGAGAGGAGACTTGAGAGGGAATTCGAGCGGTGACTGGAGAGGGAACTCGAGAGGTGACTGGAGAGGGAACTCGAGCGGTGACTCGAGAGGGGACTCGAGAAGAGACTCAAGAGGGGACTCGAGAGGGGAAAGGGACTTGTGTCGGTCGGTACGCCGACAGGACACGGGGAGCTGGCATCGGCTGGAGAGCCAACAGGAGACGAGGTGCTGGAGACGGCCAGTACACCGACAGGACTCGGGGAGCTGGCGTCAGCCGGTAAGCCAGTCCTGGAGCCGAAACTGGAGTAGGAACCATGGCTACTGGGGCCGGTACTGAAGCCGGAACCATGGCTGCTGGGGCCGGAACCATGGCTACTGGGCCCGGTACTGGAACCGGAACCACTGGAGCACGGGCTGGAATCTTGGTCTTGCGTCTCCTAGAGATTCTTTGGAGAATCCGTGGGCCTCCCAAGGCCTGGTCATACCCCAGGAAAGGGTTAGAGGCTTCGGACAAGTCCTCAGGACAACTTGTGAAAAGTTGTAGCCACTCAGGCAACAAGCTCCTGAGCCAGGGCTTGCGAGCAACCTCCTGACGTGCCTCCTTCAACGCAGCCTCTCTACCCCGTCTAGATGAGGTGCCCTTCCAAGTATAAAAAATGTACTCCAGAGAGTACCCAAGACATTCCGCCTGTAGAGCAAAATAATCTGAGTCCATTCTTGGTTGGTTCGTACTGTTACGGTTGAGTGAAGGAAGCAGGACCCAAATGCAGATAACTCAGATTAACCTTTATTTCAAGGATATTGAAAAATAACTTGGACAAAACAGAACATTCACCGGTGAACTCAGTCACAAACAAAAGACGAACCAACACTGAACACAGGAAGAGACAAGACTAAATACAGGGAGGGGTAATCACAGGACGAGAAACAGCGGGCAGGGGAGGAGAAACACAAGGGCCACAGGTGAACACAATCAGACAACGAGACACACCAGGAAAACTAACGACAGGGAGGAAAACACAGGGAGAGGGACCAGACAAGAAGCAAGAGAGGTTTCTCAATACTCAAATTTCCCCTCCTCGACTCCTATCCTTGACTCCCCTCCTCGAGACTTGGTGCCGCCCACAGGAGATGTGAGCGGAGGACTGAGGAGGGGAACCGAGGAGAGAGGAGGGGAAGCAGCAGGCGGTTAGAGAAATGAGAACTCCTCTCCTCTGAGCGGTCATTTTAAAGAGACGTCCATTAATGATGACAGGAGGCACAGCAGCCCTCTGTCTGATGGACAGATGTGTTCATGACGACTTATATATTTACTTTTAATTCATTGACAGTGCGGTATAATGAGACAATAACAGGCTACAGATGCGGACATATACACACACATATATTTATGTAAATATATACAATTTCAGAATCAAACAAGTATGAGAGCACTCTCATAATAACGTAACACAATCAGAGACTGGATATATCCCCCCCCCCTCTCTCTGGTCGCTGAAATGGGGAATTGAAATTACGGGCCAAAAGTTGTACAAGTATTAAAAGTAAGCATAGGACACCAAACCAACTGAGACCCGTCTGTCCGCCGCATCTACGCACTGTACAACACACACCTACACACTGTACCACACACACACCTACACACTGTACCACACACACCTACTGCTCCTAAAGCATAGTCAGGCTACAGCCGTTGTGTATTTTATTATGTGAAACACTAAATGGTCTTAGAAAAATATCGACTCTTTGTTTGTAGATATCTACTAAACTAAAGCAAATACAGAGAGTAATGTAGGCCTGTTATACTGAGTGATATATATTATACACACTGCTCTGCTTTCTGCACGGACCTCACAGCTGCGATGAAAGCAGTTACTAATATAATAACCAAGGGATGCATGCAGAGCTGTCATTGGCTGAGATAAGTTCGGCCGTGCGTCACGCCTCCACCGTTCCCGGAAATGCATCCGTGGAGGAGCCGTGGAGGATGCATCAGTGTCTCCTCGGTTAGAGCGCCTCCAGAGAGCCTCCTCGATGCTCGATACTCGGTCCTCGAAGTGCATTTAGAGAAATGAGATGTCCTTCAACATGGCGCGCTGAACTACCGGAGGACCGAGGAGTCGAGGGGGGGAAATTTGAGTATTGAGAAACCTCTAAGGAGGAAAACATGACAGGGAGAACCGAACAGCAAAATAAACCCAAACATACAAAACTACAAACGTGACATAACATGAGAATCGTGACAGTACCGTTCTTAACACAAACTGATGCGAGCTTTGCCTTATTCGAAAATAAATTAACAGGGGGATAAAAAGTGCCCAAAATGTTTAAGAAGAAAGATCCCTTATGGCAATTTAATAAAAGCAAATGTTCTTCTTTTGTCCAACCTAAGATAATTTCTAGTCTAATGGACCATCCTTTAACAACGAGCAATCAGCATGGCTATGGGCAGGTTCATTTTCAATTTCCAGGGATTTTACTTTTATCTCTGCCTGATAACAACGCAGCTGTTGTGAATTCCAAATTCTACGTAAAGCCTCAAGCTTACATTTCTAAACATGAACATTCCAGTGGACATTTTCACACATACATTATAACATTATCCTTCAAAATGATGACATCAGTTCTGAAAAAAGACCCACCTGACAGGTATCACAATCTTTCAGGATTACATTTTGGTCACATCATGACATTATTGGGTCACTTTTATTTAGACTTCCAGTATATGATTTCATCAGGCACTTATTTCCTGCACAGAGGTGGATGCTCACTGTGCACCAGAAGATTCACTGTCTACAGTGTGTTTTATTATGCCGCAGTGTGTGATGTCACATAATTACCCTCTGCCCTCAGCACTTCATTTCACTTGAGGCTAGTCATTAAAATGATAGTACATCCTGTCCTGGGACTGTGTATTATGAGAATGCATAGGACCTGAAATACACCTTCTGATGTTAATAATGGAATACAGTGCTAACGGATAGCTTTATTTGATTTGACCTACATACCGACATCTCTGTGTGGAGCCTTTAAGGCAGGGGTGTCAAACTCAAGGCCCGGGGGCCAAATCCGGCCTGTGATTTTTGGCCCCACAAGAGCTTGTAAAGAATATAATATGTTTATTATACGGTTACATGCCGAGTTACAGAAGCACATTGCCCATAACCTACATGTCCCACAATGCATCTCGAATTTGACCTTTTTTTTTTTAAATGTAACTTTTTTTTCAAAATGTTTTTGTTTTTTGTGTGACTTTTTTTCCATAATTTGGCTTTTCTTTTTAAATCATTTTGCGACATCCTCACTGAAGAGACTTGCAATGATTTGCCCTAGACTTCTGCTTTCAGACGTAGTTAATTATGAAGTTATTACCTTATCCGATAATAATCCAATGAAGAGGCAATAATGTAATATAATACATTATTTTATATATACTAAATATTTATATATGTATTTTTATATAGTCTTAAAGTTACAACCGACCCTTTGAGTGCAACCATAATGTTAATGTGGCCCGTGATGAAATTGAGTTTGACACCCCTGCTTTAAAGGGTCTTCCTAAGCCACCTGTGTAACGGCACGTTATTCCTCCAGGTGCATGTGGTGAAGGATGAGACCCGCGGTGCCACGCTGGAGGTAGTGGTGAGCAGGATGAAGGCGGTGCATGCCTACAGAACAGCACAGAATACAGAGACAGGCCTCTGCATGAGGTTTGTGGCGGTATCAGCCACCATCCCCAACGTCTCGGATGTAAGTGGCTGAGAAATGTATTTATGGCAAAATAATTCAGCAGCAGGCAGCTTTCAAAGTGACATCAAATCTCTCATAATGACCAGGGTGTGATAGTAACCAGGATGCCAGGTTTCAATTAGCACATTTTTTTTAGAAATAGGCAACCAATTCTTTATCTTTGCCTTTTAACATATATATAAAAAAACAAATATATTAAAATATATTTTGCATTGCTGATCTTAAATATTGCTCTTACAATCAGGACCAGACAACTTGGCATGTACGTTCGTGTGTCAACATCACAACGGAATGTGCAAATTGATTCAACTGACAAAGATAAAACCAAAAATTAAAAACCAAAATGATATCTTGAAGTTTTGGGAGGCAAAGTATCCCGACATCTTTGACTTTTGGGTTACCGTAATGAAGGTTTAATTATTTTATTATTATTTAGGTTTACTTTTTTATTATTAAAATTACATATAAATGCAAAGTATCTTGATATATAAATTGACTAGAAATGGCAACAATATTTTCAGTTTTGTCAACCAAGTGTTGATGCCATGCAACCACTTTTTAAAAGATATTGTTGAGTCCTGATGGTATACTTGACATAAGTAAGATTCACATCTTAAGCAAGAATAAAAAAAAGTAGCAACTCAAAACTAAGTATCAACAGTTAAGAAAGACACATCTCTAAGTACTGTACTTTAATTGATGGAAACAATTGTGTGTCTTTACTGTATTCCCTATTGTAAATCAGCTGCTCTGCTCATTGTTTCGGCTCTAATGTTGTGTTGATAGATCGCAGACTGGCTGTCTGATGAGAGCGGTCCGGCCACATATCTGGAAATGGACGAGAGCCACCGTCCAGTGAAGCTGAGGAAGGTGGTGCTGGGATTCCCCTCCAGTCCCAACCAATCAGAGTTCAAGTTCGACCTGTCACTCAACTACAAGATGGCCAACATCATACAGACGTACTCTGACCAGAAGCCCACACTCGTGGTGGGGAAATCAAGCCACATATTGTTTTTATTGGATAATATTCTAATGTTATTATTGAAAATGGTGTAATTATATTTCTTCATAATCTAATAATGATGGTATTCTGTAGTTTTGCTCTACAAGGAAAGGAGTTCAGCAGGCAGCTGCAGTTCTGGCCAAGGATGCTCGGTTCATTATGAGCATTGAGCACAAGCAGAGGTACGTTTCTGATTTATCTATGACATGTTTTCATCTATTCATCAAACATTTGAGTTCAGTTTAATATAAAGCTTTAGCTGAACTTGCTTGACTTTGTATCTGTTAAGGCTGATGAAGTATGCAAACTCTATTCTGGATTCAAAACTAAGAGGTGAGTGCTCTTTTGGAACCATGTCAAGAGCCAGTATATCAGAACATGATTGTGGCCTTCATTTGAACTGTTGAACATGATTCTGAGGTTATGTCTGTATTCCAGATCTGGTGATGTTTGGAGTGGGATACCACCATGCAGGAGTTGACCTGTGTGATAGGAAGTTGATAGAAGAGGCCTTCACTGTGTCAGACCTTCCCGTCCTCTGTGAGTCCTTTTATCTTGTGCTGTATATAGATGTGTGACTATATAAGTGTGCAGCACGATTATGTCACAATCTGTCTGTTTTATTTTGAAAAGTGTCCAGCCCCTGTGTTATGTCTGTTTTCACTTCCTGTCTCTGTGTTGTCCCTCCTGTTTGATTACCTGATCCTGTTCACCTGGTGCCTCTGTGTGTTGCCTTCCCTCCCCAGCTGTGTCTTGTCCTTGTGATTAGTCTTGCATGAATTGAAGTTCTGGTTTTCTGTTTGTTGTTGTCGGGTCCTTGATATTTGATGTTAATGAGACAGAGTTCTGTTTTGTTTTTCTTTGCCTTGCCCAGCTCTGTTTATTCCTGGACAACTGAGGTTACGTACTGTAACCCAGCTTCTATGAGTATAGGCGCAGCCCTCTAAGGCTATCGCTATTGGGTAATCCCACTGCACGTGTGCAGCACTGACAGATTTAATCCACGCCCACCATCACTTCCGTATAAATAGGAAGATGGCCCGTCCAACTGCTCCCACACAAACAGCTTTTCTTCAGCTATTCGCGGAGCCAGTGGGGCCCGAACCTTAGAGGGCTGCGCCTATACTCATAGAAGCTGGGTTACAGTACGTAACCTCAGTTCTATTTCGTATGAGGCTTCGCCCTCTAAGGCTATCGCTATTGGGTTACGGGCGAAGCAGGATGTAGTCCACGCCCCACTGGTCCGTCCGTAACCAGAAGCACAAAAACCCATCTACTCAATTAATAACCCATGCGAAAAAGAAGGAGCATCACAGTCCCTGGAAATATAGCCTTATTCCAAATGAATATTCTCTTTAAGGGAATGAAGGTGAATACCCGTCGCTTAAAAAAAGTAGAGATAAACAAATCCCACTTGTTAAACCTATAAAAGAGGGGCAAAAGGGGCAGCTCTCTGAATGCCGATAGGCAGGAGAGCGGGCACGCCGTTTAGTCCCTGACATTACTCAATCTGACAGAACAGCAGTACTGAGTGTGTCAGAGAGGAATGGGAGACATCCCTCAAATAAAAACAAATAAAAGAACAGGGGGAAGACCAAGATGCAGCATTGCAAATGTCTCCCACTGTCATTCCTCCATGCAACGCCATAGAGGTTGAAATTCCTCTGGTGCTGTGCGCTTTGATGTTTTCTGGGGGATCCACCCCAGAGGAAACATACGCCTGTGATACAGCCTCACACAACCAGTGTGACAGCCGCTGTGCGGACAGAGGCTGCCCTATTGAGTGCTCTCTGTAATGCACAAACAGGCGCTGAGACTTGCGCAACGTGGCTGTGCGTGCAATATAACATGACAGCGCACGTACGGGACAGAGGAGATGAGATGTGGCTTCCTCCTCTGATGTGTGAGGAGGAGGGAAGAACCCATCCAAAGTGATCCCTCTCGATCTAAAAGAGCTTGTAATCACCTTTGGCATAAAAGCCGGTTTAAGGCGCAAAACAGCTGAGCTGCCATCTCCTTGGATCTGGAGACATGACGGAGCCACAGAGAGAGCAGACATATCACTCACCCTTTAGCTGATGTGAGAGCCAGGAGCAGAGCTACTTTGGCTGACAAGAACTTCAGGAGGACCTGATCTAAAGGTTCAAATGGAGCTTTACTCAGTGCGCGTAATACTAAGCCAAAAACCCATTGAGGCGCTAAAGCGCGTGACACATGTCTGAGTCTCTGTGCTCCCCGTAGAAAACGTTTTGCCAGAGGGTGACTACACACCGTGCTGACACCAATCTACGTGGCAAGATGAAATGGCAGCAGCATGTTTTTACCGTGCTATAAGCCAATTCCTGTCCAGCAACAGCTGGAGGAACGACAGCACGAGGCAGGGGGGCCAACGGGGTCCAGGCTTCTCCCTACACACCACACGGAACACTGTCCATTTGGCTGTGTGGGATGTGTGTTCAGCAGCTGCGCTGATCGAACACCTCCCTGGCGATTTATGTAGGCCGCCGCTGCTTTGTTGTCTGTTTGAATCAACATATGTTGATTGTACAGCAACGGGACGAAGTGCTGGAGCACTTTCCATACGGAGAGTAATTCCAGCACGTTATATGGAGAGACATGTGAGCCGGCCACTGTCCCCCCACTGCCTGCGACATGCACGTTCCTCTGCCTGCGAGAGATGCGTCTGTGAACACTGCGGTGTGTGACGTCACTCTGCTCAGGGGCACCCCCACTGACGTGGAGATTTTTCCAGTGGGTCAAATCCAAACCACGGAAGGAGGAATGTACACCATGCGTCTCCTCTGACGCACGGGGTCGATGCACAGGCGAATAAACCACCTGAGTCTCCTCACTATGAAGGAGACCCAGGGGGATCACCACGTGACCAGCTGATATCATGCCTAACAGCTGCATCACGGAGAGGGCTGTCACCGCCCCGCGGGGTGTGACGCGCTGGAGGAGAGCTGTCACTTTCTCCCCTCTCCGCTGAGAGTCGCGCTCTCATGCGGGCTGAGTTCAATTCCACTCCCAGTTAAAAAGATAACCTGGGAGGGACGAGGACAGCTCTTCTTCCAGTTGATAATGAAACCCAGGTTTGACAGATGAGATACGAACTGTATCGTCTGTAAGCCGCTTCCTCCCTTCCTGGAGCGAGCCAGCCACAGCCGGCCGTCCAGGTAAAATAACACTCATCCCCATTCTGAGTAGCTGCTCCCACCGGCTCCACCCACTTTGAAAAAGTGTGTGGAGCCAGGAATGAGAAACGCAGGAAATTCTGTGTTTCGGGATGATGGTTACGTGGAGGACTGCATCCTTCAGGACTATGGATGTGCACCTCCCTGGTGAACACTCCAGCACCTGTTTGATCGTCAGCATGGGAAAAGGCCATTCCCTTGTTGGACACTGACAGATCGAGGATGGGTCTCATTCCCCCCGCCCCGTCTCCTTCGGGACCAGAAAATACCGGGAGTAAAAAACCCTGATTTTCTTCCCCATGAGGAACCCTGGAAAAAAGCTTCCTTTTAACCAGAGTTCCTGCCGCTCTGCACGGAGCGCGAGACACTGTTCCCGGGATGACAGGACTTCCTGTATCCCGTAGAACTGCGGGGGGGAGAGGCGAACTGCAGAGACTACTCTCTGCCCATCCGCCTGCTCATCCATCTGTCCATCAGACACACGCGCCGCCACCCTGAGTACCATCCAGTACTCTGATAGCGCCGGGTGTACATTCTCTGGATGTGCTGTGGTTGGTGGCAAACCACGCCAGAGACCTCCACACGCTGCATTTCACACAGGCTCTCATTATGTCGCCGTTTAGGAGAAGACTCGTAAACTGCGCATTCACGCTCAACATCACTAAGGGATGAGCGGAGGTGTGTGCAGTGCTGTCCACCCGAGGTGTAATAATGGCCCTCCGTGGGCTTATTACGACCGTGGGTAGGAGGTACGTCTGAGACAGAGGAAAAATCCGTGCTGCCTAAACCCAAAAAGTTTAAAGGTAGACGGATTGAATAGTACGCCCTGCTGTTTTATTAACCGATAAGTTAAAAAACCCAGCCGGCTTAGGCAGCGAGCCATGCTGCCAAGTAACCAATAGGCTATTGGCAACCGGCTTAACCGGGGAGCCTTGCTGCATATTATATATTCCATCTGTCCATTGAACACACGCGCCGCCACTCAGCGCGCCAACCTGCTCTGGATGTGCTGTGGTTGTCATGGTGACGAGCCACGCCAGAGCCCTCCAGACGCTGCACCTCACACAGGCTCTCATTATGTCCACTGTAACACATTTTCCTGTCAAACAACAGTAAAGCGCCGGCAGTCTCTTCACAGACGCCTGCACTTCACTGCCATACCACAGTACTCATACTGTGAAAGGATTTTACAGCCTTTCTCATTAACAGTAAAATACCGGCAGCAGTCGCCAGCAATACACTGAAATTGTACAGTATTCATACTGTTGAACAATTTCAGTTTATTACTGTACACAATTTAATAATTCACAGAAACATTCTGGTTAGGGGGCTGCCAGTAGATTAGTGCCGAAAATCGGCTGAAAATAACAGTAATTGCTTACAGTGTTAAACTGGACACTGAGGTGCGTTCACGCTCAACACCCCTAAGGGATGAGCGGAGCTGTGTGCAGTGCTGTCCTCACTGTAATAATGGCACTCGTGGGCTCATTACCGTGTGTAGGAGGTAGGTTTGGGACAGAGGAGAAAAACTGAGCTGCCTAAAAACCAATAGGTTTTAAAGACAGCCTATTTATGCAGCGAGCCATGCTGCCTATAACCGACAGGTTAGGGGCAGCCGGCTTACCCGGTGGGCCTTGCTGCTTATTATTATTCATCTGTCCATCGAACACACACGTCGCCATTCTGAGTAATATTCTGAGAGCGCGCGACATGCTCTGGATGTGCTGTGGTTGTCATGGTGACGAGCCACGTCAGAGCCCTCGCCGCCGTTGCCCGTGAAGCAACCCAAGAGGGGCCCGGACCGAAAAGCTGCGAGGGGGCCTCCACACGCTGCATCTCACACCAGCTCTCATCCTGTCTCTGTTTAGGAGAAGGCTCGTAAACTGGACATTGAGGCGCGTTCACGCTCAAACCCGCTGAGGGAATGAGCGGAGGTGTGTGCAGTGCTATTCACACAGTGCGTAATAACAGCCCTGGGCTCATTACGACCGTGTGTAGTAGGCACATCTGGGACAGAGGAAAAAAACCGTGCTGCCTGCTAACCGACAGGTTAGGAGCATCAGGTTTAAACGTCAAGCCTTGCTGTCTAATAACCGCCTGGTTAAATACAGCTGGCCTGCGCCACGAGCCCTGCTGCCTGCTGACTGACAGGTTACAGCCGGCTCTTGCACCTCCACACGCTGTATTGCACAGCGGCTCTCATCATGTCGCCGTTTAGGAGAAGGCTCGTAAACCGGACATTGAGGCGCGTTCACGCTCAAACCCGCTTGAGGAATGAAAGGTGTGTGGAGGCATATCTGTGACATAGGAAACAAGCCCGTGCCGTCTAATCAACCGCCAGGTTTTAAAGACAGCCGGTTTGTGCCGCGAGCCCTGTTGCCTAATAACCGACAGGCTATGAGGCAACCGCTTATGTCATCCGGAGGAGAGCTCTCCTGAACCGGGGGAACAGGGAGATCTCATTAGGCGGCTGCCTTTCCGATGATCTCCGGGAGTTCCTGGAGAATACCGCCTATACGGCAGAGCCGAGATGGCGGATAGTGTCAGCCCGGCAGCCGAACCTATAGGCTCGGCTGCCGGGCTGACACCGGGCCCCGCCCTGTCTCCCCCGTCCGGAGGAGAGGGAGGATGGGGCCGGGGGAACCACATAGTGATCCGTGAATGGAGGGGAAGGAGTCGCCTGACTGCTGCCCGCCACTCGGATCCAATAATCAAGGGCTTGGCCAACCACCCCCGGCCGCAGCCGCGAGAGCGTTCGCTCTCTGCTGTCTGTGGGCCAGAGGGAGACGGACACAATGAGTGCACGACACCTGGGGATTGAGAGCCGCGTTTGCGTGCTCCAATCCCCGGCAGGACTCACCTGTATCGTCTGTGTAAAGCCACTTCCTCCCTGGAGCGAGCCAGCCACAGCCGGTCGTAATTCATATGTCGGCTAACCCCGAGCCCCGCCCTGTCTCCCCGTCCGGAGGAGAGGGAGAATGGGGCCAGGGGGAAAGGTTTGCTTTCTAGTAAACAGCTCTGAAAAGAGCTTGTGCCTGTACAGTGCTTCTGCAACGGAGTGCTGAAGAAAAGTGGGAGCAGTTGGACGGGCCATCTTCCTATTTATACGGAAGTGAGGCCGGAGGTGGGGCCCACGTCATAGGTGGGCGTGGATTAAGTCTGTCAGTGCTGCACACGTGCAGTGGGATTACCCAATAGCGATAGCCTTAGAGGGCGAAGCCTCATACGAAATAGAACTGGCTATAAAGGACATTCCTTTTAAAGTTATTTTGGTATCCTGCACTTGGGTCCTCCCTGCTCTTCCCTCCAGCATGACAGTTTACTTTCTGTTACGCTGCATACACAAACAGGAAAGACAAGTGCCACGGGTTACAACATCTGAATGTACTTCACCCATATCGTGTTTATACTTTGCATGGCATTAGTCCAAGCTTTGTTACTATAGGTTTGTGTCAAAAATGCCTGTTCAATTGCAGAGAACACAACTTAAAATTATCTATACTGGTAGGTTTATATGCCAATAACAAACCATTATGTTGTTCTACCCTTATTGACTGATATGCACCAGTTGTGGGAATCTAAGTTCAAATAAGAGTTTAAAACCTTTATCCTAAGTTATTCTCTTTAATTCAGACCTACAATAAAGATTCAAAAAAAGTATGTCCATTGATTAATAAAGAAGGCCATATTATGCTCCCTTTCCTCTAGTGTGTTCTATAGGTTTTCATGTAAATGCTCTGGAAAGGCAAAAATCCCTGTGTTCTCTCCAGAGGGATTTTCTCTCCCACACACTCCCCCCCTGCCTGAAACTCCTCCATTGGACCCCTTTGTTTATTTCCGTAACATAATGACATCACTGGACATCAAGTGGTTGACCAATCACAACAGAGCCGGCCAGCTAACCAATCAGAGCAGACTGGGCTCTGGTTTCAGACAGAGGGTGAAAAGCTTTTTGAACGTTAGAGCATGGAGACATGTCCCAGTAGAGACACACTAAATATGAATATGAACCTGGAAATGAGCAGAATAGGTCCTCTTCATTTCGTTTCAAACCTTTATTTAATCAGGTGAATCCCATTGAGATCATCAATCTCTTTTTCAAGGGAGACCTGCTGCAAGTAGGTTCCACATGAAGACAGAAAAACAGAAAACAACAGAAAAACAAAAAGGACCTCATACAACATAGATACAGGGATTTACAATGTACATACCTAACGACATTTACAGGTACCAACAGTATCAGATTGCTCTTGAGGGTAAATTACGGTAAGTATCTCATATACGTTTTGGCAGTGACCATTAAAGCCGATAACCACTAATAATAATCATATGCCAACTATATCAAAAATATAGCATAATATTTCACATAACAGTGCACAATCAGGAACTTTGGTACAGTTTGACATCATCAAATTCATTGTATTTTCATGAGCACTGAATGTATGCTATTTTCTTTTATAATACACCAGTTACCACCAGGACTCTGGCCATGGGCGTGAACCTGCCTGCTCATCTGGTGGTCATCAAGTCGACCATGCAGTATGTGTCCGGCTCCTGTGAGGAGTACAGCGAGGCTGACATGCTGCAGATGATAGGCCGAGCAGGAAGACCACAAGTAATGGCAGAATAACAATGGAATAATGCATTCTTTTTACTTATCTCCCTTAGCATGAGGAAATAAGGTGTGGTACACCACAACAAAACAAAGTGTAGTTATGTGCCTTTGTTTCAAAAGTGTACCTTTGGTGGTATCTGAAGCCGTTATGGAAATAGCTGTAACTGTCTAAACACATTAACCTGATTCATAAAGATAGCAACAGCTTGAGTATGAGGCACAAACTAAATACCAACTTCTGTCTTTCATCCTGTAGTTTGACACAACAGCGACTGCAGTGATTATGACCAAGATGCAAACCAGAGACAAATACATCAATCGTTTGAATGGAGCGGAAATCATTGAGAGCAGGTATTACAGCTCTGTCACTTGACATTCTTTCTCTTTCCTCTCAGCGACTGCAGTACCGCTCCCGCTGCTCCGATTCTCCGGCCCATCTCACGCTCCATTGTTCCCTCACTCGAGAACAAGACCCCGAGATACTTGAACTCCTTCACTTGGGGTAAGGACTCGTTCCCTACTTGGAGTGGACAGTCCATCGGTTTCCTGCTGAGAACCATGGCCTCAGATTTGGAGGTGCTGATCCTCATCCCAGCCGCTTCACACTCGGTTGCGAACCGATCCAGTGAGTGCTGAAGGTCGCAGACCGATGAAGCCATCAGAACCACATCATCTGCAAAAAGCAGTGGTGCAATCCTTAGTCCACCGAACTGCAGACCCCCTCCCCCACGACTACGCCTCGAAATCCGATCCATGTATATTACAAACAGGATTGGTGACAAAGCGCAGCCCTGGCGGAGGCCAACCCTCACCGGAAATGGGTCCGACTTACTGCCGAGGACCCGGACACAGCTCTCGCTTTGGGAGTACAGAGATTGGATGGCCCTGAGAAGAGACCCCCTCACCCCATACTCCCGCAGCATCTCCCACTGTAACTCCCTGGGAACTCGGTCATACGCCTTCTCCAAGTCTACAAAACACATGTAGACCGGATAAGCGTACTCTCAGGCCCCCTCCAGGATCCTTGCGAGAGTAAAAAGCTGATCCGTCGTTCCACGACCAGGACGGAATCCGCATTGTTCCTCCTCAATCTGAGGTTCGACAATCGGCCTGACCCTCCTTTCGAGTACCTTAGAGTAAACTTTCCCGGGGAGTAGTGTGATGCCTCTGTAATTGGCACAGACCCTCTGATCCCCCTTTTTAAAAAGGGGAACCACCACCCCGGTCTGCCACTCCTTCGGTACTGTTTCCGACTTCCACGCAACGTTGATGAGACGTGTCAACCATGACAGTCCCTCAACACCTTATATTATAACATAAGTACCTATACATACTATACAGAGATGCTGTATGAGAAACCAATGTGAGTTTGGAAAATTGCACAATGTAAATCTATTCTAGTAGACCTCAACAATGGAATTATGATCAGTAGAAATGGCCATGACATGGGACCTTTAAGAGATGTTTCAAGAGAAAAAAGAATATAAATACTACATACAAATATTTGTGTGTCTAAAATGTTCAATGTTTACATTTGAAGTAATCCAAATGTATTCAGTTTTGATTAATTTTTTTCTCCATTAGATGATGTTATTTATTTCCAACGCTGCCATTTCATTTGTACTTCAGCAATGAATGCATTTCAAAGTAACATGACCCGACCCTGCACATGAGGTAACAGTACACCCTCCTCCCCCAGCTTACACACCCACCTGGTGGAGCACCTGAATGCTGAAATTGTTCTCCAAACCATCAGCGATGTCAACATGGCTCTGGACTGGATCCGCTCCACCCTCCTCTACATCAGAGCCCTCAAGAACCCCAAACACTACGGTAGGAGCTCAAAACACACAACCCTATCAAAATGAATGTTCTGCTTCTTTGTCATAACTGTATTTAAAAAACTGATTTGACTCTAATTTCAGGTTTTTCCGCCGACTTGGACAGATATGGGATTGAGGCAAAATTGCAAGGTGAGCCACCATTTTTTGTATTCCCTATTTACCATCAGTAAGGTAGCATTCTGTTATCAGAATAATACTGTAATAAACTATTTCAACCACTATTGAAGCCAGCTATCATCCAAGCTGTTCTTCTGTCTGTAATCTGACTTTTTGGGTCAATTGTCCACATTACTTAAATACTGTAGTTCAGGGTGGTTGCTGCGTCCCCTCTCATAGAGCTTTGTCTGAGGAACCTCAACTCTCTGTCCTCCATCGATCTGATCCACATGGATGAGGATATCAACATCAAACCAACAGGTAGAGAGTGTGAATGGTTGGCAAAATGCCCAATGTGCGCCTACTGAGTTCCTTCTTCATTTTAATTTATGTTCAAAGTGAGGATTACATTTAGTCTTCTTTTTCACTGGGCTTTAAAAGTAGGAGTTGGGAAATACATAAATAATGAATGTGAGGGTAGAGCTTCTCAAGACTATGAATCGATTCACAACTTACAAAGATTTATTTTTAAAAAGATTTGTTTTACATAAAAGTCTATTTATTGCAACTGATGTTTAGGAACCTGTGATGCAAGTTATTCATCACACTCAACTGCACTGTAGTTTTGACCTTTTTGATTGACAGTAATCATACACACCATGTCGTAGTTGTATCAAGCATTATTGTGTGATTTGATGATAACTCATACAAAAGACCAATTGTACAGTGTTATTATTTGTACAATACATGTTATATTTGAAACATCTGAGAAACAAAAAGGCAGCTAGCCTAAGCTTACTGAAGTAGTAGTATACATACCGCTTTCGTCAAAAAGTGACAGGTGATGTGACAGGTCACACCTCTCCCTACTTATGCAAATGAGCTAAGTCCCGCCCCCCATTGTGAGATCCTTTGATGTGATTGGGTACAATCATGTTAATGAGCTAAGTCCCGCCTCCCATTGTTCGAGATCCTTTTGATGTGTGTTATAACAGGTAGGTGTGAAATGCCCCCCTGTGTAGTGCCTTTGTTGTTTAGTTCTTTGATGTATTGATTAAGATAGTCTCTTTGAAGTTATGTTGTCTGGCCCCTGTCCCCCTCACACCCCTTTTGTAGTCTAGTCCTTTGATGTGTGTTATAACAGGTAGGTGTGAAAAGCCCCCCTTTGTAGTGCCTTTTGTTGTCTAATTCTTTGATGTGTTGATTAAGGCAGACTCTTTTGAAGTGATGTTGTCTGGCCCCTGCCCCTCAGAGCCCTTTGTTGTCTAATCTAATTAGCCTTTGATGTTTGCCCTTTGATGTGAGGTGTTATAACAGGCAGGTGTGATTTCACACTGGTGAAAGCCTTTGATGTTAATCTTGGTGTCTCTTTTGAAGTTATGCGTGAGACTGTCTACCCGGCCCCTCCGAGCCTCCCCCCTTTTCTCCACCCCTTCCTTATGGCTATGACGCCAGCAGATAGTGGGGGTGGAATTAGATGAAGATAGAAATACACTCAAACTAAATTAAAAAAGACAGGCAATTCCACTTACCAAGTCACCTGTCAAAAAATAAAAATGGCAAGAGACGCCTCGAATGGGGTTTAATCAGCCTGTGTGACAACTTACCGCCACCCGTCCGGAGCGCCAGTCAAGAAACGAATGCAGCAGCAGTGCGGGGTTCAGACGCCTACAGCCGAAAGATCTGTGCACAAACTTATCTCGTGCCCTCTTTTGGTCATGTGCGCATTCATGTGTGTTGGAGGAGGGGCTCTGTGGGGCTCTGTGAGGAAATACTTAATAAAATACTTTATCTGAATACATTTTCTTTAAAAGCACTTTTTTTGAAATTAATTATTTATTATTTCATTGGAGCAATCCAGTTTTGTTGACATCAATGCTTTATTCTCTTTTCTTGTGTTACTAAGATACTTTTAGTTACACTTTAATGGATGCAAACCTTTTTAACCGGGTAAAATATTCATTAATTTGTAAGGAATTCGTTTTCTTTATGTCTCTCTAAAAGGCAAGTTTGTGATTTTAACACTGTTTCGATGAAACACAGCAGTCTTGATAACTTGACATGACTAACATTACTTTTCTAAATATATGTTTTTTAGAGGCGTTACTTTGATTTCTTTCATGTTATTTTAAACACAACATTACTTTTTTCATATTTTTTCAACATACTGTGATTTTTTTTTGTTGTTGTTGTCTTTCTCTCCTTTTTCCATTATATTTTTTGAAAAACGACATAGTGATTTCTAGCAAAATACAACATGCAACTAATACATTATACAATATTACGACTTTTTGCGATATTTTCAACACAATATACTTGTACCTTTTTTAAAAAAAAATTATAGGGCTTCAGGATATTTCGCATGCATAAACACGGTGTCATCTTTCTTGAAACTGACGTGCTGTCCGTTTTATACGCACAAGTTATGTTTTCTGCTTCTTCATCCTCTGAATTTTCCTCCCCCGTCCCTCTTCCTTCGCCCCTCACAGAGATTGTCTTAATCAACATATAGATTAACATCCCATGCTTATCTCAAATCCTCACACCAAAGGCCAACTCCAACGTGTGTGTGTGACTTGTTATGTTGATTGGGAGGCGGAGTCCTCTGCAAAAGTGAGAGTCTTTTTCACCAGTATAATGTCCATCGATGTCTGACTCTGTTTAAAAAGTTCTTTAAGCTTTGTAGCTTTTCCATCAATCATTTTCAGCCAGAGGCACCCGCAAGGATGTCTGAAAAACCCCGCATGTAGAGTTGAAATACTCCAAAACAAAATCATCAGAGGGGTCCTTCCCCAGCGTCACCAAACGGCTTGCGTGGTAATACCATCACCCCGATGGTCCGCTTTTGGTTTCCCAGACGGTGCTTGTCAGGACTCTTCTCACTTCTGGCAGCGGGGGAATAACTCCTTCTTCCTCCACATTGAGGGGCGGCGGTGAAAACTCTTCTTTGATCTCGCATGCTGTCTGTGTTTCTTTGCTTTTCTTTGCAAATATCTTGTACACCGATGGTTCCACTATGGTTTCTTGATGCACTACTTCTTCCGATACAGTGGTTGCGTGGAGATCTCTGGAAGACACCAGAGTTAACACAGCCCAATCTGTTGAGGTCAGTGTCGCTTTAACACTACGGGGTCCATACATTTCTCCATTCTTCAGATTGTAGAAATGCAGTTCATTCCCCATATAGTTGAATACATAACCCCAAAAATCGCCATTTTTCAGAGTCCATTCTTCATGAAGTTCTTTGGCTGGAGGCGTCTGAACCCGGCACAGATATTGCATTCATTTCTTGATTGGCGCTCCGGACGGATGGCTGTAATAATAATAATAATTCCTTACATTTATTATAGCGCTTTTTCAATGACTAAAAGCGCTTTACATATACACACATTAGACATATATCATATATGCAATGGTCAGAAACTGTGGACAATACCCACAGGAGCAAGTTCAGGTGAAGTGTCTTGCCCAAGGACACACCGGCTTTACAGACGCAGCAGCGGCGGGTTTCACCCCTTGATCTGATGATCATTGCACAGCACACTGCGCCACACCGTCCATCTTCATGCCTCGAGGTCATCGAGGTGCTTTTACAAGTATACATTGGTATTATACATGTACTGTGGACAATACCCACAGGAGCAAATCCGGGTGAAGTGTCTTGCCCAAGGACACAACGGCCTGACGCAGTGGTGGCAGGAGCGGGTTTCGAACTGGAGTTCCCCAGCACTCCCCCTTGATCTGATGATCGGATGCACAGACCACTGCGCCACCCGCCTGTAAGTTGTCACAGGCGTCTCGCTGATTAAACCCATATCGAGGCGTCTCTTGGCCATTTTTCTTTTTTGAAAGGTGACTTGGCGAGTGGAAATGACTGGCTTGTTATTTAGTTTGAGCGTAATTCAGTCAGACAACTCACGTGTTCCTTTAACATGTTTATTAGAAGCAGCATATAGTTGAATTCGGCGACTAGGCTCGGGCATCATCACTCCATAGATATACATAGCACGATGAGTGATGATTAAATAACTAACCCCCGAGCCTACAGATGGAAGCTGGGGTGGAAGCTGGGGGCAGGCAAGCAGCAGCGACGTAGAGGTAGCTGCAGCAATAGCAGCAGCAAGCAATGCATGGAGAGAGATCTGGCAGGTTAAATAGAGCGGCATATTAAGGAGACTCTGTTTGGTTGGTTGTAGAGTGGCAAGGGGGCGTTATGTATGAATGCAGCATAAGTGCTCGAGTTGACTGCCTGAACTAGCTCGCAGGCTTCGCCCCATTTCTTTTTTTCATCTATTTCCACCCCCTTACTTTTAAATGATCTGTGAGGAGGGCGGGGACTTGTTATGCTGAGGGGGAGGCGGAGTCATGCTGAGTGGAATGATGACGATGAGGAGGAGGAGGAAGAGCTAGGATTGGGAGGATTAAGACGCATTTCTAAGATTCCTAGTTCAAGAGTTTTAAGAATGATTGACAGCATACCCTTTGACAGATCACCCATTAAACGAAAAAGAAAAAAGACCCCTCCCAAAGTCCCAATAAGGACGAGTTCGATTCCTTCGGACAAAGATTTAGATTGAGCGTATTTCCTCACAGAGCCCCTCCTCCAACACACATGAACGCGCACATGACCAAAAGAGGGCACGAGATAAGTTTGTGCACAGATCTTTCGACTGTAGGCGTCTGAACCCCGCACTGCTGCTGCATTCGTTTCTTGACAGGCGCTCCGGACGGATGGCGGTAAGTTGTCACACAGGCTGATTAAACCCCATTCGAGGCATCTCTTGCCATTTTTATTTTTTGAAAGGTGACTTGGTAAGTGGAATTGCCTGTCTTTTTTAATTTAGTTTGAGTGTATTTCTATCTTCATCTAATTCCACCCCCACTATCTGCTGGCATCATAGCCATAAGGAAGGGGTGGAGAAAAGGGGGGAGGCTGGGAGGGGGCGGGTAGACAGTCTCACGCATAACTTCAAAAGAGACACCTAGATTAACATCAAAGGCTTTCACCAGTGTGAAATCACACCTGCCTGTTATAACACCTCACATCAAAGGGCAAACATCAAAGGCTAATTAGATTAGACAACAAAGGGCTCTGAGGGGAAGGGGCCAGACAACATAACTTCAAAAGAGTCTGCCTTAATCAACACATCAAAGAATTAGACAACAAAAGGCACTACACAGGGGGGCTTTTCACACCTACCTGTTATAACACACATCAAAGGACTAAACTACAAAAGGGGTGTGAGGGGGACAGGGGCCAGACAACATAACTTCAAAGAGACTATCTTAATCAATACATCAAAGAACTAAACAACAAAGGCACTACACAGAGGGGCATTTCACACCTACCTGTTATAACACACATCAAAAGGATCTCGAACAATGGGAGGCGGGACTTAGCTCATTACCATGAGTGTACCCAATCACATCAAAGGATCTCGCAATGGGGGGCGGGACTTAGCTCATTTGCATAAGTAGGGAGAGGTGTGACCTGTCACATCACCTGTCACTTTTTGACGAAAGCGGTATGTGTACTACTACTTACTGATTTTATTTATGTAACAGGCAGAATTATTTTTGTGTACAACTTGAACTTGCTTTTCATCAAGGCACTGACAACATTTTTAGTAATTTGTGACATTTTACAATAAATAAATGATGCTTTTTGTTTTGGGTTTGCCTTTGTATATTTTCAATATTGCAATCAGTTGATAAAACCGACAGATATAAAAACTCAATCATCCAGATTCATACCCCATTTACTCAGCTTTCATGCTGCCACAACACTTTGAACAGCGCACAGCAAACTGGAGTAAAACCGCTGTGTTCTAAATTGAGAATCCATTTTGAGATGAATCATGAGAAACATTCAGATTCACACGGCGGGTGATAAAGACTAGAGAATTTTAAACCTTCCCTAAATGATTGCTTACAATACTATTGTACACTATCAACAGATGTTAGAAAGTGAAAAGTGTGAAGTAGTCCTGTCTTGTGTTCCCCATAGAGAGCGGCAGGTTGATGGCTCGGTTCTGTGTCGCCTTTGAAACCATGAAACAGTTCAGCCAAGTGTCTGGCACGGAGAGCCTGTCCGACCTGGTACGTTCCTGAGAACACTGCACAGCAATGCTTTTGATTCAAATGCACATATAGTAACTTTCTCTATTGTTAGGCTGGCTTCCTGCAAAAGGAAATTCTTTTCATTATTATAATGGTAAGACAAGGCAAAGAAAATAGTGTTCAGATCAAATATGGCTGTGTGTGCAGATTGAGATGGTGTCCAAGAGCAGAGAGTTCAGCGACATTCAGCTGAGAATGAATGAGAAGAGGCTCCTGAACACTCTGAACAGAGACAAGAACAGGATCACCATCAGGTCACACACTAATAGCATAAATCATTACCCCTATTTTGAAATGTATACTCATGAATAACATTTATCTGTATTCTTCCAGGTTTCCAATCGAAGGAAAGATCAGATCCAGTGAGATGAAAGTGAACTGGTAGGTTTATTCATGCAGTGTTTGAATAATAAGTAATGCTGGTTTATGGTTTTATTGCAGAATATATTTTAGAAATTGCTAATCAACTGTCCATTATACGTATTTTGTGTGTAGTGCCTTGTCTGTGGAGTTTCTGAGTATAAATGATATTACTGTGAAAGTAAATAAATACAATTAAATTAAATAGCAATGACATTTCATACAAATTGCAATGAATTCAAGTACCAAAGAAAATTAATAATAGTTATATTGGGAAAACTAGGAAATATGTATAAACAGTAAACCACAAAAAATGATGATTATATTTATTGAGCTGAATATCGTGACAAATTGAGCCCAGTTATCTGTCATGTCCGCTGTATTGAAAGCTAATGGAATGGAATTGGTTTATGCATTTTGTTGCAGAATATATATTATGAAATGCCTTTGGACTGTCTGCTATGTATATGTTGTGTTCCTCGTCTTGTCTGTAGCTTGATCCAGGCTCAGTTGGGCTCCATTTCAATCCAAGAGTTTGGGCTTACACAGGACACAGTGAGGATCTTCAAGAATGGGATGCGCATCAGCAAATGTACGTTGCTAAAATCAGGGATAACAAACAAACAATGTACACTCTGTTTGAATTGATATTTGTCTAAACTCTGATTGTATTTTGATGCTGAACAGGCCTGGCAGAGTTTCTGAGTCACCGATCCAAGACAGGTTTCTCTGCTGTGCTCCACTCCCTGATGCTGGCTAAGTGCTTCAGAGCTAAACTGTGGGAAAACTCGCCCTATGTCTCCAAACAGCTGGAGAAGATAGGTGCATCCACATAGCATATTATAAGATCTTAAATCTAGGGCTTTTCACATGCATTTTCAAACCAAATCTTAACATTTGATAATAATTCACTGTGTTTTTCAGGCCAGACACTGTCAACTGCCATGGTGAATGCTGGACTCACCACTTTCAGCAAAATAGAGCAAAGCAACCCCAGAGAGCTGGAGCTGGTCAGTCTCCCTCCCACTGCCTTTATCTTTTTCCATCTCTAGTCGTTCCTCTGTGAGGGTAGTGATGTTTGGCTCCTAGGGTTGTACTATAGTTCAATGTATCATTCCTAATGTTGAGAAATGAACAATACACCTTCTCTTCCCTTCTCCCTGTCCTAGTCTCAGTCCTCAGTGCAAAAGTCCAAATCATTTCCAAAATTCTAAAATGTTGTTATCTTACAAAATATTTTTACTTTAACCCTCCTGTTGTCTTCGGGTCAAATCTGACCGATTTACTACTTTCGTCAATCTTAACTTTTTTGTTTTACATTCGATTGCATTAAGGCTTTATGATATCCTTCACCGTAGACATTTGAACATATACAATTGCTGATCACCACTTTCATTGAATTTTGAAAGTGAACACCCATAAAGAAATGACCGCCATAAAGAAAAGGAATTAGTAACCATCCGGATCAGATATAAAACCCTATGTATAAAACACACACACACACACACACACACACACACACACACACACACACACACACACACACACACACACACATACTCTTGATGTGTTCCCCCCCTTATGTGCCCATCCCCCCATGTGAATCACACCTGGCACACACAAACACACACAGAACAATTTGATACATTTCCCGCTCTTATGTGCCCATCCCCCCACATGGATCACACCTGGCACACGCAATACATGTTCAATGTCTATTCTTTGTATATTTACTGCAGTTTTTCATGTATACCAGCAGTCTGATACAATATTTACAGTTTGAAAGGGTGTTAAATGAAATTTGGTGATGATTAATGGTTTTTGTGTTAATGTAATAGCAGTTAAAACAGGACAGGTCAAATCTGACCGCAAACACCAAAGTAAGGGGGGGAACACGAAGACAATAGGAAGGTTAATGCATATTTGTTGATGTCTAGCCTTTTCAACGGATACATGTTCTGTACAGTTAAACAACAGTTGGCTCTGTGTCAGAAGGTGACATGCACCTGTATTCATGGACATTTGAGGCTTCATTCAAAAAAGTCCATTAAACATTTTTTAATAGAAAAACAAACATCTGATACAGACCATGTGGTACCGTCCAAGCCACAGGATTGGATCCCATGATTGAACACTGGGTTATTTTCAGTTAGTTTCAGTGCACATGAAGACGGGACAGCTTTCGGACATCAATTGTTCAATTGTTTGAGCTGGATCAGTCACAATTACTTCAACTGTGATCCTGATATGTCTCCATATATGTGTGTCATTTAAATTCTCAAATAATTATTCTATAAAGCATTTGGTTGTGATTTCTAACTTTATCTATATTGTATTTAGATCGTCAATAGACATCCACCATTTGGCAACCAAATCAAAGAGTCTGTTATGAATCTCCCAACGTACGAAGTGACCTTGGACCAGGTAAAGCACAATGCAGGGTTTTATATTAAAGGCACGCATATGTTATATTACATCATGTCATTGAGTTTTTGACCATTTGTTGGTGACACTGAGCTTATCCTATTAAAAGTGAGGCTACTTAACTCTGATTATTCTTAACATTATTTTTTAAAGTTGTTGCTTTTTCACAGCTTCCAAGGTATAGCTGTGCTACGGCGGAGATCGTGGTGAAGGTGACCCTAAAAAACCAAGCACAGCTGCTGTCTAGGAACAAGGCCCCAGACCAGAACTATGTCTCTCTGATTATTGGAAACTCTGACAACACGGTGGTCTTCCTACAGAAACTCACGTGAGGAAATAAAACCGTTTTCTTGTCTTTGTTTTCTTTCACATACCCTCTCTTTCTCTATGACTATCACTATTTTAGAACCCAGACCTTTCACCATTATGTGCAAAAAGACAGAGACTAGTTTGGAATTTATTATGGATTTTCAGCAGGCATCATCTTTTTTTTCAGGGAATTGGCACTGCTGAAGTCTGGGAGCTGGACGAAGAAGATTGAAGTGGGGAAGGCCTCAACAGGAGGCGAGATCAGCGTCAATCTCATCAGCTCACAATACGGTAAACCAGTGAAATATTTTTGGATTTTACATAGAAATATATCCACAATATGTATCACAGTTTGTCAAACCGCAACGTGACATTTTTTCTATTATTTTGCTGTATGTTATACATAATTTTTGCTACACACCATTGGAAAAAAAGTTGCATTGTGTTGAATATTACAAAAGGCTTTTTTAGCTATACAGTGTTATTTTTCCCTCCTCAAAACAAGTTCACCCCCCAACTCTGTAGAAATAAAATAATGGTAATGTAGTAACAAAAAAACAGTTAAAGTTCATACATAAAATAGAATTAAATGAAATAGCAATAACATTTGTTAAAAACCGAGTTATCAAGTACTGCTGTAAATAATATTTAAAAAAACTAAAGAAAATAGGGGGGGAAACGAAATGGGAAATATGTTAAAATAGTCAATTACAAAACATGATGAACATGAAATAAATCCGAAATAATCCGTTTTATATTAAGCTGAATGGATTAAAGTAGGGGGTCTATTTTCAGGGAGTTGTTGTTTCCGATGTTTTGAAAGCAAATCAAAATCCAACTGTATATTTTGTTGTTGCACACCCTGGCCCGGGTACAAACTCTTTAACTGGACTGCCAGTGCAAGGATGCAGTCACTGAGCATGTTGGCCTTTTTCTGTCCTGCAGTGGGCCTGGACATCCAACAGAAGTTTGACGTCTACTTTTCTGGAGCCAGGAAGTTTGAAAGTGATAATCCACACCACTCTCTGCATGACCCGAGTGGACAGAGAGCGCACGCCAAACCAAATCCTCTGTCTGCAAAACCGGCTGCAACTCAATCTGTTTCTGCTACGGACCAAGGCACTCCACTTTGTTACTGATCATTTGGTTAATGCTGAAGTATGAAACTGTGTCTATGGATATATAGTATGTTTTCAAAGGCAAGCAGAGGTGGGAGAAGTACTCAGATCTTGTAATTGAGTAAAAGTAGACGTACTAGAGTGAAGGAATACTCAGTTACAAGTGAAAGTCCTGCACTCAAAATGTTACTAAAGTAAAAGTACAAAGCTATTAGCATCAAAATATACTTAAAGTACCAAAAGCAAAAGTAGTCATTGTGCAGATTATGCATCATTTCAGAATAATATATATGATGTGTTTTATAATGATTGATCATGAAAGTGTTCTCAAAGCTGGTGAAGGTGCAGCTAGTTTGAAGTACTTTGTAGACTGCAGGGTAGCTGGTGGATTTACTCCAGGTGGAACTAAAGTCTGATTTAACACATTATATTTCACATCATTCATCCACATCTGTGAAGTAACTAAAGGTATTAAATACATGTAGTGGAGTAAAAGTACACCATTTACTTCTGAATAATAGTGGAGTAGAAGTACAAAGTAGCATAAAATGGAAATACTCAGGTAAAGTACAATTACCTCAAGTACAGTACTTGTACTTAGTTACTTCAAACCTCTGAAGGCAAGTTGATATTTGTGATGACTTTTTCTCTTCAGATTCAGGCAATAAAAGACAGTGCAACCACTTCTGCAGGAATAAGGATCTCTGTGGCCACGAATGCTGTGAGTACAATCTCTCGTGTTTTACTGTGTGCGTATTTGATTGTATTGACTGGCTGTCATGATCATTGAGGTCTTCTCTCCACCCTCAAGGTAAAGTAGGTGTCACTGTGGCCCGGAAGAGGTTATCCGATCCAGAATCCAGTTTCTCCTCCTATCTGCAAGACCTGAGGTGCAGGAGAGACACACTCGGGCATACTCCTGTCAAACGGCTCAAGGTGAGGGAGGAAACCAGTAGGACTTTATGGAGTCGGTCCAAGCCTGAATCATATGCTCTTTGAAATAATAACCATCGCACAAAAACGTCTGTGAATTGAATTGAATAAACACTATTCAATGTGTGGTAAATGAATATTAAATATCAAAGCTTTTTTCTAAAAATACACTTTTTATTGAGTCTACAAAAGAATGAAAAAAATTTCAATGAGACAAGTCGGGAAGTTCATCTATTACAAATAAAAACAAGAAATAAGCCAGCCACAATGAAACAGCCCCATATTTGTAACATCATAATCAGGGCTGCACATAACAGTTAAAATGGGGGATGTTGGCTTATCTGGCGCCCGCAGCTCACAGCCAAAGCGAGGGAGAGAGGGAGGGTGCACCGGTACCAGCGCTGTTGTTATTAGAATCTGGTGCCGTGCTAGCTGCTCTAACGGATATAAGAAGAAGATGTTTCTATAATAATGTGGAGGGAGAGTCCTCTCCAGTCAGACTGATAACTACAGCTCAGTGAGGTAAAGGACTCTTGAGTGTTTAGATAGTTCACTTTAGTCTAAGTTCAAACGATTTTCCAACATATTTCCAAGGCACTCCTTTTATACTATAGGACAGTAACCAAAAATATCCTTTAAAACTGGAGAGATTAAAAGAAATGCATAAATAAATGTTAAGGTAAAATAAGATATGAATGAACAACACAAATAAAATAAGTTACATTCATTTGTTATTGGCTATGGTAGGTTATTGGTTATGTTCACATACTTATTTGATTACATCCACTTGTCTAAGATGACAACAGAGACTTTCGACCCAAAACCAGCAGACTCAACCAGAGAGAAGGTAGTAGGCCTACATCATCAGCTACCATGTCTGACAGAGAGGAAGACAGTGAGGAGAACAGTCAGGAGGGAGTGATGACGGCTTGTAGGATTACTGGTCGTGCTAATGTTGTCTTGTGTTCACCTCTGCATGTGTGTTCTGTGTTCACCTCTGCATATGTGTTCTGTGTTCACCTCTGCATGTGTGTTCAGTGCCGTGTGTCTGGCAAATAAAGACCCCCTCAAAAGTTACGGTTTATTTAATTTTAAGCATGAGCACCAAGCAACATCTCCAGGTGCTCCTTTGAGAACCAGGGCAAAAAAGTTATGTGCACCCTGATCATAATTCATGAACAGATATTATACAGGATTAAACTATGAGGATACTATTAGAATGGTAAAAAATACGTAGTACAGGTTGGTTGAAATATGGAATATGTTAATCCTTGATTATTTTCATCGTAGGAATTGCTTTTTCTAAATAACATTTCTTAATATAATCCGCCATGGTGGCAGTTGACTATACATTTGAATCCTTGTTAATAAGATAGCTTAACTTTGACAAACAATACATTTCTCTTCTTAATTGCTCATAAATTAATCTAAAAAGTGTTTTATTACTGATCTGTATACATCTTGTGTTTTCTATACTGACTTTTTTATCATTTCTTTAAAATACATGCTGCTATGTGGAGTGCATTGGAGTGGAAGAAATGTCTTGTGTTTAAACGCAATGATAATAAAACATCTTATTGTGTTTCCTCAGATGAAAATGGGCGAGCAGTCTGTGTGTGCCAACATGCAGGAGTTTGCTTACCAACCCAGAGAGAGGCTACCTACTGCTTCCTGGTATTCACAGTCACACTGACATCTAACACCCTGATTCATAAGTGCTCATACCAGAACAAGTCTATTAACAGCTGCAAATGACATTCTGAAAAAGTGTGACAATAAAATAAGTTTCATTTTTACATTACATTGCATTTAGCTGACGCTTTTATCCAAAGCGACTTACAATAAGTACATTCGACCAGGAAGACACAACCTTGAAGAAAACAGAATCATATAAGAACATCAGGTTTCATAGAGCCAAACATTTCAAGTGCCACTCAACTGGCTTTAGATAAGCCAGTCCTTTATTAGTATATAAGTGCTCTGTTAGCAGTTCTTTGTTAGTCATTCTATCGCTCGAAGTGGAGTCGAAAGAGATGAGTTTTCAGTCTGCGCCGGAAGGTGTGTAAGCTTTCTGCTGTCCTGATTTCAATGGGGAGCTCATTCCACCATTTTGGAGCCAGGATAGCAAACCCACGTGTTTTTGCTGATGGGAACTTGGGCCCCCCCTCGCAGCGAGGGTGCAGCGAGTCGTTTGGCTGATGCAGAGCGAAGTGCACGCGCTGGGGTGTACGGTTTAACCATGTCCTGGATGTAGGAAGGGCCAGATCCATTCGCAGCATCTTACGCAAGTACCAGTGTCTTGAAGTGAATTCTAGCAGTTACCGGAAGCCAGTGAAGGGAGCGGAGGAGCGGAGTGGTGTGGGAAAATGTAGGAAGGTTGAAGACCAGACGAGCCGCTGCATTCTGAATGAGCTGCAGAGGTCGGATGGCACATGCAGGTAGACCAGCCAGGAGGGAGTTGCAGTAGTCTAGGCGTGAGGTGACGAGAGCCTGGACCAGAACCTGCGTCGCTTTCTGGGTCAGCTGGGGACGTATCCTCCTGATGTTGAAAAGCGTGTATCTGCAGCAGCGGGTTGTAGCAGCGATGTTTGCAGTAAACGACAGGTTGTTATCTAGGATAACACCCAGATTCCTTGCAGTCTGGGTCGGGGAAACAACAGAGGTGCCGATGTTGATAGTCAGGTCAAGAGAGGGACAATCTTTTCCCGGAAGGAAAAGCACTTCAGTTTTGTCAAGGTTGAGCTTGAGATGATGAGCGGACATCCACTGAGAGATGTCAGCTAAACAAGCAGAGATGCGTGCGACGACCTGGGTCTCTGAGCGGGGAAAGGACAGAATTAATTGGGTGTCGTCAGCGTAGCAGTGGTATGAAAAACCATGCGGGCTAATGACAGATCCGAGCGAGTTTGTGTACAGGGAGAAGAGGAGGGGACCAAGAACAGAGCCCTGAGGGACCCCTGTAGTTAATTGACAAGGGTCGGACTCGGACCCTCTCCAAGTTACCCTGTAGGTGCGGTCTTTGAGGTATGAGGTGAGGAGGGAAAGTGCAGAGCCTGATACTCCAAGTTCTTGGAGAGTGCGAAGGAGGATCTGATGGTTCACCGTGTCGAATGCAGCAGACAGGTCCAACAGGATGATGACAGAGGAGAGGGAGGCTGCTTTAGCAGTGTGCCGTTCCTCAGTGACAGCAATGAGAGCAGTTTCTGTGGAGTGACCTGCCTTAAAACCAGACTGGTGCGGATCCAGAAGGTTGTTCTGATGGAGATAACAGGAGAGTTGTTTAAAGACAGCGCGTTCAAGTGTTTTAGACAGGAACGGGAGGAGAGAGACAGGCCTGTAGTTTATAACATCAGACGGATTGAGAGTGGGATTCTTTAGGAGAGGGTTTACTCTTGCCTCCTTGAGACTGTTTGGAAAGTGACCAGCAGTTAGAGAAGTGTTGATGAAATGGGTGAGAAACGGTATAATATCAGGAGCGATAGTCTGAAGGAGGTCTGAAGGGATAGGGTCCAGAGGACAGGTGGTAGGGCGATCTGAAGAACTGATGCTAAATTTTATCCATGACCTGTTTTATGTGATGAAGGTATCAAGGAAGTCAGTATGCAGCTTCAGTTAGACCTCACACTGAGACGGTGCATCTGACGGGGGAAGACTTCACTCAGCTACCAGACAGAGTTCCACTGGACCACATTGATGGTGGGAAACATGACTTGAACAACTCAGTATTGCATTTGCATTTTGCTCACCCCTTTAACTTTAATTGTATCTCTCTGTCCCTCAGATTACGATGACTATGTGGAGGAGGCTGTCCCGACACCTGCTGTGTCCCACACTTACCACCATGGTATTGTTAAACAGCTTAACTCATCACGAGACAGAAACTGGTGGTTTAGCATGATTTAACAGATTTTTACAAAACTCAAAAAATGTACACACAGCCAGTTTCACCCATTGTCCTGAGCTCATTAAACCCCTTTGGAGCGTGGTACAGTGCATTTGTAAGTTTTATAAGGATACGGTTAACATGCTTTATGAAAATCTTTTTTCTTTGTCCACTTTTAGATGGAGCATCCATAAAAGCACCAACAAAGAGAGTGTTTCAGTTGTCCCTTAAAATATCAAACAATATCTTATTTACTTCGACGTCTTTGTTGTAAAAGTATATTACTGTAAAGGGGAAGTCAAACTTAGCAAGAAAGGACTAAACATAATTCACAATAGACCAAATCTTTAGTCAGTGAAATTTGTAGACACAAATTTTTTTGGACAGAACTTAATAGAGAGGCGAAGTCCCGCCCATCTACTTCCGCCCCATGGGACCTTATTTAGGAAAAAGCATGTATTGAAGTCAATGGAGAGAGAAAGATCATCTTTCGATCCCGTTTGAATTGTGCCACGAATTACATATGATGTTTGTCAATCTTAAAAAATAATTTCCATGTCAAAAAAGTCACAGTTTGTCGTAAAACTGTTGAAATATAAGACTATGAAAGATATGCAACTAGAAAGACTACAAATCCCAGAATCCCGGTCCCGCATGCTGGCTCTTACGGAACCGACTAACTCCCCTTGTGTGTGTGTACAGCTCTCAACGTGCCCAGACTTGTAGAGATTTTCTCCTCTTTTAATACTTTTCGCCTCATTCTGAAAGAAAGAAGTGAAATGTGCCAACGTGACGGCCGTCTTGGTGTGTGGTGCGAGACGGGAGATGTAGTTCATTGAGCGTTTCACACAAAAAAAAGGGTTACTTCACAGTTTTACAACACATTTTTATTTTTTTTACTTGCAAAATTATCTTTTAAATTGACAAACATCATATGTGTAATTCGTGGCACAATTCAAACGGGGTCGAAAGATAATCTTTCTCTCTCCATTGACTTCAATACATAATTTTTCAGAAATAAGGTCCCATGGAGGTCCACCGGAAGGGGAGGGACTTCGCCTCTCTATGGACTTTTGTACTGGATATCACAGAAGCATAGTAAGAGCAGAAGGTGAATAAAGAAAAATGTACTTAGCAGGGACCAAATTGGAATGTTTGTTTCTACACAGTTTGTTTGTGTTATTTCAGCAGTCACGGAAAAAAGTTGGTCTTTCTATATTATTTGGCCAAGGTTATCGTCTATGCCTTTGGAGCACTTGCTTGCTGCGAATGGTAAAAACATGCGATACCACCAATTATGGTCTTCAAAAGGGGGATACTATTTTTTTATTGAATAAAACAAAACCTAAAGTGCAGAAGCATTTCACGGTGTATTCATCCTTTTTATTTATTTATCCGTGTTTAGGTTCCTCAACGTGGAGCAACACAGGAAACAGTGTTGGAGTGAAGCACAAACCTCTAGAAAACCAGACCAATAAAAGCTCCGCTTACAGCAACAGGTCCTCTGCTGTGCCAAACCTGAGCGCTCACCGCAACAACGCTTCATCCTCACACATCCCCACTGTCTGCTTCGACCTGGGAGATGAATGGGACGACTGGGGAGACTTTGATGATGAGAACTTGGTGAATGCCAGCGAGATGCCGTATCAAACCAATACTGTCCCTACAGTCCAGCAGTCTGTTAACTACAGTGTGACAGGTAGAGTAATACCTTACTTCAGGTATGATCATGAGGGATTATGACTCAACTGTTGTAATGATTTTGATAAGAATCCAAATGTTTCATGTGTAGGCTTTGCTGCAGCATCTGCATCAGCACTCCTCAATCGCTCACAAGTCAAACCCCGGATCACCAGAACACCACTGAGGTAAGGGCAGACAAATGTCCACAAATGATCTCCAATTAAGGTGTGGCTGTAACACAAGAAAAACAAATAGTGTGAAATATGTCAAATATCATCCCAGAAAATAACACAATCATTCATTTTGCTTTTATATTGTAGCTAAGGTAGTAAAACATTTCTCATATTTTTGTCTTTTAGGTCAATTTCACCAACTTTAAATCCTGGACCCTCATTGGTCACAGTCAAACCACAAAACAGACTCACACTCGACTGGAATATAAAGGTGTGTGTGTGTGTGTGTGTGTGTGTGTGTGTGTGTGTGTGTGTGTGTGTGTGTGTGTGTGTGTGTGTGTGTGTGTGTGTGTGTGTGTGTGTGTGTGTGTGTGTGTGTGTGTGTGTGTGTGTGTGTGTGTGTGTGTGTGTGTGTGTGTGTGTGTGTGTGTGTGTGTGTGTGTGTGTGTGTGTGTGTGTGTGCGTGCATGCGTGCAGAGATCTACATGGATAATATTATTTTACATACAGACCTGTTTCTAATTTGTTTAACCGAAAATCCTACTGTCAGACACAATGGAGCCTTATTAACATCTTGAACATCTACTACTGTTATTGTGTCTGCATGGCTACATTTAGATGTCAACAACACATATGGCAAAAAGCAACATTTGTTATCAAGGTTGCTGTTTTGCTGATGGGATTTTGGGACTACCAAATTAGTACTTACTCCTAGGTTAAGATAAATCAAATGAACTTCAAAACGCTGGCCCTTATGGCGCATGCCTGTCTTCCTCCGTTTGCAGAGACCAATCATGTTCCAAGAAGGGATGACAGTGACGACCCCAGAAATTCTCCCAAACGTGGCCCCTACTACCAGAGGGTTAGATTTCTTCTCACACAGCCTCCCATCCAACAGCAGCTCATCTATCAACAGAAGGTAGAGGAAACTATTATAACAAGGCTTTTTTGACTTATTACAGTGTTCTTTGTTCTCCATTAAAGCATTTTGACTAAAGTACACATTTTTCACCCTCTTTTTTATATTTAGCACAAACTGCAAAGAAGAGGAAGCTTTCCTGGGGATATTTGATGGTTTATTTTAGACGTTTTGTATGTAAAACTGTTATATGAATATGTTGTTAACATAATATGTTTTCTTTATGTTTGTGTTCGCTAACATGAGATTTGCATGAAGAGTTGTTGTCTGTTCTATAGGCTATTAAACATTATAATAGTTAAAGTGCATTATATGTTCATATTGTAAATGAAACACATTTTTTCTAATGTCCTTTTGTTACTTATGTTATTTATTTATGTATTAAAATAAAGTATGTGTTGACTGGAGGACTCATTGCATTCTTTGGGGTATTTCAACATTTACTACATCCACAGGTCATTTGGAGATGGCTATACAATTACCTTTATTTATTTAATCAAGCTATTATTACATGTCAATTTAGAACTATCAGGATGACACTATTTACTATTTACTATGTCCTAAAGTTTGTATTAAGAATATAATATCGGTGGTTACAAGGTTAAAATGACATGGCGTGCACACTGTTGTACAGTAGGGGGCGGTATGCAGCAGTCTGCCACTAAACCGAGAGAGGAAGAAGAATGTGCCGATGCTGCGCGAGATCATGGATGTATAATAAGAACTGGGTTGCGTTCCGATAATCCAAAAATCAGCTCTTAAATTCTAACCCTAACCCCTTGACCTCTGAGTGAAACGTCACGGGATTAAGGGATAGTGGATAGGAGAATTCAAAAGGATTTAGGAGAAGAGACTGGATACAGTGTGGGAGGCGGGGAGAACCGCAGTGACGCGTCGTAAAACCCGGAAGTAAGTTAGCATTTTTAGCACTTCCGGTTCCTTCGTCAAAAAGCAATGCATTTGGAAAATAGCTCGAAATAAGCTCCGTGGTTGACACAAGTTTAAGAAATAAATGACAGTGACCCCACTGGTGATTTTTAGTGTACGTGTCTGAAAAACGATGGTTGTTACCGAGTGGCTGAATAGGACTACAGAAATTGTCGAGGCCGTTGTACGTCATTACGCCTAACACGTAAACACTCCCGCTAAGTTTGTTTTCCCCTGTGTTCTGCTTGAAAGTAAGTACCTGCCTATCTTTAGGCCCATTCCCAAACCGCCCCCTACACCAGGGGTGCCCAACCAGTCGATCGTGATCGACCGGTCGATCGTGATCGTCTGCTTCGACCTGGGAGATGAATGGGACGACTGGGGAGACTTTGATGATGAGAACTTGGTGAATGCCAGCGAGATGCCGTATCAAACCAATACTGTCCCTACAGTCCAGCAGTCTGTTAACTACAGTGTGACAGGTAGAGTAATACCTTACTTCAGGTATGATCATGAGGGATTATGACTCAACTGTTGTAATGATTTTGATAAGAATCCAAATGTTTCATGTGTAGGCTTTGCTGCAGCATCTGCATCAGCACTCCTCAATCGCTCACAAGTCAAACCCCGGATCACCAGAACACCACTGAGGTAAGGGCAGACAAATGTCCACAAATGATCTCCAATTAAGGTGTGGCTGTAACACAAGAAAAACAAATAGTGTGAAATATGTCAAATATCATCCCAGAAAATAACACAATCATTCATTTTGCTTTTATATTGTAGCTAAGGTAGTAAAACATTTCTCATATTTTTGTCTTTTAGGTCAATTTCACCAACTTTAAATCCTGGACCCTCATTGGTCACAGTCAAACCACAAAACAGACTCACACTCGACTGGAATATAAAGGTGTGTGTGTGTGTGTGTGTGTGTGTGTGTGTGTGTGTGTGTGTGTGTGTGTGTGTGTGTGTGTGTGTGTGTGTGTGTGTGTGTGTGTGTGTGTGTGTGTGTGTGTGTGTGTGTGTGTGTGTGTGTGTGTGTGTGTGTGTGTTGTGTGTGTGTGTGTGTGTGTGTGTGTGTGTGTGTGTGTGTGTGTGTGTGTGTGTGTGTGTGTGTGTGTGTGTGTGTGTGTGTGTGTGTGTGTGTGTGTGTGCGTGCATGCGTGCAGAGATCTACATGGATAATATTATTTTACATACAGACCTGTTTCTAATTTGTTTAACCGAAAATCCTACTGTCAGACACAATGGAGCCTTATTAACATCTTGAACATCTACTACTGTTATTGTGTCTGCATGGCTACATTTAGATGTCAACAACACATATGGCAAAAAGCAACATTTGTTATCAAGGTTGCTGTTTTGCTGATGGGATTTTGGGACTACCAAATTAGTACTTACTCCTAGGTTAAGATAAATCAAATGAACTTCAAAACGCTGGCCCTTATGGCGCATGCCTGTCTTCCTCCGTTTGCAGAGACCAATCATGTTCCAAGAAGGGATGACAGTGACGACCCCAGAAATTCTCCCAAACGTGGCCCCTACTACCAGAGGGTTAGATTTCTTCTCACACAGCCTCCCATCCAACAGCAGCTCATCTATCAACAGAAGGTAGAGGAAACTATTATAACAAGGCTTTTTTGACTTATTACAGTGTTCTTTGTTCTCCATTAAAGCATTTTGACTAAAGTACACATTTTTCACCCTCTTTTTTATATTTAGCACAAACTGCAAAGAAGAGGAAGCTTTCCTGGGGATATTTGATGGTTTATTTTAGACGTTTTGTATGTAAAACTGTTATATGAATATGTTGTTAACATAATATGTTTTCTTTATGTTTGTGTTCGCTAACATGAGATTTGCATGAAGAGTTGTTGTCTGTTCTATAGGCTATTAAACATTATAATAGTTAAAGTGCATTATATGTTCATATTGTAAATGAAACACATTTTTTCTAATGTCCTTTTGTTACTTATGTTATTTATTTATGTATTAAAATAAAGTATGTGTTGACTGGAGGACTCATTGCATTCTTTGGGGTATTTCAACATTTACTACATCCACAGGTCATTTGGAGATGGCTATACAATTACCTTTATTTATTTAATCAAGCTATTATTACATGTCAATTTAGAACTATCAGGATGACACTATTTACTATTTACTATGTCCTAAAGTTTGTATTAAGAATATAATATCGGTGGTTACAAGGTTAAAATGACATGGCGTGCACACTGTTGTACAGTAGGGGGCGGTATGCAGCAGTCTGCCACTAAACCGAGAGAGGAAGAAGAATGTGCCGATGCTGCGCGAGATCATGGATGTATAATAAGAACTGGGTTGCGTTCCGATAATCCAAAAATCAGCTCTTAAATTCTAACCCTAACCCCTTGACCTCTGAGTGAAACGTCACGGGGTTAAGGGATAGTGGATAGGAGAATTCAAAAGGATTTAGGAGAAGAGACTGGATACAGTGTGGGAGGCGGGGAGAACCGCAGTGACGCGTCGTAAAACCCGGAAGTAAGTTAGCATTTTTAGCACTTCCGGTTCCTTCGTCAAAAAGCAATGCATTTGGAAAATAGCTCGAAATAAGCTCCGTGGTTGACACAAGTTTAAGAAATAAATGACAGTGACCCCACTGGTGATTTTTAGTGTACGTGTCTGAAAAACGATGGTTGTTACCGAGTGGCTGAATAGGACTACAGAAATTGTCGAGGCCGTTGTACGTCATTACGCCTAACACGTAAACACTCCCGCTAAGTTTGTTTTCCTCTGTGTTCTGCTTGAAAGTAAGTACCTGCCTATCTTTAGGCCCATTCCCAAACCGCCCCCTACACCAGGGGTGCCCAACCAGTCGATCGTGATCGACCGGTCGATCGCGGGGAGATTCCCAATCGATCGCGAGATGTGTCTAAAAATAGAACAACAACATTCTGTTTTATCGTTAATGTCCTGTAACATAATCTTCCTGTGCCAGAATAATGCACTTGAACGCATCAAAGCTTTGTGATTGGCCGGCGTGACCCCATGTGTCGGGACGTGGCTGGTGGGCAGTGGGCACCATAGATATATATAAACACTAGATGACTCACCCGCGCTGCTGGCCAATGGAGACCGACGTTGCCACTTGGCCGCCATCTTGCTACAGGCAGTGCTCTCATTCATAACATTATGGTTTACTATTTAAATAACCATAGCTTGCTCAATTTTCAAACGGTTTGGTTTTTTATAAACATCAAATATGTAGTTATGATACTGCATACTTATAATCATGGACTTTCATATGAAAATAACATTAATCAGATAAAGCAATAGCTATACACACACACAAGGTATTTATATTAAATATTTGCCAGTGTATATATTTCCATTTATTTTATTATATTGTTAATATTTAAAATAAATTATAGATAAATTATAAAATTAAAATACATTTATATTTTATATATAAAAATCCAACACACTCTCACTCCCTAAGCGTCCAATAGCGACGTTTGGTCAGTGTCCGTGGCGTCCAATTGTGACGCTCCTAGGCTCCTTCAGCTCATAAAGGGACGCAAATAGCTTTCAACTGATTGCAATGTATTCCCATCTGCGTCGGGATTTGACGCTCATGGAAGCACGGCATTCGTTTATGTCGGCTGCCCTTAAAGGTAATGTGAGCGTCCATTCCCAGGAGTAAAGGATGGCAGAAGACACTACACTACCCAGAATCCCCAGCTATCGTTTGGACTACACCATGTGCTCTTGACAAACCCCGTGATAGTCCTCAAGCTCTGTGATTGGAGAGTGTGCTCCGAGGGTTAAGCCGATTCTCGAACAGCACTTGAAATGGGATGGAACCACGGCAGACTGTCCAAAACTGGATTTGAACGGCTCCACCGCGTCCCCCCTCCCCCACCCCGTCCCCAGAACTACACATGCTGGCTATTCTGTTTCGCAACATGTTCTCTATGGCACGTCTCTACTGGGAGTTGTAGTTTTAAAAGACGTTTTCGTATTTCCCATAATAAGAAGTTGCCAGTATTAAACTGTGTACATCCCTGGAGGTTTAGGGGACAGGAAACACTCACATTTAAAACATATAATTAATAAATGGGTGAAAATTGCTGGTGCCCAATATGGGCAGTATTAATATATATACCCACATGCCAGCTAAGGTCAGAAGAGCTTTATTTAACAGCTGGTCTTATGTGTGTGACCCCTGTGATAACATTACATTACATTAATTGATAAGCCTGAAACATGCACTTGTCAAGGTTCAGAGGCACATTTTGCAAATATGGCAGTAGCCATCGATCAGCTTAAGATAAGATATACTTTATTGATCCCAAGTTGGAACATTTGCGTTACATCAGCATGTGTAACAGTTAAATATGCAGTTGTGTTTATTTGAAAATCATTTAGTATAATCACATACATTATGTGTTTTATATTCAACAATTCTGTGTTCTTTATTTATTGATTGTTCAATACCTGACAAGGCCGGAGATGAAATATCTACATACATCTTATAAGAGTAATACATTATGTATAATATCAGTTAAAATAAGTGCTTCAACATAGTTAACATTGCTGGAGGTATGCACAAATATTGATAGATGTCTTGTAATGCACTATTGAGGAACCTGCAACCCAAGTTTTTCATTCAGTGCAGAACTACACCACAGTTGTGTAGGCCTATATGATATGTCAATAAACCTTAGAAAATCTTGAAATCTTGAACGGGATGTGCAAAATAGTCATTACATACAGTCTTTAATTAACAATTAGTAGAGAATAACGAGTAATGAATATACTTTATAGGGATCGTATTAATATCTAATAATAAAAATATTGAAATTCAATAACATGCTTTAACCACCAGGGGCCTATGCTACGAAGCTGGTTCAACCTAACCTGGATATGTTTGAGTTAGCCGGTTGGTCTAATCCAAAACATACGCGCTCTCGCTAAACGGTACTACGACGCGGGTTATCAAGTGGATCGCTCAAGCCAGCCGTGTCCTATCTAGTTAGGTGCGCGTTCACATGAAAGGGGTGGTATCTGGAGCATTCGACCAATCACAAACATGGAGAAGCATATACTGACAGCGCAGCGTCATACTTCCTGAATGAAAAGTGAACTTTAATACTAGTCAAAAATGAAGAAGTTAAACTTTAAACATCCATGACTTAAACACTTGATCCAGGATCAAAGCCACATAGCTGCACCTGCAAGGTGAATACAGCTGGCAAAATAAAAAGTGTTTGAATGCGTACATTAACAGGTTTATGATATCACTGCCCCGTCTAAAACACGATCTGACTTTAATTACATTTGTCTCGAGTGTTTCGTCAACTTAATGTGATGCTTAAAATAATACTTCTGCATACAGTATGTGACACTGTGAGTGTTGCACGGCCAGATACGGCTCAGCTGACTCAGATCAGGAGATATGATACATTATGAAGTGATATGCCGCGGACTGTACTTAATGTACTCTGATCCGGTTACTTATGTTGTGGCCGATATTTAAGTAAGCTTTCTTAACGCTAATGTTATAATAGTCAGATTGCTCTGAAGATGGGAGGTGATATTCTATTAATGTTCACGTTCACACAGTCGGTGATTTTTGCCGGCCGTCTTTCCTGCGACGGCAGCTTTTCTGTATTTCCTTTCTCCTGTAATATGACTTGATCGCTTAAAACTCCGCACACTGAGCTCTGATTGGTCAGCAGGCAGTGCTTTCACTGAGTTGAGCTCTTAGCCTGCAACCTAACCTGGTCCCGACCAGGTTAGCTGCTTAGCATATATTACCATGGAGATCTAGCCTGCTAAAAAGAGAACCAGCTTCGGATGACCGGAAAGCCGGAGTTTTCCCTGAATTTAGCCGGCTAAGCGAAAATCCTGCTTCGCAGTATACCCCCCTGGTGTCTCTTTATATCATCTGTGCACCTTTATGGTGTAAATACAGCCTATCTACCAATTGGATCAAATATAAAAGTGAGCCGAATTAGTGTTGATACTGCAAGGAGACGTATTGTGTAAAAAGAAATGTAAGATGTTGTTTAATGGCTGATATATTTATGATCCACGTCACGTTTTCAGTTCCTCATGTTTGTCTTCTCATCAGGGCTCTATAAATACAGAACTACGGCAGATATGTAATATGTAATGCAGCCGAACCGTGTATTACAATGCCGTTATGTGATGACTTTCAAAGAGAAAAGCAAGCACACTCGGAATAAGGTATTATTATTATTTTGGTCTGTTTCCGGTATTTGTTAATGACGATGTGCTCTGAGATGTGAGACTGGAATTGCACAGGGGGGAAATAACGTAGGCTATCTTTATATGCGGATTTTGTTAAACTAATATGTTTAGGCTGTGGACCAACACACATTGACGGGGAAGGGGGTAGCAATAAAGATAACACCATTAAACAGTTACACAACATAACAGAAATAATATCGATAGCAGCGTCCCTAGCAACCACCTTGGTAACAATGAAAACGTCGCGATTTCCTGAAGTAATCTTCGTAATAACTAGCAAACTAAAGATCATGTACATCCACTGCACACATAATCTGAAATAACAACTCATATTTCTCGCATCAAATGACATCAAAACGCATTTTAATGGCCAAACTAACTTTAAAATAGCCATTTTCCACCTAGAATAAAACGAATTTCGGCCATGTTTTCTTTTTCTGCAGGGAGAAATTTGAAGATCACGTGACATAGACGCCAGCCATCGGAATGAATGGTGAAAAAAACGGGGTTTGTCAAACAGAGCACATGGTGTAGGCCAGAGCTATTTAATAGAAGAGTTACGACACCGGAAGTCCAAAAACGGTTATCGTCACGTGGTTCATGTAGACGAGGGATCGTTCCCCGGAAGTTCATGGCGGGCAATGTGAATGCATTGATAACAGGAGATAGAACTACGATTTTTGTTAATTATTAGTGAATAAAGGTTTTGATTTGCAATATTTATACAACAAATCGATATGTGTATGTATTTACATCAATATGTTTTCAAAAATAAAATCGAATTTGCTAATATTAAGTGATAATATTAGGATTAGTGTGAACAACTAGTTTACATGTTACTAACAGTGCCTTGGTTAAAGAGCCTGTTGCTGTTTATTTATAGCTTTGAATTCTTTCAAACCAATATTATCTTCTTAAACTTGTATGGTAGTCAGGAGGATCACTTTCTAATGTTTATTGATACATTTAGAGGGAGGGGATCTAAAGTAATGCTTTAAAATTCAGATTAGATTAATTTCTACCATTTTCTTAAATTCATGGTAGTTTCAGTAATCCCCTGGTAATTGAGGACACAAGTTATCTAAATGACTAATGTCGTCTTTATGGCTTTCAGAAAGGACAGGAGACCGACAGGATATGATGATGATGATGATGATGATGATGATGATGATGATGATGATGTTAAATGTGTTGCTTTAGGAACTTCCATTGCAAATACATGGAATTCAATAAACATAGAAGAGCATATCATGCAGTTTGTCGGTGCCTTTTCCTCCGTGTTGTCCTGGTTTTCTGTGCTGCCTCCTAGTCGCCACCATGGTTTGCTGTGCTGCCTCCTAGTCGCCACCATGGTTTGATGTGCTGCCTGGGGATGCTCAAATCTCTCAGAGAAAGGAGTACGAATGTACGGCTTCCCCACTGACACAGAGCGGAGGAAAAAATGGCTGGCTCAAGTCAGCAGGAGCAATTTCACGACCAACAGCAACAAAATATGTGATTTATATACAAACACTGCATTTGCACTTTTTCACAAAACGAAAACCACACCATTGGGAAAGCTTAATGTTTTGTTTAATACAAAAAAACAGGGAAAGGCTTGAAAAACACAGAGTTGAGACTCAGGGTGCAGGGTGAGGGTCTCAGTGCAGGTATTCAGGCTCCATTGAACCCCCCTCTGGTTCTTGTGCTGAGAGAGGGAGCAACAGACAGGAGAAAGGGTTATACACACCTATATAGCACACCTATTGCCTTGGGGAGATAACGTGTTTACTTATATAAAACAGTAGTATTAAACGTACCTTGTGTTTTCACTCTCACTTAAGTCCCTCTCCCTTTGCCATCAATCCAGAATCAGCTGGGCTGCAACAGTAATAATCAACAGAATCACAAGGACACAATATGGCTCTGCTAAAAACACTCACTCTTACACGCACCAAAGTTATATTTATCTAATATTTAACTCCCTCCACCCCCGCATACAATCCCGTTTAGAAGCCCCTCTTCTCTAATTCAACATGTTGGACGAAATGACATAGAGAGAACGGAATTTACAATTAAAAGGCTGTTCAACGTGTGTTGCTAACTTGCTTCGGTATGCTAGCTTAATCTGTTATCTGTAAACGTTCCCTAAATCTACTAATTTAGGGATAATCCACTGACATCCTTTAATACACATGTTCATTTGAATCAGATGTACTGATAATATCCGCAATATACATCTTTAAACTTCTTCTTACCTTTAAAAGTCCGTCACGGACGGTCTATTATGCTGCAACTCCACAGCTCTGCCAGCCTTGGCGCTAACTTCCGGGGAACGATTGACAGGATCCACGATCCGCCATTGCTGTAAAAAAGTGGTCCATTGGAGTGAACGGAGATGTCGTAACTCTTCTATTAAATGGCTCTGGTGTAGGCCAAACGATAGCTGGGGATTCTGGGTAGTGTAGTGTCTTCTGCCATCCTTTACTCAGAAAACATATTTGTTTCTCCGAATCGAAGGGGAAAAATACAAAAGCATTGCACACAATTTAAACCAATCAATGTTGTGTAATTAACAAGGATAATCTGGTGTTTTTTAGTCGATGAGTAGTGCAGATATCACTGTAAAATCAATCGACAGTAAGAGGAGTACTGACTTCCGGGTGTAAAATTCTCCGTTATCCAATGGGAATGGATGCTCACATTGCCTTTAAGGGCAGCCGGCATAAACGAATGCCGTGCTTCCATGAGCGTCAAATCCCGACGCAGATGGGAATACATTGCAATCAGTTGAAAGCTATTTGCGTCCCTTTATGACGCTGAAGGAGACTAGGAGCGTCAAAATTGGACGCCACGGACACTGACCAAACGTCGCTATTGGACGCTTAGGAAGTGAGAGTGTGTTGAAAAATCGGTCTCATGTTACCACTCTGTAAGCCAAGAACAGGGACACAACTAATGACAATAGCATATGTTGGTATATTATTTAGATATTCACACCTTTATCAGAAGAACCAAACCAACATAAAATGTGCTCACAGACAGGCCAGTTCTGTCTAATTTATCACAATTATTTTTGACATGAGATCTTCATATCATCCTAGTTTTGTATTTAGTTTCTAGATTTGTAAACAAATCCAGAACCTTTGAAATATGTTATTGAAAAAAGACCAAGAATAGTATAAACTGTACCATGTGTCCTTCTGTAGTCCATTTGTGGTTTGTCTTGTCTCACCCCGGCTGATATCACAAAATCCACAGTTTAAATTGTTCCCTATATTGCCCCTATGCCCATGTAAGGTGTCCTTGGGTGTTATGAAAGGCGGCCCCCCAACATAAATGTATTATTATTATTAAGAAGAACAACCTGGTGCAGTGTGGAGGGGATGTAGGAAGCAGGAGCAGGTGGGGAGAGATGGGGCTTCAAGGTTCAAGGTTATTTGTTTTAAATGTGTCTTGGAGATAAGGACCAGCTGCACACAATAAAATACAGTATAACACAAAACCAATAAGACACACGGTGACACATGGCACACCAACAATCAATCATCGTCCAGCCTCAGCTTTGGTATTCTTTCACAACCATGTTATGGGTTTATTAGACTGAGCAAACATAAACATATGTGGTGATCCCACGGGTTCTTGTTTGCAGACAGCGGCGATTGGAGCATCCGTAGGCTGCACAAAAGTCCGGCATAGTCAGGTACTTCTGTAAACACAAAGCCAGCAATTTCCTGTATCATAATGCAAGATGTTTTTAACAAGCCAAACCACTTTGAAGAAATCATGTGTAACTTAAGTTATGTTGAAAAGAAAGAGCAGTGCTGCCTCTCCCACTGGTGTAAAGTTGCTGGGTCAACTTTATAATACTAGGTGTCACGGTCCAAACTGTGTTCCTGTTTGTTCCCCTGTGTGTGGAGAGGGTGTGATTTCCCTTGCAGGCAGCAGCCTGATTACTCTCACCTGGTCGTCCGACTCAGCTGTCCCTCATCATCTAATCAGGACACAGCTTATCTACTCCAGTCTCCCAGCAACTCACCGCCAGATTGTTTTCTACATCAGTGGTAGTACATCCTCCTGGCTGCCCATTCAGTTATCCTGTCTGCGTGTAATTCCGTACCTTTTGTAACTAGTTTCTCTTGTGTTTCCAGTGCAATCCCTCGGCCATCGTCCACCAGAGCTTCCAGCCAACCTGCCTGCTTCTTCCTGCATCATACCTGCCTGCCTTGTAATCAGTCCAGCCTCTCACTGCCTACCTCCTCTCCGGACCTCCATATCACCAAACCTGCCTGAGTCTCCGAAGCAATAAACTATTTAAACATCTTCAGTCCTTGCCTGCGCCTGGGTCCTGTTTAAAACATAATCCTAACAGAACAATATGGCCACCATGGACCCAGCAGGCCCGGACCCAATTCGTGAGGCTCTCTCCAACCAAGGCATCCTCGTGGGCCGGCATGACCAGATGCTCAGAGAGGTTATGGATAACCTCGCATCACTAGCCGCCAACGTAGCACAGATGGGACATCACCTCAACCTGGTTTCCACTCATCTTGCTCCGCCTGCTCCTGAGGATCCAGCTCCCCCACAAGAGTTAGCACCGTTTCCAGCCCAGCCCGCTCTCCCTTCACGTGAGCCAAACATTCCCACTCCAGAGCGGTACGCAGGTGCCTTAGGGACATGTACATCTTTCTTAATGCAGTGTTCTCTTATGTTTGAGCAGCAGCTGTCTACGTATGCTAATGACAGAGCTAAGATTTGTTATATGATAGGTTTACTTACAGGTAGCGCCCTAGCCTGGGCATCAGCTGTATGGGAGAGTCAGTCCAACCTTTGTTATTCTTATCCAGAGTTTACAGAAGAAATGAAGAAAGTTTTCCACCACCCCGTCAGCGGTAGGGATGCTACTAAACGCCTCCTCTCACTGCGACAGGGCTCCCGTAGTGTAGCCGAATACTCAGTGGAATTTAGGACCTTAGCTGCAGAGGCAGGGTGGAATGACACAGCGCTTCAAGGGGTTTTTCAAACCGGGCTAACTGATTCTGTTAAAGATGAGTTAGCAGTGAGGGACGAATCAGCTAACTTGGATGAGTTGGTCTCCCTAGCCATAAGACTGGATAACCGCCTTAGGGAGCGCCTTAGGGAAAGAGCCAGCCGATCTCCTGGGTCACTCCCCTCTCGCCCTGTCTCGTCTCCTCTCGCAAGATTCAGGTCGGAGACTTTCCCAAGTCCTGTTGCTCCATCTGAAGTCTTTTCTCCTCTCCTGTCTTCAGAGGAACCGATGCAGCTAGGCAGAGCCCGACTCACTCCCCAAGAACGTCTCCGGAGAATAAGAGAAGGACTTTGTGTCTACTGTGCTCACTCTGGTCATCTCGTGGACACATGCCCCCAGCGCCCAAAAGAGGGTGCTCGCCAGTAAGTGTGGGGATACTGGTGAGCAAAGCTGTTTCTTCCTCAACCCCCCAGACCCGCAAGCCACTTGAAGCCACACTGCTGTTAAATCAACAGTCTCTCTCTCTGCCTGCCCTAGTGGACTCTGGGGCTGATGAGAGTTTTTTGGATGCCCAACTGGTTGCCTCAGCCGGCATCTCCACTCAACCTCTGACAGCTCCTCTCAATGCTCGAGGTCTGAATGGGAAGCTCCTGGCACGCGTTACCCATGTCACCGAACCCCTACATCTCGTCCTGTCTGGTAATCACCATGAAATGATTCAGTTCCACGTCATGTCCTCCCCTCACACACCCCTAGTTCTGGGCCAGCCATGGTTAAAACTGCACAACCCCCACATGGACAGGTCGGAGAATCAAGTAAGGAGTTGGAGTTCCTTTTGTCACTCTTCATGCCTGCGGTCTGCAATTCCCCCAGCAGAGGTCGGTATTCCCCCAGTTCAGCAGGAGCCACTCAACTTGTCCGCTGTCCCTCCGGTTTATCATAGCCTGAGAGGTTTTCAGCAAACGGCGAGCTCTTTCTCTGCCCCCGCATCGCCCTTACGACTGCACAATAGATCTTCTTCCTGGGGCATCTCTCCCATCCAGTCGCCTGTTTAACTTGTCCCGAACTGAGCGTGAGGCCATGGAGACATACATCAAAGACTCACTGGCTGCTGGCATCATAAGACCCTCTTCTTCCCCCGTCGGAGCAGGCTTCTTCTTTGTATCCAAGAAGGACCGCTCCCTACGCCCCTGCATTGACTACCGAGGCCTTAACAACATCACCATCAAGAACAAGTATCCACTGCCCCTCATCAATTCAGCCTTCGAACCCCTACAGAAGGCCACCATTTTCTCGAAACTCGACCTCAGGAATGCTTACCACCTGGTCCGCATACGTCAAGGAGACGAGTGGAAGACGGTGTTCAACACCCCACTAGGCCATTTCGAGTATCTAGTGATGCCCTTTGGACTTACCAATGCCCCAGCTGTCTTCCAGGCTCTTGTGAACGATGCCCTCCATGACTTCCTGAACCGTTCAGTATTTGTGTATCTTGATGATATCCTGATATTCTCACAGACCATGGAGGAACACACCCAACATGTGCAGCAGGTTCTACAAAGGCTCCTCGAGAACAAGTTGTTTGTCAAAGTAGAGAAATGTAAATTTCACGTGGATTCAGTGGATTTCCTAGGCTACATCATTGAGCAAGGTCAGCTGAGAACAGACCCAGAGAAGGTAAAAGCAGTGGCCCATGGCCCAAACCTTCCACCAGGAAGCAGCTCCAACGTTTTTTGGGCTTTGCAAATTTCTATCGCCGGTTCATCAGAGACTACAGTCGTGTTGCCGGTCCTCTCAACCAACTCACCTCCCCAGCAATCCCCTTCTCGTGGACTACTCAGGCTGAGGCTGCCTTCTCTGAGCTGAAGAGACGTTTCACCTCGGCCCCTATTCTTACGAACCCTGACCCATCTCTTCAGTTTATTGTTGAGGTTGATGCATCCAACACCGGTGTGGGGGCTGTTCTATCACGACGCTCAGTCTCCGACCAAAAGCTTCACCCTTGTGCTTTTTTTTCCCGACGACTGACAACCCCTGAGCGCAACTATGATGTTGGCAACAGGGAGCTGCTTGCTGTAAAGCTTGTGCTGGAAGAATGGAGGCACTGGCTGGAAGGCTCTGAACATCCATTCATTGTGTGGACAGACCACAGGAACCTGGTCTACATACAAACTGCCAAACGACTAAACTCCCGTCAGGCACGCTGGGCATTGTTTTTTGGGAGGTTCAACTTCACCCTTACCTACCGACCTGGTTCTAAAAACCTTAAACCTGACGCATTGTCCCGGCAGTTTGCAGTGGATCAGGATCCCATAGCTCCTGACACCAAAATCCCCGCTACCAGAGTGGTGGGCGCTGTAACATGGGAAATTGAGAACTCAGTGAGGAAGGCACAGAGAGACCATCCAGATCCAGGAGATGGTCCAGATAACCGTTGGTTTGTACCGGAGTCCGCTCACAGGTTCTCCTATGGAACCATGCTTCCCGCTTTGCTGTTAGACTCAAGCTGCCTCCCTCCATGAGAATTCACCCAACCTTTCATGTGTCCCAGTTGAAACCAGTGTTGTCCAGCCCTTTGGGCCCTCCAGCCATCTCCCCTACACCCACCCTTGTCATTGATGACCACCCGGCCTACACGGTCCGACGGCTGTTGGACATTCGTCGCCGGGGCCGTGGGTACCAGTATCTGGTCGATTGGGAGGGTTATGGTCCTGAGGAGAGGCGCTGGGTGTCCCGCAAGCTCATTCTAGGTCCCTCTCTCATTCGGGACTTTCACAGAGACCACCCAGATAAGCCTGGCGGTTCGCCTGGAGGCTCCCGTTGAGGGGGGGGTACTGTCACGGTCCAAACTGTGTTCCTGTTTGTTCCCCTGTGTGTGGAGAGGGTGTGGTTTCCCTTGCAGGCAGCAGCCTGATTGCTCTCACCTGGTCGTCCGACTCAGCTGTCCCTCATCATCTAATCAGGACACAGCTTATCTACTCCAGTCTCCCAGCAACTCACCGCCAGATTGTTTTCTACATCAGTGGTAGTACATCCTCCTGGCTGCCCATTCAGTTATCCTGTCTGCGTGTAATTCCGTACCTTTTGTAACTAGTTTCTCTTGTGTTTCCAGTGCAATCCCTCGGCCATCGTCCACCAGAGCTTCCAGCCAACCTGCCTGCTTCTTCCTGCATCATACCTGCCTGCCTTGTAATCAGTCCAGCCTTTCACTGCCTACCTCCGCTCCGGACCTCCATATCACCAAACCTGCCTGAGTCTCCGAAGCAATAAACTATTTAAACATCTTCAGTCCTTGCCTGCGCCTGGGTCCTGTTTAAAACATAATCCTAACACTAGGTCTCACTCACAGCATCTTGTTATTAGCCAGCTAATAAATACAACCACATACACAAAGAAAAGCAGCAATTTCAACATGTCCAAGCATCCTGTATCATAGCCATGCTAATAATGTTTGTAATAAACCAAACCGTTTGTAAATCAGTCAAGATTTCAGCGAGTTAAGAGTATTTTTGTGCAGATCACTCACCTTACAACAGCTACTATAACGCGAATCAGAGTAACTGTTGACTGTAGCAAGATGGCGGCCGGTCAGCTACGCTGGAAAATCTCCCATCTGCTTTATCTGATGTTATTTTCATATGAAAGTCCATGATTATAAGTATGCAGTATCATAACTACATCTTTGATGTTTATAAAAAACCAAACTGTTTGAAAATTGAGCAAGCTATGGTTATTTAAATAGTAAACCATAATGTTATGAATGAGAGAACTGCCTGTGGCAAGATGGCGGCCAAGTGGCAACGTCGGTCTCCATTGGCCAGCAGCGCGGGTGAGTCATCTAGTGTTTATATATATCTATGGTTGTCACCAGAGCCATTAGTATCTCTAGGGCTCTGGTTGTCACTACCATAGATATATATAAACACTAGATGGCTCATGGGAGATTTTCCAGCGTAGCTGACCGGCCGCCATCCAGTGTTGCCAACTTGGCGACTTTGTCGTTAAATTTGGCGGATTTCCAAACCCTCCGGCGACTTATTTGTGTCAAAAGCGACTAACGACTATTCTAACGATTTATAATGGTATTATTAGCGACTTTTCTGGTGTTTGGCGACTCACGTATTGTTCTGCAGTTAACGAGCTGCCGTGAGCCCCGCCTCCCTCCCATAGTACTCACAGGCGCTCAGACTGACAGTTGCCTCGCCGCAGCAGAGCTGCTGCTGCAGTCAGATCAGAGAGGAGACAACCACACTCCCCCGCGTCGTGACTGCAAATGAATTGCGCATGCGCCAACTGCCAAGCCGTCCTGGTTTTGAGCGGGATTTAAATGTGAAATGTAAATGTTTCTTCACTTACTTTCACACTATAATACATTCTGAGTTATGTTCTGCTTAAGACGGGAAAGCAAAAAAGTAATTTTACATTGCAGAATAGAGACATTTCTGATCTACTGTCGTCTGGATTTAACTCCGGTGGTTTCAAGTTTTGATCCTTGAAGGGTTGGGAACGTTTTTTGTACTCCCCTCTACCATGCTCTCTTCTACAGCCGCCATTACATGATATGCAAATTAGGCGATTACGTCATTTAGCGACATCTGGCGACTTTTTGGACAGCCAATAGCTACTTTCCTTACTAAGGAGTTGGCAACACTGCCGCCATCTTGCTACAGTCAACAGTTACTCTGATCGCGTTATGGTAGCTGTTGTAAACTGTTGTTATTATGATGGATTTGATATTAACGAGGCGGCAGTTAGCAGCTAGCTAGTAATTATGCTAATGTACACATCAATCGTTATGTACTTATATATTACGCTGTAACAGGATCTAGTGATATCCAACAGAGCTTCATTTAGCATGAAAGAGTTAACTTATTGCACCGTATATATATATATATATATATATATATATACATACACACAGTGCAATAAACTTCTTAGTGCAATAATAAGCTACAGGGACGTGAATCTAACGTCGGTAATATTAACTTTATTTAATACATCATTTACGGTACAAGATTTAATTATACAGCCCATGTAGTATAATATTTTACAAATGATGAATTACATGAAACATGTGCAATATATCCATTATTACAGCTCCGTGGGATGGCAGTAAGGCGATATGGGTCCGTTATTATTGTGCATCCATGGGTAAAGATAAACGCATGTAGTGCTGAACACGTAACATGAACGTGCCGGGCAGCGCGGTCCCGTGGGTTAGATGCGCGTTCATAATGCAGAGGGAAATAACTCTCAGAATAACGTTATTAGCACATTTTTACAACTTGAGGAACGAATGTTTTTAATAAGGGCTATACAAGTGTTCATACTGGGTTGTTTATTTAGTTTTAAAAAAATTATCCAACGAGTTACAGACCACTCTTTCCCAATGTAAGTCAATGGGAAAAAGTGTTTCCGGGCCCAGCAACCTAAAGGAAGTGTAGTACCGCCGTTTGGCCACAACGAATATTCTCATCAGACTCCGGCGCACTTCCTGGGGGCTTGCGCGAGATGCGACGTCACTTTTAGCGGGGAGTTTGTTGTTTGCGGAAAGCTTCAGAGCCTGAAAGTCTACTAACTATTACAATCATCCGCCGACAGATAATTATATGTTATTTATAGGTTTTTGCGTATGAAACATACGCCTATCACCGTATGGTGTGTTCAGGTAATGTTCATATGAAGAAAGAGTTGTACTGAACGACAAACTAACGCGGTGAGTTTCTTTTTGTCTAACTCAAGAGGCTGTGGTTAGCTATAGCTTGACAGACTGTAGCTAACAATAGCTGCTAGATTTGGTGTAAAGACGAACACAAACGGAGCTAAGCTTAACATTAGCTGTGCATGTTCTGACCACCTGCCAATAACAGGATAGTTTGCCAATAACTTTAGCAAGGAAATACAGTTCTCCATACACTGTCCAACTACATTACTTCCATATGTTAATATATTGTAACGTAAATATTGGTGGAAGAAGCACTCATACCTTTTATTTTAGTAAAAGTAGCAATACCATAATATAATAATATTATATGTAAAAGCCTGCATTTAAAGTTTTACATAGCAGTATAAAAGTATTGGCATCAACAACAAAACAATTACAAAATATAATGTACATGCAGATCAGAACGACCCATTTTGGCATTATATATTATTTTACACATTAATGACGCACTTATTAATGTATCACTTTAATGTTGCAGCTGGTAAAAGTGGGGCTTTTTAAAATATGTATATATATACACTGCCGAGTAGCTTGTGAATTTTACCAATGGATCAATAAAGTATTATCTTAATCTATAATAATAATGACTATTACAGGAAAGTACCTCAAACTTGTACTTAAGTACAGTAGTACTAGAGCTAATGTATTTACTATTTACCTTCCCATCCCTAATTTAGATATGTCTATGTCCTAACGGTATGTGATCAACTATATTAACATATTATCAATAAAGTATTGAATCTCCTTACTCTAAATCCTTTCTTATTCAAATGTTTCAGTTAGCAGCCCTTTGATGTGTGTCCTTCCTGACTGTCTTTGTCTCAGATGGAGTTGTCTCCTGTCTGCACTGACAGCATCAGCACCGAGGGGTGTGTTATTAAACAGGATGGAGGGCGGAGGAAAAGCAAAGTCTCAAGTAAGTTGCTTCATGACTTGAAAACAAACACTTTTATTTTACTTTCATTTAAAATAATGCTTAAGAATATAATAAAATAATGTTCTGTAATGTCTTATATTCCATCCTGTAACACATTATTTGAGGTTAAAATGGTATTGGATTTAAAAATCTTGTTCGTTTATGAGTGCGTATTTCTTTTCATGTTTTCTTCCAGGAGATGCCGACATCGAAATTGAGAATCTTTACAAAGCTATCCCCCAGCTGGCCAAGGTTTTCCGCATCACTGACAAAATCGGAGAAGGTACATACATTTGAAACGTTTGTTAAGGTTAATAAAGTAGACACTCGTACACATCATTGGATTGTTGAAGTAGAAGAGTGTGTTCATGAGATGTGTGTCTGTATACCAGGTACATTCAGCTCTGTGTTTCTGGGTGAGGCCCAGATGCATGATGGGAGGAGAGCGATGTTTGCCTTGAAGCACCTCATCCCAACCAGCCACCCTACACGCATCGCTGCTGAGCTTCAGTGTCTCACTGTCGCTGGGTGAGTCAACACTGATGTGTGATTACAAATCACTTTACATCTCCAGACTTTCAGAACGCTTGTTTAACAACTGAAAAGCTCATTCTTCTTATATTTTTGAGTTGTCTATTCAAATGAGTGTTCAGACTTTAGTTGCACGATCTGGAAAGAATAATGATTAATAATCACATCATAATTCTCATTATCATGAAAACATTGAAATAAATGATCATGGTCTGTAAGTGAACCCTTTGGAATGACCTGGATTTCTGCATAAGTTGGTCATAAAATGTGTTCTGATCTTCATCTAAGTCACAACAACAGACAAACACAGTCTGCTTAAACTAATACCACACAAACAATGATATGTTTTCATATTTGTATTGAACACACCATGTAAACATTCACAGTGCAGGGTGGAAACAGTATGTGAACCCCTCGGCTAAAGACTTCTTCAAGAGCTACTTGGAGTCAGGAGTCAGCCCACCTGGAGTCCATCAATGAGACGAGATTGGAGGTGTTGGTTGAAGCTGCCCTGCCCTATAACAAATACACACCAGTTTTGAATTTTCTATTCTTAAGAAGCATTGCCAGATGTGAACCATGCCTCGCACGAAAGAGCTCTCAGAAGACCTACGATTAAGAATTGTTGACTTGCATAAAGCTGGAAAGGGTTCCAGAAGTATCTCAAAGCCTTGATGGTCATCAGTCCACGGTAAGACAAGTCGTCTATACATGGAGAAAGGTCAGCACTGTTGCTACTCTCCCTAGGAGGGGCCGTCCTGTAAAGATGACTGCAAGAGCACAGCGCAGAATGCTCAATGAGGTGAAGAAGAATCCTAGACAGTCAGCGAGAGACTTAAAGAACTCTCTGGCACATGCCAACATCTCTGTTGACGAATCTACGATACGTAAAACACTGAACAAGAATGGAGTTCATGGGAGGACACCACGGAGGAAGCCACTGCTGTCCAGAAAAAACATTGCTGCACGTTTGAAGTTTGCAAAAGAGCACCTGGATGTTCCACAGCACGACTGGCAACAGGTTCTGTGGACAGATGAAACCAAAGCTGAGTTGTTTGGAAGGAACACACAACGCTATGTGTGGAGAATCCAAAGGGTTCACATACTTTCTCTTGCAACTGTAGATGGATACATGATGGATATATACTTTACACACAAATTGTGAAATTGTTTTGTCACAGAAGCAACTATAACAGTCATTACACATGAGTTCAAAATATATATATATATATATATATATATATATATATTATATATATATATATATATTCAAATATCATAAAATACATTAAAATACAATAAAAGCATTGACAGCAAATATATACATTTCCACAGTAGAAAATACATATATCAAAAGAGTAGGATTAATTATACAAAATGTATAACATTCCTCTATAATAGACCCATCAACTACAAACACAGTAACATGTAGACATAGGGTACTACATACGTTACAAATTGTGCAAAGTGGCTGTTTTATTTGATTTAAGTGTGGACATCTCTGTCTCTGTATATCACAGTACTTTTTTAACGAGGTATTCTTACACATATTTAGCCTTTAACCAATAGGTGTGCCTTGTCCTATTAGAATATTGCACTGGTCCATATTGCAATACCCATAAGAGTAGGTTTCATTGTGCAGCCCCATTATACTTTCAGTGATCGTTAATGCTTTTGTCATTTTCAGTTTTAGTCTGAGTTCGTTTGAACTCCTGATTTTTAGTTTCTATCACCTTTTTTATAAATGTTTAGTTCTTTTTACTTTTGCAATATTACATAATTACTATAGACATCATATAGTGTTACTAATAGCCTAGTTTGAAATGAGTTCATTGTTCAGTAATTCCTTTTGATCTGCTAGGTAAATGTTTATTATTGTTTGTATGTTATGTTGCCCTTGGAAACATATGCTATGTACTGCAGTTAGAGACTTGAGACACAGTGTCTCGTCAAATGCTCAATGAAACCACTCTTGTATCATTTTGTTTCATCTCTTTCCTTTAAGGTTTTTTTTTATGCTTTAGCAAATTGATGTGTGGGCTAGCTCGTTTGCAAATACACTCTTTTGAATATATGAAGGTGCATTTAAGTGAAATCTGTGTTTTTATTGTTATTATATACTAATATTGAAATCCTTTTTCTTTTCACTTTGCAGAGGCACAGAGAGTGTGATAGGGGCAACATATTGTTTCAGGAAGGAGGACCATGTCGTGATTGTCATGCCTTATATGGAGCATCAAGCTATCGTGGTTTGTACTTTTTCTTTTAAAAACATGTGGCTGCAGCTTTTCATTTGTAACTGTTATTAAACACGATCACCTCTTGATTCTTGTTCCTATAAAAGTTCTGATCCTATCTCCATGTATTCATCAGGACATCATTGGCTCGTTGACTTTTGAAGAGGTCCGTCTGTACATCTACCACCTGATGAAGGCTCTGAGACACGTCCACCAGTTTGGAATCATCCACAGAGACATTAAACCAAACAACTTCCTGTACAACAGGAAGAGCAACACGTGAGTACTCGCATCTCTCTGTAAGGAATGCAGCTGTTTCATTTCTTCTTCTTTTATAGGTTAGTGCCAATGATTCTGGGAGCAATTATGTAACAACTTTATACTCTCTAGTAGTTCAATGACTACTTTTATATAGAAAAACAGCATTTGTATATTCATTTCTAAGAATTAGAAAAATCCTTGATAGGAGTCACATTTACAATATTCAAACTACATCGAAACCGTATTTATCTGGACTCGCAGCAGCAAGAGTGAGACCTTTTTAGAATATGTTTGGGAAGACGCAAGTGTAATGGAATTGGAATATCATTTTTTCGAGCAATAATACTGGAAAGCAGAAAAAAAGCTCCTGGGAGCTGGAACCGATGTCCTGCTGAAGTTACTCTGCCATCAGCTGCCCCACCCTCTCCTCAGGTCTGCATGTAGAACTGATCATCAGAATGTGCCTCTGGTCAAACATGTCAACAGAGGTCACACTCCTATCTACCTGATGTGTCCTAAGACCTACTTTAACCAATCCTAATATGAAAATGATGTCCTCTTTAAAAGTGAGCATAAGTGCCGAATGTGTCATGTAACCAGTGTTGGGACTAACGCGTTACTGTAACGCCGTTACTTTTGGCAGTAACTAGTACTCTAACGCATTACTTTTTAAATTCAGGAACTCAGTTACCGTTACTACATGGTGCGTTACTCCGTTACTGCGTTAGTTTTTTTATATAGTCAACAGCCAGGCGAACAGAGATGAGAACTGTACTTAAGTTAAATGTAAGTTGTGTCCTGGCGGGTCAAAGAGCCTATCTCCTGCCCAAACCAGTCATTCAAATCTCTTAAAACATCTGCAGAAACAACATGCTGGGACGAAGCTAGTAGCTAACACCACAGAGACTCAGCCGACGCCACTCCACCTGCACCTGCACCTCAGCAACAGCGGCTGGATTTTAACCAAGGGACTGCTAGCCAGGGAAAAGTCCATAAAGCCATTGCACGGTATGTTGTAGAACACATGCAGGCTATTGCTACAGTGGAGTCACCCGCTTTCAGGGAGCTAGTTAGCATGATAGCATGTCCGGGCGGCACACGGCATATGGGACGAAAAACTTTTTCCAACTACCTGGAGAAAGAATATACAAAAATGTAAAGCCAGCTAATATCGATGCTATCCAGATTGCATATAATGCATGTCAAGTTGATCAACAGATTGTATTATTCTCCAATGCAATGACAGTACTGAGATGAAGGCTAGAAGGGCATTCATGGTGTAAGTAATCAGTAAAGTAACTGAGTTACTTTTGAAATGAAGTAACTAGTAATGGTAACTAGTTACTGGTTACTAGTTACTAGCACAACACTGCATGTAACTGATGAACACGAGTACATAACATCAAGTATTTCCTTGTTCTAAAATGTGTGTAGGTATGCGCTGGTGGACTTCGGCCTGGCTCAGGGAACAGCGGACACACAGATCGAGCTCCTGAAGGTGGTGAGGCAGAGGGCAGCACTAAAAGGTGGAGGGTCCATGGGGAAACAAGACACCGCACAGAGGAGCAAAGCACCACCTAGGCCCCCTCCCAAAACCACCACAGCCTCCACCTCACTACCTCCACGGCCGTCAACATCCTTACTTCATTCCTCCTCCTCCTCCTCCTCCTCCTCCTCCTCAGCCACTCGGAAATCTCTGGTTAGAAAAGCACGTTGTGTCTCCACCACTGTCCCCACCTCCGCCTCTCGTACCAACCACACAAAGGTGTCTGCATTCATATTTTTCTGTCTGTTTTTTTGGGCACACTCGCCTGAATTTGGGTTAGGAATTTCCTGTATAGATTTTTATTAAAAATGTGTTTGTCTATGCATCTATTTGTTTCCTTCCAATGTTTTGCCTTTAACTCAATGATGTCACCCCCTTTCTTTCTGTAGGATCTGTCCGGTCTGCGCAAACAGCCTCGGCCCGTGTTTGGAGAGAGGAACCTGAACAGCTGCACTCCAGCTGCAGCCGCCACCAAACCAGCTGCCATTAAAGCAGAGGTGAGCACAGTGGAAAGTAACGTTTCAGTATAGGACATGTATTCTCTGTTTATTGTATCTGAAAAGTCAAGAGTCCTTTTCATTTGGTTTAAATGAAGACCCTCTCAAAGGACATCATCAGTGTTCATTTCCTACTCGCTGTTTTCTTCTCATCATAAAGTCTCTCATTCAGCTGGTAAAGTCCAGTAAAACAGAGGACCCGGCCAACAGAAGGTACTGTGCGGCCGGCCGGGGCCCGCTGCCTGTCAGGACCCAGAGCGCCAGTCAGAAGCCTCAGAGGGCCGTCCAGCAGGGCCTCACCTGCAGCTGCTACCAGAGCGACCGCGTCTGCAACATCTGTATGTCCAGGTAACAGCCGACAGAGAGAGGAGATTTCTTTTCTTGAAACAAATCATTAAGAGCCACTTTCACTCACCATTCAGAAAAGGGTTCCTTTTGAACCTAGAGTTTTGAAAGACAACTCAACCGTCCAATGCCTTTGGTGTGTTCCTCCTTTAAACCCCCTGCCCCATGTTGTTCCTTCAATAAAGGAAACCTCAGGTGGCTCCCAGGGCTGGCACTCCGGGCTTCAGAGCACCAGAAGTCCTCACAAAGTGTCCCAACCAGGGAACAGGTTGGTACTTTACAGCACGGCTTCTTAAGGATCAGATAGAACGCTTGCTGCAGGTTGAAATGTGAGGCATGCCAAACTGCCTTTTTGTCGAGCGCTAAACCATGAAGTCTAGGCTACCTGATAGTTAATACTTAAACGTGGGGTAGGTAAGTTTCAGAAACCGGCTCGAGTGCACTAAAATGTGAAAGTACACAGCCGAAAAGAATCCGCCCCTTCCTTCAGACTTCCTTAGAGCACCTCCTCCAACACACATGAACGCGCACATGACGTCAGCAGACTGGTGGAAGTGGCCGCCTGTTGCTGGCGAGTCATTGAAGTACTGCTGCAATGCACTGCACGCCCAATGAGGGCACGCCCAATGAGGGCACGAGATACATTTGTGCGTGCACGAGATGGAAGGCTGACAGACAGGGCGGCAATCCTAAACTTTTGGTTGTGCTTTTTACAGTATTACGGCTTCCACAGATGACATTTTTGTATGGATTTTTTGTCAAAGCACTTCAGATATTCATTGCTATCGGGATGTTAAGAGCATTCCATGGAATATAACAACAAGTGTATCTCGAGCCGGTTTCTCAAACGTACCTACCCCACCTTTAAGTAAGACTCAGTTGCTGCTCCTTCCTGTTCAGATGATGGAAACCACAGTCCAATAGCTGTGTCAAGCCCTCTTCATACAAACATTCAGATGTAAATGACCTCACCTACATTTGAACTTAACGTTGAACTTTTCACACACTGAGTTTGCAATGAGTCCTCTCCAAATCATCTTTCAATGAATCATGGTGTTCACATATCAACAGTCTTTGGACGAGAAGGATAAAACCTGGTTAGCAACGGTGCTTTTTCCGACCCGAGGCCCAAATGCAAGGGCTCAGTAACACAAAAGCAGCATGCAAACTGTTTCTCTCATTGCTAACGATGAGGTGGCCTCACAGGAGGCGCTGCATCTGATTGGCCACTTCCCTCTGTAGTGTCACTAATGTTGCCCTCTGCCCTGCAGCTATAGACGTGTGGTCAGCTGGTGTGATCCTGCTCTCGCTGCTCAGCGGACGCTACCCGTTCTTTAAAGCCAGCGACGACCTGATCGCCCTCACTCAGATCATGACCGTACGAGGCTCCAGAGAAACCATCCGGGCAGCCAAGGCTTTTGGTTTGTATTCTTATTCTCACCTGATCCCTTTGCTTTCCTAACTCCCCTGAAGTGCACCGCAGAGCCACACAGGAAGTCAATAGACTGCAGCTGAACCCAAACTATAACACTTTCAGCTGTGCAAATTCATATTCATACCTTATGAATACTAATATAACACTGTTAATATTGTAATAAACATGTTATATATTGTAGTATAATGTGCACATTTTATATAAATATTTGTATTCTATTTTTGACTGTATCCTTTATTGGGCATTTACTTCAGATATATATTTATCTTTATTCTATATTTTAATTGGCCACTCTTACTTGATACATTTTTATAAATATTTGTGTTCAATTCTTCTTTTTTTGTCATTCTAAAATGGAGCAACTGTCCCGAAATCTTATTTATGAGATAAATAAAGTGTTCTGATAATATACCTTTCTTTAAAAAGAATAGTCATTTCAGAAAAACAGTTTATCACCGAGGAGTGAGTGAATCCAACGTCACCGTATAATGAACCTGTTGCAGGTAAGGCGGTGGCGTGCAGCAGGGAGCTGCCTCGGCAGGACCTCAGGACGCTGTGTGAGACCCTCAGAGGGCGGAGGCCGTCCCCAGATGAAGTCACACCCCTCCCCGAAGATAACAGAGACTCCACCTCCACCCGCCTTCACAACATCCAAGATGCTACGCCCACACATCGTCCTGCTGAACAGCACAAAGACGGAGCAGGAGAGAACCCTTCGTCTCTCTCGTCTGCCCTCCCTACCCAGCAGGAAGTCAGGAACTCAGAAACAGACTGTAAGGTGGAGCTGGATGAGCGGGGCTGGGACAGAGTTCCTGACGAGGCCTACCACCTGCTGGACCAGCTTCTGGACCTGAACCCTGGAACCAGGATGACGGCGGCTCAGGCCCTGCAGCACCCCCTCTTCAAAGACCTGTGAAAGACTTCCTGCTCTTTGGTTCAGGTTCCATGAACCAGATGATGCCAAGTCAATAGTTCTGCTTATAAAGCAGCAGCAGAAGAGTCAACCTGTCACCTTTTTATATTAAATTATTCTGCAGAAAAGTGTCCATCTTTGGGGAAACTACCTGACCAAGCTGATACATTTCAAACATCCAAGATGGAGTTCTCCAAATGTTTCATATATTTTAATATAGCACCCTTTCAGGCAGGCTACTTATTGAAAGGCCTGCAGTCCATGGCAGCTATGTTACAAAGGACAACAATACTTAAAAGGGCTTTAAGCGTGCACTGTATAACCCAAATATAGCGCACGTGACAAGACAGGAGGAGGGTTGACTTGAGGCATTATATTGACCTCATTATTGGCTTTTCCAGTTTTACAATTGAAGGACCCTGATCGCCTCTGTACTTTTTTACTTGGAAGACCAAAAAAGAACAATACGAAACTTAAGGACTCTTATTAAGGTAGTTTGAGGAGGTCACTTAAATTGTTGTTTGTGTAAACTTAGCAATAGGGAATTCTGTATGTTTACTATTGTCACTATATTACAGCAATATGAGATGACTGTTTTCAATGTAATAAATGGCTTTTAATTGAAAGTTCCATCTGTATTTTATGAATTAAAGTATAAATATTGCTGTATAAAAATGTCATTTATAACGCTGAAAGTGTATTGCTGCCTCACTCTAATTAGATGTTCTAATAAAGGGAAAGTCAAGGCAATTGGCTGCCATTTACAGTGTGTACTGAAAGTTCAATATGGAGCTAATTTCCTGCCATAACTCCACAAACAAACTCAACAGGTTTTACAAATGCCTCATGATTCACTAACAAACACAATGTGGTTTGCAAATACAAAACACCATCTACAAACTAATGCATTTAGTTTTGCAAAGAAAAAACGTATCTATCAAACAAACACATAACATTTTTCTAATAAGTCATGTTTCAGAGACAAATTCAGCATAGGTTTTACAAGTACACACGTTTTTTTTTACAACTACAACACTTTTTTGTACAAGTACAAATCTTGTTTTTACAACTACAAAGCCAGCCGTGGCTGGCACATGCTCCACGGCAGCAGGGGGCGCTACTGAGTCCATTGGGGCCCTTGCCAGCCTGATGACAGCGGTGTTTCTAGCGATCCAGCGATCTGGGTCAGTGTTATAGTGATAATAAACAAGGTGAATTTAGCGATCACAACGAAAACAGCCAAGACACATATTGAGCCCAGAAAATGAATGTTATTAGGGCTGTAAATATAATAAGCCTTTGTTTAAAATGGACAACATTGTAAGGAGATTTAAACTGTAGCCCACAGCGATTCTGCACTCGGTCAATCAGCTGCTCTTCATTTTATTTCCAGCTATATTCAATGAGCGATACAAATATTTGTTATCATAAGTTCTGAATAAAACTGACAGTACTCGGTACTAGTTGACTGCTACCAGAAATAAAAGGAAGTACTTTACTGTGTACTTTGTGAGTAATCCTCTGTCAGAGTCCCCTCCGTATAATGCATGTTTTCTGCTATCTTTGATGAGTGATAAAGACAATTTTACCATAAGTTCTTAATGATATTGAGACTGCTGGACTCAGTATTCTTACACCTACCATCACAATACATTGAAGTACTTCTAGTGTGTGTGTTTTTTTTTTTAATCCTCTGTCAAAGTCCCCTCTTGAGAACCTAATCAAGCCACTAAGTTTGATGAGGGAACTTTTTTTTGTTGCCATTAGTTATTCGTGAGATTGACACTGTTGGACTCAGTACTAGTCCCACAAGTACTATGAAGTACTTTTACTGTGTACTTTTTGAGTAATCCTCTGTCAATGTCCCCTCCTGAGTACAATAATGCATGTTTCTCTGCTATTTTGAATAAGCGTTAAAACACCTTTCTTATGAGACTGATATTGTTGGACAGAGTACTTTAAGGGGATGGTAGACATTATATCAGCAATACTGCCAGTCAGTACTCCAGTAGCAGCAGCATTTTACACCTTGGAAAGTCTTTAGAGTCTGGCCTGGATAGCTGGTCACAAATATCCTTCAGCAAAGTGACACACCCATGTGACTCTTGTTGGCCTCTTATGACAATGCTGTCTTTTAAATATGATTATTTCTCTGCTCCTAGTTCATTCCTCTCAGATTCTTCCATCAGTCCCAGTCATTGCATGTCTGTCGATAGAGCTTTGTAAAATGTGTCCAATTCAACTAAATGTTTTTGGGAAGGTCAGAGCTAAATTATAGATTGTTTGATTGTGTAATTACAATGTGAGAGAAAATAAATCCACATCCTATTAAACTTATTTTAATTACTTTTCCATGTTGTACATATACTTACGTGACTTACTATAATTAAACATTTTTATAAAAATGTATAAATTAATAATGTTGTGTGCAAACATTTCAAATTGAAATATAAAATGAAAAATAAGTTTACTTTTGAAATGATTTCTCATAAAAACCTTTCTAAATTCTAGTAAATTATTAAAAAATGTTTCGTCAATATACGTTTTTCTGCCTAAAATAGTTAAAATTGAACGTAAACTATATCAAACACTACATCCATAGCAATTAACCCACTTTTTCCCGCTATTTAAATTGACTTTGGTTGAAGTTAATAACAATATTGATATTATATAGATATATAGCATATAATTGATGCAGTCTTTCTGAACACTTTTAAAATACTGCAAATTAAGAATATTTGTAATGTTCTGCACAGATAGTGGCTTAACTTGAATTTGAAAACGTGGCAACTTTATTAATACAGCAGTTGAAAAGATTTGTGGAAAGAAAAATTCTTCATGGGCTTCAATGGCTCTCTAGATAAAGGGCGTTGCTTGAGGGCGAAGCCATATACGAAATAGAACAACGGGAGAGACGAGAAACTGAGGACACCGTTGGCAGAAGGAAGAATGGAGAGAAATATGTGGAAATAATACCATAAACAAAATGTTACCTCTCATTTATCATATGAAGAATTCATTTTCAAACATTGATTAAAGCCAATCTTAAAATGATTAAACAAACGCCTGTTTGAGACTCCTCAGTGCACACAAAAATATAACTTGGAGAAATAAAAAGTTGTTATTAATAAACAAGAATACAGTTTGAAAGGGGAGTGATTTGTAAAATATCCATAAAGAAAAAGAAAAATCTGCTTACAGTTCCGTTTCATCTGGGTGTTGAGAGAGGTATCCATAGATCTCCTAATGTTGCTCTCAAAGTGCACCAGATTGATGCTTTTAACTTCAACATTTAAAAACAAATCTTCCCGGGGGAGCATGCCCCCGGACCCCCCTAGAGGAGGTTAGGTCCCCCCCACTTAAATCATGTTCACATGGATAGGAAACTAAATACATTTGCACACATCTTGTGTCCATATATTTCTGTTTGGGTGGTCATGCCACAACCGTGCACGTGCATGCATGCGTGAGTCATGGCAAGATATCTGGATTAAGAGGTTGCTTTTTCTTTGCACAGCATGAAAGAAAGGCCAAATGAATGGGCTGTGATTTTAGTTTTTTTAAGCAGAGGTCAATAATTTGTACGGCCCTCGGAGGATGTTGAAAACATTGAAATGGCCCTTGAGAGGAAAAAGGTTCCCCACCCCTGATTTAAGGAATCGTTGAGCTAGCTAGCTAGCTAGCTAGCTAGCATACATTGTCACTATCTGCTAACATTAGCTTTAGCCTTCGTTTTCTAATAGTTTTTTTTATAGGCTATAAACGGAGGTGGTATAAGTATAGATATTGTACTAGAGTAAAAGTAGAAGTACTCAGATCTTGTACTTAAAAGTAGAAGTACTCAGATCTTGTACTTAAAAGTAGAAGTACTCAGATCTTGTACTTGAGTAAAAGTAGAAGTACCAGAGTGTAGGAATCAGCGTTTCCGCCAGGGGGGCGTCTTGCCGTTATTTGATGCCCTTATTCAGCTTGGGACGCCCTGAACTCGAGCTGAGGGCGTCCAAAAATATTAATAATTCTAGAGAAGATAGCTCCCTATAAGTACTTTTTTTGTACTTATAGTGAAAACTACCCTTGGATGATGGTAAGGTAGACTAAAAGCTTTAGGAATCCAAAGTACAACATATAATAAGTACCCTGTATCAAGATTGATGCAAAACAAGTGACATTTGACCTTTTTTAGAGTGGTTTAGCAAAAAAAACTCCACCTGAGGTGATTTGGGTGGAAATGGGGGTTTTACCGTTTCTCTGGAACCCATTGGTCAATTTTGGTGATTGACATCTCTTTCTGACCGTTAGAGCCAATATAATCGAAGGGGAAAAAAGTGGGGGCTTTGCGCATGTAGAGTGAACCTATCTCTCGCTCTGACATCTGGAAACGGAAAAGCAGGTTTATCGCTCATGGATTATCAGAAATCATTTCAAAGGGACACAGACACATTGGATTAACCTATGGACAGGGTTGGGAGGGTTACTTTGTAAATGTAATCAGTTACTGATTACTGATTACATAGCTCTGAAAGTAATCCGAATACAGTTACAGTTACGTGTCTTAAAAAAGTAATCAGATTACTTTTAGATTACTTTCTTTTTCCATCACAGATGGATATGTTTTGGTGAACAGGAGACACAAAAACCAAAAGGAAACCGAACGTGTTTTTACCGTTTTAATGGCGTATCAAGAGCACAACTGAAACATCACATCTGAAACGATGTAACAACATAATACACTTTTTGGGGATGCAGCTTGTGAGGAGTGAAGGACACGGCTTAGAACGGGCGTGTCGCCTTCTGTCCTGTCAGTGTTGGCAGGACATGAATTAAAATGTCGAACTCGGACTTCATTTTAAGGACATTTCGGCCAGGGGTGTAGAGCTATATTTGTTTAAGCACCGGATCGGAAAAACAGGAGAGGAGAGTGTGTGCACCAGTCTGCCTTGATCTATGAATTCATGTCCGTGACACTCACAGTATCTGCTGCCCACAGCTGTTTTAGAAGGAAAACCTCCTTCACTTCATGAAATCTCTGCAGCACCAGGAGGCAGCGGGAGGGTTAACTCAGCCTCTGAGAAGACGAGCGCGCTGCGCAGTGCCTTTCACGCACCGCCTTTCACGCACCGCCTTCACTGTGTATACCTTCAGAAATAATCATTAGTAAGGCTAAAGAGCGACTGCAGGCTGATGTGTTTTAACCACACACACGCGATTTAAACGCAGACTTTTGTTCCTTCATGTTTCGTTGTTATTGTTTCACTGAGCGAGCGGACCCGCGATTTTTTTTCAAACGCTTTTTTGGTCCATCTGCGGCGGCTCTGATGATTCGAATCGGCTGTACCTACTAGTAATGAATATTACATGTTGAGAGGAAATCTTTCCACCAATAATTCCAATAAGTAATCCAAAATATATTCACTTCAGGTTTACGAAAGTAACTGTAATCAGATTACTCGTTTTTCAAATGTAACGCGAGCTGAATACAGTTACTTGATGTTTGTATTCTGATTACGTAACGCCGTTACATGTATTCCGTTACAACCCAACCCTGCCTATGGATTAACTTCAGCAGTGTTTTTATCGTTTTAATGCCATTGAAGACCACTTTTGACCAGACAACGACACAGGTAAACCATGTTAGCGTTTTTAGCTACCTAGCGCCACATGTTTTGATGTGAGTTTCGGTGCAGTAATCTGATAGCCTTTTTCGCTCGTTGCTAATTCAGAGGCTCAGCGTTAGCATTGTGGGGTTAAAAAAAAAAAAAAAAAAGATCAGTTAGATCAGTTTCTTCCCGTTACATGTATATAAAACATTCATAGTTTATTAAACGTTAAGATGCCCTCAGACACTGTTTCCTGCAAGATGTTGCGGGAGGGCCCCGGTACCGGGTCTCTCGGGCTTAACAGGTTCCAACCACAACTGAATTGTTCTTTGCCACAGAATAAACCACACTTCATAACAACAGAAACAGTCCACCTTGTTTAACTCATGTGTACAAGAGTTTGAACATTTATTACAGAAGCAATACAAATGTTCCATCATTTGAATCTTTGTATAAACACAATGCAACTTTTAAAGCACCTGCTGAAATACCAAAAGAAAAAGACATGAAACACTCGAAAATAATGTTTCCAGACTTATGTTGCTTTTCTTAAACAGAATACATCAACAGAACATTGAAGGCTTTGTGTTGGCTCGTTCCTGAGACGATGAGGAACAAAACTCGTTGGCTCGGCTTAAAGATTTTCCTTCACCTCGGTGAGCTCCTCTATCCGCACCAACACACTCTCGATCATGTCGAAGGTGTGCAAGGCCGAGTGCAAAGCCTGGGGCAACACATTTAAATTCAGTCAGTACATTTCTATCAGCACAGTATGAAAACAATCACGATTTGTATAAGAGAATCACTGACCTGGATCTGAGACTCTGAGGTCATGTTGGGCAGCTTCTCTTTGCCAACGGACACAGAAAGCATGGACTCCGCTGTGGGGACGTAAACATGTATATTAAATACTTTAACATTTTCACAGGCTTCTGTATAAAAAGGTGATAAATGATTGGATGATAAATGTGAAACTGAATTAGTCGTGCAGTAATGACGGATTTGTTATGGAAGTTAGCATCGCAAGGGCTCCCTCAAAAAAGCTAACGGGACTCTCCAAAGGATTTCTGAATACAGCAGGAAATAAGCTCTGTGGCAACCACATGTTTATGATACTTAGATGTTCAGCAGGTTAATCTTTACATACTTACACCAGTTTATGATTTTTGAAGCGTAATTGCCAGAAGTAAAAGGCTAACGTTAGGCTATAAGCTAACTACATCACCACCGCTAAGCTAAAGGCGGCTAATGTTTGGCATGTTGGGTTTTAGTAGTGAGTAAAGGTCCCATGTCATGCTTTTCCGGTTATTACCCATCCCCTTGTGTGTTATGTAGCTTTTTCTGCATTTAAACGGTCTGCAGAGTCAAACCCTCAAAGTACACCCTGTAGCGAGTAAAACTCTAACACAGTCTATGCTGCCCCAGAACGCCTCGTTGGAGATTTCTCTTTTTCCATTGTTTGCTTCCTGGGTTTTGTGACGTGTGAACACCCAAATCAACAACAAATGACCGGATTGGCCCAAATGGACGAATCCGCGGAGCAGGATCCCTTGGCTAACTAAAAGGGAGTCCCCATTGACTTGCATAGAGCTCCCTGAACGTTGGTAATAGACGAGTTGGGATCGCGGAGGAATGCTCTCCGCAGACCCATTCTCACAGCGTTATAAACCTTACTCAGGATGAGTTTCGCTTGTTCTCGCTGTATCGCCAACCCGGAAATCTCACAGCAACGAGCCTCGCAACGTCCCGACCAATCAGAGCACACTGGGCTCATAGGGAGGGGGGGGCAGGAGCTCCAACAAGCCGTTTAGGACAGAGAGTGAATACACATACTATACAGAGATGCTGTAAAAAATTGCACAATATAAATCTATTCTAGTAGACCTCAACAATGGAAATATGATCAGTAGAAATGGCCATGCCATAGGACCCTTAAGACACATAAAAGCTTCAGACATTCACCAGCGGGGTATTTACTGATCCATTGTCAAAAAGTTTAGGTTATAAAGTTAAAATCTCTTCAGTTTGGGTTAACCACAGAACTCATTTTATGCATCTACCCACAAACCTTTTTTGAGACGAGGAAACCATAAGTGCTAAAATGTAACTAATTTCTCTTTTTAGGACTCATTCCTGCACCTCTCTAAAGACATAAGTGTGTTGGTCTGACCTTTGACCTTGCCCCTCTTGGTCGCCAGGGTGTCGTGGAGCTCCCTCTCGTAGTGAGCTCTCGACATGTTTACTCCGACACGCAGCGGCTTCAGGAACGCATCTTCTATCTTATACAGCTCCGTCCAGATCCCCGTCTGCAAGAACAGCAGCGGAAACATACGATGAGTTGAATTCACTGATGCACCATGGGAATCAGAAACAAGAATGGATGTTTGTAAAAATCATCCGACTAGCATTCACTCAGGTCCAACCCTCACCTGGTTCTCTGTCACTTTGTCTCTGATGACGAGGTAACGCAGCAGGTTCAGAGACTCCATGATTCTGTTTAAAACAACATAAACAATCAGGTTCACCCACTCACTTTTGTATGAACATAATCATGTAATAATGACAGGGTAGCACTACAACAGCATATAGAGGTCAAGGAAGGGTCCAAGTATTGGCCTGCATCAAGCAAAGAAAACAACTAAGGAGATTGCTGAAACTAATAACATCGGGTTAAGAACTCTCCAACGCATTATTAAAACCTTGAAGGATAGTGGTGAATCATCATCTTCGAGAAGAGAGGCGGATTAAAGGAGACATATCATGCTATATTTGAATCATATATTGTAGGGCCATACCTATATAAAAAGGTATATTTATACGTTTTCTTTTTCAAAATACCAAACAGATCATGCATTTTAGCCATGCCTCATTTAGCTCTATTTTGCTCTCCTCCACCGTGTCTTTGCATGAGCTGCAGCTGACCACGCCCCCCTGCAAAGGAGGGGTCATGTTACCATTGGTGGAGAGTTGGCCATATAGGCGGAGCTCCTCGTCACTGACCTCAGACTATTTTCAAATCTGAATCAGTCTGTATCAGATCCGTTGCAGCCCAGTTTTTAGAGATTTTGGGTATGGCGGAAAAGAGAGAGGGTTGTGTTTTCCGACACTTGGTGAGTAGGGACACATATTGTATAAAAGACATACAAAGGTGCATTTTGCATGATAGGTCCCCTTTAAGTGATGTATTGTAAATTCACAACCCCTCCCCACTGCTGGCTACATAAAAAACTGTTCACCTATAAATGGCCCTGATACAGTGTTACATGTGACATAGTTGAGAGAGTCATTTGTTATCCTATACTTCAATTAGTGTCACTCTAAACTAAACTTTCATATTTTTTTCATTTGACAATGGGGACAAAAGTACATTTGAGTCTATGTAAAACTGATGTACTCATGCCTGGAAGCACACTAATGCTTGATAGAATAAATAATTGTTAACATTGGCTTTATCTATAAAAACATACTTTAGTGATTAATAAAGCAATACACAATAACCTCAAATCATACAGTCAGGAGTAAAAGCTCACTGACTATTTTCTTATTTCTGTAGTTGCTATGAACTCTCGCCCTAATGCATGCTGGGAAATGTTCCAATGAGTTGGGGCATATAAAATGGATGCAGTGTTGAGTGTGATGACCTGTCCAGGTACTGCAGCAGGTCGGTCTCCGGCCCGTCGGGCAGAACCAGAACCTTCCTCAACAGCGGCAGCAGCTGCACCCCCTCAAACCACGAGTTACTGTTCCCCGGCTGAGGAGGGAAGGAAGGAAGGAAGGAAGGAACGAAAGATGCTTTGTATAAGACATTTTGAACTACAGCACACAACCATAATGTAGCTCTTAGGTCAGCATCAGACCTGCAGCGCAGCGTCGATCTGATTCTTGATGTTTTTGATGACGTAGCCTTCCACTCCTGAGTGACTGCTGGTTTTCAGCATGTACCTAAAACAAAGGTAGAGTTAGAGTCAGTCTGCTGGAGGGTGGGACAGGAGGAGATGTTTATGGAAGACAAGTGGAACTTACTGGAAAAAGTTGTACTTGGCTTCAGTGTTGAGCTTATCGATGCTCAGCTGCAGCACCTTCAGACCTCTGGTTCTCTGTGGACACAGAAGGAAATATTAAAACTAGTGCTGTCAACATTTTCGCGTTAACGGCGGTAATTAATTTTTTGAATTAATTGCGTTAACATATTTAACGCATTTAATGCATGTGCAGAATGGCCCGCCCCATACGTGCCACCAGTGGCAGCGCCAGGGTATGGCTGGGGTAGGCTACACCCATACCAAGAAATGGCTTAGCCCCACCATGAACAATGATGTTAAAGTAAGCAAAATAAAGTCTGCCAACTCGTGGAGTAAATTGCACAGACAGCAGTTAGTAAGATTCATTTCAGTAGCCACGGTTTTGAAAACTTTTGTCACGTAGTGATCGACTTCTCAATAGAACATCTTTGATAATGACTTCTGGCCAATCAGAATCAAGATAACGGCGTCGTGTTGTTGCAGGACTGAGAATACTTTTGCTGTAGTACAGGGGTGCACATAACTAACTGGTACACAGGTTATGTGCGTAATCTGAAATGCGTACCGTCACTTGTGTCACAAAGCCATTTGCGTACTTGTGAAGCTTTTCCAGAAGGCGGTTAGATCACCGGACGACAGAGTCGGTCTCCGTGTGCACAGACAGGGCTGCTGTTAATGTCGGTCTGTATAACGGAATTGTGCCAAAACTACGCCAACCGGCTGCGGAGGGAGACTCCCCCCTTCACTGGAGAACTGCGCTAAAACAGCTGATCACAACGTTCACACTCTGTGGTCACGAAGTACTCCACTAGCCCCCCCCTCCCCCTCTGTCGACTTTCCTGAAGTACTCCCCCGTTGATAGAAATCAACACGTAATGAATTAAGACCCCACGGTTTGATGATTGATAGGTGTGTGGGTTGTCTTTCATTTTGACACGCAGAACAATGTTATAATAAACATAGATACTTTATGTTAAATGGATATATCCGCCTTCTTTCATTTATCTTTCCATTCCCATAACAATATACATAAATAAATGGCATATTTTGGACATAGTTCGAATGGTGATTAATCATGATTAATTAATTTTTAAGCTGTGATTAATCTAATTAAAAATATAAATTGTTTGACAGCCCTAATTAAAACAATATCTATTATAGAAAAATCCTCTAGAGAATAATAGATACAAATGAAGTGGGACCTAATTTAAAAGCTAAGCCATCGTTAAAGGGACATTTCAAATCAAATCAATGTGTTCCTCTTACCTACAGTGCTTCCTACTGTCTCTAGATCCGGGGTAGCCAACACGGTGCCTGCAGGGGCAACGTGAGTCGCCCGCGGGGCATGTTCTAAAAATAGCTCGCCAAGCAAATCCAAAATGTATAAAATACACAAAACAAAAAAGGAAATGTAATTAAAAGAATCTACCCTATGCATAAACGAAACCTAAATCATAGCGAACTCTATCTACTTACTACAACTCTATATCTAACACCCCTCCTCCCCCACAATGAATATCGACCAATCACGTTCCTGCTTGATTTGCGGGACCAGCGTTGCAGTCGGGAAGAAAAGTAATGTGGCACCTCGCCGCTGGTTTTCCTTCTGGCAGAATCTACACAACACATCAGCCCCATTGAACAGCCTATCATGCCAGCCTATACAACACATGAGGGGCAGAGTTCTACTGTGTGTGTTGCAACCATGGTTGCAACTTGCATATTTATTTATTGCACTTGACGCACACACACGCCTGGCGTAATTTCCACTGGGGACAGGGGGGACATGTCCCCCGCTCTTTTCGAAATCCTGTTTGTGTCCCCCCACTTTACAAATATGTTTATTATTATTTTTTAACGCAAGCGCGAGAGCTAGGGAGGGAGAGAGAGCTAGGAAGAGCACACAGTCTCTGCGAGTGAGCGAGAGAGAGGGAGAGAGAGAGAGGGAGGGAGCTAGGGAGGGCGAGCGAGAGAGCTAGGGAGGGAGAGAGGGAGCTAGGGAGGGAGGGAGAGAGCTAGGGAGAGCACACCTTTATCTATTTAATATAGATAAAGTAAGAAATCGTTCCAATGTGTACTATAGGACAGTAAAAAAAAACAGTTTAAAAGGGGAGTGATTAGTAAAATATGCATAAATAAAAAGAAAGAATGCTAACTAGGTAACATAAGATCAGAATAAACAAGTTTAAATGATTTGTTATTGGTTGTGATCATATTCTAAAGATGTTTGGATTATTGAAAAGTATACAGCTCCCTTTCATAGAGTGTTGAGAGCTGTATCCATACATTCACATTGCTCTCAATTTGCTCCAGATTGATGCATTTCACTTCAACATTTTAAACAAATCTTCCATGCATGCCCCCGGACCCCCCTAGAGGAGGTGAGGCCCGTCCACCCCCAAATAAAGCAGGTTAAAATAATTAAATTGAATACATGTTATTTTAGTAAGCACTGCAAACGGGTCCCACAGACCCAAACAGCACACAAAGGTTAAAGGTCAGCATATAATAATGTTAAAATGTGCTAAATATATACACTGCAAAAAACAAAAAAGAGACGAGTAAAAGTAGCTCACGACTTGTTTTATTTTTTGAAAGTAGCCCTCACCCTAAAAAAGGTTGGTGACCCCTGCTCTAGATTGTCTTCGTGAGAGTTAGAGTTGCCTTCCTCCCCCTCAAAGAAGAAACTAAATGGCACTCAGCATGTGGCGCTCAGAGCACCCAAAAGAATTTTTGAAAAACTTAATAGCAGTGTCTCTTTTCAGAAATCTTGACCCAGTTACTGAAGATAATCTACAGAGCTTGTTGAGAACAGTTTAATACTGTATGACTAGATGAAAGCATGCCACACCCCCAGAGGCTCTCCGGAGCTCACTGGAGCTAGCTGATGTACAGTCAGCAGAGGGGAACACCATGTACATTAACCTTTATCACTAAAGACATATTTTAAAAGAAAGCATGCGAGATTGGGGATGACTCACCGAGTGCCCTTCTAGTTACATGTGAAATAGCATTTTGATTCAAATTCACATGGAAAAGGCACATTTCACGTGTGAATTATAAATAATGGGCGAAAGGATTTACAAAAGTGTGCACCTGATGGTAAGGTCAACAAGAAGGTCGTTCCCTAAATGAAACAGCCCAAAACAAAATCTGTGGATTCTCTTAAGTATCCGGGTCATCATTTCTAAAAATGCCTTACAATCTCGATAGATTAAAAACATTACAGTTAGGAGGAGAAATATATGTTTTTGATTTTAGGGTGAACTGTCCCTTTAAGTCCAGTATCTATTGCATTATTGTTCAGAATCAGAATCAAGTTTATTGCCAGGTACGTTTACACATACAAGGAATTTGATGTGGTGTCTGGTGGTGCAAACATAAACAATCTAAGAGAATAAGTTGCAATAGTAGGTACAAAATATAGGTCATAGAATAAGTATTTTTAAGAAACTATTTAGCATTAAAAAATAACAAAGACAAGTATTTACACCAAATTTAAATGTACAAAGAACCTTAAAAACTAAAACACATAGGACAATGAATATATGGCAAACTACAGTATATTATATATATTACACCTAATGTAGTCTTTGCACACAATTGCTAAATCATCTGCTCATGTGAAGACTTACCAAATCATGCCTCGTACATAACGTCATCACCTTCACCAAGTTCTGGAAACAAACGGGGAAATCAATCAGTGAGCATCGTAACGCTGCGAGGGTCCCAGCAGAGCAACAGCTGATCCTGAATCACCTGAGGGACGGTGAGGAAGCTTCTGATCTGCAGCAGGTCTGCAGGCAGGCTGCCGTCCTCCACCCGCACCAGGCTCTTCTCATACAGCTCCTGAGATGGAGATCAGACAGCATTTAGGTTAGACTGTGGAAGCTTAGTAATAACAATGGATATCTTAAGATCCAGTTCTCTAGAACAGCTGGACAAGTATCAGAACATTGTCATCCTTTTTTCTCTTGAAGCTACAAATCACCTGGGTTATATTTGAACAGTAACCACAATACGTATCTCGAGCATGTTGCAAAAAACAAACAAATAATCTTTAAATGTATGTTTCAGTTGAACTCACCAGTCCTTTCTGAATCCTGGACTCCTCAGTTCTGTCAATAAGAAAAACAAGTTATGAGGGTTCAGCTCATAAACACAGCACACACCAGACATTAACCTGAAGAAGTTTGCATTTCTGCAATACATAGTGGTTATGCTGTGGAAGCACCCTAATTATTTTATCATGAATTTCATTAAGACTTTGTTTTTGATCAATCTCCTTCATATGGCTTTGTTTGGCTTGATGTACATTTTTGACAAAGTACATCCTCATGTATGCTTTATACGTTGCTTTATGAAAGCCAACTATCATGCCCACTGCCAGCGGTGCAGTAGAACTGAGCTAATGCTAATTCAATGATATTGTGTCTGTGTGTACTCGCCTGGACAACAGCAGGCAGACGTGCTCCATGTTACACCGGAGAGCAAACACAGGACTGTGAACAGAGGGTCAAGAGGGTTAACAATGCATCTTAATTCAGGATATCATTTTAAAAGGGTACCTTCTGTTATTTTCACCTGGACCCTATTTTCTTATGTGGTGGTATTTAAGAGGCGTTGCTGAGTTAGGTCCAGTGTAGAGTGAAAGCGATGTGATGGCTCAGGAGAACATTTGCAACGTCAATTTAATCATTTCTTTAATAATATAAGTTTCACACAACACTGTCATTGTTTCATGTCACTTGTGGGCCAATGACAACTGTGGAATATGAGTGAGAGTTAAAGAGGGGGATATATCTCTGATTGTGTTACGTTATTATGAGTGCTCTCATACTTGTTTGAATCTAAAATTGTATATATTTATATATATAAATATATATGTGTGTGTGTGTGTGTGTGTCCGCATCTGTAGCCTGTTATTGTCTCATTATACCGCACTGTGAATGAATTAAAAGTAAATATATAAGTCGTCATGAACACATCTGTCCATCAGACAGAGGGCTGCTGTGCCTCCTGTCATCATTGATGGACGTCTCTTTAAAATGACCGCTCAGAGGAGAGGAGTTCTCATTTCTCTAACCGCCTGCTGCTTCAAATCAAATCAAATCAAGTTTATTTATAAAGCACATTTTAAAACAACTTTCGGTCGCGCCAAAGTGCTGTACATGAACAAAAAATATACGGAACATATTGCAATTTGTAGCATTTAAGTTAAAAACAACAAATATAAAGGCTTCCTCTCCTCTCTCCTCGGCTCCCCTCCTCAGTCCTCCACTCGCATCTCCTATCCTCGGGACTAAGTCCTAACCAGAAAACGAAATAAGTCCTATTTAAAGTTTGCAGTCATGAGGCTCCCATACATGTATGGGAAGAATTAGAATTGGGAGGGATGAAACCCTCTTTAATGGTCACACATGCAGAGCACACAGTGAAATGTGTTCTCTGCTTTTAACCGAATGTTGGTCCACTCCTCTTCAATGGCTGCCAAGTTGGTGGATATTGGCAGGAACTGGAACACACTGTCGTATACGCCGATCCAGAGCATCCCAAACTTGCTCAATGGGTGACATGTCCGGTGAGTATGCTGGCCATGCAAGAACTGGGATGTTTTCAGCCTCCAGGAATTGTGTACAGATCCTTGCAACATGGGGCCATGCATCATCATGCTGCAACATGAGGTGATGGTCGTGGATGAATGGCACAACAATGGGCCTCAGGATCTCGTCACGGTATCTCTGTGCATTCACAATGCCATCAATAAAATGCAGCTGTGTTCGTCGTCCATAACATACGCCTGCCCATACCGTAACCCCACCACCACCATGGGCCACTCGATTCACAACATTGGCATCAGAAAACCGCTCACCCACACGACGCCACACACGCTGTCTGCCATCTGCCCTGAACAGTGAAAACCGGGATTCACCGTGAAGAGAACACCTCTCCAATGTGCCAGACGCCATCGAATGTGAGCATTTGCCCACTCAAGTCGGTTACGACGACGAACCGGAGTCAGGTGGAGACCCCGATGAGGACGACGAGCATGCAGATGAGCTTCCCTGAGACGGTTTCTGACAGTTTGTGCAGAAATGCTTTGGTTATGCAAACCGATTGTTGCAGCAGCTGTCCGAGTGGCTGCTCTCAGACGACCTTGGAGGTGAACATGCTGGATGTGGAGGTCCTGGGCTGGTGTGGTTACACGTGGTCTGCGGTTGTGAGGCCGGTTGGATGTACTGCCAAATTCTCTGAAACGCCTTTGGAGACGGCTTATGGTAGAGAAATGAACATTCCATTCACGGGCAACAGCTCTGGTGGACATTCCTGCTGTCAGCATGCCAATTGCACGCTCCCTCAAAACTTGCGACATCTGTGGCATTGTGCTGTGTGATAAAACTGAACATTTTAGAGTGGCCTTTTATTGTGGCCAGCCGAAGGCACACCTGTGCAATAATCATGCTGTCTAATCAGCATCTTGATATGCCACACCTGTGAGGTGGGATGGATTATCTCGGCAAAGGAGAAGTGCTCACTATCATTTTTTCAGATTTGTGAACAATATTTGAGAGAAATGGTTATTTTGTGTATATAGAAAATGTTTTAGATCTTTGAGTTCATCTCATGAAAAATGGGAGCAAAAACAAAAGTGTTGCATTTATATTTTTGTTCAGTGTAGATGTATAGCCCATGTCCTGCATCGGGTCGGGTAGTACCCGCGGGTCGCGGGTGTTGCATAATAAATATATTTAAATAATAATAATTTAGTTTAATGTTTAAATCCTCCGACCTCTCCCCTGCGGGACTGCGCATAATCATAACCTCTGCACCCCATCAATCTGCTGCTGAGCGCGCCACATTCAAAACGGCTGAGGTGAAGCTCTCTAGCGGAGAATACAGCATTTTCAGTAAGACTTCCTCAAGAGCGAAATCCAACGTCTGGGAGGCTTTTGGTTCCTAGATGGAGGAAATAACCAACATGCCACGCTTTTTGAGCCAAATATGCAACTGCGTGTGTTAATACTTGCACGTTTTCACTGCTCATATATATGCGGGTTCGGGTCGGGTTGCGGATCTTGTGCCGACGGGTCGGGTCGGGTTGCGGAACTAATTGGCAATATGTGCGGGTAGCAGGGCGGGTTCGGTATTGCACGTCGCGGGTGCGGGTGGGAGCGGGTCTTGAAAATCAGACGCGTGCAGGACTCTGGCCCATGTACTGGGGCTCAGTCCCTGTGCGGAGGACCCAGGTTCAGATCCGGACTGGGACCCTTTACACATGTCTCCCCTTTTAAAACTGTCACCCTGCATTCAAGGACAATGTGGCCAAAAATAACACTTATATTAGTGTCTTGTTTAATTGCAAACTGACCCAGGGCCAGTGATGGAGTCATAAATCAGAGTCAGCTGGACCTCAGGTGAACGTTTTCCCAGGCAGAGCGTGGGAGTCGAGGAGGGGAATTAGAGAAATGAGAAAGGGCCTAGGTGTTGTCAGAGTTTGTTGTTGAAGCGTAGCTGAGTTTTATCCAAAAGATTATTCCTGGCTAAATATTTATCCGATTCTGACAATGTGGTTGCAACGCAAGATTTCAGAATGAGCGAGACTTGGTTAGAAACAGACGGCATCAAGTTGTCTGTATATAATCTGTCTATCTGAGCCTGTCAGAGGCAAGGACCTATTTAAATAACTGTTGTCACCATAAGACACTTGGACATAAAAAACTGAAGAAAAATGGGGTCCAGGTTGAAAGTCCCCCTTCTATTAGGTGTTCAAGCTGTACAAATGACCATCAGTACTGTCCATTGTTCATCTATCCACTTTGGAGGAAGCTCCTACAGCGCATCAGAGCCCTGACACCTCTATTACAGCAGACATTGCTCTGGTACCTGAAGACACTGGGGAAAGCGTCAGCCGCCAGGTGATGGACGAACAGCAGGTAGGCCAGGCAGGCCAGAGACTCTTTGGGGTACCGCACCTCCTCCTCCAGGAAGCCCGGGACCTGCCTCCTCCTCAGCAGGGGCTGGAACACCAGGCTGGGGAGGGACTCGCCCACAGCACTCAGGCTGGTCTGTGAGAGACACACACACACACACACACACACACACACACACACACACACACACACACACACACACACACACACACACACACACACACACACACACACACACACACACACACACACACACACACACACACACACACACACACACACACACACACACACACACACACACACACACACACACACACACACACACCCACACACACACACACACACACACACACACACACACACACACACACACACACACACACACACACACACACACACACACACACACACACACACACACATTGCAGCATCTGATATTTAAGAAGTGTGTTACATTTGAAATGGCAGAAAGTCTTGTTGCAATTTCCAGATATTAAAAGAGGTCATTTGAGTTTCTCTGGTAATTATCAATAGTAGCAGTTAAGTGAATACTGTTCAAACAATACTTGTGTTTGTGTTTGATATTGATTTCTCTGTTTTATCCTTTCATAAATGTGAGGACTAAAATGGCTATGAACAAAGGGCTAGTTGCAGTAAACAGGGTTTTATTGCTCTGTGGGGGAGGTGTTATGCAGGACATGGTGCTAGGTGGGGGAAGATCTCTAGCATATCATGTTTCAGGGAAGTCTACATATCTTGAATAGTATATGTGTGGGTTTAATTACTTTGTATTTTGTGTAACCAGAAGTTGGAGATATGAGAGGTGAAATATTTGTGTTATCTTTGGAAGCAAAGAAATATCCTTTAAGACACATCTGAGGTTTCTGGAATGTGGGGGGGGGGTGTGTGTGTGGAGGTTGAGTAAACTCCACCCCTTCCTGTATCTGTTGGTATGAAAGCCTATTCAGCTTTTTGTTCTGCCTCTCTCTTCTGGCGCCGCCGGACCGGAAGGTCGTGGTGGCCCGTGAACAAGGGCCAGGAGTAGGCCTACTCCTGGCATTACGCATATGATATGATATGGTTTTGTATGGTAATGTATTGATTGTATTGTTATATTACCATTAAAATAGATTATTGTTTTAACGGATACTTGTATGCTCTGGACTCCTTCCTGTATGATAACCAGCTTGTTAGGGACGCGCAGAGATTTGGAATGCGGACCAGTGGTCCCTATAAATCTCCACACACACACACACACACACACACACACACACACACACACACACACACACACACACACACACACACACACACACACACACACACACACACACACACACACACACACACACACACACACACACACACACACACACACACACACACACACACACACACACACACACACACACACACACACACACACACACACACACAGTCTAATATAATATGTGATGTAAGGCGCTTTGAGCACTTGTAAAAGTGCTGAAATAAATGCCATGAATTATTAGTATTGTTAGTGTATATATATATATATATGTGAGGGTCTAAGGACAGAGGGTGTCATACTGATATTCTGTACAAACTGTGAAGACCACTGAGACAAATGTAACATTTGTGATATTGGGCTATATAAATAAACATTGATTGATTGATATATATATATATATATATTTCAAATGGTTGGTTGTTTACAAATATTTGAATCCAAATGAGGTTTTTTTGGTTGATGTTTGGATCCTCCCTATAACCAAAAATAAACCGCTGTAGACAAAGAGGAGCTTGTCTGCTAAATAAAAATAAATAAAACATATGCTATAAAATAAACCTCCAATCCAACAAAGTAAATAATTAGGTAGAACATACATTTAAAAATCATATAAATCTAGAACATTTAAAATATCAATATTGTATTAGTGCAGACAGATTATGAAGTAAAGTTGCATTGCCTTATTGCTGTAGTAACTACCCCGATTAGCAGGACCCATCCCAACCTTCATACTCCAGTATACAAATCGCTTTTCACACAATATTAGTGATTTAATTTCCGTACCAAAATGTCTGTGGCGAAGTCCCTGAGGGGGGACTCTGGCAGAGTGTCGGGGTCTTTGAGCTGCGCCTCCAGCAGAGTGTGACTCAGCGACTTCATACAGCTGCAGACAGGAAGACAGAGTCAACATTCAGCATGCTGCAGATATTTAATAAGCAATCATCTAAAACTTCCCACTCACAACTTCAGCAGTTCTGTCCCCAGCTCGTCCTCCTTGTCCCGGCCCAGCTCCCCCCCCACCCTGTCTGTTCTCTGGATGTCCCCCTCTCTGTTCTGGAGGTTCTGCCTGGCCTCCTGGACAAAGGGCTTGACGAAGTCTGTGATTTCATTGCAGCAGCGACACAGGGAGAACACGTCGTCCTCCTCCTGCTCCTTGGTGTGAGGCAGAGGCAGTTTGGCCAGCTGGTCCAGCACAGAGCACAGAGTCATGCCCAGAGACGAGGCCTTCCGGCTGCCCAGGCACAGCAGCACTGAGAGGGAGACACGGAGGAGAGGTGATGCATCTGTCCACATGTGGAGCTAGTGTTGTCACGATACCAACATTTTGGTTTCGATACCAAGTCAATAATTGCGATTCCGATTCTTTTTCGAGTTGTGCTTTATTTCACACCAGAACCACATTGGTAAGTTAGCCATATTAGACAGTTATCATTGCCATTAATTGCCTCGGCAAACTACGAAAACGTTAATTTGTCACAAAATAAATTACACTAGTTTGACTTAGATTTGAGGGCATGGGCTTGAGCATGATGTAATTATGTTATCACATTCGCTAACCTGTCTGTCTTTACATTCTTTAAACAGCTCTGGATGCCGGTCGGCGAGGTGCTTAGCCAAGTCTGATGTGTTGGCTCCCTTGGTTTGCAGGGATCTAAAACATGTCTGACAGACAGGCCTCGTGGTGTCCGTAGGCTTGCCCTCACTGTCAGAGATATCGCTCAAATACTTCAAAATTTCGCTTCTGGCGTCTTTTTTGTCAACAAGCCGAGGTGCAGCGGCAGTTGCACTCCCACTTGCAGCCATGCTTCTCGTTTTCTCACATGCTCTGGCAGCTAGCGCGTGCACGAGAGAGGGGAGGGACTTAGAGCGTGCTTGAGAGGGGAGGGACTGCAGGCACGGCTGCAGTGCAGGGAGTGGAAGCAGAGTGCTGAACACACAGCTCTTATTAAAACAGCGCTTTCTCACCGGAGTACTTTTCCCCGTCATTCTTAAAGTACCGATACTAATGAAATGGAGGAATCGTACCGTTTTTAACGGCAGGGTATCACGGTGCCTTTCAAGTATCGGTACACCGTGCAACACTATGTGGAGCAAGTACATTCAGAACATAGTTCTAGTAAATCTGCTACAGAAAGTGGACTAATGCATCCTGGGAAGATGCAACGCCAAATATTTGGATTATTTATTACAACACATTTTTCATGCAAAAGTTTCAGTAAATGCTTTAACCTGATAACCCCTGAGCCTGTTTTCCAAGTCGAAAATGACATTCCCAGAACAAATGGCTGTATCTTCCCTTCTAAAAGGGGTAAATTAATAATCGTTTTTCTCAAAGCAATGATAAACCTGTGAGTTGGATGTAGAAAAGTCAGAATCAATATAGATGTTTTTATTTTAAAGTAAATTCAGATTGAACATAGTAAAAAAAGGTAAATTATAGTGTCCGTCCAAAAGAAAAAATTACTTGTAGTGAAAACCACCCTTGAATGATGGGATAGTAGACTAAAAGCTTTAGGAATCCAAACTATAACATATATTAAGTACCCTGTATCAAGATTGATGCAAAACAAGTGAAGTTTGACCTTTTTAGAGAGATTTAGCAACAACAAAGCACTTCTTTGCGGATTTGCCATATCTCTGGCCCCCCTCGTTCGATTTTGATTGTTGACATCTCTTTTTAACCCTCAGAGCCAATAGAATCGAGGGGAAGTTCCTAAATCCACCTACACGTTACCAAATAAGGAGTGAGAGTGATGCGTAGCCAGAATACCCAAAACAGGAAGCTGTCATACACTCTGGAAGCTATCATAGCAGCTAATATGAAAACTCAGTTTTTTACATAAAAATGGAATGATGGATTATCAGTCATCATTTCAAAGTGACACAGACACATTGGATTAACCTATGGCTTAACCTTCAGCCGCGTTTTTCTCGTTTTGATGCCATTGAACACGACTTTTGATCAGAAACAGCAACAGATAAGACATTTCTCCCGTTTTTGCTCCATAAAGTTCTGTGTTGTGATGTGTGTTTGCTTCCCCTGTCGCGAGTTCTGATCGATCAGTGATGATACTAATACCTCTAGAATCTATGGAATCTCAGCTTGCTAGCTAATATCTTGTTTGTGCAGATCCGATAAGTAATAAAGTATTTATACCTAGAGTTCTGTGCTTTTCGCTCAGGGCTAATTTAGACGCTTCTTGTGAGACTTGTGCTTTGTTTCGGTAAAAATGGTTCGTATCATCAGTTAGCTGAGTTTCTTCCCGTTAAGTGAGTATGACACATTCATAGGTTTTTAAATGTTAAGAAGCCCTGAGACACAGTTTCGTGAAAAAAAAAAAAAGCTTAACAGAATATGTCATGCTTCTCTTCGCTCTGTATCACAATAAAGTGAATATCTTTGGATTTTGAAAACATGTACTTTGAGTTTTAAAAACCGGGATGGAAATGTTTTTATATATTTGATAAATATATGTAATAAATTCCTCTTTTATTATCATAGACATAAAAAAAAAATATAAAAATATATATATAATTTAATTTTTTTATTTGACTCCTTTTTTTCACTGGCAACTAACAAAGTAGTCCACAGTTTTGCTCGCCGGTTCCCATGTCCCCACAGAATGAGTGTTTCGCCCCCATAAGTAATACATAACCCATAATGAATCATCTTCAGCAGCAGCCCTGCCAGTACAGATGTGTTACCTCTCTGCAGAGGCTTCAGCAGCAGGTGGAGGCTCTCTGCTATGGCCACGGGGTCGTCCTGCTCCAGCTGCTCCAGCAGGCCAATCAGAAGCTCTTTGGGTCTGCAGGTCTGAAAACAAAACAAACATTAGTCCATAGTGCAATTTTGATATCAATTCAATTATTTCTGCAGCCCTCTGTAACATTGTTTTAAAAGTGCTATATCAATGAAAATCGTACCTACTACGCATCTACACTGTGCTAGTTTGGATAGTGGATCTTATCAAATTATAACTTGTGTTTTATCCTATATATTTTATGGACAGACCTGTAGCAGGTGGTTGAAAATGGCTAGGCATTGAGAGAGCTTCTCGCTGTCTTTGTTCATCAGAACCTGGATCAGAGGAGGCAGCAGGTTCCAGCCCATACACCTCACTATCTCCTGCAGAGAGGGGGACAAGAGGAGAGTTAATGCAGTGTGCAACACACACGTGAACAAGTCTAAGTGCTGGAACAGGGCTCAGCCTCAGTACCTGGTTCTTCTCATCCAGGACAATGCTGAGGACCTGGGCGCTGTCTCCCTCCTCGATGCAGGTCCTTCCAGAGATGGTGAATACGTCATGGTCCTCTGAGGTGTAGCTGTCATCAGGGAGGGCTTGCTGTATTAAAGAAAGACAGGTGAAGGATTACAAACAAACATGTAAAGAGTTTTATTGTAGGACATGATAATAAATTCATTTGATATGGTCAAAATGCTTGTTTCCAACTGCTCAATGGGACAATTTGCTGCTTTTATTTGATTGCAGAGTGAATACATTTGAGGTAGGATGGGCAGTATAGCACTAATATATCAATATTGTGCCATAGGACAAGATATCATCTTAGATTTCTGATATTGTCATATTGCATCGTTTCTTACCTGGTTTTTAAAAATACATTATAAGAGATGTCATTTTCTGAACTTACTAGACTGTATGTTTATTTTCCTTTACCAACCCATTACATCCACATAACTCATTATAATTCATCAAAAATGTCAGTGTATTTTTTGAAAGCACCAGAGTCCACTCTACAATATAGATATTGAAGTTATCCATAGTCCATGCAAAATATGTAAATATTTCATTGGAGAACCCAGACATGAATAGTTGTAAAGTGTGTGTGTGTGTGCGTGTGCGTGTGTGTGTGTGTGTGTGTGTGTGTGTGTGTGTGTGTGTGTGTGTGTGTGTGTGTGTGTGTGTGTGTGTGTGTGTGTCAGGAGGTGGGTGTGGTGACTCACACATCTCTGGACCACATCACTGAGCTGCTCCAGAGCCATCCTCTCTGGCTTCGGGTTATCTTCACACAGAAACTCCTCCAACATAAACAGGATGCTTCCTGTCAAAAATAATGCACAACATATAATAATCAAGTATACATCTCTCCTAATCTAAGTGCATACTCCCACAGCTGCATGTGCAAACATTTTGATTGTGATCTGTTAAAGTCAGATAAACAACGTGCCTGCTGTAAACATAGAAGTCTAAAAGAGAATGAATGCTACTGAATACATCTGAATTAGCCTAGCCTTTAGGCATTACAACGTGTTATTGTGCTAGCCTAGCTATACAAACACAGTTAAAACACCACTCCCTGTTTCCGAATATAAAAGTGAAAAACGGAACAAAATGAACAGAAATGTAGATCCCCACCTTAGCACACTACATGTCCAAACAGCTCGGTGACAATACCATGCTAACGCTACCGGATTAAAGCCATGATTAAAGCGCGAACGGCTGATTTGTCCGTTAGGCTTGCCGTAGAAGGAACTACGTCATATGTTAGAGTTCAAGCTGTAGCAAACAGGAACAACATGGAGACGGGGGAGAGGAGAAGGAGCGAAGGCTCTGCTAAAACTACTAAAAATGGTAGGTTTTCACTAATAATATGTTCTTACTTATCCATATCAGGCTTTCCGAATATGTGTGTATCCTGGCATGTGTCAGCAAGAGTTAAAATATGTATACATGTGTAGTTTCTCAATGACTGGAACACAAGTTCAACAGGCCTTTAGTATTTTCATCAGTGGTGGAAAGTAACGGAGTACATGTACTCTCAAGCACTGTACTTAAGTACACAATTAGGGTACTTCGGATTTATTTGAGTATTTTCTATCCGTGCCACTTTATACTTCTACTGCAAAGGGAAATATTTTGATTTGACTTCACTACATTTATTTTGCAGCTTAAGTTACTAATCTAATGTTTACATATAAAAAACAATAATATATATATGTTAAAGTTCTAATCTAAAGCGTGAAAATGTTCTGCAGTTCATTTTCCTGATCATTTATATACTTTGACTTTAGTTCTGATCTCAATTGAGTACTCTTACTTGTAATGGAGTGTGTTTACAGTGTATTATTAGTACTTCTACCTAAGTAGAGGATCTGAACACTTTTTCAATCTCTGATTTGAATAATGTAATGGTGTTGCTGGCAGGGCGGACAGGCGTCAGAACAATGGCTGCTGCTGAAGAAGAAGCAAGAAGGTGAGAAATAACACATTTTCATTTGAAGTCCCTGTTTGGAGGATGCCAGATAGAGTTGAACTTAGTGTTCCTAGAGAGTGTACCTTCTCAGACACTTATCTTTAAGACTGTACTTTGATTGTTTTCTCTACCTCCTCCATTAACCTATTTTACAGCCAAAATGATAGTGAAACATGTCTTCAGTAAAAGCACTTCCTCTAACGTGTGAACTGTCCTCTGTCAGGAGAGAGTTGGTGAAGGGCAAGTTAAGGCAGCAGTATGATCTGGAGAAGAGATCCCTGAAGATAGTGGAGCGTCTCCTGGAGGACAACGTGACGGAAGACTTCCTGGTTGACTGTGTAAGTATCAACTGAGTTCACTTTTGTACTAAATCAACAGAAACTCCAGCACACAGCTCAACCCTTAATATTCTAGTGTTAGTGAGACATCTACCGGACATGAGCTGCATCTCACTTCGGTTAAATGGAATCCTTGCGTCCCTCACTTGCGTCGTTTCCCTGCGTCTAGTCCCTCCCACCAGGGAAGCATGGAGAGACGCAAGGAAACCACGAGAAGCAGGGAAATGAGTTTTAAGAGCAATGGGACGTCCTTTCCTCCGGAGCGTCACGTGAAGCGACGTCTGTTTGTGATGACGCCGCACAGCTGATCGTCTGACAGCAGCCAGATCAGTGCATGCGCTGCATCGTCCAATCAGTGAGCGATGCATAGTAAGGGGGCAGGGCGAGTGTCTGAGGATTTCACCGGAGGTTGGTCTGGTGGTTCCTCGATTATTGCTCCTCCGTTATCACTCCTCGATCCTCGATCCTCCAGCACAAATAAGGCCACTGGGACGCTACTCAAGATGGCGCAGACAGATCAACTTCCGGTGAGACCGAGACCGAGGAGCGAGGACATGAAAATAACCGAAGTGAGACGCACCCACTGCCCAAGCTTTGAATAGTATTCCCTGCCATGTCATGTGATGTTTCTTCCTGACATCACCCTGCTCCTATGACTCTTATGTCACTGCACATCCACTTGAATGTTGATCTTTTCATGTTCTTTTGACATGGATTTCCATCCGGATGAAATGGGCCGAAAAGGCCCATTTCATCCGGATGGAAATCTTTGTTGATTATGACATTTCTTCTGTCAAACAACATGGGTCTCTCAACATTTTAAAATATGAACTATGTTGATATCATTAAAAGTGAGGCTTAAACAATTGTGACATTAAAGATAATAGTGCATTGACATAACATTTTAAATGTAATCTCCTCTCAGCTTTGAGGTTTTCTTCCAATACACAGTGAAGTAGTTAATTTTTTTCTGATTTAAATGCTATCCTTTAGTCAAAGCCATTATTATGATACATTACATGACATGTCACTTGTTAGACGCTTTTATCCAAAGCGACTTACATACTCAGTACTGTGGGTAATCCCACAGTATTCACCCAGGGTGAAGTGTCTCAGGGACACAACGACATGCTGACTGCAGTGGGGTTTGAACCTGTGCTCTCCTATCCACTGCACCACACGCCCCCTATACATATGATACATGACTTGCAGCATATAGTTAGGGTTCTGATTGGGTACATGGTTCAAGCTCTCTACCAGGTTAACTACTGGGAAACAGTCATAAGAGATTACACATGTGGGATTTATTTTGAATGTGTTGTAAGTTATCAACATTAGGAGAAATCTGGCTAAAGACACATATGAGCTATTCATGTCAAGGGGAAGTGAAATTCAAATAAACATAGTATTGTTGTGTATAAGGGCTGACAACCAAAAGATGAATTGACTTGTATGGGCTCAGCAGGGATAACATTCAGAGACCCATACTGCTATATCATTCATTCTATTTTTGAATGATCACCTGGTGCCTGAATTGTTTATTTATTAACATAAATAAAGACATTTCAACCATCAATCTGGTGAACGTTAATGCTCTAAAAATGTCCAAACCCATCACTTCATGCTAAAAGGAAACCTACGCCCTCGGTCAGTCTACTGTTTATGTCATTTTCACTGTCAAATACTGATGTGTAATTGTTTAGCTCTCTCAGTGACAGGCAATATGTCTGAAGTGGTGAAAGCAGTGGACTTTCTCTGTTTTGTATTGTTTTAAATAGTCATATTTATTTTGTCTCCTTTCTTCACAGGCAAAGTTCATAACTCCTACTAATTACAAAGATGTCATAGAGGAGAGGTTCATCGCTAAAATGTGTGCTTATCCAATATGTTCGATTAAACTGGGCAAGGTAAGAGCCTTTCACATCAGTCTTTACAATCCCATGAGCATTAAACGTCATTGTGTCTCGTGTTCCAAACTGACTCTGCTCATTTATAGATCCCAACTCAAAGGTATCAAATATCGACAAAGACCAATAAGGTGTACGACATCACAGAGCGCAAGGTAAGGGCTGCTTCATGGATTCAATATTCAAATATCCTAAACATTTATTTTGAAAGGAACTGTTAAGAAACTGTTCTTTTTGCACCCCTCTCTTGTGATCAGTGTTATTGCAGTAACTTCTGCTACAAAGCCTCCAAAGAGTTTGAGCTCCAGATATCCACTTCACCTCTGTGGCTCAGGCCGCATGAGACGTAAGTGTACTCTTCTATTCATTGATTATTCATTGATGATTCATTATAATAATCATCTTGTACATATTAAAACATCATTACTGTTTTTCATCACTGACAGTCCTCCAGAAATTAAATTGATGAAGAAAGGAGATGGGTATGTATTTTATTAAATATACTATAGAAACAACTACATTACGTTACATGTAATTTGTTAGACGCTTTTATCCAAAGCGACTTACATATTCATGTCATATTCAGTACTACGCACGACAATCGTTCTTCTCTGACATCATTACCAAAAACAACGCCCGTGCCTTGTTTGCTACCGTCGACAGACTAACTAACCCCCCAGTGTCAGTAGCCTCTGAATTTCTATCCACCAGGGCGTGCAATGATTTTGCCTTTTTCACTGACAAAATTCATAAAATCAGACAAGCAGTCAGTGCCTCTGCATCAGGAACAGCAAATGTGTTGTCTCTGTGTCCACTTAACATCAATTCAGACATCATGACACAATTCCATCAGATTAATGATAAAAACCTAGAGGACATTATACAACTTCTGAAATCCTCCTCCTGCTGCCTTGATATTATTCCAACAGGATGTTTCAAAGATGTTTTTCCTTGCATGGCCTCAGATCTACTTCATATAGTAAACAAATCTCTTCACTCAGGTATTTTTCCACAGGCCCTGAAAACTGCAGTCATTAAACCGCTCTTAAAAAAGAATAATCTAGATGCTTCAGTAATGAACAATTACAGGCCCATATCAAACCTGCCATTTCTAGGTAAGATCATTGAAAAAGTTGTTTTTCAACAGTTGAGTAATTTCTTGCATTTAAATGGTTGTTTCGATGTGTTCCAGTCAGGCTTTCGTCCAAACCACAGCACTGAGACTGCTCTTGTAAAGGTCTTTAACGACATCCACTTAAACACCGACAGTGGCAGAACTTCAGTGTTAGTATTATTAGATCTCAGTGCTGCGTTTGACACTGTTGACCACAGCATATTACTAGACCGACTGGAAAACTGGGTGGGACTTTCGGAAACAGTTCTAAATTGGTTTGAATCCTACCTAAAGGACAGAAACAACTTTGTTTCTATAGGTAAATACACATCTGAGTTGACAAATATGACATGTGGGGTTCCTCAAGGCTCCATCTTGGGGCCTCTTCTCTTTAACATCTACATGCTACCACTGGCTCAGATAATGAAGAACAACAAAATAAGTTACCATAGCTATGCAGATGACACACAAATTTACGTAACAATTTCACCAGGAGACTATGCTCCTATTCAAACACTGAGTAAGTGCATTGAACAAATCAATGACTGGATGTGTCAGAACTTTCTCCAATTAAACAAAGATAAAACTGAGGTAATGGTTTTTGGAGCCAAGTCAGAATGTATAAAAGTTAGCGCTGAGCTTCAGTCTGCAATGTTCAAAACAACAGATAAAGCCAGAAATCTAGGTGTAGTCATGGACTCTGACCTGAGTTTCAACAGTCACATTAAAACAGTTACTAAATCAGCCTACTATCACCTAAAGAATATATCTAGGATTAAAAGACTAATGTCACAGCAGGATTTGGAAAAACTTGTCCATGCTTTTATCTTCAGTAGACTGGACTACTGCAATGGTGTCTTCACAGGTCTCACTAAAAAATCTATTAGGAAGCTGCAGCTGATTCAGAACGCCGCTGCTCGAGTCCTCACTAACACTAAGAAAGTGGATCACATCACTCCTGTTCTGAAGTCTTTACACTGGCTTCCTGTGGGTCAAAGAATAGATTTCAAAAATACTGCTGCTGGTTTATAAAGCACTGAATGGTTTAGGCCCAAAATACATTACTGACCTCCTGCTAAATTATGAACCATCCAGATCTCTCAGGTCTTCAGGGACTGGTCAGCTTTCTGTCCCCAGAGTCAGAACTAAACATGGAGAAGCAGCGTTCAGTTATTATTAGGGATGTCCCGATCACCTTTTTTTGCTCCCGATCCGATTCCGATCATTTGATTTTGACAATCTGCCGATACCGATTTTTCCCGATCCGATCTTTATGCAATGCATTAAGAGAAAAAAAAGGTAACAGATAACGGCTGGTCATCCAACGCGATGAATTCCGCTATCTTGGCTGTTATTGTGTTGGCCTTTTCACTGTTCTGGGGCAGTTTCTCTTTCCTTTTAAAAGTCTCTGAAAGTGTCGGTTGTTTCAGTGCCGTTACCCGAGTGGCCGCTGTGTACTCGCCGTGTTGTTGTTGGTGTTTGTTTCTCAGGTAGCGTATTAGATTGGTCGTGTTGAACGTAGCTCTGTTCTTTCCACCACGCGGAACCTCCGCCTTGCAAACATTGCATCTGGCTGTCACACTGCCTTCGCTTTCAATTTTATAATACTTCCAAACTCCTGACATTTTCTCTTTCCCGACTCCCGAGTCACCAGCTGAACCTAGCCTCTCATTAGCTTACTGCTACTATTAGACACTGCACCCACTCTGTTGCCAGATTTCAGAGAAATAAGCAACCAGGTCTATGAAAACAAGCCCAAAGAAAGCAACACATACATGATGTTGTGTAATTTTAAACCAAAACTGAGTCCTCAGGATGACTTTAAGACGTGAACATGGTCATTTTTGTTTTGTAACATTAAATAAAAAAAATAAATAAATAAATCCGATCCCAGATTTTTTTCTCCCGATTTTATTGAAAATCACGTGATCGGCTCCGATCCCCGATCACGTGATCGGATCGGGACATCTCTAGTTATTATGCTCCAAATATCTGGAACAAACTCCCAGAAACCTGCAGGTCTGCGACTACTTTTCCAGGCTGAAGACTTTTCTTTTTGTCGCTGCTTTTAATTGAACTATTCATATCTTAGACTGCACTGTAACTTTTATCCATGTATTTTTTCTTTTAATGTTTATTTTATTAGCTTTTCTTTTTAATGACTGATTTTAAATGCCATTTTCTTAATGTCTTTCATTTTTTGTAAAGCACTTTGAATTGCCTTGTGTTGAAAAGTGCTATATTGCCTTGCCTTGCCTTGCCTGGGGTGCAATCTGGGGTGAAGTGTCTCAGGGACACAACGACATGCTGACTGCAGTGGGACTTGAACTTGCTACCTCCTGATTCGAAGTCCAGCACACTTTCCACTGAGCCACAGCCTCCCAACTAGATTTATATTGCATAGTTCTTAAGGTGTATAATCCCACATCCTTCAAAAAATGTTTAGACCTAAACAATTCTGTCATTTTATTACTATTAAATATATTATATGAAGGATTTGATTTAAGCTGAGCAGATGTTTGCAGTAGCCAAACAATGTCAGGAAAACACAGATTTTTCATTTTAGACTTCTTTATTCAGCCTTATTCAACGTACTAAACATCTCCACCTTAAATAAGAGAGAAACAGGCTCAGCAAACATTTCTCATTAGCTCGCAGACCCTCCACCCTATATCCACCAATTAGTGATCCAAAAGCACAGATTTTTTCTTAAGTGAAACAGCTTTTTTCATTGAATGAAGAACAAAATAATCCTTTCTGGGAGAACCTGACTGAACTGAAAAACTCCCATGATGCTACGCTATTTCACAACACCACCCAACTCTGTGTTTTTAGATTGAGCGACCCATATTGACAAAAAATGCAATATTATGCATTTTTAGTTTTTACATGAAAATATTTGCAACATATCTCAATAGTTTAGAGCAGAATCGACTAACTAATAGACACATTTTTGTTTCATTTTCTAAATGTAATATAAGTCTAATCATTCATTCTTACCCATGTCTGTCTAGCGGGAGTTCTGGTGAGGAGGTGAGTCTGAAGGTACAGCGTCTGACAGAGGAAGACATTGAAAATGCTGCTCCCCCCGAGGAGTCCCTCAGCTCTGAGCAGGGTCCTGCAGACGGCCTCCTCCACAGTGAGAGCAGCGACACCGAACAGGAGCAGGACTTTGTCTCCAGCGTGGTGTCCCAGAGGCAGGGACCCAGGGTGCACTGGGGCGACCTGCCTAAACGCACAGATGAAGAGCACAAAGAAGATGAAGAGAAGGAGAGGAGAAAGAAACGGGAGGGGAAAATAAAACGGAAATCACGAACAGAAGTTGAAACTGATGGTAAAAAACAGCCGTCATCTTTACGCACAGACACACCTCATGTAGAGCAGGCACCAGATGAAGTAGCCGCTGTGGAAGACGCTATAGTTAAGCTGAATTTATACAACTTATCTGAGACTCACGCTGCTCCTCCACCTGTTCACTCAACAACAAAAGCACGACACACAAATCTTTTTGCTTCTCTACCTTGTGAAGACTCAAACAGCTCAACAGAAGGCAAACACCTCCCCTTTTCCACCCTGATCAACAGTAATCAGGATGATACAGCATCGAACATCCAGCCAGGCCTCAACATCACCCAGGTGGGGATGAGCAAGAGAGGTGCTGCCGGGCTTCGAGACCTCTTTAAAAACCACGCTGCTGCTGCCCAACCCGACTCCATCAGGCTCAACCAGCTGGAGAGCCTGAGGAGAACGCTGAAGGAGTGGGGCACCGAGGAGACGCTGAAGTTCCTGCACGGCGCTGACCACTCACACAGTGCAACTTTCCATGGTGTAAAAGAAGTAGAAGAGGATAAAGAGGAGGAGCTGGACGAAGACGACCTTGAGGATGAGGATGATGATGGGGGGCAGGAGAGACCGTCTGCTGCAGCTCCAGACTACCAGGCGCTGAGGCAGGAGACCCAGCAGGCGGAGATCAGAGTCAGGGAGTTCTATAAAGGCAGCCGGACTCTACCTGAGAAGAAGGAGGAGCAGCAAGGAAACGAGGTGAGAAAAGGAGAGAGGAGGGGTGTTAATGAAGGGTGTTGTTGTGAGCACGTACATACACCAAACCTTCCAGTTATATTCCTATCAATATTCTGAAGGTTTTTAAAGAAGGGTTTGTTTAAATATCATTCATAGCTAAAATTATATATACCTAAAAACATGACGAAAATTGATATTTTAGGGCTGTTGACAGTATTTTCTGATTCATGGAGTTGTTATGACATTAGGGTCATGCAGAGTGAGATCGCTATCCCTTTAAAGAGCAACTTTCAGGTTAGTCACACCAGTGAATAAATGTGTAGGAAAATGATGTATACACTCGATTTTCAAAAAGATATACAGAAATATACACTACAGTGACATCTGGCATCGTTTTTGTAAGACATTTTTACTTCCGCATAAAAAAAGCCTCCCCATGTGACCTCCCACGTGACGTAACATGGGGCTGAGCGGCCGGTCTAACGTATGAATAAACATGGGTCACAATGCTAGTTTTGACACAGAAGAGGTTGAAAATCTATATTCGAATGCATATGATTATAATTATGAGCCTGCTAGGCGTCCAAGAGACCAGGAGCAGCCAAAGATTAGAAGAAATAACGGCCATCGGAGAGAAATGGAGCTGTGGTGTGAGGAGAACATGTGGAGAACAGGGCAGCTGTCTTGGTGAGTGACTGGTGTTAGCTACACAGTGGCGGAGCAGGGGGGTGGCTGGGGGTGGCCAGCTGAATCCTGGCCACCCTATTGGCCACCCCAAACACCCTCACCACGGGGGCCCAAACAATTTTAGAACATTAAGAAAAAACTGTTTAAGTTCATCGTGTTTAAGTTCATCAAGAATTAACATTAATAGGACGTTATATTGATAATGTACTCGCTAAACTTACAATTCATTTAACTTATTTTCTTCCAAAAGTTAATTATCCAAAGCCTTTGTCTATTTACATGTAATGGTTTGGTCCTGCCTCCAAAGGCGGTGCAGTACCGCCGGCACTTTCTAGCAGAGAGTGAGAGCATGTTAGGAGCAGGGATGCTAGTACTTACTTGTGAACCATGTCTCAATGACTAACAAAGACAGGCTTTCAAAAGAGAAAAGAAAGGAGAGAAAGACAAGAGAGAGGGACTAAAGGGTGACAGTATGTCAAAGAAAAGATGGGTGTGGTCTATGAGTGGTGGAAATGTGTCTGTTAGCTACACGTAGTCCATTGTAAATAATAATTATGTTTTTTTTTACTAAGCTGACATTAAGTACTGTTAATATCTATACAGGTTTTTAATTTCACTCCTCTTTTAGCTGACATTTAGTAAATGCAGGTACATTTTTAGCAAGAGGAGCGAAGGGGGGGGGTAATACGGTGTAATACGGTTTCCTGATAAACGTTTTGTTTGATAGGCTTCAGCTGTGGAGAGTATGTGCTGCAGGGAGGTGGATGCACCTCGCACAATGCACCCAGGAACGAAAGCTAGCTCCGGTCCTTTTCCTGTTAGGGAAACTGTGGACTCGATGTCCTGACAGGCTGGAGTTTGTGCAACCTGCACAAACTCAAGCTCAACATGATTAAAAATGGTGAAATGCAATGTAAAATTACCGAAAAAATACCAGCTCACTAAACCACAACCGCTCAAACCAACTACAAACTACTACCACGGATTGGGCAGAAAAGGAGTCCGAGAAAGTTGCTCCCCCATGTGACGTAATATGACGTATGACGTAAAAAGAAAAAAGCAGGTTTTAGTAGCAGAACTCAAAAACGGCTCCTTTCCCTCTGAATTCCTGCCCTTATGTCTTGTAAAACATATCAAATCCTACATTAACTGTTTTAATTGTAATTTTCAGGCAAGGTTAAGCGTAAATGTAGTATAAAAAAAAAACCTGGAAGTTGCTCTTTAAGAGAGGGGTGTGGTGCGTCGATGTGGGTATGCGAGAGTGAGCGAGCGAGCTGGGTATATGTTTTCTGGAAGGGAAACGAACAGTGGCGGCCGGCCCACCTCTTCCCACATACAAAAAAAAATATTAAATTAAAAAGAAAATATAAAAAAAAAATATATATTTTATATTTTTAATTTTACTGAACAAGGTAAATATCATACAATTGGTATCAGTAAAATGTATAATCTACAATAAAATCTCGTTTAAAATTGTGTTCCGATGTCTAAAGTTACTGATAAGTCACATGTTTCCTGCCTGGCCTTGCCCGTGGCATTAGTTTATCATTACTGGGCGCCGTGCAAGGAGCCCCCGAGCCAAACAGCAGCAACCAGCACGTTGCAAAAGTCTCAATAGTAAACTGTGCCGCCGAAACATAATTTCAGCCAATCAGCGGAGTCAAATATTTTGGTCACGAGGGCGCCCACGTTGGTGACCACGTTGCTTACGTGCGTTGACGTGAGTTGTTTTTTAGACTCGTGAGCAGGGACATGCACAGACATTTGGAGGGGCTATTGCTCTAAACTAGAAAAAGGGCCTCCCCCCAACCCGCCGAAATCATAAGAACTTTTTATAAAAAATGAAAACCAGGGACATTTTTTGTCATCAACATATCTAATGTTAGTAACTATTAAAGACAAAATGCTGACAATTCTGTTTTAATGTAGTTTGACCGTTGTAACTGCTGTCTGTGCCTTAAATAAACTCACTAATTGATTAAACCAGTTTAATACGCATTATTCTTATTCTTATCATTGTTTATGAGCGCAGTAACGGTAAGGTATCAAATTACTTATTTATTTAGTATTCCATAACTTAATAACAGAGATGGTCAAACTAAAGTAGAGACATGGCAGAAATCCTACAATGAAGCGGGGCAGTGAAGTGTTCTCCTGTAGGCCTATGTGAGAGAGGGCGATCAAGAAAAGAGAGAGAGGGTGAGGGAGTTTGTGGAGCAGATGAGAAGACACAGAAAGACAGAAGCACCATAACAAGTATATTTAGGTGTTTTTTTTGTAAATAACCGACGGTGTCAAGAGGAAGTAAAGTCCCCTGGTTTGTCCCCTATACTCTAACTGCTATGAGAGAACTCAAAATCAATTTAAGCATATTTAAAAACGGGGACATTTCCGGGGACAGATTGACCCGGGGATTTGCCACCAAAGCCAGGCAGGCATTCGGTATGATCACCATAGCCATATGAGGCTGGACCGGACTCTGAGGACTTTCCTTTGCTTTTCAGCTGTCAGATTGTAAACAAAGTCACGTGACTGGGGGCAGATGACTCTACAATACTAATTGTGGGCTTATCATGTTTCTTCGAAAAAAAAAGACAATCGCTCTCTCCAGAGGGGCAGGCCAGCCAAAAAGTTCAAAAGGGCCGTTGCCCGGGCAACATTAGCCCGTACCTGTGCACGTCCCTGCTTGTGAGTGACCAAGGTGATGAGAATGGCTTCGTGTGCAGGTGGAGTCGCCGGACCTCGGTCTCTGCCCAATTCCGTTCAAGAGCTACTCTCCAATCCTTTCGAAAGGAGAAGTTTGGGAGATAAATTGATACTTAAAGACCTTGGACCGGACCAACCCGATTTGTATATATCGCAGCAAGCTCGTGAAAAAGACAAAACGTATCAACGAGGCTTCTCACGTAGCTGGTACACCAGAAAGGCTAGCTGGATGCAAACAGGTAAATGCTGTCTTTTGTTTCCCATGCTTGCTCTTCAAACAGCCGGGGACAGATACGATCTGTTCAGAAACTAGACAAAAGTTAAACAAGTACAAACCACAGACTGTCTGTGTCATGGAGAATACAGTCGCTGGTTTATTTACGTCTGTAGGCCGTTGTTGTGAGTGTGGACGGTCGGAGCATATATAACGTTAGCTTAGCCAATCTCCATTTAGAAAACACGCATTTTAAAAGGGTTTTTCGCCTGCCGTCTGTCTGCAGACTTGTCAAAGGATTAATTCATGGTTTTTACTAACCGGTATCAGTATGTTGTTAATTCGGCATCATTTTGAAACGTGTATTACAATTAAATCACGGTAAAATATATTCATCTTGTTGTAGTTGTAGCCCCCTTGCCAGCGATTCTCTCTCTAGTTTAGCATACTCAGCCCGACTCTGCCTGGTTGTTCCTGGCCCTAGAACCACCATTTTATGGGGCCAGAAAAACTGTGAATTAGGACCCGCTAGCCGGTACTAGGCCAAGTGGAAACGCAACCAAAGACGGGCCCCGCACGGCTCGGCACTGTCTGTGTCATGGTGAATACAGTCGCTGGTTTATTTATGTCTGTAGGCCGTTGTTATGAGTGTGGAGTGAGCATATACAACGTTAGCTTAGCCTGGTCGACCCAATCTCCATTCAGAAAACAAGCATTCTAAAAGGCTTTTCGCCTGCCGTCTGTCTGCAGACTTGTCAAAGCATAAATTCATGGTTTTTACTAACCGGTATCAGTATGTTGTTACGTCGGCATCATTTAGAAACGTGTATTACAATTTAATCACGGTAAAGTATGTTCATTTTGTTGTAGTTGTAGCTCCCGAGCGCGTCTTGTTTGAATGATGCGAGTAAACACAGCTGGCAGCCGCGGTGAAACTCGAGCGACTAGAGCGATGCGATAGGAGCGCTTAGAGCGAAGCGAATATTTGCATCGCGTCCGGTCTGAACGCAGCATTAAAGCGAGCTCCGCGCTGCACTGGAAACGCGCCATTACATCACCAGAAGTCCTAATTTAAAGAGCCTGTGACACGAGTTTCCCCCATCATCCAAACCCATCAATTTGAGTAAATATTGTCCCCTTGAAACCGTTACTGAACTGATTTTGGATATTTGTACTTTGATAACCATTAATCTGCCTTCAATGTTGACCATTTTCTGGATCTTCTCGGGGATTCTTCAAGTCCCGCCAAATGATGGGTGACGTCATTGCGGGCACAGCGCTCCAGCTGCACCGTTCAGGATCCCAGCTTCTGCATGTAAACACACGATGGCGCGCACAGCAGCAAGCTCAGACAGCGATGACAGTTTAATTTTGAACGTATCTGAGAGCTCATATGAGGCTGAAGGATCGGTTTATGTTGTATCTGTTAGAAGTTTAGGAATTAGGTGCGTCAATATGGGTGATCATACTGTCATGTAGCCAGTGGTGGAATGGGACTAAAAATCATCCCGGGACTCTTGACCGGCCCACTTCGGTACCGCTAGTAAATTGTCAGTGGGGGATGTCAGGGGCGGCGGGTGCTGTAGGCTAGGGAAGGCTAAGCCTTCCCAAATATTTGTGTCACTGCATTCTGGTAAAATACAAATATAATGTCTGTGTCTTTGACATTAGCGCTGCTTGCCACCTGTGCCCTGTACTACGAAGCCAGTTCAACAGACCCTGGATATGTTTGAGTAGCAAACAAACTAACAACAAACTAACAAACGAGATCTCGCTAAGCGGTCCTACGACGCTGGTTATCAACTCGGTAAATCAAGCCAGGATTTCTCTCACCAGCTGAGAGCGCGTTGGGCGGGGTTAGCTACATTTGACCAATCACAAACAGGGACAAGTGTACTGACAGTCATACTTCATACTTCATTAATGAAAAGTAAACTAATATTCGACAAATATGAGCTTTAAACATCCATGACTTAAACATATAATCCAGGATACAAGCCACAGAGTTGCACCTGCAAGGTGAATACAGAACAACTGGTTAAAAAATAACTAGGCCTACCGAGTGTTTGAAAGCGTATAGTTTTATGATATCACTGCCCCATCTAAGACACAAGTGGATCTGACTTTAATTACATTTGACTCGAGTGTTTCGTCAACATAATGTGTTGCTTAAAATAATACTTCTGCATACAGTATGTGACCAGGGCCGCCTGTTTTTTTTATTAAAAACATTTAAAAAAACATTTAAATAAACAAAGTCTTGGCTTTCAGAATATGAAACTTTTATTTCCAAAATCACACGATAAATACATTTTTGAAGCTTGTAAAGGGAAGATGACAGCTCTCACTCCCCACTCACTCCCCACTCACTCCCCCTCCCTCCGGCTGACATTATGAATGTAAGGCGTTTAGTAATCATAGATAACACGGCAGGGTCCGTTACAGTTTGTTTTCATCTGTTTTCAAATAAACAAAATCTTGGCTTTCAGAATATTAAACTTGTTTCGGCAAATTCAGATGATAAATACAACTTTGAAGCTTCGGCATAATTACAAGCGAAGAACGGAGTAACTTGACGTCACAGCAGGCATAACAACAGCCGGTGTTTCTCGAGAGTGTTTTCCCCGGGAAACAAACACAATACACACAAATGCAAAAATACACAAACACACACACGTATACACACACACACACTCGCGAGCTTCCCCCAGACCAGTAAACCAAACGAAAATATCTTCCCTCCGTAGTATTTTGATCATTTGCTCTGCTAATCAATCAGATCGATAGATTCCAGAGATTTTTCTCAAAAATGATGACTTCGAAACAGTCAGTGGGCACCACTTAACAGCCAATCAGAATGAGAATGTTTCACATGTGACGTATTCAAATTGCGAGTGATTGAGTGACAGATGAAGGTTGTTTAGGAGAAAAAGTTTGAGAAGAAAAAGTTTCAGAGTGGCACTCGGAAAAGGAAATTGTTGAGGGAAAAGGAGTTTCGAGACAAGCAGCTATTACAAAACATGCCGAAGGATGAGGAGGAAGGACAGATGAGTTCTGTACCGAGCGGCAGCGGTGCCGGCCGCGGGGCCAAGTAGGCCGTCTGGTTCTGATGGCGATGGAGTAGCGGGAGAGGAAAAACAGACAGGAGGGACATTATCCGTTGGAGGAGATGGAGAGGACGACGAGGACTTGCTACGTGGAGGGGAGCCAATGGCAACCGGACAAATACATGAGGGAGGCCCGATACGTCACTCATCTGGAGGAGAGGACCAGGCGCGCGTAGAGCAGAGTGGAGAAGTGCGATCACAGAGCCTGCTGAGGCTATACATGACTTTGATTTGTTGTTTAAATAGGGGGCCTACAAAAATTATCAGCCCCAGGGCCTGATGGCAGGTTAAGGCGGGCCTGTATGGGACGGGTGGCGCAGTGGTCTGTGCATCCGATCATCAGATCAAGGGGGAGTGCTGGGGAACTCCCGTTCGAAACCCGCTCCCGCGTCAGGCCGTTGTGTCCTTGGGCAAGACACTTCACCCGGATTTGCTCCTGTGGGTATTGTCCACAGTACATGTATAATACCAATGTGTACTTGTAAAAGCGCCTCGATGACCTCGAGGCGTGAAGATGGACGGTGTGGCGCAGTGCACTGTGCAATGATCATCAGATCAAGGGGTGAAACCCGCCGCTGCTGCGTCTGTAAAGCCGGTGTGTCCTTGGGCAAGACACTTCACCTGAACTTGCTCCTGTGGGTATTGTCCACAGTATCTGACCATTGCATGTATGATATATGTGTAGAGCTCATATGAGGCTGAAGGATCGGTTTATGTTGTATCTGTTAGAAGTTTAGGAATTAGGTGCGTCAATATGGGTGATCATACTGTCATGTAGCCAGTGGTGGAATGGGACTAAAAATCATCCCGGGACTCTTGACCGGCCCACTTCGGTACCGCTAGTAAATTGTCAGTGGGGGATGTCAGGGGCGGCGGGTGCTGTAGGCTAGGGAAGGCTAAGCCTTCCCAAATATTTGTGTCACTGCATTCTGGTAAAATACAAATATAATGTCTGTGTCTTTGACATTAGCGCTGCTTGCCACCTGTGCCCTGTACTACGAAGCCAGTTCAACAGACCCTGGATATGTTTGAGTAGCAAACAAACTAACAACAAACTAACAAACGAGATCTCGCTAAGCGGTCCTACGACGCTGGTTATCAACTCGGTAAATCAAGCCAGGATTTCTCTCACCAGCTGAGAGCGCGTTGGGCGGGGTTAGCTAGGCGGGCCTGTATGGGACGGGTGGCGCAGTGGTCTGTGCATCCGATCATCAGATCAAGGGGGAGTGCTGGGGAACTCCCGTTCGAAACCCGCTCCCGCGTCAGGCCGTTGTGTCCTTGGGCAAGACACTTCACCCGGATTTGCTCCTGTGGGTATTGTCCACAGTACATGTATAATACCAATGTGTACTTGTAAAAGCGCCTCGATGACCTCGAGGCGTGAAGATGGACGGTGTGGCGCAGTGCACTGTGCAATGATCATCAGATCAAGGGGTGAAACCCGCCGCTGCTGCGTCTGTAAAGCCGGTGTGTCCTTGGGCAAGACACTTCACCTGAACTTGCTCCTGTGGGTATTGTCCACAGTATCTGACCATTGCATGTATGATATATGTGTAATGTGTGTATATGTAAAGCGCTTTGAGTCATTGATAAAGCGCTATAATAAATGCAAGGAATTATTAATTATTAAGTGTTGCACGGCTGGAGAAGCTGACTCAGATAAGGAAATGTATGATATATTATATGATCGATGATCTGATTGATGATGTAATATGAATGATAAGTGCGACACGTCGGCGTCTTCTCTGCATACGGCAGTTTAAACTGTATTTCCTTTATCCTGTAATATGACTTGAGAGATTTAAACTCCGCACACTGAGTTGATCTCTTTTCTATAGGCGGGCAGCGTCAGGTAAAAAAAGTTATTTAGCCTTCTCAAACCTGAGCCTCACGCGCCGCCTATGGGGGATGTGCTAGTGATTTATCCGACCGGCCCACTTCGGTACTGGCGCCAGTCCGCCACTGCACCCAGCCCACGTAAACTGTCAACGGGGGGAGCCTCGCTGCGGGGAAACGGTAGACCTAGTGTCCCGATCGGAGTGGGAATAATAATAATAATCCGTGCATTTTATCCATTAATTTCCCCAACATTGTGGTAAAAAAACACACGTTTAATCCATGTTGGTGTACTACTAAAACTACAAAAAGTATCGGTTTGTTTTCTCATCAGGAAATGCAGACCGGCTCAAACAAACGATTTTTAATCATCATCCTCACGATCATTTAATGTATCATATGTTCGCCGAATTGACATGAAAGCACTAATAAATGTAGTTTCATCCACTTGAGTTTACAACTACAAAAATAATCGATTTGTTTTTATATCACATCCTACGGGAGGAAATTCAGTAGCTCTCACTACCGATTTTTAATCCTAATGTAATCATCATCTTCACCACGATCATTTATGTTTATGTTCGCCGAATTGACATGAAAGCACTGACAAATATGAATATACTGTAGTCAACTTCATTAAAACGTTATTAACGTGCCTAATCTCAGTAATTCACCATTTCTACGCATGACAACACACTTTGTCCGTGTTTGGCTCTCTCGCCGCACAGTGAAGCGTTCCCGCATTGACGTCATTCCGGCTTCCCCCAAAACTTCAAAATGAGTCGAAGGAATTTCCCCGCGATGTTCGAAATTATTGATATTTATCGGAACGGTATCGCACCTTCTTTTTTAAACTGACGGTTCGAGATGACTAGTAGCCCAATATTTCATTGCACAACAGTTGTTGGGATGCTGTCACAGGCTCTTTAAGGGGTAATTTCTCCCCAAACATTTTTTTTACTTACTATATCAACAGCCCCACCAAAAATATTTCCCACCAGCCGCCACTGGAAACGAGGCAGCAGGAAAAGCTTAGGTCTGTGATGTATCTTGTGAAACGGAAGAACTAGGTAAATGCAACGACCTCCGAAGAAGAGCTCGCCTCTCTCCAGTCATTTGATAAAGTGGGTTATTGAACCCGAAGCGTCTTGCTTCTGCCCTGGAAGACGACAGAGAGTCATCCCCCCTGTCTCCTCGACTACGGTCTGGGAGCCGACAGGAAAGTTAAACAGTGATAAAAAGAGATATCCAAAATCCCTTCTCTAAAAACGTCAGATTCTAATATGACTACAAAATGAAACAAGCATTTTGAACCTGACTTTATCCAATGCTCAGAATTGTGTTCCTGAAATGTATTACAATATGCGCATATTTAATGAGATGATGGCTCATTTGCATGGGGGGGGGTGCGGTGCCCCTACAAATAGAATCAAATGATCTGGGGAAACACTGGATAATAATAAGTGAAATTCCAGTAATCTAATCTACTAGTGATAAATGCATGGATAACAGTTTTCAGACTTTTGGGTGTTTTTGTAATGTTCCTTAGAGGATGAAATCATGTCTATCTAAGCTGATGCCAGTAATCAGGTTTGTTGTTAACTGACTATTGCTTCCTGCCACACGCTCGCTCTCTCAGCAGGGGGTGGACGAGGACGAGGACAAAAGGTATCCCACTCTGCCGCTCGTCGACTCTCAGGCTCAGCACCTCATCCAGAAACGGATCGCAGTGGAGAAGCTCAGCAGCTGGTGTGTGTTCATAGGATGTTCTGAATCTTTTTAAGCTCTGTGCATTACCATTGTGTTTGCTGCAAAGGAGGGATTGGGATTGGTTAGTCTGTTTTTTGCCGGTCAGCAGGATAACCTAAAAAATGACCGCCTGATTTGAATTTCATTTCAAACCTTTTATCTATGCAGGTGAATCCCATTGAGATCATTGATCTCTTTTTCAAGGGTGACCTGAATTGAACTTGGTAAAGGGTTTTAGTATGGCCAGGGGAACCCATTAAATAATCAGTGGATCCGGATCACAGGTCGAATCACTTTCAAAGTTGTTATATGGTCTTATAAATAATGTTACTGACTGGGAAACATATCGGAATAAGAAATGATCAGGACCAGCTATCCGCGGTTGTTTAACTGTCACTTTTTAGCATCCATGTTGTTTCTACATAACGACTTAAAGCTCAGTAGTTATCAAGTTGCTGGACTGTAGAAGTTTCATTCACTTGTACAGGACTATGTATTAGTTGTATAGATATGATGCATAGTTTCTGTCTTTGTGCCTCATCTTTGTGTCTGTGCTGTGTTGCAGCCTCAGAAACATCGTTGGTTCTCTGCGGCTCACCATGAGTGACGTCTCCAGCGCCCTCAACAACCTGGTCAAGACCTTCAGGTCAGTGCAGCACACAGATACACCGAGCACCCAGGATCATTTTAGCATGCTGAAGAGGCCTGAAATCTGTCACAAACATGTATTTGTAACATCTCGAAAAAGGCATAAATAATATATTCACATTAAGGAACAGTCTGCATGCATCACAATGAACAAATACCACATGCTTTATTCATGAAATTGATATGTACCCAAACTTTATAGAGGCCCCATTTGTAAAGTAGGCCTACACCACATCATCAGATGATATAGTTCATTTGATATATGATTTATCTTAATTGAGACTGTGTTTATGATCCAAGTATTGCAACATTTGGCTTAATATAAATACAAACATTTCTGTGTTATTCCCTTTTTGGTGTAAAGCCAGAGAAAACTCATTTGTATGCAAGTGTTATCTGTAAACCTTTGGAACAGTCTGCAAAGATGGCAATCCATCTCCCTGAGAGCACTGTAATATTCCTAGAGAAACCACAGCTTATAGAGAGGCGAAGTCCCGCCCATCTACTTCCGATGGGACCTTATTTAGGAAAAAGCATGTATTGAAGTCAATGGGGAGAGAAAGATCATCTTTCGATCCCGTTGGAATTGTGCCACGAATTACACATATGATGTTTGTCAATCTTAACAAATAATTTCCATATCAAAAAAGTCACAGTTTGTCGTAAAACTGTTGAAATATAAGACTATGAAAGATATGCAACTAGAAAGACTACAAATCCCAGAATCCCGGTCCCGCATGCTGGCTCTCACGGAACCGACTAACTCCCCTTGTGTGTGTGTACAGCTCTCAACGTGCCCAGACGTGTAGAGATTTTCTCCTCTTTTAATACTTTTCGCCTCATTCTGAAAGAAAGAGGTGAAATGTGCCAACGGGACGGCCGTCTTGGTGTGTGGTGCGAGACGGGAGATGTAGTTCATTGAGCGCTTCACACAACAAAAAGTGTTACTTCACAGTTTTACGACACATTTTTATTTTTTTGACTTGCAAAATTATCTTTTAAATTGACAAACATCATATGTGTAATTCGTGGCACAATTCAAACGGGGTCGAAAGATAATCTTTCTCTCTCCATTGACTTCAATACATAATTTTTCAGAAATAAGGTCCCATGGAGGTCCACCGGAAGGGGAGGGACTTCGCCTCTCTATGGGAGTTTGTTTAAATCCCTCAACATTGTTGAGAACTGTGAAAAGGACCTGTGGTGCCCCCTACAGGTAGCATGAAAAATAACAGAAGGCCCTCTTATAGAATAGTTTGAAGCACAGCTGTAGTTAGTTACATACATTATTTATCAATGTTTATATATTCTCTTTAGTTGTTTTCTTTCCAGATTCCTCATATTGTGCATTTTGGCTTACTGGGAAACGTGATTGTTACAGAGACGTAATGTATGATACTAAATACAGCTGTGCTTTCCCTTACAATGAAAAATCATAATGTCTACTTAAAAAAATAACATGTCACGCTTCAGGATTTATTGACGAGGCCTTTTGGAGAGTGCATTTCTATCATATGAAATAGATGTATCGTCCTGTGTTATCATAACAATTTAAGCTCTGTCAAGAAGCTACAAAAAAAACCACACTGGCCTGATCTACTTGATATAGTACCAGATGGATGCGGAAGCATTTAGAAGTGTGTTAAATGTTGTTAAATACACTTCAAACAGTATTGATATGTTCTATACCACTTCAGGCTTCTTCAGCTCAGGTGAAATATGGTTAGACCTAATAACATGAATTCACCACATTTCATAAATCAAAACTACTTGTTTTTATTATCCACAGCTTTCATTTGGAATTGTCACTGCAGGTAAAGCAAAGGTGGTTAATAACAAAGCTTAGGGTATATTTATATTTCAATCTAAATAATGATCGGAAGTGAACAAGCACACTTTAATTGAAGACGCTAAATTAGATTAACATATTATCAATTTCCTTACATGCAATTTTAATTTCCTACTGTGATACTACAGAATGCTTTCAATACAAAAGGCCTGTAAAAGTGATATATTCATTAGAAGGGATTTCATTAGACAAATGAGTAGATCCGTGTGAGTGGACCAAAGTCTTTCTTTCCTGCTATAAGGTTTTATTCAAAACCTTATAGCATGTATATATGGCATTGGTTATATACATGCTGTTAGGGCTCCACAATAAATCCATGTTTCCACTCAATAATGTATTTACTGTACAATATTTGTGTAAATGTTTTCGGTTCAGATCAATGTTCCATTTCTTCAACTATAAAAAATGGCAAATCTTTTCCTTTCCTTTGACTTAATTGAACAAGTAATCTGTTCACACAGTATATGGAAAGCAACAGATGGGCGCTTAACTACACATACGCTTTAATATATATAATATTTTTCAAGTAATATAGGTATATTCAACATTATTGCATATTTCCCTTATATCAAGCAGCCTCAATAGAAATGGCATTTCTATTTTCCTTGCCCAGTATTAGTCAGTATGGCGGTTCATTAAAACTCCCCAGAATTGAACACTTCCTGCCATAGAAGCACTCTGCGTTCCTATTGGCTGTTCAGCATGTTTTCAACAGGAGAGCTATTAAATCACTGTGCAGAGAGTGGACCTCCAGAGTCCTGCTTCCAGGAATTCTCCTTTCTGCTGCCAGAGGCCCCGCTGACAAGAGGCTAACCCACCAGAGGAAATGCACAGCTCTGTCACACACACACACACACACATACACACACATCACAGCTCTATTACAGGCAGTGTGTGGCGCTGCTGCAGCCTGGTGCACATTTTTTTTTTCCTGTTCTACTTATCGTCCCAATCGGGTGATTTTTGACGCCTGCCTAGAAAGGTTGCTAGAGTTATGTGTGTGTTAACACAGATCCTGAGGTTAGATATGTGTAACATATACACAAGTGACCTTACGGGACATAAATCTCTGTTTGACTTCTGCTTGGTTTGTCTCAACACCGCAGGTTCACCAACAAAAACATCATCCACAAAACTCCAGAGTGGACCCTCATAGCCGTCATACTTCTCCATCTGTAAGTTGTGTGTGTGTGTGTGTGTGTGTGTGTGTGTGTGTGTGTGTGTGTGTGTGGTGTGTGTGTGTGTGTGTGTGTGTGTGTGTGTGTGTGTGTGTGTGTGTGTGTGTGTGTGTGTGTGTGTGTGTGTGTGTGTGTGTGTGTGTGTGTGTGTGTGATATTAAAAATGTATTGTAAAAATGTGACTTGAAGGTGAGTATACAATAAATGTAGGGCCCTTCTAGCAGACGACAACAACAACAGTAACACAAAGGCAATATGTCTCCATTACAGGCAATCAAAAGAAACAGAGAAATGTGTCCTTTTTATCAAGGTAACTTAGTTTGAACATTATAATAGTCATTTTAATATTGAAATGTTACCTTATCCATATTGATGCTCAAACCAAAGCTTCTAATCTTCATTCAAAGAAGGACACTGTCCCAACTGTGACTGTTGCGGCTTTCACACCAGCGCTTTTCAGTTTCTCGCTCCGAGCGGGAGCTTTTCTGATTCAGCTCCGGTTTCCCTTTTCAGCTCCCGCTCTGTTCACACCGCCCACTGGCGCCCCAGAGCTGCCCCTGCTGCGTCATGACGTCACCGTTTACATCGCTGATTTGCCCCCCAACGGCAGCCATTACGGCAGCTCACAACAACAACAACAACTGCGTCGGGTCGATGATCGTGTTGCTTTTAATCACACGAAGCCAGAATAAATTGAATAACGACTTCTCCAACCTTATACTTTGCTCCAGAGTGCCGTGGTTCATTGTTTATTAATGTGTTTCTGCAGCATTTACCGACCGCTGCAGTGCTGCTCTTCCACGGGAGTTTATTCTCCAGTTAGCTCCCGGTTAGCTCACACTGCAGCGGCCGCTCTAAAGTATTCACTGTCCGACTCACACAAGCAGCTGATGCATATCCCCAGTCCCCTTAGCCTAAGTGAATGTGTGTCAGTCTGAATTGACACTGTTTGGTATCACAACGCTGTTATGAAAGTTTCTCTGGTATAAAACGGGTGATGTTGGCATAGCAACCGAAGCTAAACTGACTACTTGCATCCGATAGCTGCAATAATACAAAACAACACGTCTGCCTCTCTCCACAGTGATCGATAACAGTGAACGGATGGTCAAAGTAAGGCACAAATAAACAGAACCACACGAAGCCTGGTTAGTGTTGCCTGACTTTATAAAGTGTGTTTATAGGCACTACTGCTTGTAGGCAGGCATAACAGTCGACCCATGGGAGGTGGGTTTAGTTTCCTGCACGCCTCGACGTAAGAGAGACGTAAGCGCCGTCACCTCTTAGCTCCAAAGCTCTTGCCTCTGGACCGACAATTTTTTGGAGCTGGAAATGAAGCGGATTCCGGAGCTAAGAGCCGGCGCAGCTCCGGTGTGAACAGGAAAACCCAGCGCTTTTCAGGCTCTAGCTCCGAGCCGGAGCTGAAAAGGCGCTGGTGTGAAAGGGGCATGAGATTCTCTTCCAGCCTCAGAGCTTCATGGGGCATTTGTCGAGACACTTTATGGTGTGGAATTATTTTTGCCCGTGCCATATGGTCATTGTGATTGCGCATGTGTGTGTCTGTGAATGTGTGTGTGTTGCTGGCAGTTCATGGACAGTTCCGTGCTGCTCCCGCCTGAGTACACACAGACGCCTCCTGGCCTTATCTCCACCTGATTGCCCCCCCTCCAGATCCGTGATCCAGGAGAGAAAGCACACACACAGAGAAGCAGCCCTTTACACACACACACACACACACACACACACACACACACACACACACACACACACACACACACACACACAGCTCAGTTTGTATACGTCCTTGCTTTTTAAATTGCTCTGCCTGGGAAAACGTTCACCTGAGGCCCAGCTGACTCTGATTTATGACTCCATCACTGGCTCTGGGTCAGTTTGCAATTAAACAAGACACTAATATAAAGTGTTGTTTATTTTGGGCCACATTTGCCTTTATTGCAGAGTGACAGTTTTAAAAGGGGAGACATGTGTAAATGGTCGCCGGCCGGATCTGACCCTGGGGCCTCCGCACAGGGACTGAGCCCCAGCACATGGGCTATACATCTATAACTTCTAATCTAGGCAGTGGCTCCGTCAGTAGGGGCTTGGACTGTGAGCCGTAGGGTCGCTGGTTCAAGTCCCCAAGCAGACCTACATATGGAGTGTGGACTTCTACTGGGAGAGGTCCCAGTTCACCTCCTGCCCTGCCGTGGTGCCCTTGAGCAAGGCACCGGACCCCCCTCACACAGGGCCACTTTTAGAAACATAGGCAAGGCAAGGCAAGTTTATTTATATAGCACTTTTCTGTACACGACAATTTAAAGTGCTTTACAAAACAAATGAAAAGACACATAGACACTTGTCTGATCTATGCACCACTTAATAACCTAAACTCATTACATCTGTGACGAGCCACGTGATGACTTACTACCGTCACAAATCGGATTTATTTTGTTACCTATTTAATAATCGTTTTGGAAACATTTACTCTCTTTGTCCGCTGGTTCTCTATGATTCAAGCTTCTCCATCCTTCCATTCCTCCATCATGAATAATTTGGTGGCGCTCCATCTATCTGCTGCACGGCAGCTGTGGAGCTGGTCTGGCCTCTATTGTTGAGGCCGGCTGAATAATGGATGCCCCCCCTGCAACACTAGACCCCGGGCTGAACCGGAGAGCAGGCAGCCTCCACACAGGTAGACAGGACAGGAGAGAGAAGGTGGGGGGGGTTAGAGAGGTGACGGAGATCAGGTGGAAGGGTGCGAGCTGGATTTAGAGCTGGAGATAAACACAAGAGGTTTCTGTGCTGATTTATTATCGTGGCACTTTTTCTGTTCACATTTGACATGCAGGAATGATCCCACTGATAGATGCTCATGGGGTTACTTCAAATCAGAAATAATACTTTATTTATCCCGGGGAATGGAGGTACACCTACAGTAGCCAAAATGAATCATACTGTGACCATTCCATTAAATATGTAATATGTATATGTTTTGCATGATATAGAGTAAAACTATAGAAATGCTTTTGACACGCCCTGTTTTTTTCTCAAACATGTGAAACTTTGAGAAAGCTGTAATTGTATTCAAAGTAATGCACATTTCCTGTGCTACCTGAAGTCAGATCCCTTTGTTGCGCATACATCAGCGGCATAATTGGCTTTTCTACAAGTTTCATTTAACAATGCAATTTTGTTTTTGGTATTTTCATTTATTTCATTCTTTTTGTGTAAGTATTATTTAAATATTCTGGCTGCAGCTCCCCACTACCAGGTCACTGTGACATATACACTTGTTTCTGAACGTTCTCTTTTCATCATGGCTGTGAGGAATCATGACGCAGCTTACTGCAAACAGGTGACCTGAAAGCTGTTGCTCATGTTCCATGTGAAGGTGGAGCCTGAGCAACCAGCGTACTAACGCTGTGACACATGTAGCAGTGGGCAGAGTTGTACCTTTACTGAGTGAAGAACTAGAACCCACCCCAACCTCTGTGTTTTACTCATGAGATATCCGTGTGACTCCGTAAACCAGATGTATTTTCGGACAACGTTAGCCACTTTTAGCACTTGACATAGATTTCACTATTGGAGTGTGTCCTAAAGAATCTTATTCTTATTATTAATGTTCCTTTTTGTTGCAGAAAAGTGATAACATGAGTGTTTTGTGTATCGTGTTGTGTTGCAGGTTGTCGGGGGTGTCTCGGGTGGTGCAGGAGGCCCTGCTGACGGACGCATCAGAGGTGTACCTGAACACACTGATGGAGGAGCTCGGTCTGCAGAGGCAGGACCTGCTGGACCTAGTGCAGCTGTTTCAAGCCCCCGCACACTGACACACACACACACACACACACACACACACAACCAGACATGGACGTATTAATAACAAATACAGACTCAGGATCACCGACTGAATTATATAATTGTGGGTACCCTGCATTTACTATCATGTTTGTTTCCGTAAAATAAAACCTGGTGATAATTACTTTTGTTACAAAAGCATATTATTTGACCATATCTACTTACTTCTGATCTGGGCTACAGCCACCAGCAGCGCTACAAGTACTTTACTTCAGTACTGCACTTAAGTACAGATGTGAGGTTCATTCTTGTCATGCCATTGTATTCTTCCACTCCACTATAATTCAGAGGGAAATGTTGTGCTTTCCCGCAGTGCAATCATCTGACAGTCAAGTTACTTTAGAAAGGAAGGTTTCTGCTCCCCAAACGGACGGACGGAGCTCGAGGAATGTGATTCTTTTTATAAATCTAATTATTTAAAAACAAGACAGCACTGCAATAAGACATTATTATATTGCCACATAGATTTTTTTCAGCAAGACTCGAGCGTGTATTCTGGTGACTTTCTAGTTTTCCTTTTTCTCATAATACCTTCAGGACCCATTCTCTAAGGTCTGATTGAGCTCCTTCTGTCATGTTCATCATCACATTAGCATGTAGTGTCTCTCCTGGGACATGTCTCCATGTCTCCATGCTTTAATGTTCTAAAGCTCTTTATTCTTCTCATACTGCCTGTGCTGCAGCACCTCTTTTCACCCTCTGTCTGAAACCAGAGCCCAGTCTGCTCTGATTGGTTAGCTGTTGTGGTTGGTCAACCACTTAAAGATGTCCCGCCCCTTAGCCTATCGCATACAATGTGTTGGAGCACTAGCCAATAGAAGCATTGGCTAGCGTTAGAAGTGTTACATAGTGATGTCACTATGTTACAGAAGTAAACAAAGGGGTCCAATGGACTCGTTTCAGGCTGGGGGGGTGGGCGGGGAGTGTGTGGGAGAGAAACTCCCTCAGGGATTTAGCATTTTCAGACCATTTATGCACTAAAACCTATAGACACACTAGGGAAACCCCAAAAAGCTAAATAGGGCCTCTTTAATGTTTAGAAACTAAACTACCCATCTGTAGATACAAGTAAATGACAATGAATCACTGGACCGAAAATAAATAGTTTGGTGGTTGCTGCTTCTCACATTTAAATCTGCTTTTTTGGTTTTTTTTACGGTGAAATCTGATCATTTTTGACAGCATTCACTTTTATTTGTTATTTTTTACAACCCAAACAATCAATAGAAGACAAGAATTTGCAAAGAAACGTATCATTTAAAAAAGCATTAGGAAGTAGTTAAAATTATAGGAAGTAATGTGCAATTGCTAACAATAGCATTATCCTGCTTTTTATATTGATACATTTTTATTAACCAAAGAATATAATAGAAAAGGTCACAGGAGCCTTTAGTGCCTTTAGTGCATCTTAGTCTCAGTACACCTTTATGATCACTTGCATACCTATACTAGGACAAAGGATCTGATTACCCCCCCCCCCCCCCCCCCCACTGCTGCTCTGCAGGCTGTTTTACTGTTGATTCTGTGCCGCAGCATTACCGGCCAGCATGTCTACAATCTGTGGTGCAATGTGTCCAAATCACATCCTTGAAGTTTCAGAGCTCTGGATGTTTAACCTCTGCAGAGCCAAATAAATCACACCCAGCTTTCCCCCTGAAAACACCATATGGACGTTCTACTTATGGAGCCTGTGCTGTAATAAAAGCTTCTCAGACTTCCTCCACGTGGAACTTTATGACACTGTAATGACATTTGTTATATGGGTATGTTAACAATGTGTGTCTGAAGATATTTGGTTTGGAGCAGGTGCGCAGGCAGCAAAACGTTTCTCTATTCGACAGAGGAGATATAACTTTGTGCTGTCGTGCCGATTGGGGACGTGATTGATGGCCTGCTTAGATAATACAGCTTCTCGTTTTTTACAACGTGCCTACAATCTGTGGATCGGGGAAAGGAGGATTCAAACTATTATTTAAAGATGTTATTGTCAAAAGCTTAAAGATATCTACATGATGTACACTGAAGAAGGTGAAACATTGTCTTAATGTAAATGTGTTATGTCAACAGATTACACATAACTGTATTCGGTTTGTTGAAAATAATATTAAGTTTAAATAAAAAACATTAGGTTCAACTTAATATTGCTTTCAACTAACCTAATACAATCATGTGTAATCTGTTGGCATAATAAATGTAAATCAACGTTTCATTTTTTTCAGTGTGGGATCTTGTCTTATCATTTGAAAACATGATACATGCAGAAAGGCTTTTCGATTCCTATTTTAAAATAAAACTGAGCTCGAAAAATGTATGATTAATTCCTGGCATATCGGTTAAATAAAATGTGATCATTCTTTTTTTGAAACTATTAACAAAAAGAGCATTCTCCTCTTGAAACAATTTGTACAGTCTAAAATGTTGTAAGAACAAACAATAGAATAACAATAAAACAAGACCATATAAATAGTCAGAGTTCAGTAAGTGCCGAAGCATGGCAGCCTGCTCATTTGAGTCCGTGCTGCGTCTCCTTGTGCCTCCGCAGGTCCACCTTCCTCTGGAAACCCTTCCCGCACAGGTCGCAGCCGAACGGCTTGAAGCCGGTGTGCTTCCTGCTGTGCGTGATGAGGTTGGAGCTCTGACTAAAGGCCTTCCCGCACACCTGACACTTGTGCGGCTTCTCACCTGCAGCACAAACGAGATCACGCAATTAGAAATTGTCCACAAAGAGGCATTTTACGCGTTTTCGCACGAAGAGGCATTTAACACTTTGTGTGCATTTATTGTGTTCTTGCGGTGTTTACCTGTGTGGATGAATGTGTGTTTCTTCATGTCTGACTTTTGGTGGAACCTCTTCCCGCAGTACTGGCACGGATAAGGCCGCGTGTCAGAGTGGATGAGCAGGTGCGTGGACAGCGTGGAGGAGCGCTTGAAGCTTTTCCCGCAGATTTTACAGCTGAAGATCCTCTCCTGTAAAAATAAAAATGCAACATGTCATTGTAGAAGATTGTAAAGATTGTAAAAACCGCAAATGTGTGCGGTTGTGTTGGGAATTACGCAATCTGGGCCCTTTACGCACGGGGTGTGGGCCTTACAGTTAGCAGCTTTATCTCCAGTGAGAGGCCTACCTGAGAGTGAACCGCCCTGTGCTGATCCAGACTCACTGCGTGTCCGAAGGTTTTCCCGCAGATCCCGCACTCAAACGGCCGCGTGCCGCTGTGTGACCGCCGCACGTGCACCTCTAACCCGTGGGGCGTGGAGAACGACTTTGGAAGAATAAGGTGATTTTTACTTCGACATTAAACTTAAAATCTTCCGAATGTATTCTGATCAAACACTTGTTATGTGTGGAATGACATCTTTATTACATTTTAATATACATTTGGCACAATGATAACCAATAAAACACGACTAAAATAATTGTTAACATATCAACAATCTCAATAAATATTAAAATAATATGACTGATGTGGTTTCGGGCCTACCTTGCAGCATTTCATGCATTTAAAGGATCCACTGGAATCGATGTTAGAGTAGACAAAATCATTTTCAGACTTGATTTCCGCGACGCGAGGTTTCTGCTTTACACCCAGCTCGTCCCCGTCCCGCATCCTGCACATCTGGTGGGCCGTTGAAGAAAAGTCCTGACAGCATTCGGACACCGGGCCCCGCTGTGCGTAAAGAGGCTCTGCGCCGCTGTCCTCTGCACCGTAGAGGCCACCCGGTGAGTGAAGCTCTCTATGGCGATGATATGGCCCCTGGACCAGATGCCTCAGCTCCGAGCCCGAGTACGCCGTCCAGGAGTAAGGAAAGACAGGGGAGTCGAAGGGGTTCCCGTCCTCAGCTGGAGTGCAGCATTTATCTGAATCTGGAGAATAATTTGGATTTAATGTGAGTGGACAATCTTATTGATTTGAGATTATGTGAAGCTCAAGCAGTGTCTTGAATCATTTTCAAATGCATTTGGCCTCATTGGAAATGGCTATAGGGGACATGCGTATTAGTAACTTCAGACAACAACAACAACAACAACAACAGCAACAACAACAACAACAATGAAACCCTCAGGTCTCCGCGTCAAAATAACGTTGCACATTATCAACAACACTTTTGTGGGCAAAGAGTTATCAGGATGACTGAAATATTTAACAATATATTTATAAGTTATGATTTATCAAATGTTTTTATCTTGGTTCTACTTTATGATCATCCAAAATTACCAGGATATAAAGTTAACGGTGCTGAACACTTTCTAAAGATTGTACCCACTCATAACGCGGATATGGATTCATGACAACAAAAATATCATTGTATGTAAACTATCTTGTCCAAAAGACCCTCACAAGTCAAATAGGACAAACACAACTCCCACAAACAAATCTGAAAGACACATGTGTGCAGACCTGGTGAAGAGGACGGGGACGGGGGACACCAGTAATCACAGTCGGAGGATCGGTCGCACACACTGCCTCCGCAGCTCAGCGGGGAGCTGGAGGACAGCGAACCCGGGGACAGTAGCCTGGCCCCGGCGGGCAGCCTGTGTGCGCCGCCGCTCACATCCTCCTGCGGCTCCAAGCTCGACTCAAACTCCGCCTGAGATTTGGTTTCTATAGTGACAACAGAGGAGAGCAATGACACTTAATAAAGGTTTGAAATGCTATATTGATGAGGAAAATATATACATTCCACGGATCGCTCTCTTTCTGGCGTTATTCAATCATTTCTGTGCGTAATTACGCACAAGTGAACGTACCTGCGCACACGTGTGCCAGAATCGTATCCAGCCTGTTGTAGTCATCATCCAGGTACCGAGGCTGGTGGTAGCTGTGGGCCCGTTTACTCTTCACCAGGAAAGACCTCGGCATGTTTACTCTCCTTCAGTGTTTGGTCTGCTGCGGCTCTGAAAATCCTCCACTTCACTTCACCCTCTCCACGCTGCTCTGACTTTATCTCTGGACAGATTGCAACACTATTGGTTGACAGGCGAGCCTGCGTTGGGATTTTTGGCCAGCTATTACGCATGCGCAGAGATACTGTATCGTTTACCAGGTGTCGCAGGGCAGGTGGCCAAAAGCGCGACCACCGCCCCCCGAATGGTCCCTGTAGAGATGGGAACCAAGAGGACTTGTTGTAAGTCTTTATTCTAACCTGACGAAGGCTGAATCGTAAAAGGAACTTTATAGAGATGTTTTATTATAGACTAAAACCAAACCTGGTTAATGTAAAGGGGAATCATTTCATGTATTATTATTATATTATTATTATTAGTATTATTATTATTATTATTATTACAATGTAGAGTGTTTGTGAAAGGGAAAACCTATTTTTTTTAAACGACATTTCTTTACACGCAGAAATATGTTTTTCTATAGCCTAATACAAATTGTTCGATTGATGTCCAGTTGTAGAAAGTTATTTTCTGAAACTCAAGAAATTATTGTTTTTGAATTCAGTCACATATTTATATAGGCTAGCATTTTGACGGTAAATCTTTTTCAGCGACCCAAAAATAGCAAACAAACCAATGTACAATAACTAAGTATCAAATAAGCAAAAAGATAAATAAAAAACCCAATAATAATACAATAATTAATAACTCCACCGTTTCTTCAAATTGGTTTTCCTGCATGGAAAAAGTGATTTTTTTTTTCCATTTTAAAATTGCGTGTATTATGTCAGTTGAAATTCATTTGATTTGAAACCGAGATTAAATGTGCTCGTTGGAATGTATTTTAAAAGCCGATTTGACAATACAATTTGGTAATTTAGTCTCATCAAGCCAGACCATTGCAACACGTGCCGGTAACATTCATTTGAGTGTTTTAGACCTTTAAACCCGTGGATCTGTGCGGGTAGAGAGGCTGTGATGGATAATGACCTGTTTGTTTGGCTGCTTGTAAAGTGATCCTGTTAAAGAGACGCGCGCGGGCGCCCCGCACACCAGCCTGCTGCTGGGGAGCCGGGTGTCCCTTTACAGACACACTGCTTCAGCCTGATTGTTTTACATCATTAAAACCCCCTCCCTATACTCAGGCGCAATTAGGCTGTCCACTGAAAGAAATGCAGGACTGGATACTTTAGTGTCAGGTGGAATATTGAGAACAAGATAATCTGAATCAACATAGAGTTTTCCAATCTGTCACAAATCATAGCGAAGATTTGGGCTGTGTTCAAGGTCAAAGAAAAGCGAGGAATGTGTGGGAACAGGGTTTGTTTGGTGCAGCTGCAACAAGTGGCAGAGCTGCAAGCAGATAGCCGAGCCATAACACTGAAGTGCCCCCCTAATACTGACCTCTGACCCCCCCTGTGGCCCCCCTAACAATGACATTTTTTATTTATTTTTTTAAATGTATATTTTCTGGTACTCGGTTTGCCAAAAACCGCAGGATTTTGTTGCTGTAATGTGAGATTGTGCAGACACCCTTATGTAAAGTAGAGATGTAACTGTTCATTGCCTTTATTTTTATATAAATATGGTGTTAGTGCAAACATTGCACTATAACTTAAGCTGAAGCTAACAGTAATAACTATAAGATATATCTGAAATAAATAAATGTACTGAAACAAATACCAATAACTGTATTGCATTGTTTTCTTATGCGCAATTACTTCATACTGTCTAGTTCTCTTTGTCGTCCTGCATTTATTGTGCCCCCCTCAGAAAATAACTGCCCCCCCCAGTCAAATTGGTCTAGAACCGCCACTGCCCAGCTCTGAGGACACACACTGCCCGGAACTCTGTCCACACAGACTGTCTTTCTGCACAGGCTGCAGAGACACGCCACACACACACACACACACACACACACACACACACACACACACACACACACACACACACACACACACACACACACACACGCACGTATGCACGCACTTTCCCTTCCCTCCCCCTCCCTCAGACATTAATTGTCATGTTATTCAGCCATGACATTCAAACTCTGATTCATGTTTTTGATAAAGGAGCCCACTGGTTCTGTTATCTTTGGACATTTGCATTCTAAAACTAAATCACTTTAAAACTTTTTTCTTTCATTATTACAAGCTAGATTTTTCAATATGACTCTCCATGTGGACTTCTAAATAAAACTGATGGATTTATTTTTCTGATAACTCACTCACACAATCATGCCAGCACTTAACTTTCATGAGAAAGCTTTATGAAATGTTTCACTGGCCGAAAAGGGTAAAAAATGAAAGAGAAATCACTCCATAAAGTTTGACATTACTGGGATTTTGAAGAATAATTCTTAGGTTTAATTAGCAGATAGCAATCTTAAAGCTAAAGTCAAATGATCTCTACAATAAATGCCACATGTTATCCTAGAACATCACATCTTATAAGAGACACACAAACATAATTAGATTCAAGAGTCAAGGCTTTATTGCAGTGTAAATGAAAAACTTAAGTCCAAGGCTCCCCCAACAATGCAACATAAATATAGGATATAAAACCAATTGAACCAATACAAATAGTGAAATAAGTTACAATAGAAATAAAATAGTGCAGTATTAAATAAATGCTTTTCGTTTTAAATATTATAACAGGTTACAAATCCAGCTGCTGATTGACAGCATTCTGATTCAAGAAGCAGTGAGTTAGAGAAGGACAGTGTTTTGGACAGGTTTAAACTCAGAGTTACACACTGACTCAGAACAGGAAACCCAACGCAGAGTCGAAAATACGCTATCAGTGTTGCCACAGCCTCTTGTGTCTGTATCCCCCCCCCCACCTCATCCCCCGCAGGCCTTGATTCTCGCTCTTTCAGTTTTACAGCAAGTATGTGATTGAAATAGAAGGCCAATCGCGGTGATCACAGACAGAGGAAAGAAGGAGGGGGGGTTCTTGTGTTTTTGCTTTGCTTTTCGCAGCAGCTCTTGAGTACCTTGTCAAAGTAGCGGATCACCACCGGGGTGTTAAATAAAGACGTGCTGTTGAGCCATTGAGGTTATTTTGTCAAGCTCAACTTTGGGCCCCTCTCTGCACCCGCACGAGGATAGAGAGAGACTGTGGTAGTTTTTAATATACCAGAGTGTGTGAATGTTGACAAGAGGAGCAGAGTTAGCTAACAGTTGCTAACATTAGCCTTCCGAAAGTACTGCATAAAAGGCCATAAAACTGTAGTAGGAAAAGTTATTGGTGTGTTTTAGTATCATGTATAGTGCTGCGTACCTGGACTCACATTCAGGTTCAGGTCCGGACTCAAGTCCAGAGGTTCAGGTTCAGGTCCGGACTTATAAGTCCGGACCTGAACCCATGGCTTGTGTCAAGTTGTGTGAGTAACTAAAGTGAACTTATTGTGAGCTAATTATCAATTGAAAATTAACTCATAATCAACTCAAATTCAAACTCGTCAGGTTTATTTTGCTCCCTTCCAACTTGTGTCTACATTTCTCTACAAAGTACAAATGTAAAAAAAACACTTTTTGCCACTTTTCTACAACTCTGCTTGTGTACATTATACAGGAGTACATACTACATACATAGTGATGTACATACATACTGTTAGAAATTAAAATCAATGTTGATATGGCGTAATTTTGAGTTAAATACACTATTTAATTTAAATCAGTTTTATTCTGAAAAAAACGGAAGTTCACAATATTAACTTAATGCTTTTATTCTGAAAATTCTTCCGTTCCGGTTAGCATTAGCATGTGGCGAAATGCTACGTTTTCAAACCGTGAATCGAAGGTGAAATGACATGTGATGTTGTACACTGAGCACACTGGGGTTAGCACTCATTTATTGACGCTGAATAACGTTCATCAGGGAATGTTTAAATAACCACAGACACCAGAATATACGTAAGTTCTAGTTTTTTTGCGAGTCCAAGTACCGGTTCCCGACGTTCCGGTTTTAACCGGACTTGAACCGAAACTTTTTACAAGTCCAGTACCGGTTCGGCGTACCGGTACACAGCACTAATCATGTACGATTGTTATTTCGTCTAACTTAATTTTTGAACATGGACTCAAACAACATAATGGAGTACTTAAGGGAGAAAAGCAACTTAAGGGAGAAAAGCAACACAGGAAGTGTATGTTTGGAAGACATAACATGTCTGAGTTTAGTTGATTTATAAAACTGTTGCACAGATTGATTATATTTTTACTCGTACTCTTTTTGGCTGCATAATTGTGTTATTTCTTCTTTTTAAATTGACAAAGTCTCACTTCAAGTCAGACTGCTGACAACTGAAACTTTAACAGATTTGGTTTTCATATGGTGTGTAAAGATTGGTGTGTAAAGATTCCTCCTGCCACGTTTGTGCAGTTTATACTCCAGGATATTCAGACTGAAGAGCAATAATATATCAAACCAGTGATCATTTTTGTCTCATAGTATTCTACATGCAATGTATTCATGCCATGATAGCTTATTGTGGCTAAACTGACTTTCCCAGGCTCTGAGTGTGAGCGTTAACCTCTGAACCTCCCCTCCGCTGTGGCGTCTCAATGAAAACCACATCATGCTATCTCATCCCCTCACAGGTTCCTCTGGCCCCAGAACCCTAACCACAGTGTGACAACCCCCGCCCCTCCCTGTTTTCTTATAAACCATCTCCGTCCCTTTCCCTCCAGCTACAATCTGATTTTAGTCCTTTTTCCTTAGGTGCAACTGCAGGCAGCCCCCTTCTGCTGTCGGTGGCCGTCTGAATGTCATCGAGCTCTGCGCCCCAACTGCAGCCACCAGATAGGGACAGAGTGTGAACACAATGAATGATTTACTGGACGCTGCTGACCGCAAGACAGTTCTTGTTTCACACAGTAGCTCCACAAACGTCTTGTTTACCTCGCCTACACTCACTTTAAATCTTTAGGTCCAACAGAAGTCTTGTGTTCATTGATTTTGTGGTGTCAATTTACCTGAATTATTCTGATTCAACACTTACATCCTAAAACCTCAGCAAGGCTAGGCAACAGCAGAACCTTGAGAGTGGCAAACCCCGGAGAAACCCTCATGTTGCGCTGAACGGATGCTTGGATTTGTGCTGTCGACACAAATCACCTCCCTCGTCCATCACTGCGATCAGCGGCTCCACTTGTTTGCAAACAGCTCGTTTCTGGTTGTAAATGTATTTCCTAAATACTGAGCATTTCATCAGGGGACGTTGGTGTGTGGATGTGAAGAAACCTGTTCCGTGCTTCCTGGTCATTGTGTCTCTGTGCACGACTGGGGGGTGATGCGGCTGTTTGAAAGGTCAAAGTTCAACAGGCACAGTCAAGCCTGAATAAGCCTGCAGTTCATGTGTGAGTTTGCATTGAGGCGTTGTTTATGTTGTTAATAACTGTGTAGCGTTGACACATGCTTTCAACTCGAGATATGTACCTAATCTCGGCTTTCAGAGAGAAACATTTCCTCCACTGTTCCTGAATTTCTTAAAAAGGCAAGCTACTTTGAGATGATGCTGTCGCTTTTGGCGGTTTGAGAAAAATGGCGAGGCTTTCACACACAAACTTCATCTGTTCCCCATTTCTGCTGTTCCTGGAATATTCTGTCTGTGTTAAAGTTAGCAGAACTCAGTTTCAGCAGAACTGATTTGTATTTTGCTAAAAATGACTTATCTGTGTGTTCCACTAAGGCAGTGATAACTAAGTATATTAACTTAAGTATGTACAAATGTGTACTTTAATTAAGTATTTCAATTTCATGCTACTTAAAGGGGCCTTATTCTGCCTACTTTCAGGTTCATATTAGTATGTTGTGACTCTACCCTGACATGTCTCCATGCTTTAATGTTCAGAAAGCTCTTTATTTGTCTCATACTGCCTGTGCTGCAGAACCTCTCGAGAGCCCAGTCTGCTCTGATTGGTTAGCTCAAGGTTACTTGCTACCTTTTTTAAATGAATAAAAAAGATGTTTACATGATACGATGCTGTTCTGTCCTACTAGCCTTCTTAAATTGGCTCAACATTGGCAAACCTAAAAACAGAATCAACAATACTTCAATAACAGTTATATTGATATATATATCAACAATAACAAATGTTGGCCATGACCATGAGGGGTAGTGCAATATAGGTCTCCATTGTCAGTATGTGCGTCTGTGTATTGCGTTTGTTCAAACGGTGTATGACTGATGATATGTGTATGTCTCTTAATGTCCACTATGTTGGTATATGTATATATATGCTGAACTGCAGGACAGAGTCCAGAACAAATGTCCTTACGGGGACAATAAAGTATATCGTATCGTATCACATTTTAGAAGTCAATAAAATAAAATATATTATATAAACATACAAAGGTGCACATTTGCAATAAAAGATCAAATAAGATATATAAACATCAATTAAAGTTATACTGCATCTCCAATAAAGTTAAAGTTAAATGCTCTTACAGATAAAAACAGAATAACATAATATAATAGTTTGAAGAGACACATTTTGCATTATGGGTAATTTTACTATAATTTAAGTACATTTCGCTTACTTATCTGATCTTACACTTGGGTAACATTTTCAGTTCAGGACTTTTACACATAACTTAGTATTGTAGCACATAAAAAAAAAGTGGCAGGTCAATGAGGTACATGCATGTTGCAGGTGTAATCACACTCATTCTGACTTCTCCAAGGTCTTTGCGTACACATGAGAAATAAAAGCATTCAGAAGTGAGAAAAAGAGGCAGGGAAGTGTGTTGCCTGTCAACAAAGCGCCGTGTTCTTATCTGTGGCGTGCCTGTTAACACATTTTTGATGTGTGACTTTCTGCAAGTCATTTCTAGTCCAACCTCAAAGCCGACTTCTTTCGATTATATTTTGTGACTTTTTGGAGAAAAACATGTATTAGCAGCTGATACGAAAATATGTGGTAGATCTCCTTGTCAATATCACATCTTAACGAGAGGCAGTGAGCGGCATATCAAAAATGTAGCATGGCAAAGTCAAGCTCAAAATAAGCTCAGGGAATGACCATTGTACGTGTTAATATGTGCTAGCAGTGTTACCCCCTCCTCCCTCAGTGGGAACCTTCATCACCGCGGGGCGTGGCTGCATGACTGGACAGTTGCTTCTCATTATTGTGAAATCAGTTCTGCAGAAACAGAGCTTGATCGGCAGCAACAAAGCTGTCCACATAGTGACTTTGACTTTTCTTATCTAACACTGAGAACATCTGCGCCGAGAGTGACTGTGAGGGATATTATCTATCTGTGCTCGAACGGAAAAGCAGAAGACCCTGGTTCCGTTTTTTAAGAAGGCTAGTTGTTGATTGAGCTCTCAGATAGACACTGAACTGGTTTGCTTTTTGACACTACTGGTAAATGATTTTTCTCCATACAACAAAATGTGTCAAATGTAAAGTTGACCATTTCATAAAACAGACTTAAGTAACGTAAAACTAAATGTGTCAATGAAATGTATAGTCTATGTTGAGGTCGTTCTGCAAACTTCTGACTATATCCCTCCCTGTCATTCTGAAGATCTGGTGGTAAATAATAGGGTAATTGTGATTCAAATGTTCTTCTCATACACTTATTAACTTTATAACGGAGAATAGGAGGACAATATTAATGTCACTATTATTTCTGTAGTAGTAAGGCTCTCATGTTTGTACGGTTGGCTAACCATGAGTGTAGTGCTGTCAGTTAGCTTAGCTAAGTCCCTGCAACAAGCCACGGAAATTGTTTAGCACTTACAAGCTTTAAAACACCAACTTATTTCTTTACACTTAGGTTTTTGTAAAAATAAACAAACTATAACTAATATGTTAATTTAGACTAAATTATTTAGCTTTAGAGGGATTTAGGGGAGCTGTATCCATCCTCAGCTAAGCTAAGCTTGTCCTAGCTGTGACCTTAGAGGCTTCTCAATACTCACATTTCCCCTCCTCGACTCCCCTCCTCGATACTTAGACCCGCCCACAGGAGATGCGAGCGGAGGACCGAGGAGAGAGGAGGGGAAGCAGCAGACGTTTAAAGAAATGAGAACTCCTCTCCTCTGAGCGGTCATATTAAAGCGACGTCCGTTCATTATTACGTGGCAACAGCTGCATCAGCTGTCGAGTGTTTTGTCATATTTTATAATCTCTGTTAGATCAGCTGAACATTGTTCCCCCACATATGTACTTTTAATTCATTGAGAGTGCGGTATAATGAGACAATAACAGGCTACAGATGCGGACACACACACACAAATATATTTATATAAATATATGCAATTTAAAGTATGAGAGCACTCTCATAATAACGTAACAGAGACTGGATATATCCCCCCCTCTCTCTGGTCGCTGAAATGGGGAATTGAAATTACGGGCCAAAAGTTGTATTTGCAAGTATTACAAGTAAGCAGAGGACACCAAACCAACTGAGACCTGTCTGTCCGCCGCATCTGCGCACTGTACAACACACACCTAAACACTGTACAACACGCACCGACACTGTACCACACACACCTACAGCTCCTAACGCATAATCAGGCTACAGCCGTTGTGTATTTTATTATGTGAAGCACTAAATGGTCTTAGAAAAATATCGACTCTTTGTAGATATCTACTAAACTAAAGCAAATAAAGAGAGCAGGTCTGTTATACTGAGTGATATATATTTTACACACTGCTCTGCTTTCTGCAGGACCTCACAGCTGTTCTCACTGTAAACATCACGTTGCGATGAGAGCAGTTTCTAAAATAATATCCAGGGGATGCATGCAGAGCTGTCATTGGCTGAGATAAGTCCGGCCGTGCGTCACGCCTCCACCGTTCCCGGAAATGCATCCGCGGAGGAGCCGTGGAGGAACCATCAGTGTATCCTCGGTTATAGCTCCTCCAGAGAGCCTCCTCGACGCTCGATCCTCGGTCCTCGGTGTGCATTTAGAGAAATGAGACGTCCTTCAAAATGGCGCGCTGAAATTCATTTCCGGGTCACTACCGGAGGACCGAGGAGTCGAGGAGTTGAGGAGGGGAAATTTGAGTATTGAGAAGCCTCTCTTGTCTCAAGCTGAGTTGTTTCAATCTTCCCATCTAACTCTTAAATGAGTTAATTTTATTAAAACGTTGCTCTAAGTGTAGAATCACTCTTATTCATCCACCGCTGTTTAAATTCAAATAACACCAGCTATGTATTGATGTATTGACATATACAAAGATTTTTTTTTAGCACAGATGAGGCAAAAACATCCAGAATATATTCTTGTCCATGTCCATGTTGGAGAGACCTGTGGGGTCATGTTGAGCCCTTTGTTTGACACCATCATCATGACGCTCACTGCACTTATTAAGAATGTGTGGATGAGCAGAACAAACATCCTGGTATTTGGAAATAGATGGATCCACAGTGTGAGTGAAGCGTATGCCTTTTAATATTTCACTGCTACTGAAGGTTAGCTCAGATGAGATGTGCCGTTGTGTGTAAGTCATACTGGTATATCACGGCAGTCTTCCAGGTTGTGCTATAATGTGTGACATGTTGAAAATAGCGTAGTTTCATCTGAAAGTGATTACAAGAAGAAGATGATAACAAGGTGGACTAATGGATTTCTGTAAAGAGACATTGCTGTTGATTTTCTTCTTTCCTATACTTTACTGAATCAGTTTCACAAATTCGGGATCATTGTACCCACAAGCAGGGTTTAGAATAGGAGCTTGACTACATTTAACATTCTACATTTGTAATACCCATACAAGGTTTCAAAGTGAACTGCGCGAAGATTTTTAACTGCATGATCTTTAACATTAAAACATAATGTTAAGCAAAGGAACAAATGAGTCCAGGACTTTTTTGGGAGTGAAGTCAGTATCAGAATTCCTTCATCAGTCACGCAGCGGGGAAATGTACAGACTAACAGTCAGACTAAATCTGTCTAAGATGTGATTCAGTGCTCAAATATAGTGAGCTTTCTCTGTGTTTAGTTCTTTTCCATTCTGCAAGTACTTTAAGTTGCAATTATTGTATATAATGTGTTATATAACTATTGTATTAGCATTATACTTATCAAACAGAAAATACATAATAACAAGCATGTATTAATAGAGCTTTAAGTAGCAGAAACCCATAAACCATAACAGCAAATTGGACATTATTTTTATTTCCTCATAAAAATGTCATTAAGTAACATAAGAATGTGCCTTATATTGTGTTATAATTGATAACCTTCCTTCCCTGAAGCTAAATCACTGCTGCACAGTCGTAATATATTTATTATCCAGTGTCAATATATTTCTGTAGTATATTTTTATACATTTCTGTTGCCTAGTGAAATTGTATATGGTATTGTATTCAAATATATCTCGTATTTTCTTGTGTATTATTTAAAATCTAGTGATATACTGTATGTCTTTTCTTTTGTTAATTTGTTTGTATTTGCTGTTAATGTTAACTTTTATTTTATTATATTTGTTTTTTATTCCATCTTTTAAATATGTTTGAACTCTGCTGCTGTGACCAAAGGAATTCCAAGTTCGGGATGAATAATTGTCTGTCTATCAGAGAGGAAGTGAGGCCCATGGATGTATAATAATAACTGGATATAGCGTCATTCCTATGAGAGTTGCTGCCCCGCTGTGTCGCTGCCGCCCCCTGTCGGCGCATGCGTGGTGTCCTCCTGGGCACCAGAGGGCGTTCGTGTTCACACACAGACCGGACGTCGAAGAGTAGAGACGAGAGAGCCAAGGCAAGTTAGGCAACCTTCCGCCAGTGGTAGAGGCATCTGATTCCAGGAGGAAGAGGCGCAAAATCCGCTCAAAATGGTGAGTAAAATACATCCATATTTACCCAGTGCACACAGTCTGGGTGTTTAGATATATGTCTGATGGTAGAAAAGTGTTTCCAGTGGTTTGAGCGGCAGATGTTTGCGGCTGTTCGGTCGTAAATGGCCGGCGAGCTTCTGAGCTCCAGCGTGGCACTTCCATGCCTGACGAAACCTCTGCTGACCTATATTCCACAACACGCTTTTTATAAATACATTCATTTGTTTTATATGCAATTGTCAACAGAGTGAAGCTCAAAACAACGGGCATTACTTGTGTTACTTTTGCATGTTATTTTCCCGCTTATAGCTAGTATGCTAACATATTGACTCTCCACCCAGGGTTTCGTCAAAGTGGTGAAGAACAAGTCATACTTCAGGAGATATCAGGTCAAATTCAGGAGAAGGAGAGGTAAGGCTTTTCTCTTTACTCCAGCGTCACAGGCCTGGTTGTATTTTTGCACTACAAAGCTTTTAAACATTTATACAGATTGTTCCTCGGTAACCATTGTTTCTTGCCATCTCTATAGAGGGAAAAACGGACTTCTTCGCCCGGAAGCGCCTGGTTGTGCAGGACAAGAACAAGTACAACACACCAAAGTACCGAATCATCTTCAGGTTCTCCAACAGGGACATCTGCTGCCAGGTCAGTTAATGTGAGACTGAGCCCCACGTGGTCACTTATTGATGACCCCCTGACTCAACACTTTTTCTCTCTTTTCAGATTGCTTATGCAAAGGTCGAAGGAGACCAGATTGTGTGTGCTGCTTACTCTCACGAGCTGCCCAAATATGGCATCTGTGTAGGCCTCACCAACTACGCTGCGGCCTACTGCACGGGCCTGCTGCTGGCTCGCCGGGTAAGAGCACACACACACAGGAAGTTGCAGGTGTCGGCACATGTTTTAGATTTGTTTGCTGGTTCTCTGCTTCTTGATGATGTTACAAATCTCACTGAGCAAAATGTAGTTGGTCCTTCATATGCACGAGCTGATGTTTACTGTCCTTTCAAGACGGGGCTGAGAGAAGCGAGACGAACCATCATGCACAAAGTCTAATTAGTCTATTAACACTCGTTTCTGTTCTTTTTGCTGTATGGCACTTTGAAAGGTCTGATTTATTGCCTCAAAATCAGTAAGAGTGTGATCTAACTAGGGATCGGCCGATGTTCACTCTGCCGATCGATCGGTGCTCTCTATAAAGGCCGATCACATGGCGTAAAATACATGACGCCTTTCTGTGTGCGGCAAAACAAGCTTGCCAAAATAGCTTCACCGGTCTGGCAGTATTTTAAGGTGTCTGAAAATGACAATAAAATAGCGGTATGGCAGAAATCCGGCAGCTCCACCCGCTGTGAGACCTTACTCACTCTTTTATCTACCTCTGGAACTAGCTAAACTAGTTATACATATGTTTATTCTTCACTGTCGAGTCACTCATTACTGGATCAGTGAGCTGCATGAGACGATACTGACAGGAGAGGGAGGAAAAGTGAGTGCTTCCGCTCATTTCTCCCGTGTTATTCTCCAAAGTGAATGTAAACTTGAATAATGTACTTCATTTGAATGTAATAATTATGTTTGTGGAAGTGCCAGTGAATGAGCCCCATTAACTGAGTTTTAAGCATCACTTTAAATGGAAGATCCCCATAGGCCCCGCCCACTTGATCAGATCGGTATCGGCCGATACTGATTCCGGCAATCGGAGCATCCCTAATTCTAACATCCTCTTTTGTATTTTCCTGCTTTCCTTAGCTGCTGAACAAGTTTGGCATGGACCAGGTGTACGAGGGCCAGGTGGAGGTGACAGGAGACGAGTTCAACGTAGAGAGCATTGACGGAAAGCCGGGTGCCTTCACATGCTACCTGGATGCAGGCCTCGCCAGGACCACCACAGGAAACAAGGTGTTCGGAGCGCTGAAGGGGGCCGTCGACGGAGGGCTGGCCATTCCTCACAGGTCAGTACTTTATGGGAAATTACAACCTCCGATAAGCATTTTATTGTAGGTCATTTTTCCCTTTTTTAAGCAAGTCTTGAAGGTGAGCAAAGAGCATCAAATGAAGATCTGCAGCAACCAATATGAAGCGCGCCCACATGATAGTGATAGGAGATCATGAATATGAATAGACTTTTAAGGGCCAACATATTTGTTATGCATTTGAATAAACAAACCACTGCTTTCACGTTCATGTTGTGCTGCCTTGTTGCGAATGTACAAATATTTCCAGCAAAATAACACCATTCTTTGTTACGGTGTGTCACCTAGAAGCAAAATACAAATGTACAAAGATTAATATTTGAATGAGATTGACTTCAAAGCTAGGTTCGATATTATTCCATAAAACTTGCTTATCAAATAAATATCACTTATCATTTCCACTTTGGTTGGTGACAGGTCCAGCTGGTGGCTATTGGTTCTTCTCTGCTTCTTGATGATGTTACAAATCTCACTGAGCAAAATGTAGTTGGTCCTTCATATGCACTAGCTGATGTTTACTGTCCTTTCAAGACGGGGCTGAGAGAAGCGAGACGAACCACAGCCAACATCTGTCTGTGTCATCAATTGGCAGAGGGTGTTGGGAGAATAGCCAATATAACAAGAGACCTGAAGAAAAACATACCAAATGGAAAGTGTAAATGTTGAATAGTCCTACTCTGTCACTAAAAATAACGTGATCTCTGCTCTCCCTTGTTTCCAGTCTAAAGCGTTTCCCCGGTTACGACACGGAGAGCAAAGAGTTTGACGCAGAGGTGCATCGGAGACACATCATGGGCATGAACGTGGCCGACTACATGTCTTACCTGTTGGAGGAGGACGAAGACGCCTACAAGAAACAGTTCTCTCGCTTCATCAAGAGCGGAGTCACGCCAGACACAGTAAGATGGAGACTCGCTACACACAATGTAGACCTGTACTTTCAGTCCAACGCCGACTGCCTGCACAGTGTTAGAAAAGCGGGCCTTCAAAATAAAAGTTTGACTTCCCCCCCCCCAAAAGGGATTGATTTTTTATTTCACTCACACATCTGCGGCCCACCAGCTGAGAACCATTGATGTAGACAACACATAACAATTGTAATATTAATGTACAGATATCATCACAATTTGCTCAATAAGAAATTAACAAAAAAATGCCCAATTACATACTTTGTCCACCAGAGAGCAGTCAAGGTTTTGCTTTAAAACAAAAATATGAAGTTAAAGGGAGCCATACTGAAAATGTTTCATTTATGTAATGAAACAAAAGGATCAGGAAATAAGGTTAACGGATTTCAGTATTTACAAGACCATAGCGACAGTTAAGGTGACTGCTGTAGACCCACACTCTGAATGTGCTCAACACGTCTCTTGGCACAATTGCATCAGCCATTGCATGGCGACATACATTTTTCAGTGTTTTGACTTCTGTGTTTGCTGGTTCTCTGCTTCTTGATGATGTTACAAATCTCACTGAGCAAAATGTAGTTGGTCCTTCATATGCACTAGCTGATGTTTACTGTCCTTTCAAGACGGGGCTGAGAGAAGCGAGACGAACCATCATGCACAAAGTCAAATCTCGATCTAGACATCGTATATTAACACTTGTCTCCTTGTTTCTGTTCTTTTCAGGTCGAAGAAATGTACAAAAAAGCACACGCCGGCATCAGAGCAAACCCCGTCTTCGAAAAGAAACCCCTAAAAGACGTCAAGAAGAAGAGGTGGGTTCTTATTTCCATCTGTTACTTGCTATGTTCTTCTTTAATGATGCTGTTACACATGAGTCAACTTTAGAAGGTGAATTGCCTCTGTCTTTGAGCTAGATCCACCATACAACCTTTAAAGAACCCCTGTCCCATTACTGCTACCCTCGGAAAAACCCTGTCTAGGTATTGCCTTTCTTAGGGTTCCCGCAGGGTCTTAAAAAGTCTTACATTTGATAACCAGAATTTAAAGCCTTAAAATATGATCAAAAAAAATAAGAAAGGTCTTAAATATTATTTAAAAGGTCTTAAAAATGATCGGATTTGAAAGGTACCTCTGTGTTTAAATGTGTTTTGGGGGAAATGTCCGGGCTGCAAAGTAACCAGTACAGCAATGGCCTTTCAGTTCCGCCCAACAATTTGTATTGAAATAAATCAACATGGAACCAATAATCACTAACTTTGTTTCCCCCGGCCCCTTATCGGAGAACACCCAGCTAGCAACCGAGCTTCAGCTAGTGGCAGTCAGAAGCTCATGTATCTTCGAATCTACTTACAAATAAATATGTGACCCGCTCCATCGAAATCAGTCAGAAGTCGCAACGGCTCATTTCAAAATAAGCGTGGATTTGCGTAAAAAACTATTTTTTCAGGGTTTGGGTGTTTTGTTTGATTTTAAACAAACAAAGTCTTGGCTTTCAGAATATGAAACTTTTATTTCCAAACTCACACGATAATTACATTCTTTAAGCTTGTAAAGGGAAGATGACCGGCCCCTCTCATTCGCAATCTGCTCTTCCGCAGCGCCTCCCGCTGACATTATGAATGTAAGCGTAGAGTAATCATAAACAACACGGCAGGGTCCGTTACAGTTTGTTTTCATCTGATGCAAATTCAGATGATAAATACAACTTTGAAGCTTGTAACGGCATAATTACAAGCGGAGAATGGAGTAATTTAACGTCACCGGGTGATGTTTGGTTCTACGTCAACCCTAAAAGCGGAGGTGCTGTGGACGCTAAATACTGTAGCTAAACACCAATCCTACAACAGCAACGATGAACGGTTGTAGCCAAGGCAGCAGAGCTCAGAAGATAGCTCTTGTCACACACATGCGCGCGTACAGAGACACATTTTGTCTAACACGCCAACACAGTTCTTTGTACGGTTATGCTATCAGGGCTCGACATTAAGGACTGCCCGATGGCCCGGGGCCATCTAGTGTTTAGCTCGGGCAATGAAGCCTCACCTGCTGGTTGCCCGATCGGGCAATCTATTATGCCAGTATCATGCGGATCCAGTAATTAGTGACCCGGCAGTAAAACTAAACATATCTATAACTAGTTTAGGTAGTTTGAGAGGTAATTAAAATAGCTACGTGTGATATTCTAACCTGAAGTGTGTGTTTTGTCCGCTCACCGCTGCATGTGCTTATGCAGAGTGTCGACTCGTCAGCAGCAGCTGATCTCTCTCTCCCGTCAGATTAGACTTCACTCGCGTTTATATCCATATCGATCAGATCCAGCTAGTTCTAGCTAATGATATGACTTATTAAAAGACACCTAAACAATAAGCGTAGCTATGCGACCAGGTGAGGCCACAAAGTATAGCGCAGCATTATGCATTTGTTTACATGCCCACCGGAACCCCGAGACATTACCAACAGATCAACGCACACAGGACATCTCTTTCTCCACATTAAGTGTTCGACATTAGAGTTGACTATTCTTGTCTGTCACATACTCTTCTTGTCTGTCACATAAGTGGCGCAACTGAAGCGGTATTGCTCTAAAGGGAAATTATTTTGACCGAAGAGATTTAGATTTGCCGGCTAACAGGACTCTGACGTCGCCATTGTGTGTGCTTCGTGGATGCGCTCGGCTCCTCTCGACTGCTGCTCGGTCAGCTTCCGGATGAGGAGGCATTCGTTCGTCCAACATACAGTAGATAACATTACAAACATTTTTAACAGGGGCCATAATAGTGTAAATAATGTTTGTTTTGGCAGTTATAACTGAATGTAATGTTTTCTACTTTTTTCCATCTGGGAAGGCATTTGCCTTCATCAGATGGAAAGTGTCTTGACCAACAACTTAAGTATTTCTTATATGCAGGGCATGCAAGCGAGCAAACACAAACAAGAACAAACAAGTGAAATGAAGAATAAAATTGAAATTGTACAATATAATATTGTGGTGGTTCATCTTATAATTCAGTCTAGAGAATGAACCAGACAGCATCTAAGACCTGCAAAAATCTACATGTTGCCCATGTGAACACAAACCGAACCTTCTGCGAAATGTGACAAACTGTGGTCTGGTGCGCACCAGAGAAGCCGACCATTAGGTGTGAATGCACCCATAAATTCTCAAAGTGGTCTTAAAAAGTCTTACATTTGAGTTGGTGAAAGCTGCAGGACCCCTGCTTTCTGTACTGGGGAGCTCCCAGTGCTGAGCGGACAAACACTTCTCTCTGCTGAGCTGAATGTTAATGGGGCTCTTGTTGTGTTTTGTTTCCGGCAGGTGGAATCGCGCCAAGTTATCTCTGGCACAGAGGAAGGACCGCGTGGCCCAGAAAAAGGCCAGCTTCTTACGAGCGCAAGAGCAAGAAGAAGGGGACGGTTAGGAGCCCCGCTGAAAAAACTCCACACAAATCACAGACAAATACATTTATTGCAAACTCAAGCTCTTGTCTTTGGCAATTATTTGTATGAGTCATGTGTGTGTTGAGTGGTTGTTTGTACCTTTTAATAGGGCTTTCTTTGCCCTTGACTGTTTAAACTACACCCATGAATAATATATTTACAGTAATTATCTTTAATCTATTCATGGGACTCACCCAAAGGTTCTTCAAGGACTATACAGGCTCCAATTCAAGCACCAAACACAGCATAGACATGGAACAATATAAGTTACTGTTACCATAGTGCATTTTTTACAAGGAGAACTAAGGTTAAAAATGGGAAGCTTGAATTGGGATTTTAAAAACTTAAATCCTTTCCATCAGAGCTTTATTTACTATATCAGACTTAAGGAGTTAAAGAGCTAGAACTTAGGTTTCTCTTGTTAAAAAATATGAATTAAATGTTTTTATTTAAACAAATATATTTAAATTTCTTGATTTTTCTGATTGTGTGGAAACCATGCTCAAAGTGTAACAACTCAGTGCAGTTTAAAGAGGCCCTAAAGTACTGACAACATTTCTGTGTTGGAATTCAACCGACACTGGAATGGAGAGATTGAGATTTAAGAAACATTTGGGTCAGTCACTTTTTTTCCATAGCTCTATATGGTTAAAATACCCATAATGAACTGCTTGTAAAACAGCAATGCATTACATTTTGTGAGGTTATTATGTAGAACTAGTGTATGCAGGGTTCCCGCGAGGTCTTAAAGTCTTAGATTTGATAATCTGAATTTAAGGCCTTAAAAAGGTCTTAAATATGACAACAAATAAGAAAGGTCTTAAAAATGATGGGATTTGTAAGGGACTTCTGTGTTGCGATCATAAGAGTGTTGCGATCGCGTCTAAAATGTGTTTTTGGGGAAATGTCCGGGCTGCAAAGTCACCGGTAAGAGCCTTTCAGTTCCCAACAATTTGTATTGAAATAAATCAACATAGAACCAGTAATCACTAACTTTGTTTCCCCCGGCCCCTTATCGGAGAACACCCAGCTAGTAACCTAGCAACCAAGCTTCAGCTAGCGGCAGTCAAACTCATGTATCTTCGAACCTACTTACAAATAAATATGGGGAAGTGTAAGTAAGTTCAACCGTATTTGGTTGAAACCAGTGGAGGGGAACGTGTTTGAAGCCCGCTGCACCTTTTGCAAAATAAATTAGCGTTTGTTGTATATAATATAGCTCTTTTCCTCTTCCTTTCATCTCGAGCCAAACAGTCAAACATTTATTTTCCCTCCCAGAACTACCAGCGCAGCGCCACCCCAGATCTGGCGCCCTAGGCGCGCGCGCGCGCACACACACACGGGCTGCTCGATTATGGCACAAATCATAATCACGATTATTTTATATAAATACTTAAAATATAAATAATGAATACCAATAAACAAGATCAACACATATTTTGGAGCGCACTTCCACAAGCAACTAAATATGACAGACTAAACTTAATTAGATCAAATATGTTGTAGTGCACAACCTAGCAAAGCAACATTCAGTTTTTTTCGATTGTTGTTTTCGTAATTGTGGCAGGCCAACATCGTAATTGCGATTAAAATACGATTAATTGCACAGCCCTAACACAGTTCTGTGTGCCGTTATGTTCAGTCATTGTTCTTATGTTGAACATGAATATATTTACTTTGTAAGTAATTATGGGACGTATTTCTTATTTCATAGCAATTTTCCTTCATACTTTCTTGCCGTGAAATAGGTCTTAAATTCTATTCAAAGTGGTCTTAAAAAGTCTTACATTTGAGTAGGCGAAACCTGCAGGAACCCTGTGTTATCTTCAAATGTCTCATTCCACAGGCCTTAAGACTATTAAACACCTGAGAACATCCACGGACATTCATCTGTTTGCATCTTGCAAATGATTTATCTATATATATATTCCATTTACTTGTATAGACTCTTCTTGCACTATTTCATTAGTATTTACTTGCACATCTCAAAAAATTCTCTTGCACAATTTTATCTTTTTTTGTCATATATTCATGTTGCACTGTTGGAGCAGCCTGTGACTTAAGTTTTGATTGCCATATCTGCACTAGCTAATGGGCACATGACAATAAAGCCTTGAATCTTGTCTATTAATTAAAGCCAGCCGATGCATGTCGTTGAGTATATACAACAATTATTGCCCACAAAAAAATGTGTGAAGTGAATTCTCACAAAAGTGGAAGTAGTAGGTACATTCGAAAGAGGACATGTTCATGCAGCACCTCTTTTCACCCTCTGTCTGAAACCAGAGCCCAGTCTGCTCTGATTGGTTATCTGGCCGGCTCTGTTGTGATTGGTCAACCGCTTAGAGATGTCTGGCCCCTTATCACCATGTTATAGAAGTGAATAAAGGAGTCAAATGGAGGGTTTTCAGAGAGGGGGGAGTGTGTAAGAGAAACTCCCTCTGGAGGGAACACAGAGATTTGAGCCCCTGCAGGCCATTTACATGCACTAAAACCTACAGTATAATACAGGAGAAGGAAACCCCCCCCAAAAGTAGGATAGGCCTCTTGAAGTAACAAACGGTCACAGTGAAGTGGTATGCAGTTTAATTGTGCAAATCATGCTGGTCTCTTCAATAAGTCAACTTTTTTTTTACATTTTCAAAATTCAAACAGCAGCGTTGACCACAAGCTCGACATGCTACAGGTCATGTCTGTATTTAGAGTGGTTACACAAGCCAGGATGGTGAGTCGGTCTCAGCAGCTTCACACCTTCCAGAAGGGGTCATGAAAAATCCTCTTTGTCCAGCATTCAGATGTGACCACACGTTGATAAAGATCTCCACCATCACAGTTGGCAAACATTCGTGAATGATTTCAGGATGATCTCTGGCACTGAGTCAAAATCCCCAACAATGTGATACAGCACAACACTACAAATGCTCTTTGTGGTGAGAAATACAAGTAGATAACATTCACAAATGAAATACATTAATATTGTCACTAGTGTTACAGGTGAGAAATGTACAGCAGTGAAGTGCACTGACATACAGAATGTTGTCGGTGGAATACTGACAGACATATCCTTCAGGTTTTCCACTTTGAATGTAATAAACGGCCTTATGTAGATGAGTGACAATTAGGAACAGCTTCAATGCTTCTTGGAATAGACTCTTCTACTCTGTACCCTGTATAAAGACATGTCCTTTGTTTCATTTTGCTACAAATCTTTTCATTTTCCCCTTAAATGTTCACTTATCTGTAGGCTACGTGTTAAAGGTGAAGTCTTGTGATATTCTATATTTTAATTATTGTAAAGACAACCCCTGAAAACCAGCAGTTCATCATTCTGTACAATCTTTGTAGCCAAGTCTAAAGTGGAAGTCTTAAATACTTCAGGAGGGTGACCTTCATTTGAATGAACTTGGGTTTCATTTTGGTCAATGCCACACACTGTCCTGCTGCTTGCAATACTCACTAATGCACCACATTTGAATTAATCTGCAGCTTAGTCTGTACAAGAAAAACAAAATCACTTTCTTTTAACGAGGGAAAGTACAATTTTGCAAGCTGTTTCTAAAGATGTATACTCCAAGTCGTACTCTAAGACAGCGTAGTACTAACAAATAAACCTTTGTTTGGTCTTTTAACAGAATTTTCTGTAAAATGAAAATATGGAATATCACCAGCCTTATCTTAACATTAGGTACACTCCCTGATTATGCTATAGTGCTCAAAAGCAACTTTAAAGCAGACATATCATGCTCATTTTCAGGCTCTTACTTGTTTTATGGGTTGTAATCGATCATCATCATCATCATCATCATCATCAAGAGCTTCAATGTTCAACAAACACATTATTTGTCTCGTTCTGTCACTCTAAGTAACTCTACTCAGTGTCTGTCCAAAACAGTCCGTTTGAGCGCCTGTCTCTTTAAGACCTCGTCTTGAAAAAGCCAAGTCTGCTTTAATTGGCTTGCGAAAAGAATATGACGCAACTTTGCAAAGGTACTTGTAAAGCTGGAGAGGGAGTATATTCTAATGAGGCTACATGTGACATACGAAGGGAAGCCAAACCTGAATGACTTGTTGAGTCTAACTGGGTTATCTTGTTTCTCAGTTTGTGGTGAGTAGGCGTTCCTGATATGGACCGTCAGTGCAGAAGCAATAGGAAAGTGAGATGTTCATGATATGTCCCAACAACATAACAAAGTCAAGGACCCTATCTTATAATAGTGTCATTACACTTCCAACGGGGGCTTTGTACAACACCGTGATTTGACATCCTTCTCAGGCCATACATACCTGCATGATTTAGTGGCAAAAACAGCAATTTGGTCTCCCAGCGCGAGACGTTTCATTTTTCCAGCAGTGCCCCCAAAAACATTCCACTGTGGTGAACAATACAATACAATATAGTGTGGCTGCATGACCTGCTTTAAGTATGACTGATGGTAACATGCAAACATTCAGTCGAGTTTAGTATTTCAAAGTTCTTAGCCTTGTTTTCGAGGCCCCACTTCTGACGCTCGGAGAGAGGAGGTAGAGTCTCCATCGGTCTGACCGTTCAGAGTGTATCGAGTCTCCATCAGTCTGACCGTTAAGAGTGTAGAGTCTCCATCAGTCTGACCGTTCAGAGTGTATCGAGTCTCCATCAGTCTGACCGTTCAGAGTGTATCGAGTCTCCATCAGTCTGACCGTTCAGAGTGTATCGAGTCTCCATCAGTCTGACCGTTAAGAGTGTAGAGTCTCCATCAGTCTGACCGTTCAGAGTGTATCGAGTCTCCATCAGTCTGACCGTTAAGAGTGTATAGAGTCTCCATCGGTCTGACCGTTAAGAGTGTAGAGTCTCCATCAGTCTGACCGTTCAGAGTGTATCGAGTAAATAAAAACTACTTCATTAAATGTGCTATTCCTAAATCACAGCATCTTTCATACTCCGTGTGAGGAACCCACTTCAGGTGACTTCCCGTCCTTGTCACGAGTCCTTGGTGTGCGAGATCTGTCTCCACAGCAGAGCCTTCAGGTTGTTGAGAATAAGGGAGTGCTCCATGTTCATTTGTCCAGCATTACTAGCTTTGAGAGCCATGCAGGAGTACAACTGCCTCTCCAGCTCCTCCCTCATCCCTGAGGGCGCCCCCCGCAGGAGGTAGTCCTTCAGTGTGCCGCACGCCTTCGCCAGGTTGGGCTGAACTGGCTCTTCCTTGCATCGCTTCTCCGACAAATCACACAAGGTCTTGCAGTCCACCCCGTACACACAGTCCGCGTCCGTCTCGCACTTCAGCGCCCGCATGGTGCGCTTGAACTCGTCCTCAGACACCACCGCCCGGGCGTCAGTCAGACGGAGCTCGTGTCGATCGGTATAACCAAAGTGCGCCGCAGCGAGGTCACAGATCAGAAAGCTGCCGTAGGTGCCGTGGAAGAGGTCCTCCACCAGCTCCAGGAGGCCCATGGAGATCTTGGCTTTGCGAGGCCATGAGGGGGTGAACCACTGGTCCATGGAGCGCTGCATGCTGCTGGGGACCCAGGACACCAGGGGCCATGGGAGAGACAACCCGTACAGGGGCCCGTAGTGGACGCGTTCCGTCATGTACAGATCCCCGCAGAAGCCCAGGAGGCGAGGAGTGTGACCGCGGTCCTGCAGCAGGAGGCCCAGCAGCACCTGGAAACAAGACAGGAATGGTCTCACTGAAGAGCTAGAATCATTGTTTGTTTGCAGATCAGGGTTAGTACAGATCGAGGCAAGTAAGACTAATAAATACTTTTTTATTGAAATGAAATGTAAGATCAAGTTCACGATAACTCATTATCTTGGATTCCACCACCTTGATTCTCATCGTGCCAACTTCAAAAACACTTCCTGCCCTAGATACAGGTTTAAGCCATGCCTTTGAATACGGGTACATTCATTTGAATTTGCACTTTCCCATTTGCACATTCAGTCGTGTGGTGATGTTTGAGGTGAGGCAAGGACCATTAATGGTAAAGGTTACGAGAGGTCGTTGGGAAGCAAGTTCTCATTCATAACACTCCGTTCGATGTCTCACTATGGGATGCGCCTCATCACGGAGCAAACAGAAGCATCAATCTCATTACGCCAATCCTGATTGGCCGGTGATTCTTGACGTCAACGTCAGGGGAAATCACCCCCTATAAGTAGCCTGCGCCACGACGCATGCATCATTCAAACACCTCTTCTCGCTTCAGAGCACATCTCGAACGGTAGCCGGGCTAGCTTAACAGTCCACAGACTGACCCCAAAGCTAATTTTCGGTCGACGGGCGTTAGCCGGCTACCCGATTCTCTCACAGAAGAGTATTATAGTCAACCTCGCCGTTCTTCCTCTGGAGTAAGATAAGGTTTTGACTTCAAGTTAGCAACACACCAGTTGCTAACTTGTGTTTTTTCCCCTCACTGCCGACACCACAGTAGCGAGGACACTTTTTTCTTCTCTCTTCCACGGAGGAGAAAAGGATTACAGGAATATTACCATACCAGGTAATATCCTTGAGAGAAAAAGACCCACGCTGTCCTTTTTTCCCCCGGATTAACAACGTACCCGTAATGAGCAGACCCTCTCCACGCCTCACGGCGAACGAGATGGATGCCTCTCCCCCTCACACCAGAGGAGTCAGGAACTCGGAGGCTCGGCGCTGCGGTTGCGGGTTGAAAGTGTCAGGCACAGACTCACACCAGATCTGTTCGTCCTGCCTCGGGCTGGAACACGCCCAGGAGGCCATCGACAACCCCGGCTCGTGCGGACATTGTGCCCGCCTCACCGTGAAGAGCCTCCACCGAAGGTTAGCGCAACAAGTTAACCTGTCGGGACGGGACCCCCTCATGTCCACTGATCCGCCGACCGGCAATCAAGACACGGGGACGTCTGCCGCGGAGATGGAGCCCCTCACTGCGGTCTGGGGCTCACCGACAGCGGCACCCGCAGAACCGGAATCCGGCGCCATATCAGGCCGAGATCCGGTGGCGGCAAGAAACGCGGGAACGGGGCCCCACGCTATACCAAGCTGGGGCTCCCGACTGGACCTCACCATGGTTTCACCCGCGGAAGATATCCTGGAGTTAGACTACATGGAGGACGAAGAGTACACCTCTGAGTTCCTCCTGTCTGACTCGGATGAGCAAGAAGACGACGTCTTCGTGTCACCAGCTCAGGCTGCAAAGCCGGGAGCTTCGCCCTGTCTCAGTATGGACCTACAAGCCGTGTGTCAGCGCGCTGCAGCCAGACTAGACAAGTTGGCCGAGAAAATCTCCGGTTCCGGCTGCAGCTCAGGCTCAGCCAACCCAGAATTTCGGCCAGCAGTCGAGGAAGAAGAAGGGAGCGGCGTGACAGCCCCTCCTTCTCCCCTCCGTGAATGTGTTCTAGCCGCCTCGAGAGATGCCTAAACGCCATCCTCAAGTCCGCACAAACACATGTCACACGTTGGTTGATTCCTCTGTCATTAAACATTTGCCGCTGACGCATCCAGGCCGAGGGCGCAGCTCAGAAAAATGAATAGAAAATCAATAAAACCAATTTTCTCCCCTTTTGAGAGCAGCAACTGCATCTCTCAAAAGGCGGATTATTGACGGGTCTGTGAAGGCACCACGCGCAGTGCCGGCTGGAGCTGTCAGCGTGACATCTCAGCTGGCTCTAAGGAGCATGCAGCAGGAGATACTCACGACACCCAAGCTGCCTCGAACTCTGCTCGGTTTAGAACACCGAAGACGCAGAGGTCGCAGCCCATCCCGAGTCCCCAGCCCAGGCTGGAGACGAGGGCAAGTTGGCCGAGAAAATCTCCGGTTCCGGCTGCAGCTCAGGCGCAGCCAACCCAGAATTTCGGCCAGCAGTCGAGGAAGAAGAAGCGAGCAGCGTGACACCCCCTCCTTCTCCCCTCCGTGAATGTGTTCCCGCCGCCTCAACGTCATCCTCAAGTCCGCATAAAACACATGTCACATCTTTCTGTCTGAATAAACCATTTTCCGCTGACGCATCCAGGCTCCGGCCAAGGGCGCAGCTCAAAAAAAAATGAAAAGAAAGACAATAAACAGTCCGTTAACCATAAATCCCCTTCTGAGAGCAGCTACGGCCTCTCTCTCAAAAGGCGGATAATAAACGGGTCTGTGAAGGCACCACCGCCACGCGCAGTGCCGGTTGGGGCTTTAAGGGCACTACCGCCACGTGCGCACGCAGTGCCGGCTAGAGCTGTAAAGAACGGCGCGTCAATCCTTCCCCTTTCAAGAGCAGCTATGGCACCTCTCAAAGGACGGATTATTGACGGGTCCGTGAAGCCACCGCCACGCGCATGCGCAGTGCCGGCCGGGGGCTTTAAGGGCACCACCGGCACAGTGCCGACTGGAGCCGTGAGGGCACCTCCGTCACGCACATGCGCAGTACCGGCTGGAGCTGAAAAGGCACCTCCGTCACGCACATGCGCAGTGCCGGTCGGAGCCATAAGAGTGACATCCCAGATGGCTCTAAGGAGCATACAGCAGGAGATACTCACGATGTCTGCCTGGGCTTCTCAAAACAGTTATAATGTATCTGTTTTCACAAACCCAGAGAGAGTCAACCCACATTCTGGAGAGAGAGGCCCTCTCTCTCCTAGAAAGAAGGGTTTTATCTATAAAGCCCACCGAGCGGAGTCATGTCCTCGTAAAGCACCCGCTCAACATGGGCCTCATAATAAAACTAAACCCCGAACGCCACGGCTTACGGAGAGTATTGGTTATTATGTAATGCGTAGTGGCACTACACCCGACTTTTCCAGTGCGGGACGCGCCTACGGGTGCTGTCCTTTCACGGAAGGTGGTCACCACGGACGCAGGTCAGACGGGCTGACAGGGGACTTACGAAGGTCGCCCGGTGAGAGGTCTCTAGAACAGAGACTTCCAGCGGGCACGCGTAAATTACCCGGAGCTTTTAGCGGTGTTCCCCACCCAAAAATGCTTCCTGCCTTCTCTCAGAGGACTTCATGTCCCCGTGAGGATAGACAACACGATATCGTGTATGAACCGCCAGGGGAGGTTGCGTTGTCTCCAGTCACACACACTGTCACACAAACTGATCCCGTGGAGCGGCAGACGTCTCCTCTCTCTGAGAACGACACAAGTACCGGGTGTTATGCACCTAGGGACAGAATTACTGTCAAAGGGTGCACCACTCTATGCAGACTGGACTCCACATCCAAGGATCGGGAGTCCGCTGTGGGTGCGTTACGGCGGAGCTGCGTTAAGTCTGTTCGCAAGGGGAGAAAATGCTCAATGTCAGCTGTTCTCTTTAATGCACGATTTAAACGCACCGTTAGGCGGGGACGCACTCGTACACGATTGACCTCCGGGTCCTCTGTACACGTTCCCACCCCCGGCTCTGTTCCCCTTAACTCCGGCCAGAGTGAAGGAGCAACGCCACACACGTACTCTGATGTTTCCGCCCTAGCCCGCAACATACGGGCTGGCGGGGATATATCAGCTGTTGTGCGGGCAGCTGTGGCAGCCCCCACCACGCAGGGACAGATTGTCTCAGGCGGGGGGGGCGATCCTTCACCCACGCCCAGAGCACGGGGCACTATGGGCCTGACCCGTGAGTGGTACAATCTGAATACAGTGGGACTCCCTCAGAAGGTGATAAACACTATTCAGAGTGTGAGAGCTTCCTCCACCAGGTCTCTTTACGACTGTAAGTGGAGGGTGTTTGAGGAATGGTGCCTTCAAGAAGGACACATCTCTTTTCAATGTCCTGTCGGGGTGATTTTATCATTCCTACAGATCTTGATCGATAAACACAGAGCTTTCTCCACGATCAAGGTGTACCTGGCTGCTATTGCTGCATGCCATGTGGGCTTTGTAAGACGGCTAGCCAACATCCTTTGGTTTGCCGTTTTATGAAGGGAGCGCGCAGGCTCCTCCCTGTCTCCAGGTCGCTGGTGCCCTTATGGGACCTGGCAGTGGTTTTAAATGGGCTCAAAATGACCCCATTTGAACCCCTTGAAGGAGCTGACATGAAACATCTGTCACTCAAGACAGTGCTGTTACTGGCCCTGGCATCTGCTAAACGGGTCAGTGATATCCATGCACTGTCTGTACATCCCTCATGCACTCAGTTCGCCCCAGGGCAAACGAGAGTGTTGTTGAAGCCCAACCCTGCCTTTACACCAAAGGTGGTTGGTTCGTGTACCCCAATTGACATTGAGGCATTTCCTCCGCAGCTGGTTTCCTCCGGGGAGCAGCAGCAGGATCTGTTGTGTCCAGTCCGGGCTTTACACACATATATGGACGGATCAAAAGAGCTTCGTCTTAATGACCAACTCTTCGTGTCCTGGGCTAAACCTCACAAGGGTAAGCCTGTTACTAAGCAACGACTATCCCACTGGATCGTGGAGTCGATTGCTTTGGCCTATACGAGTCAGAATCTGCAAGCACCTTCGGGTCTGCGGGCTCACTCGACTCGGGGCCTGGCTACATCCTGGGCTTTGTTCAAGGGTGTTTCCATCCAGGACATCTGTGCAGCGGCAAGCTGGTCCTCGCCGCTCACTTTTGTCCGCTTTTACAGGCTGGACGTCTCCGCTCCAAGCCTGGCCCGAGCAGTGCTGGGCACCTGGTTGAGTCGGGACTCCACCTGTTAAATTCTGGTTGATCGGTGATCTTCGAGATAAGCTCGTCTGGCAATACGGGAGCTACAATATCCCATAGTGAGACATCGAACGGAGTGTTATGAATGAGAACTATAGGTTACTTACGTAACCCCAGTTCTCAGAGTAACATGAAGTGAGATGTCTCACCAGACGGCCCTCCTTGCTATGGTGAAGCGAGAAGAGGTGCTTATTTTGAATGACGCATGCGTCGTGGCGCAGGCTACTTATAGGGGGTGATTTCCCCTGACGCTGACGTCAAGAATCACCGGCCAATCAGGATTGGCGTAATGAGATTGATGCTTCTGTTTGCTCCGCGATGAGGCGCATCCCATAGTGAGACATCGAACGGAGTGTTACTCTGAAAACTGGAGTTACGTAAGTAACCTATAGTTTGCGAGTGTATTTGCTAAATGAGAATTACAGTCTAGATACGACCCTTCACCATTTTGCCGTAACTAGCAGACGAGGACCATCATACATACAGCTGTGTGAGGCTTTCTGTAAATTGTGTTAAAATAAAGAAGATACCAATTATTTGGGAGATTTTTAAATTGCATGTCAGATAAAAAAACGAAATGCTACCCACCATATCTCAGCATGTTGACTTTTGAAAGATGTATTGCAGACTTGTTAAAACATATTAAAACATATTTAAACATTAAAGGTAGGGTAGGTAATTTTGGAGAAACCAGCTCGAGTGCGCTAGAATTTGAAAATACACAGCCGGAAAAAAATCTGCCACTTCCTTCAGACTTCCTCACAGAGCCCCTCCTCCAACACACACGAACGCGCACATGACCAATGAGGGCATGAGATAAGTTTGTGCACAGATGGAAGGCTGACAGGCAGGTAGGCCATCCAGTTACTTTAGCCGGGCCGGCTCAGATGATTGGTCGTGCTTTTTACAGTACTAGAGCTTCCACTGATGAATTTTTTGTATGGATTTTTTGTCAAAGCACTTCAGATATTCATTGCTATCGGGATGTTCAGAGCATTCCATGGAATATAACAACAAGTGTATCTCGAGCCGGTTTCTCAAACTTACCTACCCCACCTTTCATTTCAATATTTTTCAAAGATCCACCAAAACATTGACACTTTTCCATGCTGAGAAATTGTATACAAAAACACCATATTTTGTGCCACAGATAACAGTTGCTAATTTCAGAGGCTTCTTATTCTACCTCATCCATCTGCAGGAGGGCCCACGCAGAGCGGGCTTCTGGTAGTGACACCCTTCCATCTGTGTTGCCGTCGGCGACAGTGAGGATCTGGCTGACGAGGCTGGCGAGGTTAGTCTGCTCTCCGAGCTTGGACTGGTGGAAAGAGAGGGGCAGAAACTTAGGGGGTCGTCCCGTCACACTCGAATGTTTGGTTCTATACGAAAGACCTTTACCTTGAGGTGATTGAAGACCATCTCTCTGAACTTCTCCACTGAGGTGCCTCTGGTGGGCTTGTCGAACACGGGGGATTCTCTCCGGGGCTCCGGCTCCTCATCCAGCTCTAAGTGCACAACCTCCCCCAGCTTACAGCGGATGATCCCATCGTGGTCCCCCCAGCTTCCTGTGTACACCTGGAGAACATTTAGCCACATAGTAAACAAGCTGAAACGTCTCGAGAAGTAGAGTTACAACTTAGTTTCCTAATTGAGCTTCCTACCTGGTTATCAGCCAGCGTTGACAGACACCTGCTCAGGTAGAGAGTGTCTTTGTCACACAGGCTGCTGCATGCAGACCCATCGATTATCCCCTTCCTGTATTTATCACACTTGGAGAAAAAGAGAAAATGTTATCATCGTGCATGTCTGATAATCCGAGAGCAGGATTATTTAATTTCTCCATTTTATCAAAAGACAAGACAAGGAGTATTCACAAAAATGTTTAGTTGCCACACACAGAAGCCAGATAAATGCATGGGGTTGGCCTTTAAACATCCTCGACCTCGGACTCGGTGTTCCTTGCAGTGGTAATTGCAAAATAAAAGCCCATTACAAAATAATCAATATAACACGGTGGAAACAAACAAAGCCATTACTCACGATGGCGTTCTTGCACTCGTGTCCTCTGCACAGCTCTGTGTACGCCGAGTACTGCACATAGAGCACCCAGCTGCCCACCAGCACCGCCAGCCAGGTCAGGAACAGATACTTCACCCGCACGAAGGAGATCCGAGCCTGCGGAGGGGGGGCACAAACAGAAACTAGAATTAAATAAAGAGCCTGATTTACAGTCAAGATGAGATTAGTATAAGAATGTTCAGCCTGCCGTGCAATCCTGAACATATCTAGTCATTGTTCAATGTGCATTGATGTATGTATCCAGACGGAGATGCACTGCATGGATTATCATGTTGGAGAAACGTGATGCTAAAAGGGATATCTCTTCAAACCGTGGCCTGGAATAAGGGGAAAAAAAAGGACACTATTTATTTTTGTATTTCTAGAGTTCATTTGATTTGTTGCGGGTAAAGTCAAACTTTCAGTAAATGCACTTTGATTACGTCTCAAAAATGTGACTTTGATCTTCACTTGGCAAATGTGCTGTGAACATTTATTCTCCTCTTTGATTCATTTTTTCTCAGGTCTTTATTAAACCCGTTCGTTTTTCCTGGGCTCTACACACAAATACTCAAGCACACAACACCCTTTCCACATAAACACAACAAACATGTGCATGTAAATTGTCCTCATAGGCAAACATCCCTTTAGGATTTCTCACACACACCCTCCCCCCCCCGCCTGAAACGCCTCCATTGGACCCCTTTGTTTTCTTCAGTAACATAGTGCCATCACTATGTAACACGCTCCAACCCGGCTCCAACACAGCCAGTTAACCAATCAGAGCAGACTGGGCTCTGGTTTCAGACAGAGGGTGAGCTTTTTGAACATTAAAGCATGGAGACATGTCCCAGTGGAGGCACTACATACAGATGTGAACCTGACAATGAGCATTAAAACGGCCCCTTTTTAGGAAAAAACAACTAAATGTATCCCCTTTTGCCTGGGCCGTAAACTCTTCTGTAAATAGTAGGTTACCACGGTGACATCATGGGGTTATCCCTGGCTGGCTGATAGGTGGTCATATGCAACAATAGCTCATTAAGCTGGAACATTCTTTGGAGGTGCTAATTCAGTTGCTACAGTGTCACATGCCTTTCTAGTTATGCCTCTTAATGGAATGAATGTAATTACTGCCGTGTCTCAGGATGCACACACGGTCACATGTCCCACAGTATGTCTGCAGACAGAGATGCTTCTAATTCAGTGCGGTATGTGATTTGTTTTCCACAGTTATAAAGCACAGGCATGCAGTGAAAAAAACATAGACTTATTTACACTTTGGAAAAAGTGACAACAGAAATCTGAAGATTTATAGAACACAATTAAAAAAACAGAACAAGACGTACACAGATAAGAGCTGCATTCAATGTGTCTGTACTGGAATTTTATAATTGAATTACCAAAAGGATTGTTTTTAAGTACTACTTTTTAGTACGTTTTCCGTTGTTTGACAAATCCCAATGATCATTTTATCAGAAAGTGTCTACAACGTAAGCAAGTAAAAAGAAATGGAAGAAGGAACGTTGTTGGAAGGAGCAGTGAAGAAGAATGTGGGTCAGGTTTGCTGTGTCAGCCACCGTCTTAGACTTTCACTTAAAACTGAACTGCAGAGAGCTTTTCTCTTTTCTGTAACTGCACTTGGGAGGATAAAGTCATTTGATTCTCGCTCTGATCACACGGCAGGAACAGCTTATGTTCTGTATATGTTGGCAGCCTGATGTTCCACTCACTTCAGACCAAGCACAGTTTCCAAATCCCAACGAAATATGGCCCAATGACGCAGGGAACAAGTACAAGCCTTTCTTTTTGTAATCTTGGATGTGCTGTATTTACTGCGCTTGGTAAACAGCTCTGATGTGGACAGATCTGGTTTTCTGATATATGTCCGACTTCAAATCCAAATCCAAATATTAAAGTGACAGAGACATATTCAGACATTCTATCTACCGTCATCGATTATTTTACCATTGTGAAGTTCTTGTTGGTTTGAAACTTTATGAAAAAACATATCATAGAATTTGTCCAGAACAAATTTGGAACACATATCCAGGTTTAGGGAGCAACGGATTACATATAATAAGATTACGCAAACATAACTGTAACTGTATTCCCCTGTAACTGTATTCCCCTACAGTTACAAAAATACGTAAACATAGACTGTCATTATCTAAGGAGTCTACATCTAATTTCTCTCATTATTTACATGTGTTCATTAACTGAACACATTTTTTAAAGTAACCCTCACAACTCTGCACATCCCCACATTGAGCTGCAGGGAGAACACAGGAGAACTAGAATCTTCCAATTCCCTTTGTTGCTTTTCATCAAACTGTCCTTCTGTTATAGCTTTAACAACAGCTTTGTGTTAGAGCCAAGCTGCTGGAGTTTTAACACCGTCTGTCCTGAAGAGATGAACAGTGGGCCTCCAGGGAGGGACCAGGAGTATCAGGGCAGTAAAGAACAACTACACACATCAGATCTGACTCCACTGGTATGCATGGGGGTGCCACATGCATAAAACGAACACACACATTCAACATGGTGGGGTAAAAGTCACATGTACATGTTGTCTATGTGTCTCAGCATGGTTGTGCAAACCCATGATAAAGCATCCGAGTTAAAGAAGTGAAACTTGAGCAACACTTTAGTAATTTACACTGCGTCCTCTTCCATGTTACGTGATACATAGAGTTTGTCTTAACTCATGGCGCTTTACCGGGCCAACAACCGGGCTGAATATGCTAAACTAGTGATGTCAACACTCTCGACTGCTGAATGGTCAGAGAGAATCACTGGCAAGGGGGCTAATGCTACAACAAAATGAACATATTTTACAGTGATTTAATTGTAATACACGTTTCAAAATTATGCCGAAGTAACAACATACTGATACCGGTCTGCATACAAGACGGCAGTTGAAAAACCTTTTTAAATGCGTGTTTTCTGAATGGAGATCGGATCGATCAGGCTAAGCTAACGCAGTATATGCTCCGTCCACACTCACAACAACGGCCTACAGATATAAATAAACCAGCGACTGTATCCGTCATGACACAGACAGTCTGTGGTTTGTACTCGTTTAACTTCTGTCTAGTTTCTGAACAGATTTGAGCTCTGAGTGTTAACAGCTAACGGCTGATGTTGGTTTTGTGTTTCGCATTGAAGATGACGTCACGGCAGTTTTACGCAGCGTCGCTCCGCCCGCCGAACAGCCGATCGTCCCGCCTAGCGCCTACACTGCGTTACCATAGTAACTACCCCAGTTACTAAACTGTAATGGAAACGCAGCTTAAAGTGAGCCTGGCCTTCCAAGGCCAAGCTGTGCTAAGTCCTGCAGTGGAAAAGCGCCATAAGATAACATTAGATAAACTGAATTGATTCCTGATTGAAGGGTCAAAATAGCAGTTTAATACTAAGTATAGTATAAAGTGTATACAAATGGCCCAGAAGTTGAACTGAATAGGTCAAGTACATAGGCTATTATAAGGAATAGAAATGTTACAATTTAAGAAAAGTGGAATACTTGAACAACAAAACCTCTTCCCCTAAAGTAAATGAGCAGTAACACAGCTGAGGCAGCAGAGCAGATAATAACACTGATGATAGAGGGAGCTTGTTAGTGCAGGCAGGAAGAATGTTACCATTGAGTTAAATGTGCAAAGCCCACATAGCACAAAGCCTGTGGTGCAAACTGTCGAGCTGTCAACAGGTAGGTCAATTTACCCAGGATAAACAAGACCTTGTGACCCCCCCTGAAGCTTTGGCAACCCCCAAAGTAGGTCCTGACCCCAGGGCCGGTCCTAGACATTTTGGTGCCCTAGGCGAGATTATGATTTGGTGTCCCCCCCCCTCCAAGCAATACACAATAGAATATATGAAGAATAAATGAAAAATCTCTACAAAAGACCAATACACTACAAATACTGAGACGTATTGACATGTTGGTTATATACTATACTGTCAGTCGATTAAAATATTTAATCGCATGATTGTCCATAGTTAATCGCAAATTAATCGCACGTTTTTTACCTGTTCTAAATGTACCTTAGAGGAATATTTTTCAAGTTTTTAATACTCTTAACATATGAGTGGACAAATATGCTTTATGCAAATGTTTATTATCATTTGAACAATGACTTTTTATTATATTAAACACAACAACCTCTGAACATTACAAATATTCGCCTCAATTCATTCTGGAACCTCTTTCATACAATACAAAGTGTGTGTGTGTGTGTGTGTGTGTGTGTGTGTGTGTGTGTGTGTGTGTGTGATGGATCGTTGGAGCTATGTGCAACTCAAGGCATATGCTCGAACGCTTCAATCATGTTGCATGCACTATCCGTGGTGAGTGTGCTGACTTTTCGTACAATGTCCCACTGTCTGGCTACCTGCATAAAGTTAAGTGCTCGGCGCAGTTGTCGGTGAAATGTCGCTCCTCTGTTTTCATTTAAACAGCTCCTTATATCTGTTAGCGCAGCTAGCTAGCACCAGATGCTAACAACAACAACAATACACGTAAGGTCTCTCTCGCGCCACACATACACACACCCTCCCGGTCCTCCTGATTGCCAGTCGGTGCCTGCCGGTGAGCGTGGAAGTGTGGTCTGCCGCAAGCGGACGGCAGGAGCCGGGCTGTCAGCATCAGCTTGTAGATGGTATTTTAAACTCGATGCGCTCTGAAACTACGGGGCGGCCGAGGACAAAAAATACACATGCGTTAATCGCGTTAAAATAATTAGTGGCGTTAATTTTTTTTTGCGTTAACACCTTATTAACCTCTTAAGCCCGAAGGTCCCCCCAGTGGACCCCTCCCACTGTTTTTTTACGAGACTATGTCTCAGGGCTTCTTAACATTTATGAAACTATTAATGTTTCATACCCTTTTAAAAAGGTAAGAAACTCCGCTAACTGACAATAAGAACAATTGTTAGCTAAGAAAAACACAAGAGTAATACCAAGCCTTTGAATTAGCATTGAGCGAAAAAATGCTAACTAATGCTAACGCTTTTTTACACAGAACTCACGGTAGAAATGACTTATTACTATCTTAACTGCACAAACAAGATATACGATTTAAAGCTGAGACTCCACAGATTCCACACATGTAATGTTATCACTGTACGACCTCGAATTCCTGGAGCTATCAGCCAGAAAAGAGAAAGTAAACAACATCCGATTTCAAAAATATTACAATAATTACGTCTTATCTTTTTTAATTTGTGATCAAAGGTTGTGTTCAACGGAATAAAAACGCCGCTCAAGGTTAATCCAATGTCTTTGTGTCACGTAGACATTTTTACTGATAATCCATCATCATATTTATGGCAATATACTGGGTATAAAGTTTTGCCGTCCAGGCTTGTACTTTCAGATATGTTTCGTTTGCTTCTCTATTACGTCCGCAATGGTAATGTTTACGTGGATTTGGGAACTGCCCATCGATTCTATTGGATGTAATGGTCACCCAAATCGACCAATGGGTTCCAGAGATATGGTCCTGCGTAAAGTATAAAGAATGCCAGCCAGCTTAAGTACATTACGCAGGAGACTTTACTTATTGTTTACTACGTAAGGAAGCAGGAATTGCAGTACCCAGAGCGCATGGAGCACAAAGCAGACAGCAGATAACGGAATTGCAGTTTTATTTCTTATAGATTATCAGAACATTTCAAAGGAGACACAGCCACATCGGATATTAACTATGGATTAACTACATCATCGTTTTAATGCCATTGAAGACCAGTTTAGACCAGCCAAAGAGGAAGGTGAGCCATGTTAGCCTAGCGCATTAGCGCCACTTGTTTTGATGTACGTTTTTGTTGATAACGTCGCGAGTTTGTATCTTTCAGTGTTGAGGTGGGCACCGTTAGATTTTGTGTCTTTACGATCATAAACAATGTGTTGGATGTGCAGCTAGGATAAGTAATAAGGGAGCGAGGAGTGGTTTTCGGTGCAGTAATAGGTTAGCATTTTTCGCTCGGGGCTAATTCAGAGGCTCACTGTAAGAGGATAACAGAGTAGGCCTATGTTTTATTTTATTTTTTTTTTTTTCACAACAGTTGTATTTGGATGGAATGAATACCTATAGTGATAATTCAAAGTAATAAAATGATTTTTACAGTGAAAAAGTTCAAATGGAACCAGGGGTGGACTGGGGGGAAAAAGTGGCCCGGGGATTAATTAATTGACAGACAGGCCCACTTAATGCGCGGCATGTATCGGCCGGCCGGCGACGAAAGTATGTTACTTAACAAAAAACCCTATGCATTTTATGTTATTTTGGACAATTATTCATATAGTAATCACATTACCTGAGCCCTTGAGTTGCCTAGAGCAAAATAGTTAGGGCATATATTTAGTGATTTTAATGTTAACAGATCATTGATGCAATAACAAGTTAAATGCATCAATCGGGTCCATTTTGAGAGCAAAATTAGGGACTAAATATTTGGCAGTCAGTAGGGGCTTGGACTGTGAGCCGTAGGGTCGCCGGTTCGAGTCCCCGACCAGACCTATTTGGAGTGTGGACTTCTACTTGGAGAGGTCCCAGTTCACCTCCTGCCCTGCCGTGGTGGCCTTGAGCAAGGCACCGGACATGCAGCTTGGGATGTGAGGACATGGCTTAGAAAGGGTGTGTCGCCTTCTGTCCTGCCAGTGTTGGCAGGACATGAATTAAAATGTCGAACTCGGACTTCATTTTAAGGACATTTCGGCCAGGGGTGTAGAGCTATATTTGTTTAAGCACCGGATTGGCAAAACAGGAGAGTGTGTGCACCAGTCTGCCTTGATCTATGAATTCATGTCTGTGAAACCTCCTTCACTTCATGAAATCTCTGCAGCACCCGGAGGCAGCGGGAGGGTTAACTCAGCCTCTGAGAAGAGGAGCGCGCAGTGCCTTTCACGCACCGCCTTCATTGTGTTTACCTTCAGAATCATTAGAAAGGCTAAAGAGCGGTGTGGCTGATGTGTTTTAACCACACACACACCTCTATATACACACACACACACACACACACACACACACACACACACACACACACACGCACGATTTAAACGCAGACTTTTGTTCCTCCATGTTACGTTGTTATTGTTTCACTGAGCGGACCCGCACATTTTTTTCAAACGCTCCCCTTTTTGGTCCATCTGCGCGGTTTTGTGCGCTGTGATGATTCGGCTGTACCTTTAGTAATGAATATTAAATGTTGGGAGGAAATCTTTCCACCAATAATTCCAATAAGTAATCCAAAATGTATTCACTTCAGGTTTACGAAAAGTAACTGTAATCAAATTACTAGTTTTTCAAATGTAACGCGAGCTGAATACAGTTACTTGATTTTTGTATTCTGATTACGTAACGCCGTTACATGTATTTCGTTCCTGGCCACACCCCACTGGGCTGGGCTGGGCTGGGCCGGAACACTTACAAATGTGGGCTGGGCCGGAACACTTACAAATGTGGGCCGGTAGGATTTAGGCAAAAAAAAAAAGAATTCTTTTTTTTTTTCTAATAAAGTTTTTTTTTTTTTTTTTTTTTTGGCCCTCCGGCCCACACACAGCACCGGCCCACCGGGGAAACTCCCGGTATTCCCAATGGCCAGTCCGCCCCTGAATGGAACTGATGGTTCCCAAATTACCCAGAGGTGAGTCCGCTTGGACTTTATTTTTAAAGGTCAAATTTCACTTGTTTTGCATCAATCTTGATACAGGGTACTTATTATATGTTATAGTTTGGATTCCTAAAGCTTTTAGTCTACTAGCCCATCATTCAAGGGTGGTTTTCACTATAAGTAATGGGTTTATTTTAGGCGGACATTAGAATTTACATGTAAAAACATGTAAATTCTAATGAGAGAAAATATTATTAATTTACCCCTGTTAGAAGTGAAGATATAGTCTTTGTCGTGTTAGTGGCATTTTCGAGCCTGAAACCTGAAAAACAGGCTCAGGGCTTAAGAGGTTAAGGCGTTAACTTGACAGCCCTATTATATACATAAAGAAGGTTTAAAATGTATTCATTATTTTTTTTAACATTTTAAAGTAAAATGCTTCAATCTGGTGCAATCAATTACTAGAGACTAGATCTAGGGGGTACAACTCTAAACACCCATATGAAAAAGATCGGTTTATATTTTAATAACCAAATAAGTATGTGAACATAACCAATAACCTACCATAGCCAATAAATGTAACGTATCTTATTTTTTGTTGATCATTTATATCTTATTTTACCTAGTTAAAATGTATTTATTCATGCATATTTTTTAATCTCTCCAGTTTTAAACAATATTTTTGGTTACTGTCCTATAGTATACATTGGAATGATTTCAAATCTGTTTTTATTTATCCTAATCATCAGTGGCGGCGCCAGAGTATTTTTGTTGGGTAATCTATGGTAGGGCTAACCCATACAGTGGTGGGGCTCAAGTCAGTATTTGCAATGCAATTACATACACACTATATCGCCCCCCTTGACAGTGAAATGCCATGAGGTTTAGATTATTTCCCTGTCTCAATCAAAATGGAACTGTATGAAATAAAACGGCACATTTGTCTTGTTGTAAATAAAAAGGGATCACTGTGAACGTATGATAGTACACGTTGAAGATCCAATGGGGATGCTTAATGGCGGTTCCGACTGATCTCATCAGTAATGCATGACGCAGACCCAACGTTTCGTTGCTCTGATTGGCTGTAGGTCTGACTCTATTCAAGTTTCATTCGGAGGCATTTTGATCCGACTGCGGCTGCGCTGATATTATAACGCCAAAGAATTTCCACACCTTTAGTGTATAAAACTCCCCCACTACTTAGACTATTCCTTGCACCCCTCTTCTAGCATAAGTCTGAATGGTCTAATCTATTGGTTCCCAAAGTGGGGGGCGCGCCCCCCTGGGAGGCGCAGAGGCATGACAGGAGAGAGACCAGGAGGAAAAATGGTTATTTAAAAAAAAATAAAAAATAAATATATATATATAAAAATCATAATTTGAAAAATTATTGATTCGAAAATAATATGATACAGTACAGTAATATTACATCTGGGTCTCTGTTTCATTACAACTCGGCTCTGTGTGTGTGAAACGAGCCATTTTGCACGAGCGAGAGCGCACCGGTACCGGAGATCGTTGTTGTTAGCTTCTGGTGCTAGCGAGCTACGCTAATGGATATAAGGAGTTTTTTCAACAACAAAGTGGAGGAGAGTCCTCTCCTGTCGGACTGAGAGACTCAGTGAGCTAAAGGACTCTCAGCGGGTCTCAAACGTTTTGGTCACTAATAATGTAAACAATTATTTCCGAGGCACACGTTTATATGATCATTATAGTTATAAAAGAATAAGAGAATATGTATGGCAGTAAAAAAAAGAATAACGTTTAAAAGGGTGATTTGTAAAATATCCATAATTATTTAACCTGTTAAGCACTGAGCCTGTTTTTCAGGTCTCAGGCTCGAAAATGATATTTCCAGAACAAATGACCATAACTACACTTTATTGCTTATGGATTATCAGAAATCATTTCAAAGTGACAGACACATTGGATTAACCTATGGATTAACTTCATGCCAAACAGGATGAGCCAAACATATATTTTCCCTCCCAGAACTACCAACGCAGCGCCACCCCAGATCTGGCGCCCTAGGCGCCGCCTAAGAGCGGCCAAAGACCGGCCCTGCTGACCCCCACATTGAGAAGCACTGATGGAGAAGTCCATCTAAAAACATCCAGGACATGGTGGAACCATACTTTCCAGCATGTGCACACAGCCCTCATTGGCCAATCGGCTCGCTTCTCCCTCACTGCGAGTGGCACCCAGGTACCCTTTCAACAAAAACACCTGTAGGCTATACTGGCCCCAAAATGGTGGAAGGAGCTCCCCATTGATAACAGGACAGCTGAAAGTCTACATATTTTCAATGCAGAGTGAAAACCCATCCGTTTTGCAAGTTGGCCAATACCAATTCTCACTTCTCTGCTATTAATGTTTGGTTTATTTGAAGCCAATGCAGTAGTAGCAATAGCAGTAGAAGTAGTAGTAATAGTAATAGTAGCTGAAGCAGAACCCGTAGTTGTAGTAAGAGTAGTTTCATGTGACTCATCAAACCCGGACTATAAAATAACTGTGGAAATCAAATGCCTTTTTGTCCTGCTTGAGTCAGACAAATGTTCAGAGGTTACGGGGACGTAGAGTTTAGTCCTGAAAATAAGTTGTAGGCAACACATGCAGGCGAAAATAGATAATGTTAGTATAAATAAAACTTGGAACACCTGATGAAATCCAGATAATGGAAATAAAACGGTCTGTGTTTTACTTTGCACAGTGATTCAGATAACCCTGTAGAGGGGACCATGTCCCTGAACACACTGATACTCCTCCTCTGCAAACACAGGTTGGTGTGTTGCCCTTAACCAGCATGTCTAACAAACTCAGCAGCAGTTTATGGAACCTACCTTACCCTTCTAGTAATGTGTATTTTACATAATTACTTTGGCTTAGAGTTTAATTTCCTTATACTTTATTAAGGTCCTTATTTGTATTTCTATTACTCAAATAGATTTTAAAGGTCTTTCCTTTCATCTATCCCAGAGTCACTTAAAATAATGTATTTGTTTTATTTATTTAACTCAATATGCCAGCACTTACTGTCTTAATATTGATTTAAAAGTCAGTAGGGAACAAAAATAAACACTTTTGCTCAAATATTATATCAACACTGAATATACTTAGCCAGATGTGTCCTTGTCCTACATACTCTGCACCAAAACAGGAACCGAAAACAACCCTAAGAAAATACGCAGCAACATAAAAAAAGAATAGTGATGCTTTTTCTATGTATAGAAAGGACTCAAATAAACCACTTCTGCAAAGAGTGTGTGTGTGTGTGTTTGTGTGTGTCGGTGTACAGAGTAGAGTAGCCTAATTGAAACCCTGGCCGGTGTAGTTAAATATTGTCTGAAGCCAGATTTAATCAGCCCAGCCATCACCTCCTGAACTAGTCCATGGACTTTAGACCGGGCACAGAGTTGTGATAGCAGTCTGTACGGTATGTTGTAATGTGGCAATATGTTTACTTCCACTAGAACAAAAGCCACCCTGTACTCGTTCATAATCTCCTTACTGTACTGGAGGAATGGCTGGCAGTAAACCACTGGAACCCAAAAGGGATTATTGCTGCTCTGGCACTATCAGAGGTGATGAAACAACTGTGAGTGGAAGTCTGGCCATCTTCTCTGTGAGGAAAATAAAAGAAAGTGATGCAAACAGAAATCCTTCCCAGGCCTGGGTAGTGGTGTTGGCATGGATTAGCAGTTCCTCCTCACATTCTATTCCCACCCTCAGTGGCAGGCCTGAACTCTGCTATGCACTCACCATTCAGGTTCTGCAGGGAGACGGTCAACTTAAGCTTTAATAAGCAGACACATTCCTCAGGTATGCTCAAACAGCCAGGCATCAGGGCGGCCCGGGGAGGAGTTGCTGCTAGCTGTCAGTCTGATGAGACCCCCACATTATACACAGGATCTCAATGCAAACACCGCCCACACCTAATCCGAATCAAACATCAATTATCAAACAGTTACATTACCTGGAAGTAGAACGACTTTTTCACCCAGGCCCGTGGAAACAGACCCTTCGCCATCACAAAAATAGATCATCTCACTGTGTGGACCTGGCTGTGGGAGATCATCCACATGAGTGCGCCCTCCATATAAAAAACGCAAAGGTCGTCTTTCTACAGAAATGGCTGCATGTTCGCCTGGAGCCCCGCTACGATCCCCTGCCCGGAGCTGTGGTGCTGTCCTCCCCGTGTGACTGGCTCTGATGTTGCACTGGGTCTGCGCCTCTGCCTCTGGTGCAGCTGCTGGTTTTAAAGCCAAGCAACATAGCGTTACCTCAAGCTGGGGGGACAAGTGGGATCACGGCGCACGCGCAACTCAGTCGTCTACATAAATAACGTTTTACGAGTTTTCAGGTAGTCATCCAAACTGGCGGAATGTGTGTCTGCGTGGATTCAGCAGTGTGCTGTTTTAATAGTCATTATGTGTGAGTAATGTGTGGTTCCTCCACTGAAGCTATGACCGGGTCAAGCTCGCACATTTTGAGTAAGACCAACTTCCGTTAGGTCTTTCACAATAAAAGCCTGAATGTTCAAGGAAAGCCCATCTACTGACCGTACAGGTAAGAATATCATTTATTTCTAACTCTACCGAACTTGTTCATGCTGCATCACTTTTAAATGTGTTTGGGCTATGTCTTCTTTCAGACTAGTGGAAAAAACGTTTTGTTTAAAGCCCATTGAGTGTTTTTTTTACCTCTATTTGCGTCTGTAGACATTCTAAATGACAACAGCCAACGTCAATTAAAAAGAAAACGTGCAATAGGTCTATAAATAAATGTTATTCATAATTATTATTAATAAAAAAGATTAGATACATTTGTTTTCTTCACCTGCATTCTCTTCTTAAAATACGTATCTTTAAAGCACGTTGACTCAAAATACGTTTTTCTTGCTCATATAAAATCCGTGTATCTACCGTCCATTTGTTTTTTTTTATTAAACAAGTAAACGGAAGAGCGTCTGAGAGCGAGGCCTTTTTGCTTTTTACCTTACTGACTGGTCTAATGGTCATTGGAGCGAGGGGCGGGGCGAAACTCACGGAAGTTATTTCAAAACAAAAGCACTCGTGTGCTTGGAACTGTGGAAATATTATAAACAAGGTGAATGTAGCGATCACAACGAAAACAGCCAAGGCACCCATTGAGCCGAGCAAACTAATGTTATTAAGGGCTGTAAATATAATAGGCCTATGTCTAAAATGGACAACATTGTTAGGAGATTTAAACTACAGCGATTCTGCACTGCGGTCACTCAGCCGTCTGTCAAGTTTGTTTTTTCAAATCAGCAGCTCTTAATTCCCCCCCCTGCTATATTCAATGAGTGATACAAACATTCTTTACCACAAGTTCTTAATAAAACGGACACTGTAAGAGCCATTTAGGCACATTTATTTTGGTAATTAATTATGGTTTTGTGAGCCAATTGAATATTCTTTAATTTAACTTAAATGAGCTGATTAACTATGAATTATTATTATACTGTTTTTGTAACGTGTCATCTTGCTTATGGACAGCTCTAGTTTATGTGTTGTTATTATTTATACAAAGCAATAGTAGGGGCGTGCTCAGGTATAAATGACGCTGCCAGCATGACACAGCAGGAAGTCTAGAGATGCAGTTGGAAAAAGTTTTTGACCGCACACATCCGTATGACCAATGGATCTTATTTGTTTATTTGTTTAAATACCGTGCAAATGTTGCACGTCGGCAGTGGGCCGCCGGCTGATCTATTGAACCTCTCAATAAAGCGCCAGAATGGAACGAGCAAGGTATCTGAGTTTTTGAATATACGCGAGTCAATACTCGAGCTCGCCTCCTAGACTAAGTGGCCTTTGAACATGGATTTCTTTGGACAATTGGCCACTACAGACACTCTTGGACTTGGTACTAATTTGACTGCTACCAGAAATAAAATGAAGTACTTTTACTGTGTACTTTGTGAGTAATCCTCTGTCAAAGTCCCCTTCATGTACATAATGCATGTTTATCTGCTATCTTTGATGAGTGATACAAATACAATTTTACCAGTAGTTCTTAATGTAATTGAAACGGTTTGACTTTGTATTAGTTAGCCTACTACTAACAATAAATTTATGTACTTTTACTGTGTATTCTTTGTGAAATCCTCTGTCAAAATCCCCTGCTGAGAACACAATCAAGCCACTTCTGCTCAGTTTGATGAGGGAATTATTTGTGTTGCCATTAGTTCTTCGTGAGATTGATCCTGTTGGACTCAGTACTACTGAAACTACCCCCACAAGTACTATAAAGTACTTACTGTGTACTTTTCCAGTAATCCTCTGTCAATGTCCCCTCCTGAGTAATGCATGTTTTTCTTTTAATAAGCATTAAAAAACATTTCTTCCTGAGACTGATATTATTGGACAGAGTATTTTAAGAGGATGGTACACTCTTAAAACTATTGGGTTAAAAAATAACCCAATCTTAACCCAGCTGCTGAGTCACTATAGGGCAGAACACGCGCTGGGTTGTCTTAACCCATCTGCTGGGCTGGATCATTTTAACCCATGTGCTGGGTTGTTTATTTGACCCAAGCTAGTGATTGAAATTGACTATATTGTTGGGATAAATATAATATAATAATAATGTATAATGAATTATCTCCAAACACACCGTATATATATAAAAAATAAATGTATTGATAATTTGAACAACATTCCATTTCCACTATAAAAGAACAATACATTTTAGCACAATACAAATTCAACATTTAACTCTTTAAAAAAAAAAAAACAGTGCTAGGGCCTTGAGAAATATCTGTGTGTATTATAACCATCACTTATGAGTAGGGTTGGGTATCGTTTGAATTTCCACGATTCTGATTCTACTTTTCGATTCCGGTTCTTAACGGTTCTCAATTCCGATTCTTTGAAGGGCAGGGTAAAAAAATTATAAATTGCTTCTTCCACCAAAAAAATTACATTTATTCGAGAAACTTTTACACAGGTTAGTTTACAGTATAATATTCACATGAATCAGTCTGTTTATATTCACTGCTATGTAACTGTAACCTGAGAACCACTGAAGCTACAACAGTGCAACAGTCCAACTTTTAAAGGAACCCCCCCCCCCCCCATTTAAAAACAGTTCTTGTTGAGAAAAACAAGCATATCTGCCTTCTCAGGCATACCGGGAAGAAATGTTTGAACATTTTAAAGTAAAATGCTTCAATCTGGTGCACTTTAAGCAGAATTACTAGATACTAGATCTAGGGGGTACAACTCTAAACACCCATATGAAAAAGATCGGTTTACATTTTAATAATTAAATAAGTATGTGAACATAACCAATAACCTACCATAGCCAATAACAAATACATGTAACTTATACATTGGAATGATTTCAAACCTGTTTTATCCCAATAATTATAAAGGAGTCCTCCTTTACCTCACTGAGCTGTAGTTATCAGCCTCAGTCTGACTGGAGAGGACTCTCCTCCACATCATTGTAGAAACATCTTCTTCTTCCGTTAGAGCAGCTAGCACCAGATGCTAATAACAACAGCGCCCTCCCTTTCTCCCTTTCTCCCTCACTCGCTCCCACGCTCACTCGCACTTTGGCTGTGAGCTGCGGGTGCCAGATAAGCCAACATCCCCCATTTTCATCACTTACAGCGCCCATCGTACAGGGCAAATGAAAAGTGTAACCGGGATGAAAAGGGTGTTACATTTACTTAATTATGAATGTTGTTACATCAAGGCCGAAAATTAGGATGAGCACCAACGGTCAAAACATTTGTTTTCCCTCCCAGAGCTGTCAGCGGGGCGCCTCCACACGCCAGTGCGATGGGCCCGATAATCCAAAAATCAGCTCCTAAATTCTAACCCTATCTCCTATTCCTTGACCTCTGAGTGAAACGTCACGGGGTTAAGGGATAGTGGATAGGAGAATTCAAAAGGATTTAGGAGAAGAGACTGCGGTACTTTAGAGAATCCGAATGCACTTTCACTATCCGACGTGTTTATGATGCGCCAGCGGACGTCATTGTGTGCGTCTGCTGCTGTGGGGAAACTACAGTTTTCTATACAGCGGACTACAACATGGATGTTTAATAAGAACGAGGGACTACTGTAAACTAGAGACTCTGCTCCGTGCTCTGATGCTGTTGTTTTATGCTTTATGAACGTGGACAACAGAGAAACATATTCTTCATGACCAAAGTTGGAATTGAAATAAAAAAGGAAAGTGAAACTTATGCTCGTCACCCTCTCCCACACACACACAAATAACATTAATACAAATGATCCCAATACGTATGATTGTATGAACTATGAAAATATCTTAAAATCAATACAAATGTATTTATTATAAACGTTAGTCCTTAACATCTATCACTGTGTATATCACCATTCAAACATCTTTTAAAAGTTGAACAAACTCCACACAGCTCAGTGAAATGTTGACTTTATTTGATAATTTCAGTAAAAACTAACGTTCATATTTCTCTTTTTGATTATAATACTGATGAACATTCAAAACAAAGCACTTTGGCAACTTACCACATACGTTTTAAAATGCTTGATAAGCACCGTAACTTTCATGATATAATTTCTCGGTCATAATCGGTTGTTTCCGTGAACGGCCGACTGTTGAGTAACGGCATATGCTGCGGCTGCAATGCATTGTGGGGCAGCATTTTCTCCTCTCCTTTCGGTTAGGGAGGTCCAGTGGTTCCTAAGCTAAAGGAGGTAATAAAGGAAGTTTGAAACCTCCTTTCCTTTCATTTGGAGAATTGGAACGGCACTTATCATGGCTGCCACTGAGGGACTTCCGGGTCATTTCACTTGGTTAGGAAGGTTCCTAAGCTAAATGGACTATTGGAACGCAACCCTGGTCTCAGGTTACGCTGTAGGAAGTGTAGGTACAACGCTACATTTCCGGCCCGCCGCAGTCATACAGTAGGCTACGGAGAGCGGCGAGAAACATTTCCTCAGGAATCGAAAAGCGGAACCGAAATTCACATTTCTAAATGATGCCGTTGGAATCGAAATGTTGGAACCGGTTCCGAACCGGAACCGGTTCTCGGTACCCAACCCTACTTATGAGTGAACACAATTTTCAGGAACAGTTCTGCGTATCAATTTAACACTTGGACCATAAAGACCCAATACATATAAAAGTATAAAACAAGATCTACGAACCGTTCTTCAACTCGAAGCTGAACAGTAACAAATCTGTCAATGAACACAACAGAACACAGATGTAAAGCAGCATGATGTAAACAGAGGAGAACAGTGTGTGTGTGTGTGTGTGTGTGTGTGTGTGTGTGTGTGTGTGTGTGTGTGTGTGTGTGTGTGTGTGTGTGTGATTGTTGAAGTGCAAGGATTAAACTGCCAAAAGCTTTTTCAGGCTCAACACCCTGGGCTTCAAGTTCCCCTCATCCAGGCCCATCAACACTTTCTGGGTGAAGTCGAAAGTGTAGCTCAGGTGCAGGGCAAAGGTCAGGGCAAAAAGCAGGATGAATGCGTCAACCAGTGTGGGGAGTTCCATAACTCCGTTACCCTCAATGACAACAGCGATCCTCTCTGGGCAGAAGAGCGTGGTGTCTGTTGACCTGGCTCTGATCATGAGAACTCAGACCGTGATGCCCTCTGTGTCTGGATCATCAGACTGCTCCACCTGATGACAAGAACAGATAAACGTTACCCAAATTGCCTTGGCTATCTCAGAAATGTGTTTTCTGAAAAATACATCCGTGACATATCACATCAAACAACCGTATGTTTTGTGCATAATGTGGGTTTAAGGAAACGCCTATTAGCATTGCACAACATAATGTTACAGCACCAGAAACGTCAGCCTCCAAAATAACCAATCAGTTGACATAAATGCTTTCAACAAAAAAACATGTATAACCTTCATAAGTGTACTATTCATTTTATCACTGTATTAGACTGTTACTATTAGCTAGTTGTACCCAATAAACTGGCAACTGAATATGTATTTACAGTATAATCTCTCCCTACTACACATACAAAAAAATATGGGGAACACTAGAGATTATTTTGTATTGAACACTGATGCTGCAGAAAAGAAAGCCCTCTCTTGATTGTGTATTTTATTAAATCACGTGAGCCCATTTTTTACACTGAAACCTAAAGAGCTTAACTTCAAATAAATCCTAAAGTAGAAATAATATTCAACACGTCTGAAGTGTTGAAGTAAAAGGAGATTATATTCAACATGTCCATTGTGTACCTTACAATAATTACAATTCTTATGGCAATATTCAAATCTTGGAACTAGAACCTGAATGGGATGTGAGCAACACAAGAGATAATGTTTGATTAACACCTCAGTGACAGAATCAAGCTTTGATGACACCAGGACAGTTCATACTTTTTCAAACTAAATCTATAATTTCTTACAATTTTTTCACTGTTAAAAATTCAAATAATTGTCTACCTGACAACAATGTAACAAGATAAACTATATTTTTGGATGATCTGTCACATACATTGAATACAGTTATTATGCTGACTTACATGCCACAGCCTCAGAAACGTGGAGTCATCTTCATGCAGATATGCAGGCAGAGCACGGAGGACAGCAGCACGTCGGACATGGACGTCACCTTGCTCCTTGAGTGTGAGAACATATCTTTGTTTTACTTTGGATGCTAAACAGTATAGCCACACAACAGCCTTCTTCCTGAACAGGCTCTGAAGACGGGGGACATGTCTATCCAACTCCGCATAGAAGTGGTTCTTCAGGTTGAGGTTTGTTATCCTGTGAAACTCTGCACAAATCTGCCAAAATATAAAATGACTATTTAATTCACAGTACAATGTATATGTGGACTGAAGGCAGCAGAGATAAACAGAAACATAACATGCTAAATCTGAGTAAACATGTCAAAGATATCAATGACAAAGGCACACAAAATAATTATATAGTTGTAATAAATAAAATATGTTCACCTGTGACTCCATTTTCAAGGCAGGCCAGCATTCTAGGATCTCTCCAACAGGTAGCTCATCATTGATGAAAGGTAGTCTGCATTAACTTTTAAATCAAGGGAATAATAATGTTATAATGTTCAAGTAACTCTGCTCTTGTATTAAAGACAGCAGCACAAAGTTTGCATCTCCAAGCCATTGGAAAACGTAACAATATTCACAGGCACCAACACAAATATAACATAATTTCAGTGTTGAGCACTAATTATTCATTCACATTTTAGTATGTGGAATAAACATGGACGCAGGAAGGGGCTTTGCTCCCACAATGCAGTTCGGCTAAGCGTGACGTCACCCCATTCAAAGTGAATGGGCAGAAGCGTCAACGCACGACCCCTAGTTTCCACCGGGTCGGCCTGCGTCGCAATGGCTGCGTCGCAATGGCTGCGCCGCGGTTTTGGTCCGGCCTCCTCCGGCGTCATACCCTACCGGGCGCGTTTCAGAAGCATTTCAGAAGCATTTCAGAAGCGGAGCGTCTTGCCTGCCGGCTCGCAGTTTCAGTTGATTTGAGCATATTTCCTGGACAGACTTTGTGCAGACAAAGTTAATAATAATTGTAATATCCCAGTTATAAACGACATGAATCAAAGATGTGTTGCTGTATTTTAGTGGTAAAATCATCATAATTATTCTATATATAGGCCTAGGCTATAATTTACACAATGCCTGTAAACCGGAGGAGAACGCTGGCATTTCTCCTCCTACTTGGACGACTACGGAGGGATAGGGTCTGCAAAATGAGTTTGTGTGTGTGTGTATATATATATATATATATATATATATATATATGCTATATATGCTCTGAACATTCCACTTCCTGCCTGCCCGACATTACCTAACCCCCAGTTTCCACCGGGTCCGTCTGCGCCGCACTGCGTTACGCCGCACTGCGTTACGCCGCGGCAGTCGTACGGATCGCGGCCACTCTAGTTACGTTACGGCTCAGACGCGTCCCAGAAGCTTCTCAGAAGCGGCCCGGCGCAGCGCTTCTCTAAAATTAGGATGAATCCTATTTTTGCCGCGGCGCTGCCGTAACGGCCCGTACACACGACAGGCGTCAGAAAAGCTTGAAGCGTGTCCGAGGCTTGGCGCTTTCTCGCGCCCAAGGCGACCAACAACCAATCAGAAATCTCCCGCCCGCCCCCGTCATACAAAGCAAAAAAAAGCCCGGCTCTTCTTCACTATTGCCAAAATGGATGCCGGTTTTGTAGCAACGGTAGCGTTGGTTTATTCAATGTCTCGCAGGAGGCCACGTATAGTGCGTCGCTGTTGGGTACATCCGATACTCAGAAAACGTCTGCAACGGGGGAATACCACGTTCTTGTCCAAGAGCTCCGCCTGGATGGTGTACTGTTTCAGCAGGATGAGCAATGATGCGTTCGACGAGTTGCTCGGAAAAGTCGGTCCACTGACGGCCCGTCTACACTACAGCGTCGACAGCGTCGAAAACTCCAATCTGCCCATTCACTTTCAATGGGGTGACGTCACGTTGCCTCGCTTTTTCGCCGAACTGAATTGTGGGTAGCAGAGCGGTCCGTCTCCGCCGTCTCCGGCGTCAGACGCCGGAGACGCCGGAGTAGCCAGCGCCAGCCAATCAAATCCCGTTTCTGAAAATCTGACAGCTGAAGCCGTAGCCAATCAAACCGCGTCTAAGCTGGGAGAGATATCCCGCCGTTCATTTCTATATTTCAAAAAAAGTTGGAGGAGAAACTAACTATCGCCGTAGCAAATCACCCGGTTTTGTATGACCAGACCCTCTTCACCTACCGGGATACAAACCGGAGGAACCAGGCATGGAGGGAGGTGGCAGAGACAGTGGGGGAAACTGGTAGGTTTTCGCATGTTTGGGGAGTTTATATATATATATATATTGCTCCCATAAAATCCCCGGGGTTTTTTGCTTTGTATGTCGGGGGCGGGAGATTCATGTGATTGGTTGTTGGTCGTGTTGCTTGAATAAAATCCCCAACCTCCAGACACGCCCAGCTCCAAGCTTTTTTTGAAGCTGTAGTGTGGACGCTCCGTGATTGCAAAGGCAAACACCCGTATGCGTTTGTCAATCGGACCCGCCGAGCGACTTGCCATCTGCCTACGGTACGTTTTGTGTATTTCTACTTCTTTAATATGACTCTGTATATAAAGAGAGAGAATGCATGCAATGGATGAATGAAGTCTGTGATTTAGTTCAGATGAATGACATTAATTAAGATAGCTAGGTAAACGCAGTATTGCTCCCCTGTGTGTGTGTGTGTGTGTGTGTGTGTGTGTGTGTGTGTGTGTGTGTTAAAGCAAACAGATATTGTTCTGAACTGTATTAAAGTAAACAGGTATTATCTTGAACTGTATTGAAGTGAACATGTATTATTTGGGACTGTTTTTAAGTAATCCTATATATATAAACCTTCTTACATACACTTTCCCAGACACCCTGACACACATACACTCCCTGACCAAGATACCAACACACACACATACACTTTCCCTGACACACACACAATACACTCCCTGACCCACACACACACACACACACACACACACACACACACACACACACACACACACACACACACACACACACACACACACACACACACACACACACACACACACACACACACACACACACACACACACACACACACACACACACACACACACACACACACACACACACACACACACACACACACACACACACACACACACACACACACACACACACACACACACACACACACACACACACACACACACACACACACACACACACACACACACACACACCCTGACACACACACACTCCCTGACCAAGATATCAACACAGTGGGGGTGTGTGTGTGTGTGTGTGTGTGTGTGTGTGTGTGTGTGTGTGTGTGTGTGTGGTGTGTCTGCCTGTGGTGTAATTGTGTGTGTGTGTGTCTGTGGTGTGTGTGTGTGTGTGTTTCTGTGATGTGTGTGTGTCTGCCTGTGGTGTAATTGTATGTGTGTGTCTGTGGTGTGTGTGTGTCTGCCTGTGGTGTAATTGTGTGTGTGTGTCTGTGGTGTGTGTGTGTCTGTGATGTGTGTGTGTGTCTGCCTGTGGTGTAATTGTGTGTCTGTGATGTGTCTGTGGTATGTTGGTGTGTGTGTCTGCGGTGTGTGTGTCTGCCTGTGGTGTTTGTGTGTGTGTCTGTGATGTGTGTATGTTGGTGTGTGTGTGTGTGTCTGTGATGTGTGTGTGTCTGCCTGTGGTGTAATTGTGTGTCTGTGATGTGTCTGTGGTATGTTGGTGTGTCTGTGGTGTGTGTGTGACGTGTGTGTGTCTGCGGTGTGTGTGTGTGTTTGCCTGTGGTGTAATTGTGTCTGTGATGTGTGTGTCTGTGATGTGTGTATGTTGGTGTGTGTCTGCCTGTGGTGTAATTGTGTGTCTGTGATGTGTGTGTGTCTGTGGTATGTTGGTGTGTCTGTGGTGTGTGTGTGTCTGCCTGTGGTGTAATTGTGTGTCTGTGGTATGTTGGTGTGTCTATGATGTGTGTGTGTGTCTGTGGTGTGTGTGTGTCTGTGGTGTGTGTGTGTCTGTGTGGCGTATTACTTTTTTCTCAGGTACCTGGCAACCGGTGACTCGTACAGGACCATAGCATTCAGCTATCGGGTCGGGCATACAACAGTGGCTGTCATCGTCAGGGAGGTTGTGGGTGCCATCTGGACCGCGCTGGTCGAGGAGACCATGCCGGTACCACAGACGGAGGACTGGAGAGCCATCGCTGCTGGGTTCCAGGAGCGCTGGAACTTTCCAAATTGCGTTGGTGCCATTGATGGGAAGCACGTGGTGATCCAGGCTCCAGCAAATTCTGGGTCCCTCTACTTCAACTACAAGTCCACCCACTCCTTGGTACTGCTGGCTGTCGTGGATGCCCAGTACCTTTTCAGGGTAGTGGATGTCGGAGGCTTTGGAAGGAGCAGCGACGGTGGGAGCCTGCGGAATTCCGCTTTTGGAGAGAGCCTCCGTGATGGCAGTCTGCAGCTACCACCTGACACCGTCATCCCAGGAGCAGAGCGGCTCGGCCTTCTTCCATGTGTTTGTTGGAGATGAGGCTTTTCCGCTGATGGACAACCTGCTGCGTCCGTTCCCTGGACGTCACCTCACAGGAGGCTGTTCAACTACCGCCTCAGCCGGGCCAGGTTGGTGGTTGAATGTGCGTTTGGCATCCTCTCATCTCAGTGGAGAATGTTCCGGCGTGTCATCACCACCAGCCCGGACGTAGCAGAGTTGTGTGTGAAGGCCACCTGTGTGTTGCACAACGTCCTCCGCAGGAAGACAATAGGAAGGTCATCACGCACACCTGTCGTCGCAGAGTCGAGTGATGAAGCTCCAACCCTGCGCGATGCACCTAGGATGGGCTCAAACAACGCCACACGCCGATCCATCCAACTGCGGGAGACCTTCTGCTCCTGTTTGAATGAGGAGGGTGCAGTGCGATGGCAGCAGCACGTGGCGTAGGTCCTATCTGAATGAGGAGGGTGTAGTGTCATGGCAGCAGAACGTGGTGTAGGGTCACCATGGCTCCTCCAAACCAAAAGCTCTTTTAAGAGCTACCCATTTTCTTTAAAGAGCAAATATTCCAAATGAGCCATTTTAAAATCAAACATTCCTAATAAACATGTTTCTTGAATTGATATTATTATATTATGATATGACTAACAACCTTTTTCTTTCAGCCCTGTTTTTACTGATAAACCACTGATAATTTCAATAGGTTTTCACTGAACAATTACAGAAGAAAGCACATTATATATACCGACATACATGAAGCTTCTGGTATGTTGCAACTGACAAACCACATGAACAAGTGAAGACACAGTATAGCCATAACATACTTGAATTTTTTTTTTATTTGAGTGAAGTGTGTGTGATGAGTGAAGTGTGTGTGATGAGTGTAAAAAAATGTAATGTGGATCAGTACGTGTGAACAAATTATAAAATTATAAATTGTCCTGCTGGTCCACGTCAAAAATGAGCTGGTGTACCCCGAGGCGGACTCTTGCCCTCTGCCCCACTTCTTTTGGCCTCTTTTTCCATATTCTTTTCCTTGCGGAACCTGTCCCTCAGACTCTTCCATCTCTTCTTGCAGACATTCTCTAATAAAATGAAATGAAATAATAAAGTGAATTTCTTGAATTTACTAAATTATTCCTTCATTAATGAATGCTATTTTTATGCTACATTCCATACTGGCTAAATATACTGTCTATGCTTGATAGCTGTGAATAAAATCAAGTTTTATTTATATAGCACATTTCTAAACGATTTTTGGTCGAGCCAAAGTGCTGTACATATAATAAAACTAGCCTACAGTAGAGACACTTTACAGCAAATACAACAACACAGATTGTTCAGAATATCAGTGTGAGAAAAACGACACCCTCTGCATGTATTATGTTATATATTATGCGTATACTTATTATATTATATATAATATTTTTTTATTAATATATATTATATGTTATGCTACATTACTAGCTGGCTAAATATACTGTCTATGCTTGATAGCTGTGCATGTATTATATGTTATGTTATATATTATGCTTATACTTATAATATTTTTTTATTATTATATTAATATATATTATATGTTATTATGCTACATTACTAGCTGTCTGTTCAATGCTAAAACGAAGTAAACTGGATATAAACTCCCCAAACAGTTGAAAACCTACCAGTTTCACCAACTGTCTCTGCCACCTCCCGCCATGCCTGGTTCCTCCGGTTTAGGTCCCGGTAGGTGAACAGAGTACAGTCATACAAGACTGGGACATTTGCCACGGCAATGATTAATTTTTCCTCCATTTTCTGACATATGGAAAATAGTCAAGACCTGCATACACGCGGTTTGATTGGCTAGCGTTTGTACTGGCGGGAATTGCAAAAACGGGATTTGATTGGCTGACCAGCTTCGAGCCTCAAAAGTTGAATATTGTTCAACTTTTGACGCCGATAGACGCCCGCGAGGCTTGCAACGCCTTGCCATGCTACCCACAATGCAGTACGGCGAAGTTTGAAAATATCCTACGTCACCCCATTCAAATGAATGGGCGAAGCGTTGAAAGCCTTTTTTGACGCCTGTAGTGTGTACGGGCCGTCAGGCAGGCAGCCCCCCCTCGCAGGAAGTGGAAAGGTGAGCATCCGGGCCAGGCCCATCCCCCACATATACTAATTTAGCAGACCCCCTCTCCTTCATCACAACACCTCCACTACGATACGCACAATGGATGACGAGGTTTTCATCATGGAAGTGGAAAAACACACAATTTTATATGATGTAACCAATGCTTACTACAAGGACAACATCAGAAAGGACAAGGCCTGGTTTTTAGTCGCTGCAGTTTGTGGAGTGGAAGGTAACAACTACATATTAATGTTTTAAAGTGAATTAATACTTGTAGGTACAGTACAGAGCCATTCAATAAACACAATTTAAACCGACTCAAAAATAAAACATTTAACTACGTAGCCTACTTACTTTCTTGTAGAAGTACAAATGTCCAGGATGCCCGAATCAATAACAAAACTGCGAGCCTGCACGCACGACGCTACGCTTCTGAAACGCTTCTGGGACGCGTCCGGTGGGTTACGGCCTGTCCACACTACAGCTTCGACAGCTTCAAAAACAGTTTCCAACGCGTCTGCCCATTCACTTTGAATGGGGTGACGTCACGTTGCCTCGCTTTTCGCCGAACTGAATTGTGGGTAGCATAGCGGTCCGTCTCCGGCGTCTCCGGAGTAGCCAGCGCCAGCCAATCAAATCATATGCCAGTACAAGCTCTAGCCAATCAAACCGCGTGCTTGTGTCCGGGGCGGGATATTCATGTGATTGGTTGTTGGTCGAGCTTCAGACAAGCCCGCCGCCGTGTGTGTAGGGGCCGTAAACTGCGAGGCTCCACTCACACCCCCCCCAGCGCGTCACAGTTTCTCCACTGTGAGGCTTACCAGATTGAAGAAGCCATATATCTGCCAGTTGCTTCAGTTTCCTTAAGAGAAAAAACATTGAAGGTTAGCTGGGTTGCAAAGTTTTCACAAAATGAGAAACACTATTTTCGAACCTAAAATGGCGGCAGGCGGCGCGCTTTTCTTCTTTTTTTGTTACAGCATGCATGTCTGTGCATGTTTTATTAACTTAGAGGCATAGAGGATTTACGTTAATTTTATCCACTAACGTTGTACCATAACCGTGCGTTCTGCATGTTTGTAAAAGCAAGCTAACTTGAAACACTAGACTATTAATCTGTTAAATCCGGCAGCCCCCGGTTCCGAGGGGTTCTTGTTCACGAAACTTTGTCTCAGGGCTTCTTAACATTTAAAAACCTATTAATGTGTCATACCCACTTAACAAAACTCAGCTAACTGAAGATACGAACCATTTTTACCAAAACAAAACACAAGTCTCACAAGAAGCGTCTAAATTAGCCCTGAGCGAAAAAATGCCAACGCACAGAACTCACGGTAGAAATACTTTATTATACTTATCGTAACTGCACATACAAGATATCAGATTAAAGCTGAGATTCCACAGATTCTAGAATTCAGTTCCTGACGGACGCCAAAAAAGCCAGAGATTATGGAATTAAACCAATAAATAAAAGCAAGGATAATTGTGTGTTATTGGTGAGTAAATAACAGTGTGTTATTTTGAAAAGAATAACAAATTAGAAGGAAAAAAAGATTTAAAAAATACAGATTTCAGTATTCTGAGGCTCTGAGCCCCATTTATTTTCCTCACAGGCGGCAACAAAAGTACGAAATTATACGATTTAAAATAAAAGCAATAATTGTGGCTTGATATTGAGTAAGAACATGTTTTTATGAACCACACAACTTCCGGTCTTCCACGACCCGACCGGAGAAAAAGACGTGCTGCAGCCTGCAGGCACGAAACACATTACCAGTAGAAATACATTGCTTTTAAAATCGTGCTGTGCAACACGAAAAAAAGGGGCAAATCGTGAACACGAATCAATAGATTAAAAATCGTGATGGTGAACACGAAATGCCATGAGTCTGGGTTGCCTCTAGAGTCTGAGTGCCAAGGACCTCATATTATGTCTGTCATTAATGTTACATCACCCATTATAACAATTTTCTTTCTTTTTTTCTCTTCTCTTAACTGAATAGTCCTGTCTTTAAGTATAATACAATGTAAAGTCCTTTTCCTGCACCATTTTAAGGTTTCAAAAACAGACATTTATGCTGTATGTGTTTGGAGAAATTACACAATCAATGGCACAGAACTGTACTTTATAAACTATAAATCTTGTGGTGCTTGAAAAAATACACACTGGCTAAGCCGGCCAGGTTATATGCCTTTTTTTAAGCCCTTTTTTGCAATATTTATTAAAATGTCACTAGTTATTTAAACAAACCACTATCTGAGGATAATACAAGCAAAAAAACGCCCTTTATCTAGAAAGCCATTGAAGCCCATGAAGAATGTATCCTTCCACAAATAGTTTCAACTGCTGTATTAATAAAGTTGCCACGTGTTTTCAAATTCAAGTTAAGGCACTATCTGTGCAGAACATTACAAATATTCTTCATTTGCAGTATTTTAATTTAAAAGTGTTCAGAAAGACTGCATCAATGATATGCTATCTATATAATATCAATATTGTTATTAACTTCAACCAAAGTCAATTTAAATAGCGGGCAAAAATGGGTTAATTGCCATGGATGTTTGATATAGTTTACGTTCAATTTGAACTATTTTAGGCAGAAAAACGTATATTGACTAAAGTTAACCCTTTTTAATAATTTACTATTTAGAAAGGTTTTTGTGAGAAATCATTTCAAAAGTAAACTTTTTTCCTTTTGTATTTAAATGTTAAATGTTTGCACACAACATTATTAATGTATAGCCTACATTTTTATCAATTTTTTTTAATTATGAATCCATTTATTTTATTTTATTTCCTTGAGGCTGGGGAAGATATCCAGCCTGTAGTTCAACATGCACATGTTCTAATACAAGTAAGTATATATTGTATAACATGGAAAAGTAAATAAAACAAGTTTAGTAGGAGGATGTGGATTTATTTTCTCTCACCTTGTAATTACACAATCAAACAATCTATAATTTAGCTCTGGCCTTTATTCACACATTTTTTTTAGTTGAATTGGACACATTTTTCGAAGCTCTATTGACAGACATGCAATGACTGGCACTGATGGAAGAATCTGCGAGGAATGAACTAGGAGCAGAGAAATAATCCTATTTAATGACAACATTGTCATAAGAGGCCAACAAGAGTCACAAGGGTGTGTCACTTTGCCGAAGGATAGTTGTGACCAGCTATCCAGGCCAGACTCTAAAGACTTTCCAAGGGGTAAAAATGCTGCTGCCGGAGTACTGACCATGTCCACCATATCCTCTTAAAATACTCTGTCCAACAATATAAGTCTCATGAAGAAAGGTGTTTTAACGCTTATTCAAAATAGCAAAGAAACATGCATTCTTGTACTCAGAGGGGACATTGACAGAGGATTACTCAAAAAGTACACAGTAAAGTACTTCATAGTACTTGTGGGAGTTGTTTCACTAGTACTGAGTCCAACAGTGTCAATCTCAAGAAGAACTAATGGCAGAAAAAATAATAACAAACTCTAGAGACGGCTGAGTGACCGCAGTGCAGAATCGCTGCATAGTTTAAATCTCCTAACAATGCTGTCCATTTTAGACATAGGCTAAATTCTCCTTTTTTATAATATTATCACAGTTCCAAGCACGAGTGCTTTTGTTTTGAAATCACTTCCGTGAGTTTCGCCCCGCCCCTCGCTCCAATGACCATAGATAGACCATTTAGTAAGGTAAAAAGCAAAAAGGCCTCAGACGCTCTTCCGTTTACTTGTTTAATAAAGAAAAAACAAATGGACGATAGATACACGGATTATACAACCTCCAGTCACACTTACATACACCAACTTTTCCAGGTTTATATGTTGAAGGTTTTACAGATGACTTTGTTCATTATAGTATTAAAAGTGGGATTTTTGGTACATTTTCTGATACATATTTTTTGATAGGCTAGATGTTCTGATATAGGGATTAGTACAATATCTAAAATCCCTTTGACTAACATGTCAATAAAAGAGAAACAAAACTTTGGAATCTGGCTTTATTGAATGTTCAAATTGGTGTTGTGAAACGTATGCAAATTAGAAAACAATAAGACGACGGCTCATTTGAATATGTAAACAAAGCGTGAAAGAACAAGATTAATGTTTTCTTAATGTACCTTTATTACCGGAGAAGTTTAATGCAGTACCTATAATATCTATTAATTATTATTAGTTAAGCTGTTACCCTATTCAGATGTAGTGTAGCCCATCTTCCGGTCTTACATCCAAAATAAAAGCAAAGATGATTTTGTAACCTTCTAAAGCGTGATAAAACATGACCTGTCAACAGTTCACTGGTTACATGATGTTGTAGTACTTCTAAGCTGAATTTGTGAATTTCTAGAATAAAAATAAAATCTGCCAAAATACCTGTTGATCAATAATGCTGGCATGTTAGTTTACATTTTACCTACACCGTGGTGGTAAAGTAAGTAGGCTACATTTACTCAACTGTAGTACACATTTGAGGTAACCTACTTTACCCGAGTATTTTAATTTTATACAACTTTATTATACTATACATTTTGGAAGACGATTTTGTAATTTTCACTCCACTATATTTATTTTACAGATGTATTTAGTAGTTGGCTTATAAATTCAGATTTTGACACAGATTGCTAATGAAACACTTTAAAATATTATTGTTAGGTATAGATTAAACCATACAACATGATATGTAAGTCGTCATAACCATAAGTGGGTTAACATTATTTGCAACAATTTTGAGAAGATGTTTTTTGTTCCAAAATATTTCACAGTTCCAGCTTCTTAAATGTGAAGTTTTGCTGCTTTACCTTTGAATATCTTTTTGGGTTTTTTCTGCAATGAGTACTTTTACTCCTAATACTGTAAGTACATTTTCCTAATCATACTTGAACACTTTTACTATTTAAGTAGAGCATTATTGATTCTATGGAGGAGGATACGGACCGGGTTGACTTTAATCTCAGAATTCTGGGTAAAAAGTCAGAACTTCTTTTTTTAAACTAAATGTTTTTTAAACTTTTGGTCACATCCCATTTTCTTCTCATATGGCCCTAATCCTCTTCCGTACAATGCAGTTATTTTACTTGAAATGTAGTATGTTTACAGTGTGGTATTAGTACTTTTATTCAAGTAAAACATCTGAATACTTTTTTCACTACTGCCTACAGAATAAGTAATGCTGTAAATATGCAGTGTTCGACTAAAAGCCAACATCTTCTTTAAGGGGCGGATATGCCTTGCTTTGTAAAGGGCCTGCCTACATTTTCAAATGTTTGAAAAAAGGTGAGCGTAGTAGCGACAGCAGTAGCAGTTTAAACGCTTCCCATAATGCACTCCCCGTTCATCAGCGGGAAACCAAAATGGCGAACGTGTTGGGGGAAAATGAACCGTTTGTTATCTTCTGAAGAAAGCACGATTCCCGCAAGTTTCCGCGACATACTTTTGAGATAAACTCAAACACAGAAGAAGCGGGATAACCTTTGTCCTTACTATTTTTGTTATTTTACCAGTGATTTGTAGAAGCGGAGGTGACCGAATGAGGTATTGTTGTCATGTTTTCCTCCTGTGTGTTGGGTGTGTGTGGGTCCGACGGTCAGCGACCTCTCCGGGGTTAACGTTGCCGCTCTGCATGCGGGTTATTCATGCTAATCCGGCTAAGATGCTAGCTGCTCTAATAGGTTTTACTTTGCAACGTTATCTCGAGCTAGCTATTTATCTTCAGAGGCTAAAATTGACCATGTTCCCCCAGTATCCGAACAAAGGGAATCCCGGGCTGACTGGCTAAATGGAAATATAAATATTAAAAATAAAGCTTTAGCTTAATTTAATAACTCAAGACTTACAGCAGAATTTAAACACTAACAAGGGCATACTTGTATTAATATATCTGACAAGGGTCGCTGACATTCAATTGCCAGTTTATAGAACGTCAGCTTTAAGTTGCGTTTACTTCGTTTTTGACGTTGAAAAGGCTATATAAACACTCAGCATTGTCCTGCAGCCATCCCACTGACTGCATGTGGTTGATTACCAATTAGCACTAATTATGAGTATAATCACCTGTTGTGTGTTTCCAATGGAGGGGAAATGGCATGCGTCTAATTTTCAGCAATTGTTTTGTTAGATCTACTGAAACCCAACAGTATATCCTTATTTTTGCCATTGAGATTATACATACAGGGCAGCACTTCAGTGGATATTCACAGATATATCGTATTGTATGTTATCCTTTTTGAAAGGAATGTATTAGATGGTCCCAATTATAGTGTGGATTGTAGTGTTGCTGTGATTCTACCAGAGTTACAATTATCAAGGGGGTTTGTGATGTACATACACTTGAGTAGTATTGGTTATAAAAAAAACAGTAGGTCAATTGTTTTTACCCTGACTTTGAATTAAACGAATCATAATGATGCATATTTATATAGCACTTTTCCCAGTGCTTAAAGAAACTTTACAAGAAAATAAGAGAACATGTAACCCCATACATTTTCATTGTTCATGCACTGTTACCTCCATCCTAAATGCATAAATAAGTTTGTATTGTTACATGAACACCCAAGCACCTGGCCTGCAGCATAGAGACTGGGAATTGTATAATGTGACGGATTTAAGTATTATCTGGAATTACTGTAAAAACAAAGAAACTGATTTGTCATTACCCCATTGGAAAGGCTTCGCTCTTCATTTAACTGCTGCCATCTTTCCCTTCACCTCCCTTTGTCTTCCAGAGACTCAGGGGTTGTGGATCACCTGTCTGTCCATCACAGAGCCCTCCCCCAGCGGCAGCAGCAGGCCGTGCCCTTGTCTCCCAGCAGCCTCTCTGCTCAGGGGGAGTATGGAGAGGACTACATGTTGGACAGGTTCACAGAGGGGCAGGACGTCTTGGCCCGGTGGTCAGACGGCTTGTTCTACTTGGGGACAATCACCAAGGTTAGTCTGGGGGGGATTTACTTATGGCACTAAATTACTTCTATTTATATACACAGTAACATCTAGGAATGGGCTGTATTGAGTAGGGCTGCATGATTTAAAAAAAAAAATACTAACTGCATTTTTTAAAACTGATATTGCAATTGCAGTTTGAGGCAATTTTCATTTAAAAAAAACAAAACAAACATTATTCACATTATCTTAAAATAAGGATCTGTACCAAATTAAATTTGATTAAATATGTATTGTAAGTCTGTCTATTACCTTTTGTAGGCTGGAATTTCTTTGCATCACGACAATACTTTTATTTTCACATATATTGCATTTACCAAATATTGAGCTTATTGCAAATTAAATATTGCACTCGCCCATATTTTGATTTTGATAACATCCCATTTAAATGTTCAGTCCTCGTATGGAAAGCATAAAAAATGACTATCTGAATAAATAACCCAACATTAATTTTATGGTTCACTATTATTGCTTTCACAAAATGATAAATATTCATCATATATGAGATTATTATAACTACGTGGGAATACGCAATTATAAGAACAGCTACGACAGCTGGGTAAGATCAATCAAATCACTTTACTAAAAACAGCCATTAAAACCAGGAAAGGATTATGATTCGTTATAGAAAAAGTCCAAAATGCAAGCAGTTTCTCACGATATCCATTATAATGATAAATTGCCTCACACTTGTACCACAACCTGCTCCAGTACACAAGATGCTCAAAACACTGGAAACAGCCCAGTGGAATAGCCCCCTAAGTAGGCCTCCAAATGCACATATCTGAGTTTCAAACCATTGTGCCCTTATTATATCCCTTTTTTTTTTTTTTACACAACTTTAGCTTAGCTTGTAGCCTAGTTTATTTTCAGCACTTTTGGTCTTAGGACGCAAGAGCCGCGTTCACACTGCGGTACTTTTCCTACAAAGGTTCATGCGAACTTAGTTCATGCGAACTCTTTAGTTCTCATGAACTAAGTACAGATCGCGTTCACACCAGAAAAAGTCCCTGGGGGTGGATTAGGCAAATGAAGCCGCTGACGTCACTTCTTCTTCTTCTGCTTTGGGTTTACTGGCAGGCCGCAACCCACTTCACGGCGTATACTGCCGCCCAAAGTCCCCGGCCGGAAGTCCCCGGAGTTGGGGACTGGCTTCAGTAGAAGCTGCTGGGAGTCCCAGCAGCTTCTACTGAAGCCTTCCGAGTAAATCGCCAGAACGCCGACACCTCCTCATCTCCATCGCTCCCATGTTTTATTTTGTGTTGCCATAAGTTAGTCTCTCTGCGTTTCTGCGCTGGGCTAATGCTAATGCTAATAATGCTAATGCGAGGATAATAAAATGGCGGCTTCACAAAACTTTTTGGGAGTTTTACGGGGCGTGGTTTGCAATCTACCCAGCCAATCAGAAATATAGCTCTTTTCTCAAAAAAGAGCCGCTCAAAAGTCCCTGCTTTCTAGCAGGGACTTTCGAGGGGGTAAAAAGGTTCGCATGAACTACTTTTAGTACCGGCTCTTTTTGGTGTGAACGCGATCATGAACTAAGTTCGCATGAACCTTTGTGGGAAAAGTACCGCAGTGTGAACTCGGCTAAGGACTCCACCTGGAGAAATCCTCAACATTTGGCAGATGTGACGTACTGGACTTGTTCAAAGATTCCAGATGCGTTGGCACTAAATAAATGCTTTAAGAACAGTGTGGCGTTAAGAAAGACATCCATCTATTTTGTTTCTCCTTCAGATAAATCGGGAGAAGCAGAGGTGCTTTGTGATTTTCGAGGATCGTTCAAAGTCTTGGGTTCTGTGGAAGGATATTCAGACAGGTGAGTTCTTCAACTTGAAGATTGACATGGACTGCTTTTATTTAACATCTGGATTTTACTGTTAAATAAAAGGGCCTTCCCCAACCATTCACAGGTAATCTAAAAGGTGCAATGTTTTATGTCCTGGAAGCATCTGGACTTTAGACTCTTTACAGCAGGGGTGTGGAACCTTTTTCCTCTCAAGGGCCATTTAAATTTTTCAACATCCTCCGAGGGCCATACAAATTATTGACCTCTGCTTAAAAATACTAAAATCACAGCCCATTCATTTGGCCTTTCTTTCCTGCTGTGCAAAGAAAAAAAACAACCTCTTAATCCAGATATCTTACCATGACTCGCGCATGCATGCATGTGCACGGTTGTGACATGACCACCCAAACAGAAAGATATGTGCAAATGTATTTAGTTTCCTATCCATGTGAACATGAATTAAGTGTGTGTGTGGGGTCGCGACGCGACCTAACCTCCTCTAGGGGTTCCGGGGTCATGCTCCCCCGGGAAGATTATTTTTGAAATGTTGAAGTCAAAAGCATCAATCTGGTGAACTGAGAGCAACATTAGGAGATCTATGGATACTAGTGCTGTAGCGACGCGTCGACAATGTCGACGCATCGACTTCAAAATATCGTCGGCGACACATTTCCGCGTCGACGCGTCGCTACACACACGTGGGTCACCCACAGCAACAAGCAGTTCTAGCTGTGGTGGCTACCATTAGCAGCTAGCATTTGATCTCCGATTTTTACATTAAAATAGAATTATGGATTATAAATTCAATCATTTTTTTATACATAGACGTTAAAAACCTATGGATTAACCGATTCAGCCGCGTTTTTTCTCATTTTAATGCCATTGAACACGTCTTTTGATCAGATTGACAGCTACGGTAGTGAGACGATCTCCCTAGAAGCTCTGTAAAGGTACGTGTTGTGATGACTGTATTTGCTTCCCCTGTCGCGAGTCCGGATCACTCAGTGATGATACTATATACCTACATAATCTGTGGAGTCTCAGCTTTAATCGGATATCTTGTATGTGCAGCTACGATAAGTAATAAGGGTACTTTTATCTTGAGTTCTGTGCCAATGTCCGTTAGCATTTTTCGCTCAGGGGTCATTTAGATGCTTCTTATGAGACTTGTGTTTTGTTTTGGTAAACATGGCACATATCGTCAGTTAGCTGAGATTATTTCCGTTAATCTGGTATAACACATTAATAGGTTCTTAAATATTAAGTTCCCCTGAGACACAGTATTGTGTAATATCAATTTTTACATTACGTTTTTTTTACATTACGTTTTTTATGAATTGAACAGAAAAATAATTGTTAGATTAGTCGACTAATCGATCAAATAATCGCCCGATTAATCGTTTTCAAAATAATCGTTTCCCCCCAGCACTAATGGATACATCTTAACACCCATATGAAACAGACCTGTAAGCAGATTTTCTTTTTCTTTATGGATATTTTACAAATCACTCTCCTTTCAAACTGTCTTCTTGTTTATTAATAACAACCTTTTTTTACTGTCATATAGTATTTTATACCGGTTTACTTTATTCTCTTATTTTTTTTATAATGATCATATAAAGATGTGCCTTTACCTCACTGGTTGGAGAAAAAGCTTCTTATATTCGTTAGCATAGCTAGCTAACCAGATGCAAATAACAACAAAGTTACTGACTGTATGATCAGTATGACAGATCAACAGATCGCCACCGGGCTGTCAACTAAAGACACAACCACGCAAAAACTGCGGCATGTGTACGGCTCCTTATGGGTACTGACATTTGTGAAGTGCCGGAGCGGCGTTCCAATGCTCTCCGGCAGAACTTCACCCCTGTCAGACGAGACATATACCACGTGATGACACGTTAGGCTCGTGTTGTGTTCAAGGACCCTTGTGGCCAGGAAAAACAGGCACTCGCTTGTTTAATTATTTTGCAGTCGATTTCTTTTAAAGGTCACATGTCATGCTTTTCCGGTTATTACCCGTCCCCTTGTGTGTTATGAAGTTTTTTATGCATGTAAACGGTGTGCAGAGTCAAAACCCTCAAAGTACACCCTGTAGCGAGTAAAACTCTAACACAGAAAATACCTCCCCAAAACGCCTCGTTGGTGAAACATCATCATCCATTTGATTCTTCTGGGGACATCTGATGTCATGTCGTACCCGGAACGAAATGGATCAATCCGTGGAGCCGTTACGTTACGTCCGCGGAGCTGTTACGTTAAGCCCCCGCTGATTGGTCCAAATGGACCAATCCACGGACTTCCTCACACACTCAGTGCATGCAGCTCTGCTGATCTCTCCTCCCTGGCTGCAGGCTGATAACAGACAGTTGGGATCGCGGCGAAATTCTCTCTGCAGACCCATTCTCACAGCGTTTATCAACCTTTTTCTTACTCAATATCAAGCCACACTTATTGTTTTTACTTCGGCTGTGACTTTGTGTGTGCTCAGGGTGAGTTTGGCTGTTTTTCGCTGTGTATCGCTAAACAAGGAAATCACACCTCCGGCTCAGCTCAGCGCGATTCACAACGTCCCGACTGGTCCCGACCAATCGGAGCACACTGGGCTCACAGGGAGGGGGGGGCAAGAGCTGCAACGAGCCGTTTAGTGGAGAGAGTGAATACACATACTTTACAGAGATGCTGTATGCGAAACCAATGTGAGTTTGGAAAATTGCACAGTATGAATCTATTCTAGTAGACCTCAACAATGGAATTATGATCAGTGGAAATGGCCATGACATGGGACCTTTAAGACATTTTAAGATTTTTTTTCTTTTCTTTTTTGCGTGCGTTTATAAATTACCTCGAGGGCCGTACTAAATGGTCTCGCGGTCCCTATACGGACCGGAGGCCGGAGGTTCCCCACCCCTGCTTTACAGTTTCTGAGGGATTTCACTCAAATTCTTTAGTTGGATTAGTTGTTTGCTCTCCAACCCTCCCCCTGTCTCCCTTCCTTATCTCCCCTCTCTTGGTGCTGGCAGTTAACTGACCACAATGTCTGGCATCAGTACAGTCCAATGTCCACATGTGAAAATAAGAATAGGGGAGAGATACACTGCACCCGAGTGGCTTGGGTCCCATTCCTCCAGATACATCAATTAGTCATTACATGAGTTTTGATGTAAAAAAAGAAACATTTTAACAAACATCCACCATTTAATTTTCTACGATCTTGGCAAGTTTCTAGTGACCGGATCCGGGCCCCCCAGTAGCACGACTGGTAGAGCCTGTACTCTGTACTTAGTTCAACGTTCTGGGTTTTATGCCAGATCTCTCTTTTTGCCCTGCCCTTCTCCAATCTGTTGCTATCTCACAAACAGAAATGTAAAATAAAAATCTCCAAATAAAATAAATCACTTGAAGAGATCCACATGTTCCTGCACAGCTGTATGTAAAGAGTTATTTATTACTTATTATTAGTGAGAATGGACTAATAAGTTTTCTCTTTAATCTTCTTCTTCTTATTAGGGCCCGATCACTAAGTGCGAGGAATTTATTGTTATTGGTGGAATTATTCTTCTTCTGCTGACGTTTCCTATTTTTGAGGGCTTTAGGACGCTTCAAAAGTTGTATAATTTTGCACGGACGCCAGGACCGGTGACAAAATTGACATTCTGGAGTCAATGGGTTCAAATTGTCCAACATGCTTGTTAGCGACACCTATATGTAAATAATTTTAGAAACATTTACATAGTCGCACCGTAAGTCAGTTTGACCAGACATTTTTCACACTGATCCGGGTGGACCTGCTCTACATATAGTCCTCTTGAACCTCTAAGCTCCGCCTACTTTGATTTTTTTTCATTACATTGCATTTAGCTGACGCTTTTATCCAAACTGACTTACAATAAGTACATTCGACCAGGAAGACACAACCTTGAAGAAAACAGAATCATATAAGAACATCAGGTTTCATAGAGCCAAGCATTTCAAGTGCTACTCAACTGGCTATAGATAAGCCAGTCCTTTATTAGTATATAAGTGCTCTGTTAGCAGTTCTTTGTTAGTAATTCTATCGCTCGAGGTGGAGTCGAAAGAGATGAGTTCTCAGTCTGCGCCGGAAGGTGTGTAAGCTTTCTGCTGTCCTGATGTCAATGGGAGCTCATTCCACCATTTTGGAGCCAGGATAGCAAACCCACGTGTTTCTGCTGATGGGAACTTGGGTCACCCTCGCAGCGAGGGTGCAGCGAGTCGTTTGGCTGATGCAGAGCGTAGTGCACGCGCTGGGGTGTACGGTTTAACCATGTCCTGGATGTAGGAAGGGCCAGATCCATTCGCAGCATGGTACGCAAGTACCAGTGTCTTGAAGTGAATTCTAGCAGTTACCGGAAGCCAGTGAAGGGAGCGGAGGAGCGGCGTGGTGTGGGAGATTTTAGGAAGGTTGAAGACCAGACGAGCCGCTGCATTCTGGATGAGCTGCAGAGGTCGGATGGCACATGCAGGTAGACCAGCCAGGAGGGAGTTGCAGTAGTCTAGGCGTGAGGTGACGAGAGCCTGGACCAGAACCTGCGTCGCTTTCTGGGTCAGCTGGGGACGTATCTTCCTGATGTTGTAATTAGCATAATGTTCAAAACAGTGAAATATTCACTTCAATTTTTAGTCTTTCGCCACCAAACTTAGTATACAGCATTGGTGGAGTGTCCCACACATTACCCTAGGAAATGAGCATGTTCAGTCGATAAATATGGCCGCCATTAATCAAACGTATTTGCAAAAAGGTGGGGCTTAGAAAGAAATGCTCATAACTCATCAACAATGTATCCAAATATCACAGATTTTGGTGGATAGGTTCCTTCTGTCTTGGGGAATAGGCACACCAAAGCATTTCTTTTTTTTAGACATACTCTTGGGGTGAGTATGAACTGAGATTTAAAGTGTTGCAACGAACGTGGGAGTGGCCTATCATTTTTTTTTAATTGCGATGTGCTAAAATGAGCTTCGGACGCAAAACTTGGGACACACGTCACAGCCCACGACCTTTTCGAGAATGTAAAAAAAAAAAAAAAAATCGTAATTTTTATGTTAAAACAGCTCAGTACCTATTGTGTGGTAGTCACATATAGTTTCTCCGAACTTCATACATTTTGGCACAGACATTCTTCATGGAATTGTGGACAAAAAATGTGCGTTTTTCATGCATTTTAAGCATGGAATTTTTTTTTTTTTATGAACGTGGAGCTCGTAGGCTAACGGAGAATGTACCACTTTTGACCATTTATATGTCAGATACTACCTTAAGCTACTGAGACCCACACACACACACACACACACACACACACACACCTACACACCTACACACCTACACACCTACACACCTACACACACACACATACACTCTACAAAACACATCTACACATTGTACAACAAACACAAACAGCTCCTAAAGCAGGGGTCGGCAACAGGCGGACCGCGGTCCGGATCCGGACGCCGATGCCGACCTATAATCAATACATAAATAGGGGATTTAAATTTTGACGGGACGATTCTATTTTAACCGCTGCCGACAGGGGGCGAAAGAGACAAGTGAGCGATACAGGGAGAGAAACACAGAAGAAGAGACGAGAGCGCGGCAGAGAGAAGCGGAGAGGAAAGTAAGTGAAGAGAATAATTAGCGATACAGGGAGAGAAGCGGAGAGGAGAGTGAACAGGCGTGTTAGCGGCAGACAGGAAGAGACACATAATTACACATGGCGCTCTCCAAGAAGAGGAAAGTGGACGGTGAGAACAGAGCTTTGAACCCTGAGTGGACTCATTCATGCTCATCCTGCCCACTGGGAGCACAGAACCAGTGTGTATCATTTGTTCAGAGACCGTGGAGCTCATTCAAAGTGCCAAAACGCCACTATGAGACAAAACACAAAGTGTTTGACCAAACATTCCCTCTCAAGTCAGAACTGAGGTCACAAAAAATAAGCAGTCTCAGAGCCCGATATGATCAGTCCACCAGGATCAAACTAAATATCGTTCCAGGGCAGGCTAACCTGCATGTGTGTGTGAGAATGGCCCTGACACCATTTCAGCCCAGATTTACAAACTCCTGGCAGGACAAGCTCAAGCTCTATTCTCACACTGAATTAAAAACAATGTGAGTGAGGGACTGCAATATAAGAGGGAAAGAAAGAGAAACTTTGAACTGCTCAATTGTTATGATGTAAAGACTGATATTGTTCTATAATCGGCTGAAACAGTTAGGTCATGATGTGAAACGGTTAGCAAAGAAAAAGGAAAACTCAAGCTGCTACGACACTTTATTTTATCTATCTAAAATTAAGCACTTTAAAGATGCACATATTTTCAAAAGCTATTTTATTTATTTTCTCTATTTTATTTTTAAATGCAGCCCGAGAGGAACATTACACATATCCACAGTATTTACTGTATATCTGTATAGTTCAATGTTAATTGACAATAAATATTGTTGTTTATGAATTGTACTTTCTTTATTTGATTGGCAGTCAGTTGTTGATTACATGCAGACGTTGATAAAGCTGCAGGCTACTTCAATATATATCACACTAATTCATGAAGCAATTTAGACATTTTGAAGTTCCGGACCTTTGCAGGGGGAGATTTTCTCTAACCGGACCTTGTTGAATTTTAGTTGAATACCCTTGTCCTAAAGCATATCATAAATATCAGGCTACAGCCCTTGTATATTTTATTATGTGACGCACTATATAGGGCTACACGATTTTGGGAAAAAAAATGTAATTGCGATTTTTCTGACCAATATTGCGATTTGATTTGCGATATTTGTTTTTATGCGACCCAACGGAAGTTTATTGTAAAATGCGGCCATATCTCCGGCTAGGAAGGTCGTATCAACTTGCTCACAAATGGCCCGCGGGCCGCCTATTGCGACCCATGTCCTAAAGCATACAATAAAGTGTGTAATGTAGGCCTGTTACATATATTATTGAGCGATATATATTATACACACTGTTCTGCTTTCTGCACTGACCTCAGCAGCTGTTCTCACTGTAAACATCGCGTCACAATGAAAGCAGTTGTATTTATAAAAAAATAAAAATAGCCTAACATCCAGGGGAGATGTGATTAGTGAGTAAACAAACGGTAAAGGGCAGAAAGTCTGATGCACATTGATCATCTTAAATAACTTATCACAACGGGAACAGTTTGCTGCCGGAGGACCGAGGAGTCGAGGACGTGAACATTTGAGAAATGACAAGCGGCTCATTTTGGAGGACTCGTGTGCGTCGACTTGACGCCTGGACGACAGGCGCATAGACGCGAGGGCCCGCTCATCACTGCACGCACAACTGTGATCGCAGTTTTAACTATTATTATTATTATATATATATATATATTAGGGCCGGGACTTTAACGCGTTAATTAAGATTAATTAATTACACAAAAATTAACGCGTTCAAAAAAAATTAACGAATTTTAATCGCACTTATTTTTGCACAGCGGAACGTTTCTCACTGGATGAGTTTCAGGCGTACCGATTATACTGGAGCACCAACTAACGTTCATGACTTCAGCATGGGACTTCAAACAACAACAAACCACGGTGAACAATAGTCAAACATGAACGAACAAGCTGATGAGACCGCTTTGGTCGGCCCCGTGGATGGGACATTTTGTTTTAAAAAACGGACGGATGGAAGCGTCGATAAGAGCACGGTTGTGTGCAAATTATGCAAAAAAGAATTTGCATATCACCGCAGCACATCAAGCCTAAAGTATCACCTAAATGCAAAGCAGCTAGCATGTAGCAGTTAGCCCGACTCCGAGTGCAAGGAACCACACCCTGACCCAACCCACACTCAACCAGATGACTGGTTTCAGGGCCAGGATAAGTAAGTCCACGTCTGAGAAAATAACCAACTCCCTGGCTCACTGGATTGCACTCGACTGTAGACCACTTGGAGTCAAATCCATGTGAAAATTGCTTCTCACTGTTCTCAGGTCAAATATGTATATTTGATTAAAAATGCGATTAATTTCGATTAATTAATTACAAAGCCTCTAATTAATTAGATTAATTTTTTTAATCGAGTCCCGGCTCTAATATATATATATATATATATATATTAGGGGTGTAACGGTTCACAAACATTTCGGTTCGGTACGTACCTCGGTTTTTTGGTCACGGTTCGGTTCGGTACGTTTTCGGTACAGCAGAATTTTTTTTCACAAAACAAAACATATATATTTTTTTATTATTATTAAACTGTGAATAATGTATTCACTCAAATAAATACAAAATATAATAAAATAAACCTTAAGGTGCAGCATTTCGATGAACTGAAATAATCTGTATTTGAACTTTACTGTACTAGTACTCACAAAACATAAACTATTAGTTTGGGGTTTTTAATTATTATTAAACTGTGAATATTCACTCAAATAAATACAAAATATAATAAAATGAACATTAAGGTGCAGCTTTTCGATGAACTGAAATTATCTGTATTTGAACTGTACTGTACTAGTACCTAAGCAGCCAGTTTGACATTATGACTGGCTTGTCATTGTATTTTCATGTTGTTTAAAGAAAGATGAACTTGTCCACATTGCTTGCTGAAAGGGCAGATCTGCTGGCACTAGCAATGTCTCCTGCTGTGGAGAACACCCTCTCGCTAGGGACAGAGGTAGCAGATACAGCCAGGTAGCGCTTTGCTAACATGGCAACATAAGGATATTTGGCGTTTGTAATAGCTTTGGCTCGGTCTGAACTTGTTGCGAGTGGTGGAGGCTTAAATGCTAGTGGGAGTTGGGTTTGCACTTCAGTCTTTTTTCTTTTGGTACTGATGATATTCACGATCGGGTGATGCCTTTTCAAGAGTGTGCAAGTTTGATGTATTGCCAGCTGCGTAACTAATTTTAGTTGAACAATGCCGACAAACACCTTTGGTTCGGTCCACCTGGCTTTGTCCGTCATCCTTGTTCGTAACTGCGAAACCAAAATGTTCCCAAACCGGAGACTTCAATGATGCTGGAGGATTTTCGAGCTCAACTTTATCTGCGTTCGCCATTAATTTTCGACAGTTCCTCAAATTACTGACTACATTTGAACGTATCCCTCTGACCACCTCTCATAGTATGCCTCTCATCCAATGAAATGACCTGCTCGCTCTATGACGCGTTGAACCCAATGTGAGCAAATTACTCTGAATGCTGCGATGCAGTACCTGAGATTACAAACAACAAAAGTTGTTCACGTTCTCAATTTTTTACGTTTAACGTTATATTCGTTCGGTACACTTCGGTACACACCTGTACCGAACCGAAGGGCCCGTACCGAATAATTTCGGTACGTGTACCGTTACACCCCTAATATATATATTATATTCCAATGTCCAGCATACTTGGAATTCTACCGAGCCCGGTGTACTTCGTTTGGAGAAATTTCGAGGCTGCACATGTGTATACTCCGGTCTTAAAATCCCCACAATGCTTTGCGCACGGACCAATTTCCCCAAATCTGTGGCGGAAAATGTAAGGCGGGGCCTCTCATATGACGCACACTTGCTCGCCTTTTCCACTCTTCGTTTTCCAAATACCAGGAAGTATTCTTGCCTCGCTTCCGAAGCAAGACGCTCGGAAAACATGTGCTACCAAGCAAGCGTACTCGACATTGAGAAACACCCTGGGTGTAAGGCGGGGCCTCTCATATGAAGCACACCTGCACACTTGCTCGCCTGTTCCACTCTTCGTTTTCTCTGTAAGGAAGTCTTTTTTTTCCGGCTGCGAAGTTTCAAATTCTAGCGCACTCGAGCTGGTTTCTCCATTCTTACCTACCCTACCTTTAATGATTAAACAAGAGCTTCATCACACAATGCTGATTAAGTCTCTGGCAACTAGTGTTAATTTCGTCAGCTATTTTTTAATTTAGTTTTAGTCTTAGTCCTGTGTTAAATTTCCTTTTTAGTTTTAGTCATATTTAGTCACCTTAATCCTGTTTTTATTTAGTCAAGATTTAGTCGACTAAAAGTCTGAGCATTTTAGTCTTATTTTAGTCGACTAAAACGGTAAACATTTTAGTCAAGATTTAGTCGACTAAAGGTCTGAACATTTTAGTCTTATTTTAGTCGACTAAAACAGTAAACATTTTAGTCAAGATTTAGTCGACTAAAAGTCTGAGCATTTTAGTCTTATCTTAGTCAAAGAAAACTAATTATTTTAGTCTACTTTTTGTCAATGAAAACTGTTGAGTCTTTTTTAGTCATCAGATTATATAGAACATTTCAGTCAAACTAGCCAAAACCAATAATTTGTCATTTTAGTATATAAATAAATAAGATTATCTTGTCCTTATTTGATGAAAAACACAGGTTGAATGATTAAGCAGCTTTGCAGAGAGTATCTGGTCAGGTTTGTGGTGTGTTTACCAGCTGTGTTTTGGCCACATTGCTTCCCTTCTGATGAAACAATGCATTCGCTTTTTATCTCCGCCTCATTGTAGCGAAAATGGGCCCAAATATCACATCGTTTCTTTCTCCCAAGCAGTGGTGGCTTTAGACTTTTTCGTTGTCAGTCATTTTGACAGGATCGTAACATTTCCGTCATAATCCATTATTATCCGTCAAGTGCACAATTTATCACTCACTCGCGCTGACGGGGGGGTATTCGGTTAACGCGACCACTGCTCCTAAACCCTGTTGTTGCCATTTTATTTTCTGTTAAATAAGGTTAGTTAGACCATGAGTTAGTTAGACCCGAGTCTTCCTGACAGTTCATATTGTGCCGCTGCCCGGTGTAATTCAAATGTACCGCCGCGCGCAGCACAGAAACAGCTGCTGCTCTGCCGCAGCACCGGAAATGGAACTGCTGGGAGAAAAACTGACTATCAGAGATGTAACGTTATCTTTGATAATATTTCGTCTCCTCATTTTTCGTCAACGAAAGTAAAGAGAGATTTTGTCATAGTTTTTATTTAGTAAACTACATTTTCGTCTCGTCACTTTTCGTCAACGATATTGCATGATGATTTCGTTACAGTTATTGTTTACTGCCGTCGGTGCCTCTCGTCATCGTCTCGTTTTCGTCATGGAAAAAAAGGTCGTTGACGAACATATTTCGTCGTAGATTTAGTCAACGAAATGAACACTACTGGCAACTCTGACCTTCAGATGGGCTCACTGCATCTCCCCAGGGAGCACTCTCTCTCATCATTAAAAAATAATTATTACTCTGACCGTTTAGTTTATTTTGTTATCTTCAGCATCTAATGTTACAGGGTTCCCACGGGGTTTTAAAAAGTCTTACATTTGATAATCAGAATTTAAGGCCTTAAATTTGATATAAAAAAAAATAAGAAAGGTCTTAAATATGATTTAGAAGGTCTTAAAAATTATCGGATTTGAAAGGGACTTCTGTGTTGCGATCGCGTCTAAATGTGTTTTGGGGGAAATGTCCGGGCTGCAAAGTAACCGGTAAGAGCCTTTCAGTTCCCCCCCAACAATTTGTATTGAAATAAATCCACATGGAACCAGTAATCACTAACTTTGTTTCCCCCGGCCCCTTATCGGAGAACACCCAGCTTGTAACCTAGCAACCAAGCTTCAGCTAGCAGCAGTCAGAAACTCAGGTATCTTCGAATCTACTTACAAATAAATATGGGGAAGTGTAAGTTCAACCGTATTTGGTTGGAAAACATCGAATTTAGTGCTTGGTTGAAACCAGTGGAGGGAACGTGTTTGAAGCCCGCTGCTTCAAACACGTTTGTTTTGCTAATGCAACATTAGCTAGTGCAGCATCTCCCGCAACATCGGGGGACCTCCGGGTGACGTTTGGGTCTACGTCAACCCTAAAAGCGGAGGTGCTGTGGACATCGTTCTTATGTTGAACATGAATACATTTACTTTGTAAGTAAATATGGGACGTATTTCTTCTTTCATAGCAATTTTCCTTCATACTTTCTTGCCGTGAAATCAGTCTTAAATTCTATTCAAAGTGGTCTTAAAAAGTCTTAAATTTGAGTTGGTGAAACCTGCAGGAACCCTGTGTTAGAAACATGTCATTTTTGTCCATCCCTAACTATCACTGCCAGATGGGAGGGACAAAGGTTTACGACTAAAGCTTTAAAAGGTCAACAGCAATTAAAAGACTTCTGATGGATGAAGTTCTTACATAGCTACACAAACCCAAGTCATTTCAGTGTTGCACTACACCCTGCCATCACAGTGTGGTGTGGTTACAGGTGGGTTTAAGATACTTTTAAGATTTCCATCTCCCATTAACTCGCGAAACAGTTTTTCAGAAACGGTGTGCTGATCAATCAGGATGATCTACAATAGAAAAAACTGTAACAAGTGAAACCAGGCACTCTGTTAGCCCTTACTCTGTCTCATCTAGCACTGTCTGTTTCAGGGGATGAAGATGATGCGGATGATGAGGACGACGACATTGTGTGCTCTATATGCCAGGATGAAACTTCCGACGAACCCAATGAAATTGTCATTTGTGACAAGTGTGGCCAAGGTAAAGTTAATTGACTCTGGTCTTTTTACCTAACGGTCAACAAAGCCGTTATAACAGTCCTTTGATATTATAATATACAGATCTGGAGAAAATTAAGAGACCACTGCAGCATTATCAGTTTCTCTGATTTGACTATTTAAAGGTTTGAGTAAAATTAACATTTTCTTTATTCTATAAACTACTGAGAACATTTATCTGTCGGAATTCAACAGACACTGGAATGTAATGGCTGCCATACATGTAGAGATTGAAATTTAAGACAAATTGAGGGGCCTCTTTTCCCAGAGCTGTATATTTCTTTAAGAGCCAATGTTTTACTTCTTATCCATTCTTTGTTCATCTACCTTTTTGTATTCTGACTTCTGGTCATTAAGGCTGGTTTCCATTCTATAAGAACCTGCACATTTGTTCTTTTGTTAAACCCTTTGTAATCACCAACTGCTCATTACATTAAATCACTTTTATAAGTCACCCTTAAAGGTGGGGTAGGTAAGAATGGAGAAACCAGCTCGAGTGCGCTAGAATTTGAAAGTACGCAGCCGGAAAAAAATCTGCCCCTTCCTTCAGATTTTCTTACAGAGCCCCTCCTCCAACACACACGCACGCGCACATGACCAATGAGGGCACGAGATAAGTTTGTGCACGAGATGGAAGCCGGGCCGGCTCAGATGATTGGTCGTGCTTTTTACAGTGCCACGGCTTCCACAGTTGAATTTTTTTTATCTATTTATTGTCAAAGCATTTAATATATTCATTGCTATCGGGACTTCTAGCAGTCACAACATCTTTTGTTAGGACTAGAGCTTTTACTGAGACACTTGAGCTTGCTTATCTTTCATAGGCTGTGATAGTTCTGGGTGGAGGACACCAGGCTAATGACATTTATTTTCAAATGTTTTTTTGTGTGGAAATATGTGAAGCTGACAATTGAGCGGCCCAGACCAAGCAAGGAGGCAGAGGCAGAACGTCCAAAATACAACCCGGTGTGGGCATTTATTACGTCATAAACATGACGCAGCATCAATCTGCTGCCCACGTGAACACAGTCACCAGCCACCACCAGGATCTCACACACACTCTCAAACAGAAAAACCCCAGAGCCTAAATGCACAACCCAATCAACCCAACAGGACACAGGTGAGGGGGGAGGAGACAACACAGGGCACCAGGTGCACACAATCAACGGCAACAGACATGGGGAAAGGGGAACACATTTCAAAATAAAATACAATAAACACTACATCAATAAATAGTATAAATTGTATAAAAATTCCCGAAGCCGTCAGTTCACAGTGACGAAGTTACCTTAGTCACAAAATATATTGCAATCTCTAATGTTTCTAGGTAACCCTTGTCATCCCCTCAAGTACCCCTAGGGGTCCCCGTACCTCCGTTTGGGAACCACTGCATTAGATGACTGCTGCATGTAAATGTGATGTTTGTCTTTTAGGCTACCATCAGCTGTGCCACTCTCCCATCATCGATGCCTCTGTCATCGACTCTGATGACAAGTGGCTCTGTTCAGAGTGTGAGCTCACTTCTTTACCTAAGGTACAGCTCTTTATTTGTATATAAATGCATCATACCTTTTGTTGAGTTGTTTTGGGAGACTCAATATTTACTCTGCTTTAACTGTGATGCAAAGTGAAGATGAGACACTAGATACTAGATAATCAGGGAAAAAACGGTTTGTGTGTACATAGTTTAATGCCTGTATAAATATGCTTTTTGTTTGTGTGGTTCACAGGGGGGGGGTGCACACATGAGGGCAGGGTCTGCTAAAGGCGTTCAGCAGCAGCAGCAGCAGCAGCATCACATGGGGCTGCACCTGACTCTCCCATACGCTCTGGAAGAACTGGTCTGGGATCAGGGCCACACGACTAACATCCAGCACTGCTACTGCTACTGCGGAGGGCCAGGAGAGTGAGTAACACAATACATACTTTAAAAAAAAAAAACCTCGGTAAACAACTCCAACTTTCTAATCATTGTTAACTTATTGTTGCCAGCATGCCAACAGCAGCTGCAGCGCTCTGCCGAACAATCATGTTATTTAATTTGTATTCACAATCAAACATTTGCTGAAAGACACTATTATTTATTATTATTGTAAAGAACTACATATTACAGAACGGGATCGGAAACCTTTTAAATGTCTGTTTTCTTAGTTTTTTCTGTTTGAAATAAATGCCATGATTTATTTAAAGCCATTCCACTTCTACAGTCTAAATGGACCAATTTGCTTAACAAGATAAAATAAATATGTGCTAATATTTAATTAGGGTTAGGGTACAGTCGTATCCCTTTCAAAAGCTTTGTAAAACCGCGTTGAATTCTTTGTGGAGAATTTTTCAAATAGAGCCTTCATACATTTTTCTTTTTCTAATTATTTGTACATTTTTATTGTAGAATCTTGTCGGCTCAGAAAACATCAAACATTGTGGGAAATTAATGGGTTGAAAGGCTTTTATTTTTACTTTAATTGCATTTTGAAAACTCAAGCAGTCTGTTTAATTGGGGTTCCTTTTTTAGAAAATAAATTGGATGCACATCCTGACACAGTTAACCCCTCTCTCTCTTCTGTTTTCCATTCCTTGCAGCTGGTACCTGAAGATGCTGCAGTGTAACGGCTGTCAGCAGTGGTTCCATGAGGCCTGTCTCCATTGCTTACAGATTCCCATGCTCTATGGAGACAGGTGCAAACACCACTATATTTATGTTTCATACTTGTTTAATTACATTTATATTCACACCAAAAGCGGTGGGAAAGACTTGTGATTGGCTGGCAGGGATCTCAGTCAACAGTTTAACCACCAGTGGCGGCGCCAGGGTATGGCTGGGGTAGGCTACAGCCATACCAAGAAATGGCTTATCCCCACCGTGAAAAATGATGTTAAAGTAAGCAAAATAAAGTCCGCCAACTCGCGCGGAGTAAATTGCACAGACAGCAGTTAGTGAGATTGATTTCAGCAGCCACTTGTCAGGAAATACCAAAGACTAGAAACGGTTTTGAAAACGTTTGTCACGTAGTGATCGTCTTCTCAATAGAACATCTTTGATAATGTCTTCTGGCCAATCAGAATCACGATAACGGGGTGGTGTTGTTGCAGGAAGTCCCGACGGAGAATACTTTTGCTGTAGTACATCTCTATATACATCGATACAACATTACGTGTTGATTTCTATCAACACGTAATGAAATAAGACCCCACGGTTTGATGATTGATAGGTGTGTGGGCTGTCTGTCATGTTGACACACAGAACAATGGGGGCTATCCACCCTTATCCACAATGTAAAGTAATTCACAGCCTCTTCCCTGTGTGGAGCAGCAGGTTCAGCTTTCAGAACAAAGTAACAAAAAACTAAAAATGGCATTCATTTTTTTTTTTTAAATGTCGTGTAGTAATAGATATATTTATTTTTCTTCTCAAGAGAGTACCAGAATGTGTATTTTATGTTAGTATTTCAAAAAATCTCAAAAAACAAAAATACTCTGGAGCCGCCACTGTTAACCACCATTAGAGAATAGAGTGCAAAGAAGATAAAAATGGCAGGTTCCAATTCATGCTACAATATAATGCATTACTGCAGAAACCATATTAAAGTTATATGTAAGAAACAACCATTTTTTGTTTCGAGATGTTTTTTCTGTTTACACTAGCTTACCTTGTGTTTTTGCTTGTATAACACAGGAAACCATAAACCCCAGGCCTTTGAATTATTGCATAATAATCTGACATGTTTTTCTGTTTGTATAACTTTAGGTTTTATCTGTTAATTTGTTCCGTTTGCAACGGTGGCCCAGAGTACATCAGCCGACTGCCACTCGGATGGTAAGTGAACCTCAAGATGTTCGTTCAGCTTTGACACAGGTACAAAGATAAACAAGGATGTGATGGCCTGTCTCCTCTTTTTCTTTAAATGCTCCTTTATTTATTCTATCATTAAGTTCTAGGCTATTGTCTCTTGCTTGTGTTCCTTTACGCTTTAACCTTTCCACTGTGCCTTCATAATGACCTTTCTTTTCCTAGACACATTGCCTTTTTCTTTGTATACTATTATTTTGTAGCCAAACTAAAAGTAGTAAAGAAAACAGCTTTTACTGAAATGTTTCAGGGAGGATGTGACACACCTGAGCCTGTACAACCTGAGCGTGATCCACAAGAAGAAGTACTTTGACTCTGAGATGCACCTGATGAGTTACATCAATGAAAACTGGGAGCTGCTGCAGCTGGGGGAGGTACTTTTAGCCAACTCTGGACACAAACAAACACACACAAAGACATCATGTATTTGTATAGCTCAGACTAAGAGGTATATCTAAAAAGAGATAATTGGTTCAATTCCCGGATGTGCCTTGACAAATATTTCTATATAAATTATGCCAAGACAGATGAAATTGCAGGTTCTTTTGTGAGTATGGTATTAAACAAACATTAAAGAACAAATGGTAGACAATCACTCCACTTGAAGCTCAAATCCAAAGATTAACTGTAACCATTTTGGAGAGTTGTAGCTCAGGGGTAAATGGGCACCTACCAATCGGCTGGTCTGTGCTTTGATCCCCAGCCCCTGCAGTCAACATTTTGAAGTCTCTCTGGGCAGGATAGTAACCCCAAATTGCTCTCGTAGACATGTTTACAGTAATGGAGTGTATGTAAATCGCTTTAGACAAAAGCATTGGCCAAATAATATGAAAATGAATGTAATGTGTTTTGGATTTTGCACAGGATGTTTGAAATGGGCAATCTGTTGTGCGTTAGCAGTTTCTATTCTAGTAGCTGCTTCATACACCAATACATCCCAGGTTGAGAGACCTGCGGCCTGTACTATAAAGCCAGTTCACCAGACCCTGGGTGTCTTACAGTTATCTGGCTTAACGAACCCTACTAAACGCGATCTCGCTAAGCGCGCCTAAAACGCTGGTTATCAACTCGGTAAGTCAACCCAGGGTTTCTCCGTCCGGCTGAGGGCGCGTTCACATGAAAGGGGAGGGGTTAGCAACATTTGACAAATCACAAACATGGAGTGGACAGCCGAGCGTTATACTTCATTAATGAACGTAACTTGTTTTCACACACATGTAAATAATATGTACACATGACCAAATATGTATATAGGTTCATTTTTAATTCATTTCTTATTTTATAGTTATTTATAATTTTTATCTTTGATTTTATCCTTAATTTTGTATTAATCTGCGTGAATCTGTCCTGTTTTTCAATCTTACCCTGTTGCTGTTAACCTACTGAATTTCCCCACAGGATTAATAAAGGTCCATCTAACTATAATATCAGTGTTTCCCCTACCAGTGGCGGCCGGCCCATAGGGGCCCTTGGGGCGCCGCCCCCCCTCTTCCCACATGTTTGATAGTCATTAAAAATAAAAAATAAATAAAATATTAAAAAGATAAAATAATTTATTTTTATTTTTAATGAACAAGGTAAATATGCATGAAAATCACTCACCTTTCGGCGAAATTTGCCGTTTTGAATCCAAAATAGGTCGTTTGTGTGATTCATGTAGATCTGCAATAAAAATATTTTTGGGGTATGGGGGGGGGTCTGGGACCCGGAGTAATCTGCGGCCGCGAGCTGTTATGTGCCATCATGACACACATGGTGTTCTTTTTTTATATATTATAATGCAGCGCGAGCTGTGTGCTCGAGTCTTCCTGCCTGTCGGCTCTGCTGCTCCGCGATGATGGTCTAGCTTCAGCAGCCACATTATCTACGGGTGCGTTCGTTAATATTAACTGTGCGGTCCGGAGTCACTGTGGCACAGACTGGACCGCTGGTGAACAGCTGTTAGAACGGGCCGTTCAGGTGTTCAGAGCAGAGCTCCCTGTCGGAGCGCAGAGCGTGATGTGCACTGAAAAGTTTTTCTGTCGCAATATTATCGTTGAGCTAGCTAGCTAGCATACATTGTCACTATCTGCTAACGTTAGCTTTGGCCTTTGTTTTCTAATAGTTTTTTTTCATAGGCTATAAACGGAGGTGGTATAAGTATAGATCTTGTACTTGAGTAAAAGTAGAAGTAATCAGATCTTGTACTTGATTAAAAGTAGAAGTACTCAGATCTTGTACTTGAGTAAAAGTAGAAGACTCTTTTAGTAAAAGTACTGCATTCAAAATGTTCCTCAAGTAAAAGTAGAAAAGTATTCTCATCAAAATATAGTGAAAGTAGCGACAGTAAAAGTAGTCGTTGTGCAGATTGGTCCATTTCAGAATAATATATATGATGTGTTTTTATAATGATTGATCATGAAAGTGTTCTCAAAGCTGGTAAAGGTGCAGCTAGTTTGAATGACTTTGTATACTGCAGGGTAGCTTGTGGATTTACTCCAGGTGGAACTAAAGTCTGATTCAACACTTGATTAGATTTCACATCATTCATCCACATCTGTAAAGTAACTAAAGGTATTAATACATGTAGTGGAGTCAAAGTACACCATTTACCTCTGAACTGTAGAGGAGAAGAAGAAGAACCATCCATCCATCCATCTTCTCCCGCTTATCCGTGGTCGGGTCGCGGGGGTAGCAGTTCCAGCAGAGAGCCCCAAACTTTCTTTTCCCTGGCGACATCAACCAGCTCTGACTGGGGGATCCCAAGGCGCTCCCAGGCCAGCGAAGAGATATAATCCCTCCACCTGGTCCTAGGTCTACCCCTTGGTCTCTTCCCAGCTGGACGTGCCTGGAACACCTCCCTAGGGAGGCGCCCAGGTGGCATCCTAACTAGGTGCCCGAACCACCTCAACTGGCTTCTTACGACGCGAAGGAGGAGCGGCTCAACTCCGAGTCCCTCCCTGATGACCGAACTTCTCACCTTATCTCTAAGGGAGACACCAGCCACCCGGCGGAGGAAACCCATCTCGGCCGCTTGTATCCGCGATCTCGTTCTTTCGGTCACGACCCATCCTTCATGACCATAGGTGAGGGTAGGAACGAAAATGGCCCGGTAGACAGAGAGCTTTGCCTTCTGGCTCAGCTCCCTTTTCGTCACAACGGTGCGGTAAAGCGACTGCAGTACCGCTCCCGCTGCTCCGATTCTCCGGCCCATCTCACGCTCCATTGTTCCCTCACTCGAGAACAAGACCCCGAGATACTTGAACTCCTTCACTTGGGGTAAGGACTCATTCCCTACTTGGAGTGGACAGTCCATCGGTTTCCTGCTGAGAACCATGGCCTCAGATTTGGAGGTGCTGATCCTCATCCCAGCCGCTTCACACTCGGTTGCGAACCGATCCAGTGAGTGCTGAAGGTCGCAGACCGATGAAGCCATCAGAACCACATCATCTGCAAAAAGCAGTGGTGCAATCCTTAGTCCACCGAACTGCAGACCCCCCCCCCCACGACTACGCCTCGAAATCCGATCCATGTATATTACAAACAGGATTGGTGACAAAGCGCAGCCCTGGCGGAGGCCAACCCTCACCGGAAATGGGTCCGACTTACTGCCGAGGACCCGGACACAGCTCTCGCTTTGGGAGTACAGAGATTGGATGGCCCTGAGTAGAGACCCCCTCACCCCATACTCCCGCAGCACCTCCCACAGTAACTCCCTGGGAACCCGGTCATACGCCTTCTCCAAGTCTACAAAACACATGTAGACCGGATAAGCGTACTCCCAGGCCCCCTCCAGGATCCTTGCGAGAGTAAAAAGCTGATCCGTCGTTCCACGACCAGGACGGAATCCGCATTGTTCCTCCTCAATCTGAGGTTCGACAATCGGCCTGACCCTCCTTTCAAGTACCTTGGCGTAAACTTTCCCGGGGAGGCTGAGTAGTGTGATGCCTCTGTAATTGGCACACACCCTCTGATCCCCCTTTTTGAAAAGGGGGACCACCACCCCGGTCTGCCACTCCTTCGGTACTGTTTCCGACTTCCACGCAACGTTGATGAGACGTGTCAACCATGACAGTCCCTCAACACCCAGAGCCTTCAGCATTTCCGGGCGGATCTCATCCACCCCCGGGGCTTTGCCACTGTGGAGTTGTTTAACGACCTCAGTGACCTCCCACCGGGAGATTGGTGTTGATCCCCCGTCATACTCCAGCTCTGCCTCTAACATAGAGGGCGGAGTTGTCGGGTTCAGGAGTTCCTCAAAGTGTTTCTTCCAACGCCCCAACACTCCATCAGTTGAGGTCAACAACGTCCCATCCTTACTGTACACAGCTTGGATGGTTCCCTGCTTCCCCCTCCTGAGGTGTCGGACAGTTTTCCAGAACAACTTTGGTGCCGCCCGAAAGTCCTTCTCCATGTCTTCTCCAAACTTCTCCCACACCCGCTGCTTTGCCTCGGCCACGGATGAGGCTGCTGCCCTTCGGGCCTGTCGGTACCTTGCAACTGCCTCGGGAGTCCCCCGGGATAACAAATCCCTGAAGGCCTCCTTCTTCAGTCGGACGGCTTCCCTGACCACCGGTGTCCACCAGGAGGTTCGAGGGTTACCGCCCCTTGAGGCACCTAGGACCTTGAGACCACAGCTCCCCACCGCGGCTTCGGCAATAGAGGCTTTGAACACCGACCACTCTGGTTCAATGTCCCCAACCTCCACAGGAATGCCCGAAAAGCTCCGCCGGAGGTGTGAGTTGAAGGCCTCCTGAACTTGGGCCTCCTCCAGACGTTCCCAGTTGACCCGAACTACACGTTTGGGCTTACCAGGTCTATCCAGAGGCTTCCCCCGCCACTCGACCCAACTCACCACCAGATGGTGATCAGTTGACAACTCCGCCCCCCTCTTTACCCGAGTGTCCAAAACATACGGCCTCAGGTCCGATGATACGATAACGAAATCGATCATGGACCTTCTGCCTAGGGTGCTCTGGTACCACGTACACTTATGAGCATCCTTATGTTCGAACATGGTGTTTGTTATGGCCAATCCATGACTAGCACAGAAGTCCAGTAACAAACCACCACTCCGGTTCAGATCAGGGGGGCCGTTCCTCCCAATCACGCCCCTCCAAGTGTCTCCATCATTGCCCACATGTGCGTTGAAGTCTCCCAGCAAGACTAAGGAGTCCCCTTCAGGAGCCCCATACAGGACTCTTTCCAGGGTCTCCAAGAAGGCCGAATACTCTGAACTGCTGTTGGGTGCATAAGCACACACAACAGTCAGAGTTTTCCCCCCCATAACCCGCAGGTGTAGGGAGGCGACCCTCTCGTCCACTGGGGTAAACTCCAACAACGAAGCACCTAACCGGGGACTTGTGAGTATCCCCACACCCGCCCGGCGCCTCACACCTTGAGCAACTCCGGAGAAGAATAGAGTCCAACCCCTATCCAGAAGTAAGGTTCCAGAGCCGACGCTGTGCGTAGAGGTGAGCCCAACCAGATCCAACTGGTACCGCTCCACCTCCCGCACAAGCTCCGGCTCCTTCCCCCCCAGAGAGGTGACGTTCCACGTCCCCAAAGCCAGCTTCTGCCGCCCGGGTCTTGTCCGTCGAGACCCTCCGCTTTCACTGCCACCCTTCTGGCAGCGCACCCGACCCCATCGATGTTTCCCGTAGGTGGTGGGCCCGCGGGACGGAGAAGCGGAGGTGTTGCCCACGTTGCCTTTTCGGGCTGGGCCCGGCCGGGCTCCGTGGCAAGCCCGGCCACCAGACGCTCGCCGACGAGTCCTCCTTCTGGGCCTGGCTCTAGAAGGGGACCCCGGGCTTCCTCCGGGCCGGGTATCCTCACTTCCTGTGTCGTCTTTCATGAGGTCTTTTGAACCAATCTTAGTCTGGCCCCTTGCCTGAGACCAATTTGCCATGGGAGACCCTACCAGGAACACAAGGTTCCAGACAACACAGCCCCCAGGTTCATCAGGGCACACAAACCTCTCTACCACGGTAAGGTGCTGGTTCTTCAGAGAAGAAGAACAAAGTAGCAAAACATTGAAATACTTAAATAAAGTACAAGTATCTCAAAATTGTACCCAAGTATAGTACTTGAGTTTATGAATTTAGTTACTTTACACCAGATGCCATAAAGATAGAAAGACTCAGCCTTGCATAGAGGCATGACAATAGATTTTCAAAATGCTCAACAGTGCTGCCAAAATGATAAACTGACTGCTACACAATTAAAATAAATGCTTTTATATATTTCTATTAGATGTGACTCTTTGGCGTTTCTGTTATTATTAACACTGCTGCTTTAGTTGTTTTGACTGCTAAAATCCTCTGTTATTCCTCATTTTAAAGCCGATATTCCGTGGGGTCGGGGGGCTTGGGTCCTTGTCACCTTTTCCATACCTGATGAGTTTGCATCCCTGATAATACTTAGTAAGGAGGCCATAATATTTTTGACTCATGGCTGAAGTTAAGTTTCTCCAGCTCTCCCCATGTTGGCAAAAAAAATGCATCTCAAAATGCATCAGATTGATGCTTTAAAATATGGAATATTCAAAATGTTCTTCCGGGGGAGCATGCCCCCGGACCCCCCTAGAGGGATAATATCCTTCTCACCTTTTTCACCCCTGACCCGTTTTCATGCCTGTTATATAGTTGGTATCAGTAAAATGTATAATCTACAATAAAATCTCGTTGAAAATTGTTTTACGATGTCTAAAGTTACTGATAAGTCACATGTTTCCTGCCTGGCCACAGCGTGCATCATTACCCTCTCTCGTCCGGGCGGTAGAAAGGAGCCCTCAGCCAGAGCAGCAGCAGCCAACAAGCTGACTGTTGCCATCTGTAAACTATGCCGCCGAAACATAATTTCAGCCAATCCGCGTCGTCAGATCTGATGCTCAAAGGGCGCCCTGGCCTGTGTGTCTGTGAGTTGTTTGGACTCGTATCCAAGGGGACGCTACAGTAGTAGGATGGCTGCGTCTACAGGTGGAGACTCCGGTGCTAGTGGATCGCCGGAGCTGTAGATTAACATTTACATGCTTATTGTAGTTGTAAGGGCAATGCTTGTAGCACTATGGAGCATATGTGTGGGCTGGACCTGTATTTTACAGGAAAGGACTGAGCAGAGGGTCGAGTTGTCGATTCTTGTTCAGTTTTCATCTTCCTCACCCTCTCAGACTTTGAATTGCGCGCGCTGCTAAAGAGACGCGCTACCATGGAAACCAAACAATGGTGTAGCTGTATTAAAGTCCGAGTGGAAACAGTCGTGAGTAAATCTGATTTTGTCAGAAATTGGTAGGGTTGGCAAGTATCACACACACACACACACACACACACACACACACACACACACACACACACACACACACACACACACACACACACACACACACACACACACACACACACACACACACACAATGTTCGTATTTAGTCTCCTGATTTTAAATGGGAATTAAATCATTTGAGTGTTCCCAAAGCACCAGTGTTCTGCAGTTTGTGTGGGCCTACTGTACTGTTGCACAGTTTTGGAAGATTCATAGCTAACCACACTGAAGATTGTGGATTATCTCATATTTTTAAGCCTCAATTTGTCCCCCCCCCCCCCCCTCTAACATCACCAGAAGTCATAATTTAAGGGGTCATATCTCAAAAATGTCTTCCGGGGGAGGGTCCCCCCGGACCGCCCTAGTATGGTTAGGTCACCATTTCCATAGGACAACACCTGACAGAGGGAAGTAAAACGTTTGAAAGAAGAAGGAAGTTATCATACCTTCATGGAGTCGCCACTTCTAGAGACCCGGGCCTGTCCTTCGTGCCCTGGCTTAATAGCGGGCGCCCAGCCCCACCACCTCTGTTTCGAGTGTTTGGGGGACCAGGATATGGCCGAGACGGTGCCATTCACGTTCGTCATTCCAGCGGGGCGGATGGCTCCGATTTCCGGGGAGGAGGATGACGAGGACTTCTCGTTGCCGGGCACTTCCGGGTCCGGCGTCCAGGTCTGTCCGCCAGGACTTCCCCCTGGTGATGACCATGGCGGCAGAGCGTGGCAGCCCATCTGCTCCCACAGGCAGCAGGCTGGGCAGAGAACCTCTGCCCCGGTGCCGTGTGACAGGGCGGCTGCAAATAAACACGGGTGTGTTGGGCGTCTCGCTGATTGCTCTTCCCCAAGATACCCCCACCTCACCGGATCAGAGCGATTATTTGGCCGCAGCATCGGCCAAATTAATATCATGGTCCACGGTGTGGCCGCCGCTGCTTGCCATGTGATGTCCCTGGCCACAGTGGGATCATGCCGGGTGGTACTTTCCAAAAATAAATAAAAAGACTGATGATCTCCTGGGAGCCCCCGTGTCTACGGAAGGGCTCTTTGGATCGATTTCCTCGGTCACGTGGATGAGGAGAAGTCGCTTCTTGGCCTATGCTGCTTCTTGCTCATCCTCAGAGGAGAGAACACTGTCCCACACTCGCTGCCCCACTGTAACTCCAGTGAAGGAAGCAGCAGGTGGGAGCGCGCGTGAGTGGAATAAACCGCAGAAAGTGCTGTCAAAGCACTGTGCAGGTTCAGAGACGCTATAAGCTGGCGTTTTGTTGTCAGAAAACACACCGCGTCTGGTATAATGGCTCCGATTTTTTGCATGTCACTGTTAATGTGAAACACAGCGTTAATGCGAAGGTGCGCTCGAGGACCTCCGCATAAAATCGGCCCTTTTTTTAATGTCGGTTCCCCATAAGCCAATCTTCCTTTTTATGGAAGGTTTGGCGGAGGAGAGGGCCACCAGAGAGTACCACAGCGTCTTAGCTGCAGCTCCACAGCTCCTTGCATGTCCCCTAAAACAGTTTTATGGGGAATGGAAGCTCAGCTGTGCACTGACAGAAGGGGTGGACAGGATACTGCGACTGGGTTACTGACTCCAGTTCTGCAGCATCCCTCCTCCATGCAGGGGCATAAGAGAGGCAAATCTATCATCCTAGGACGAGATGGGTTTCCTTTCAACAGAAATTCAGGCCCTGTTGCAAGAACGGTGGGTTACGTATTGTAACCCTAGTCCTAGTGGTGTGTGAAAAAAATGCATTCAATAAAAATGATTGCATTTATCCCAGAGTAAGGGTCATCTCTCCACATTTCCCCATAAATGTCTCGTTGAAATTGGCACGATCCGTTTAATACGATGTTAATTGGGCACCCATTTAGGGATGGGTATCGTTAAGGTTTTAACGGTACTACTACTTTTATCGATACCGCTTATCGATCCGGTCTTTTAACGGTACTCTTATCGGTTCTTTTGGAGAAAAAAATAAGGTAAACTAACTAAACAAATTGTGAACAAAACTAACATTGCTTTTTAAATGGGACCTATCATGCAAAATGCACTCTTGTACGTCTTTTATACATGAATATGTGTGTCAGGGAACTCACAAAGTGTCAGAAAATACAACCCTCTCTCTTTTCCTCCGTACCCAAATCTCTTAAAACGGGGCTGCAACGGATCTGATGCAGACTGATCCAGATTTGAATTATTTTCTATGTCACAAAAGTGGTGCTCCGCTTCGTGGTCAATTCTCCACCTATCAGGGGAATGAGAGGTTGGGCTACGGCCGGCCATTGCAGCTCGAAAGCGCTGGATACGCTGTAATACATATGCCAGGCCTGTAAGTGGTGCTGTAGTCTGCCACAAAAGCAGCGAAGAAGACTTCCCTTGCATGGTTGCCCTTCTGTTTATTCTCCGCTCTGGCTCTTTTTCTCCCTCCCTGAGGCAAGCGTTTGCGCCTCCTGCTTTAAAACAAATGAATAATTACTCTATATAATCATATGTAAGGGATAATGTATGGATAATAACACCTTCATGCCGATCTAGATCCCTCCGCTTCGCGTCGGTGTTCCTTTCCCCATAATGACCGCGTCGCTGCACATTATCCCGCTTATTATACATGGCCACATTCTCAACAAAGTAACGATATGACTCCCAATATTAATTGAAATGCTTTTATGGATTTAGAAAATGATTTTATTGATTTAAAAAAATAGTTGTATTGATTTAAATTGACATGCATCCGCTAAGAAAAATAGTCCGTTGTTACTGTATGAACTAACGTAGCAACGGCAGGAACTGCTTCGATTGTGTTTTTGAGGAGCTTTTACAGATTTGAAAACATCATTGCTTGCTTTAAAAGTAGCACAATTCATTATGTCAAACCCTGTCCCTGCCCTAATGCCAAAGTAACTGGCAACTGAATATGTGTCGCCTTTTGATGTCTATGTCTGGACCGCTTACAGAAAGGAGGGTTTCTACCCCGTTACTTCTCTTCTTACTTCTATAAGAATAAAACACAGAGGACGGAGATCTCTTTTTCTCCCCCTCTTCTGACAGCCCAGCAGCTGATCTCAAAGCACGTTCCCCTCTCCTGCAGGGGGGCGTGGTCAGCTGCAGCTCACAGAATCAGCCCCCTGCAAAAACAGGGCTGGAAAGAGCAAATGGAGTGAAATGAGGCATGGCTAAAATGCAGGATGTTTGGTATTTTGAAAAAAAAACTATTTATATAGGTATGGCCCTACAATATATTGTTCAAATATAGCATGATATGTCCCCTTTAAATTAAATACATAATGTAAGGGAAACTTCTGTGTAGCAATGCAGTGGGAGTCACCGACTCAGGAAAGAGACACGGGAAGAGCAGGAGCTTTGATGTCAAACACTGATGGTTTATTTGGAGCTTCGGCCGGAGGTTTCACATCACAAGTCACAGCAGCCACGATCTGACTGCACGGTAGAGTTGCCACGTCAATTCTGAAGAACTCTACCCCAGACCCATGTATTTAGCTAGTTCAGAGAGCATCATCAACATGCTGCATAACAAGATAAAATCATAACACCTCTATCAGCTGACGCCAACAGGCAGGAACAGGGAGACAGAACACTGAGAGCACAGCAGCCAAGGTTATGAGGTGCGTGTGCTCAGTCAGGACAGTTTGAACTGATAAACTGGGTCAAAGTTATGGGCCTTGGAAAATATTTCCCCAACACATAATATTTCACATCAAAAGAAACGACAATGTTTTAACAAATCATATTAAATAATCTGATGACAGAATTGTAAACAGAATAGCTGAAACTTTAACAAAATAAATAACTCGGTTACCTCTAGTCATTAACCCATGTTTGTATAATGTAGTTAACTCCGTGTGTTGCTGCTAGCATACAGAACACCTGACATGGAAACGTTCCTCGTGGATGGAGCTACAGAGCTGCTAGAAAGACAGTGGAACCCGGTGCATTCCTCCGTCTGGATCTGGAGCACTTTTGCTAAATGTTTAGACAAATTGCTCGTGTTACCGCCCTGACATGCTAAACTCTTATTGCACTCTTTGTAACGAGCATTGTCCACATGGAGACGGGTAAAGTTTAACCACACCTCGGAGCGTGTTCTCTCCGCCATCTCCTCCGTGTGTGTGTGTGTGTGTGTGTTGCTGCGTGTTGCAGCTGTGTGTGTGTAAACTGCCCCGCCCCCTCCGAAGCAGGCGGGGGAGAGAGAGAGAGAGAGAGAGAGATCTCTCGACTGGATTGGAAAGATCGGAAATACTAAAAATAATCATAGATGCATTTTGCTGTCTTTTTGCGTATTAGAAACGGAGTTGGCGACACTAAAACTGCAATAATACATGACATATGGTCTATGGTCAAGGTATTCAAGTAAGCTTGCTTACCGCAAATGCAGTGAGCATTTTTATGTCTAGATGATTCTTTTAATTGAGATGATTTTTTTTATTATATTTTTGCCAGACTTATTTCCTACATTTGGCCGTTTTGAACTGTTTTCTTGAGCCTGTAATATGACTTGATAGCTTTTAACTCTGGCTCTGATTGGCCAGCAGGCGGTGCTTTCACAGGGTTGATCTCTTATCTGGAACATACCTATCCAGATAAGAGACCATACTTATGCTGAACACATAACCTGCTCCGGAGCAGGTTATGTGTTCAGCATAATTTACCATGCCGAGTTACCCAGGTTAGAAGTGATCCAGCGTCGTAGTACCGAAACCCAGGGTAACTCCTGAAGTTACCTCGCTAACCTCACATCCTGCTTCGTTGTACAGGCCTCAGCCTGTCCTAGACACCAGGGTTAATTATTTTTAGATTATCCCTGGCTGGCAATTAGCTTTTGAAACCATATGGTGTTGATTTCCTGAAATATTTACCTTTTTTTCTTTGGCGACCTCCCCTCCCCCGTGTCTGCAGCTCGCCAACACTCCCAGGTCGGCGCGTTATGAAAGGGTTCTGGAGGCGCTAAACAACAACAACAGCCTGTAAGTTTGTACATAAAGTGCACAACTCTATCTTTTCCTTAACTACCATTTTTGTACCCTTTTTTGTCTTCTATACTTTTTGGTATCTACCTTTCATCACCCTCTCCCTGACTCTCTTCTAGGTTCATGTCGGGGAAGGAGGTAAAGAAAAAGAAGCACTTGTTCGGGCTGAGGATCCGTTTCCCTCCCGCTCCCCCCAACTCTGATGAGCCAACCAGCAGAGGGATGGAGAGGGCTTCACACGAGAGCTCCACAAAGGCCCTACCTGGCATGAGGTATAATGGGAAACCTACATTTCACATTAAATGTTGTAACAGTCAAGCTCTTTAATTTGACTGATGTGATGAAGTGAGAAAGAGATACAACATTCTAAAAAGCAGCATTTGTATGCACCTTGTAATTTGTTTCATAATGCATGAAACAAATATTTAGTGTAATTTATAATATCTGTGAAACTGTTGGTGTTGCTCTAGACCTTGCGCTAGTTTTACCAATGGGACAGAGAAAAAGAGGAAGAGAAAGCAAGGACCACAACGCAGTGAGCTCTTCTCCCAAGTGAGTGCACGCATATATTTGTATACATTAGTGGGTGATGGCATGATGCGTACATAGTTGTTGTGAAACCACTTAAATATAAGAAAACACAATTACAATATATTTTTCTTTTCTTAAACAGGAAGTGAGAAAGCCTCTACCACTAGAACCCCACCCAATGGGTCACTTGACCTCTATCAAGTAAGTGAGCAATCATGTTGCAGAAGTGCTGTTCCTAAACATCCAGCTTCACTGTGTAGTAGTGAAGCTAATGTACCCTCTTAAAGGTGCCCGTGTTGTACTAAAACTCAACCATTTTTTTCTTTAAATAATCTCATCACATTTTTTGTCCATTCATTATCTCTCCTTAGACTGGGTAACAGACTATTAAGCCCTATTAATCAAAAGTGTCATTAAGCACCATTTTTCTTTTCTGTCTAAATCTTTGTTATCCATGTCTGTTCTCATTTCACCGTCCCCAAAACACCAGGAGTGAGAGGTCTCTGCTGTCTTCAAGTACCTCAGATATGGAGTCCATAGAAGCCCTGAGCACCACAGAAACTACCTCAACTAGCATTTCAAGACAGTCCAGGTACGTCTACTATGCATTTGCTACATTTAACCGTTCCTCACTCTATTGGCCTGTGGAAGGGGAGATTTGGTACGCCTTTGAACCAAAGTCGTTGATCAACTGACAGAAACATCTCAAGAACTATTGGATTGGTTGCCAGGATTTTGTATAAACAATTGTATTTCCCATAAGAGGAATCCCAATGACTTTAAGGATCTCCTGACTATCCCTCTAGCAACCATGAGGTTTACATTGTGTTTTGAATAAAATGCGTAAAACTATTTTATGGATTTACATAAGATTTGGTACAGACATTTATGATGAGCTGTTCTTTGTGTTTATGTACGCAAGCATGCTTCACACTCGAATGCTTGAAGAGGCCCTATTATCCTTTTGGGGTTTTCCCTTACCTGTAGTGTGTTGCAAAGGTTTTCGTGCATGTAAATGGTCTGCTAGGCTAAAATCCCCAAACATTTTTCATCCCCCATCCCTCAGAGGTGCTGAACGTAGGCAGTACGTGAAAAATAAAGAGCTTTTTGACATTAAAGCATGCAAATATGTCACAGAAGAGGCACAAACTACGAATATGATCCTGAAAATGAGCATAATAGGCCCCTTTTTAAGTAAGATTTAGAACAGTGGTTCTCAACTGGTGGGTCGCGACCCAAAAGTGTGTCAAGGACCTGTTTCGAGAAGAAAAAAAAATTCCTTTTTTGGGGGGGGGGGGGAGGGAGGGAAAGTCGAACTTTTATTTTTGAAGGCCCAATTTTCTAATGCTGTGCATGCAGTAGGGCTGAACGATTAATCGATTTTAAATCAAAATGATGCGATTATCAAATCAGAAGTGCTGTGCTCCACATGTACCAGCCATTGTTAACCAATCAGAAGTGGCCCATGATAGAAGGTGATACAGACAGACAGATTGATCCAATCACCTGCCAAGTATTTTTGAAAGTGCCTGCCCTTTTCCAAATGGCTTCCAATGGAGCTTTCCTAGATGGTTTGGTGAAACAAACCATCTGAGTCAGGTTAGTAATGCTCCATCACATGTTTTACATCTACTACAGGGTGAATCTTAAACTGAAACTTGACTTTAAAGCAACCCAACGGAAGTTTCATGTAAGTTTAGTTCTTTCACTCGTAGCTCCGGCTGCGGGGGTGCTAGAGACGGGAGCACGTTGATACGACCTTCCTAGCCGGAGATATGGTCGCATTTCACAATAAACTTCCGTTGGGTCGCTTCAAAACAATATTTGTCAGAAAAATCGTAATTACATTTTTTTTTTTTTTTTTTAAATCGTGCTGCCCTATCATGCAGTTGGACTGGAAGTACCGGAGACCATAAACGGTTTTGAAAACTTCTGTCACGTAGTGATCATCTTCTCAATAAAACATCTTTGCTGATGTTTTTTCGAGTCTTCTGGCCAATCAGAATCAACATGTAGCCGGAAGTCCCCACGGAGAATAACTTTGCAGTAGAACTATTCTTTATACATCCATGGGTACAACTTCAGATAAAAATGAACACATAATGAAATATGACCCCCGGTTTGATGATTGACAGGTCACAGAACAATGGGGGCTATCTACCCTTACCCAGAATTTAAAGTAATTCACACAGACTATCTCCTCTTTGCTCTTCTCGTTGTGTGGAGCATCAAGTTCAGCTGTCAGAACTAAGTGAAAAACAAACGATAGCATAAAATATTATTAATATGTCTGGTAGTAATACATTTATTTATTTTCTTCTTAGAGTGTACCAGAATGCATAGTTTGTTAGTATTTCAAAAAATCTCCTGGGGGAAAATCCCCCCAGACCCCTTTCTGGGGTTGGGTTTTCAGCATGTGTGCCTTTTTATGTTACACAGTTCAGCTTTGATTCCATCATCTCATGAAACCTTTTTTAAAAGCATTCTTTTGTTCTGTGAAGGGATATAAGGGATATATGCACTGCTGAAAAGCCTATATATTACTGCACAATTTTTTGTTGAATAAATTTGAGTGGTTCAACATTTCGGGTCGCGATCTATTGACTAAGGAAAAAGTGGGTCCCGAGGCCTGACCAGTTGAGAACCACTGATTTAGAATATGCTTAACATTACTTGCTCAACATCAGCAGGTTAGCCTTTATCTCTCCATCTATTCTTGTTTTTCTGAAATGCCCCTCTGTATACTTTGTTTTTGTAGTTACACTCAGATTAAAAATGTTACTTCAACTTTTCAGCCTCTGTAGCTCCAGCAAGCCGCGGCCCACAGCCTGTGCTATGCCCGTTTCTGCTCCACCCTTAAAGAGGAAACGCGGGCGGCCCCGACGGGCCCTGCTGCCCCCCAACCCAGAGACCCCCCCTCCTAGCCACGCAGAGCTAGACCCTGCAGCCACGGAGATTCCGAGCCCGCTGCCGGGGCTTCACTCCACTGACATAGTGCACGGCATGGACCCCAACAGCCAGCTGACCCACCTGAAGAGCTCCATCAGCAGCTACTTCGGAGCCGCGGGGCGGCTGGCTGTTGGGGAGAAATACAAAGTCCTGGCACGCCGGGTCACCCTGGATGGAAAGGTGCAGTACCTGGTGGAGTGGGAAGGAGTCACCGCCTCCTAGACTTCAGCATCTCTCCTCTGACCAGCGCCTGCAGGAGGGGGCAGCTGTGCTAAGGACATGTGCACACAGCCTGTATTCAGAGCATTAACTGATCAATGCCTTTGTTTAGTTTAGACGGGAGCAAGTTGAGCTAACTGCCTACTGGTTCAGTGCACGTTTCAACATGTGCTTAAAGGTTACAATTCTAGGATCGAGTCAGGGTACTGTCATTACATCACATTTGAAAGTTTACAGCGTCCCCCATTTATTCAGTCCAAAATAATTGATCAGTGGACCTTGCAGGCTTTCAGTGAATCGTTATTGTACTTAATTTCAAATCCAGTTATATGCTCTGCATTTCCATACCAGTACAGTATCAACTATGTTTTTTTAATCTTGGAGGAAGAGGGGGCACTTTTCACACATTTTACTACTGCAAACACGAAATGAACAATTATATTTGATGGTTAAATTTTTTTTTTTTTACCATTTGGGTAAATAAAAAGTAAACGTGTTCCCTTACAACAGCATCCCCTCCTGTAGTCGCGGCTACGAGTAGCGACTTGTTTCTTTGGGCCTTCAGTTGTGTTTTGGAAAGTGTTCTGGAGGAGCTCAATACACAAGACATGTGCTGCTGCAAACGTTTTATTTTATATAGAATTATACTACATTTTGTATTACCTTTTTCCTCTTGTGTTTTCGCATATGCTTTTATTTCCATTCAGCATTTTCCTCATTTCAAAGTACAGATTGCATATAGAATTATAGTCTGTTATCTCCTTTTGAGCTGCAATGCCTCATCATTTTATCCACGGTAAAGCTCTTGAAATCCATTTTTGATGTTGGTTGAATCTCTCAGTTAAAATTTAAATATAAGATTCTGTGCATAAATGGTGGCCAAAACCCAGAGGGCTTTGAGTAAATACTTTGTTATAAGATTTATTTTTTGAGAAGCTCCACTGCCTTAGTTTAACTGCATAACCGTAAAACATTTTGATATTGATTCAAATGAATGTTGACTAAAATATTTAAGGACCTATTTAGTTTTTCTCCTCCTTTTTAATAAATGGCTGCATACCACGAATGTTCACCCAGCTCCAAAACCTAGAGTTCAGAAGTGGTTTGTTTTGTGCTGCCTATGCAAGTTAGTCCTGGATAAACAGAACCATACAAAGAGGTGCATTATTGTTACGATTACTCACTAATTTATACACTCAGGATGTGCCCAAAAGCTATACTGTATTGCAAACGGCACAATGGGGAAATATTCACTCGGTATTGTTGATCAGTGTTTTTACATCCGCTCCTCCATTTGTAACAATACGGTGGACCGTATGTATGTAATCTTTTTCTTTCTTAGCTTTGTTCTGCTTGTTTAATCAGAGTCACAAAACAATCACTGGAAAACTAACATGCTGCATGTCATTTCATGAAGTTCATATTCAGTTAAGCCGTCTCTATTTTGAGATGTTTTTTGTTAACATGGACAGAGCTTTTTGACATTATACCTCTTCTTTGTGCGGATGTAGTCGGTGCATGTGGAGCTTCTCCTCTGGTCAGCCTGTGTCTCAGCCACAGACGCAGTCGCTGCTCTCATGTTGCTACCACTGGCTTCCAGCAGGCTTCTTTAGCCAAAGAACATTCATACGTCGGCTTTGTCTCTTGAGATTCTTCTTATTACATTTTTATACATGATTATATAGGTTGACATGTTTAGTTAAAGGTTGAATAAAAGCCCATATTTTGAACTACTGTGTTGCGTACAAGATGTTTATTTACGAACTGTAGTTGATGTGTCAAAGCTTTTTAATTTATGCTGAAGAAACTATAGAATGTAAACTGGATAAGGGATTTGTTAATATCGTTATGCAAGTACCATATTTCAAACACGCATGAAAGAAATACATTTCAAAAGGGAAATTAGAGTAACTGCATTTCTTTCACTTGTTTCATATTACAAATTCAGTCTTCTCTTTCAACCTTAAAGTTATGTGATCATCCAGATGATACCATCATCTGTTTAATATCATTATTCTATTGAATATTACGGTGGCTGAGAAGTGCAAACGATAATTACAAAGTAAGCAAAACACTTTTACCAAAGAAGAAACAATTTAACATTAACAAAAACAAATTAACAAGATGCGAAACGCTTTTACAAAGCTAGAGACACATTTACATTTTCTAAAACAAAATTACATTAGCGAAACACTTTTACCAAAGAAGAAACATTAACACATTGATGTTAATTTGAATGGTCTGTTAAGTGGCCTGCCTCACAGGGTGATGGCTACATGATGTGGCCTGCCGACATGGCCACTGTCATACAGATCATCTCTGTCTGTGTGTTACTCAAGCTAACTTAGTCTAAGTTATCTCAGTGGGTCTCACGGTTTGGTCACCATTTATGTAAACATATTTCCATTTGAGGGGTGATTAGTCAAATATGCATGGGTAAAAAAATAAAAAAGTTAAGTAGGTGAAAAAAGGTAAGATCAACTTTTAAAACTTGTTGAGAGCTAAACCTAGTCTTTGCTGCTGCCTCAAAGAGGAGAAGGGAGGACAGGAGGGAGACACCTGGGTGCGGCAAAGAAGTCCATCCCACGTGGCTATAACAGGAATTACATCCCGGGTTGGGACGAGGAATGCAGCCACCTTCTGTGTGACCACCAGAGGGCTAGCTCCAGAGAAGAGGTGGATGTGACTGCAGCAGCACTGCTCAAGAAGCTAGATATCACCCGCAGGGCCAGATGGACAGAGGTCGTTGAATCAATCGACTTCACCCATTCTAGTCGCAAGGCGTGGCAGACCATCAACCAGCTCACAGGCAGAAATACAACACCCCACAGCTGCCCAGTCACAGCAAACGCCATCGCATCCCAGCTCATGAAGAACGGCCGCTTCCCGGATGCTGACAAAGCCTTTGCCCGACTGACATCGCGTGAGGTGTCTTGCATCTCGGGAGCGGCCAGTGTCGATTCCAACCTCTCGGGAGAATTCACAGCAGAGGAACTCAGTGAGGCCATGAGCAAGCTCAAGCCAGGCAAATCCCCTGGCCGTGACAACATCCACCCGGAGTTCGTCATCCACCAGAGCTCAACAACATCTGGCTGGCTCTGTGCTTTCTACACATCATGCTACCAGAGATTAAAGCTCCCAAAGACTTGGCGCCGTGCCTCTGTCATAGCTCTGCCAAAGCCAAATAAATCTGCAGAAGACCCCAAGTCATACAGACCAATCTCATTGCTCTGTGTCCCATTTAAGATCTCGGAGAGGATGATCCATAGCCGCATCGAGCCAGTGGTGGACTCCCAGCTCCCACGGGAACAAGCTGGTTTCCGTCGTGGAAGATCAACAGCAGACCAGGTAACACTACTCTGCCAGGACATCGAGGACAGCTTCCAGGCCAATGAGAAAGCTGGGGTAGTGTATTTGGATCTGACTGCTGCATATGACACTGTGTGGCTCCGGGGACTCCACCTGAAGCTGCTGAGGACAATACCGGACCGCCACATGGTGAAGTTCATCATGGAGACTCTTTCCAACCGTAGCTTTATCCTCCAGACCAGCAATGGCCAGTGCAGTAGGCTCAGAAGACTGAAGAACGGGGTACCGCAGGGGTCTGTTCTCTCGCCGATGCTGTTCAATATTTACATCCACGACCTACCTGATACAACATCCAGAAAGTATGGCTACGCAGACGATCTTGCCATCATGCTGAGCCGACCAACGTGGAAGGCGATGGAAGAGGGTCTTAACGAAGACATGGGCACACTAGTAGCATACCTCCGAAGGTGGCGCCTACAGCTCAGCATCGGGAAAACAGTCGCAGCGGCGTACCACCTTAGCACCAGAGAAGCCAAGAGGGAACTTGAGGTGCGCGTTGACAACAAATGTCTGGAGGTCCAGCAAGCCCCGAAGTATCTTGGAGTGCGTCTGGATCGGACATTGTCCTTTTAATAAACACCTGGAAGAAGTCAAGGCCAAGGTGACATCCAGGGTCGCGCTGATCCGCCGCCTCGCTGGAACAACCTGGGGAGCCTCCGCTAAGACGCTGCGAATATCCACTCAAGCCCTGGTCTTCTCTGCAGCCGAATACTGCGCCCCAGTCTGGAGCAGAAGCCCTCATGCGAAAAAGGTCGACGTGGCTATCAATACCTCCCTTCGAATAATAACTGGATGCTTAAAGCCTACCCCTGTGTCCCTCTTGCCAGTCCTTGCGGGAATAGCACCGGCCGGCCTCCGACGGGAGGCTGCCACCCTCGCCCTGGCCAGGAAGGCACAAAAGTATGACTGGCACATCCTGCACCACACCACAATAACTCCAGCACCTCCAAACAGACTCAAGTCCCGCCACCCCTACAACATAGCAGCTCAAGAGATGCTCAACTCCACCTCTGAGGACATCTCCAGAGATGCATGGTTGGCAGCAGCTTGGAAGAAGGAGTGGGTGTCAGCCGGGCCCTCCCGAATCCACCGTTACATCTGGGACCCAGGAGATGGCACCATTGGAGGAGACGACCTACCGCGCCGGCAGTGGACCACTCTAAACCGTCTACGAACTGGGGTCGGTCGCTTTAAAACCACGATGAAGACGTGGGGCTTGGCGGACAGTGCGGCATGCGAGTGCGGTGACCCTGAGCAGACCGCTGTCCATATAATCACCATCTGCCCCTTATATAGACCACCCTCGGAAGCCAGCCTCTTCGACCTAGGACCAGAGATGCGGGCATGGCTACACGACACCGAGTTGGACATATAACGTTATACGAAAGAAGAAGAAGAGGGAGACACTATAAATGAACCAAAAATAAATAAACAAGTTTCAGTGTTTTTTTCATATTAGAAATGGTATGTTATTGGTTATGGCCATTAAAATGTAACACATTTATAATATGTTATAAATGTCTATTTTGTTATTTAATACAACATTTGACATTAATAACAGGCATGATTATTACCCTTATTCAGAGTGCCTAATAAATGTATATTTTTTTTACAGTGCAGATTTTGGCTTTTTTGGGACCATCGCACATGTGTGTAAGTAACAAGTATGCTGTATAATCTGCAACAACTGTCAGGTGGTGTTATTGATTATCTTTGCAAAAGAGCCCCCACCAATATAGCTACGTCGATCCTTGCGTAATGCGGAAGTGGGCGTGGTTAAATCTAAACTGGGTTGGAAAAACGATAGACGCGTCCCTGTTCGCTCTGCCAGAGCCATATAGACCAACAGAAAGGTTAATGTTAAGGTTGTTGCACGTCACCTTCACTCAGAAACCTCATTCCAACTTTAAAATGTTACACATCTTTCTGACATTATTCATATTGCACAACTTTTAAATCAGACTCATACTTTTAGAGATATTAAACATTGTTCAGACCTTGGTAAAGAGGCCTCTTCAGATTTTAACATTAGTGTGAGGCAGAGTGCGTGATGTCACAGCTAGAGTGGGGGACAGCTTGAAATTCGCCTCTATATATTTTTTAAACCTTCCATAATTAAAGACACAGAATTTAATTTTAATTTAAATGAATCAAATGTTGTAATTTAATCTGTTCTTTTATTATTCACATAGCTGTTCTGAATGAAATGATGGTGTTGATCTGTATTGTTTGTTTATTATGCTTTTGTCAAAAGAGGCCAAAACTACCGTTGAAAAGTGACAGTTCAGCGCAGGCGCCAGTGTTCGCGCCTACTGTAATTAGCAACCCTCTCCACCAATCAATGCGCACACAGCTTCTGTTCGTCCAATCACAAAAGGTGTTGTTAAGGCGTGGGCGGGGACTTAAAATACAAATTGTTCCGGCTACATTGCTTCTACACGGGTATCCTGGAAAGTTTTGTTGAACTAGAAGTTTAAATACATATATTTTAAACGTTTACAGTGACTGGAAACATTTAATATTATACTCGGAACGTAAATGTTGTTAGTGAGGTTGTTCGGTAGGTTATAGGCTTTGGAACGATAATGCGAATTAGCTAGCCACCTGTTAAGCATCTTTGTTTACATGTATCGAGTGTAGCTAAGCTATCTGCTAGTGTGACATGCTAACTATTAACTTACCGATTGGTTGATGATATAACTTAGTTGTGGGTGTTCTTCACTTTTCCAAACATTCACGTTAGATATGTTGCAACTTAAAGCCAACCTCACCAAGTCGACAAGTTGTTGAGTAGTTGCCATGTACGCATCGTTACTCTAATGTTTGAGAACGAGAGGAGTTTAACCGAAGATGTGGTCAGTTTGAGGAATCTGCTTCTACTGACAGAGCTCAGTCTGATCAGTGTGGGGCAGAAATTGAGGTGAGCGGCACACTGCATGACATGGACTCAGACACACAGTGAACCTTCTGCTAATGTCTACAACAGCACTTCTACCACTGACCGAAACCACAGACACCAGTTCAGGATATTACGACGAGTTTTCACGCATTCATTGTATATTTATGCGAGAGAATATTTACAAAAAGTATCCAACGTTGCTCATTTGATGCTAGTGTGACAAGTTAATAATGGTTTACAACAGATTCCCATTCTGCAGAGCATACAAGACGATCACATTAATAAAACAACAAAACAAGGGAAAAACACAACAAACATAAGCAGTCACACAGACATGACAGAAGTATTAATTGTGGTATAAAAGGTAATTCAGGAATATTTCCCTAACAGATTACACAAATGTATGTTAATCAACTTTTCCGGTATTGACTTTAATTAGTTCAGTTAACCAATAATATGCATTTTTAGAATAAAAACCAGATTTATAAGGCTTTAGTTAATCTTTACAAATGATTGTTTAGTGTTAGAGGAAATTGCATTGTGACCTGTGTATGTCTTTTCATTTGTTGGTATTGTATTGTTCTTTCAGCCCCTGTACATGACCCCATAATATGGTACCTTGAGACTTGAAATAATTGTAATTTGGTTTAATAAAAAAGACAAAAACGTAATTAACATAAAGTTTGTATTTATTTTTGCAATATTTGATGTATTTGACCAAAAACGATATGATTGGATAACTTGCAATATATTTCTGAAGCTATGCTTTCTTTCCTCCCACTTCAGTTTGCTTTGTTTTCTTGTAACTTGTCTGTATATATTAATTTCAGTGAAGTGGTCATTCCTAGCATTCGGTGCCATTTAGGTCCCCAACACATTATATCATATATTTTGTATTTAAAAGGTCTAATGCTTATTTTTTAAAAGCTTGGTTTTAAATGTGTATCCCCCTCTACCATAAAACAACAAAGTTATTTACCCAGGAATCAAGATATTCAAAATTCTAAATAATTACTCAGATTTTAGCACAACTTCTGTAACAGATATATAAAAAGAAGAAATACAAAGAAGAAATACAAACAAATTCTACATTGTTGTCACTGTTGTATAACCCTTTTGCTAATATTCCTCACCAAATGTAATTCTTTTTTATTAATTCATTTTGTATTGTTTACATTTTTTTTTAAAGTGTGTGTCCCCTGTTTGAATGTCCCCCCTGTTACTCTGATTTGAATCTTTCTGGACACGCCCCTTTACTATTCTACTATTTGTATGACTCAAGAAGAAGGATACATTTTGAGTGGGAAAATCATCTTCAAGAAGCCGAGTGTATGCATTCTTCCTTCAACGTTGTTTTAATGTTAATGTGTTAAATGTTTTTATTTTCAATTTCTTTTTACAACTTTAGTGCAAAATGAACATGAATATCAACATATTTCCATATGTGCTTGTTAATATCAATTTAGACAAAGTAATTGTACATAACAATTTCACCAGGAGACTATGCTCCTATTCAAACACTGAGTAAGTGCATTGAACAAATCAGTGACTGGATGTGTCAGAACTTTCTCCAATTAAAGAAAGATAAAACTGAGGTAATGGTTTTTGGAGCCAAGTCAGAATGTATAAAAGTTAGCGCTGAGCTTCAGTCTGCAATGTTCAAACCAACAGATAAAGCCAGAAATCTAGGTGTAGTCATGGACTCTGACCTGAGTTTCAACAGTCACATTAAAACAGTTACTAAATCAGCCTACTATCACCTAAAGAACTTATCTAGGATTAAAAGACTAATGTCACAGCAGGATCTGGAAAAACTTGTCCATGCTTTTATCTTCAGTAGACTCGACTACTGCAATGGTGTCTTCACAGGTCTCACAATCTATTAGAAAGCTGCAGCTGATTCAGAACGCCGCTGCTCGAGTCCTCACTAACACTAAGAAAGTGGATCACATCACTCCTGTTCTGAAGTCTTTACACTGGCTTCCTGTGTGTCAAAGAATAGATTTCAAAATACTGCTGCTGGTTTATAAAGCACTGAATGGTTTAGGCCCAAAATACATTTCTGACCTCCTGCTAAATGATGAACCATCCAGATCTCTCAGGTCTTCAGGCACTGGTCAGCTTCCTGTCCCCAGAGTCAGAACTAAACATGGAGAAGCAGCGTTCAGTTATTATGCTCCAAACATCTGGAACAAACTCCCAGAAACCTGCAGGTCTGCTGCAACTCTGACTACTTTTAAATCCAGCAAGAAGACTTTTCTTTTTGTCGCTGTATTCATTGAACTATTCACATCTTAAACTGCACTGTAACTTTTATCCATGTATTTTTTCTTTTAATGTTTTTTTTATTATCTTTTCTTTTTAATGACTGATTTTAAATGCCATTTTCTTAATGTCTTTCGTTTTTTGTAAAGCACTTTGAATTGCCTTGTGTTGAAAGGTGCTATATAAATAAACTTGCCTTGCCTTGCCTATAACGAAATCTTTATCTTTATACAATATCTATTCACAATTATCCAGATAATGGAATTCATCACGATGAATGTATTGTGAGTTTACATCGTCCAGTGTTGGAAAGAGAGTTATTGTTTTAAATCTAAATGTCAAATATCTTTGAGTAGTTCTGACTCCTCATCCTCCTCTCTTGATCCCCTTTGGACGTGCTGTGCAGTCAGCCAGGAGGCCATGAGGACAGAGGGGAGTGTGAGCAGTGTGAGAACCTAGCCCTCCCCGACCTGCAGACACCTGATGGTCCTCCATCCCAGCTGGGCTGTGTCTGCCAGGAGAGTCCTGCCAGAGGGACGGCTGAGAGACGTGCTGCTGCTGGCAGTCTCACCCCCCCCTCCCCATCTCTCAGGTAAGAAACACCAAGCTTGTGGGTGAAAGAATAACAAACGGCCATCAAGATATGCTGTACATTGCGTATGTACATGTACATGTTCATGTTACTGTATGAGTGCAAGCGTACAACAAGCATAATTGGTCCCTCTAACGAAGAAATAGGTAGATATTAAACTTCTCTTCTGTGGGTCGTGTGGTATATATTTAAATGGTTTGGTTTGAGTCACATGGCAGATTCATATTTGACGAATTTGATTACTTTTAGACCAAGCGTCAACTTTTGAGACTTGACAAAAAAAGACTTCCTTAAACCTGCATTCTTTCAAATAACCAGCAGAAGCAGAAAGGGGTTTATTGCCAGGTCGGTTCACACGTAAGAGGAATTGACATACATAACTTTTAAAACAACATTTTTTTTAAAAGTACACAGATAGCGAACTATATTAAGAACACTGTAAAAAAAATGTATACATAGATAGCAATAAAATAAAGCAGTAATTTACAGCGAAATAGAATGCAGTGAATTATAGAATATGAAATATGTGCAGTCAGCAATATTTGAACATGTGTGCATTAATGTAATGCGTATAGAGTCTGCGTTGTGGCTGAGGTAAAGTGTCAGTGGGGGGGGGCCTTGTTTAAGAGGCCGGTAGCGGAGGGGAAGAAAGTGTTCAGGTGGCGAGAGGTTCTGGTCCTGATGGAGCTAGAGGGGAGGGGGGTGAACAGTTTGTGTCCAGGGTGGGAGGGGTCGGCCACTATCTCCCCTGCCCGCCCGCAGCAGGGGGCAATTTATTATTTATTTGCAAAAAAAGAGGTCTATGAGAAAATTAGCCTCCTTCACACTTGATTTATGAACTCGATGAACATTTAGGTAATCTGCTCATTGTCTCGATTACACGATGTTCATATTTGAAACTATTAAACCTGTTATTACCACACGGGGTATTGTCTGTGTTTTTGTCTACAACTTTTATAGAACAGTGAGTTTTCTATTCATGAAACTTAGTCGTAACATTAAAGCCGGCTCAAACTGTCAGACGGTTCAGCGTGACATTGGACTTAGACACCACTTCTTGCCTCATTTCGGGTTTGTGAAACCAAGAAAATGCCCAGTCCACACACACAGCTGATATCACGGTGACTACTTCCATTTTGTATATACAGCCGATGCTTTAGGCTTAGCTTGAGAAAATCAACTTGAGGCATAAAAAGTACATCCTTTGAAACTGCAACACATGTCTCATCCACACTGTTCTCTCTTCCCCCTCAGTCTGCCTCGTTCAAGTCAGTAGAGATGGAGTCCTTCTCTGCCAGGCTGCGTCAGGAGAACGCCTGTCTGAGCGCGCCGGATGAACAGATGCAGCTCATCAGCGACCTCGATGCCATGCAGTACGACCTGTCCTCCTCCAGGTCTCAGGTGTGGTGATAATCCTGAATGGAGGTGCTGACATCTTCTGATGGTCTATGTTCTGCTTTATAGCATATAGACACATGGATGGATGTTAATGTCACATTTAATCACTTTATTTCCCCTATTTACAATATCTCTTACATAAAGGCAATATTAATATAGGCTCTAAATATGGGGATTTACGTGGACAGATGGACGGGTCCGCTTTGGGGAAAGGAAGGTGTTCAAGCAGGTTATCAAGGCACTGCACACAATGGAACACACACAGGAAAGATATCATTATGACCAGTAGAATGGTGTGCATTGTATATACTACATTCTATATAAACGACAGGCAATATAAGTTGTAAAGAAATCAGAAAAAACCTTGGATTCTTTATACGCTAGTAAATTATGCAAAGTAGTTTTATTTATTTTCTGTCATAAGAGTTCTTAGTGTCAGTGTTTTGTTGCTAAATGCATTGCTCCATTGACTCTTCACATGAAATGTCAAGGCACAACAATGAGAACATAACCACTGTTACAGATGTGTGATGACGAGTACAACTGTAAATAAATATCCTGTGTGTTGTTGTTGTTGTTGTTTTCTAGGGCCATCTCAGAGGCCCCAGGCTGGGGGTTAAGAGCAGCTTGGCAGTCATGAGTGAGCAGATTCGTCAGCTTCGAGCAGAGCTGGAGACTCAAACTGCACAGCTAAAGTACCCCCCCTCAACACAGATCACTGTCGCTGTTTGTGTAACTGTAACAACTGCATGCCTGTCTTCTACACACTGGATACCGAATTGATGTTAAAACTATAAACCTTCCCAAATCAAATGTCAACGAATAGACTTAAATACGATTTTTTTGTTTTCATTGAGTACTTCAATTATGTAACACTTGTTAAACCTAGAGAAATCTGTAATTGACCCAAGGTGACGCAGCATTTCATTTGGCTGACTGTGTTAGAAACCTATCCTTTCTGCTGTAGTTGGCTCCCGAGCCAGCGCGTCTCGTTTGAAGGATGCGAGTCAACACAGCTGGCAGCCGCGGTGAAACTCGAGCGTTTAGAGCGAAGCGAATATTCGCATCGCGTCCGGTGTGAACGCACCATCAGGCTCGAAGCCAGCGTTCTCACAATCATAAACCATCTGTGACCGATAGTTGCCCGGTCATAAAACTGGGAACATCAACGTTTGCTGAGGCCTCATTCCTTAAGACAGATACAGACTCAGGGCTGGTCACAAACGTCATCACATGTTACATATCTTAGGAGTAAGGGAGAATGATTCTCTAACGGCATGCATTCTGTAAACCAGTGTTGTGATCTCTTGCACTCGTTCGGCAGTAGACGTGGGAGATGTACCACAAACATGAAGACAAACGTGTTCAAATAGAGAATATGTCTCCTCCCTCCTTTCTGCTGAAGTAACTCTTCTTTAAAGACCTCCACCCCGCTCGTCACAACTGTTCACCTAAGAATCTTTAGGGTCTAAGGTGCTTTCTGGATAACTCTTATATTTCCCAGGAACTAGTCTTAAGTGAATATTTTTAGAAATGTCATAAAACTTTATTTCCTCGAACAATACAGAAATATGTAACCTGGAGAATCTAATAACAAACTCCCAGGATCGTAGGCTCCTAAAAACTGCCTCCAAATTGTGTCCTTTTTATTGTTCTAAATACCATCACAGGAAGGGTCCTTCTGAGGCAGGACATGTACAAATGGTGCATTTACAGTCATGTGCTCTTGGGAACAGTTAGTCACTCATAACACTTGTCCATATATACCCTTGATGTATTCCTGTAAATACTCTAATTAGGCATGCTTAAGTGGCTTTTCATTATTTCCATTTTATCTTTCAATTATTTTCATCCTGTTCCCTTAACCTCCGATCAAACCTAGCTTGAATGTCCTGTGCCGCGTGTTTCCAGGGCAACAGAGCTGAGGGCAGACTGCAGTCAGGAAGCAGCCGCCCACAGTGACATATTGGTGGCCAATCTCACGGAGGACGTGAGCGCGCTCAGAGAAGAGCTGGACACCAAGACAGCTCTGTGCAAACGGTGAGTCCTGGTCTGGGAGGCGCACACAGCTTCATTTGATTACAGTGCAGATCAGTTCTTCAGCTTTGGGACACTACAGAAAGCTCACATGTATCTGCAACACTGTGATCTTTCTCATCAGAACTAGCGGTACCTGAAGGACACACTAGGATCTCAAGTTGAAAAGAATCACATACTCTATTGATATTTCTGATTAGTTATTGTTAGAGTTTTTGTTAATGACCTTTTCTCTTCCTCATCCCTTACAGGGCTGAGCAACAAAGGAACCAAGCACTTGAAAATGCAGAGAAACTCAAAGAAGCCTTCAAAGAGTATAGGGCTACTGTTTCTATCAAATTTCAGAGGGTAAACATTATTTACTTTAATGGTTTAATTATTAAAGGGGCCCTTTTGACTCATTGTCAGGTTCTTATCAGCATGTAGTGTCTCTACTGGGACATGTCATACTGCCTGTGCTGCAGCACCTCTTTCACCCTCTGTCTGAAACCAGAGCCCAGTCTGCTCTGATTGGTTAGCTGGTTGACTCTGTTGTGATTGGTCGACCGCTTAGAGATGTCCCGCCCCTTAGCCTATCAATAAAATGTGTTGGAGCACTAGCCAATAGAAGAGCAAGTGTTACATAGTAATGTCACTAAGTTATGATAGCAAACAAAGTCGTCCAATGGAGGTTTACATGCACAGAGACCTATAGAACACACTACAGGTAAGGAAAACCACACAAAGCAGAATAGGGCCCCTTCAAAGAACAGTATATTCATATATATATTTAATATATATATATATTTTTAAATGACTGCTTTAATGTTGCACATTAATGCCTAAAAGGCCATTCCGTCTTTGTGTTTCCAAGGTGATGGAGAGTGAGAGCAGACTGAAAGAGAGTCTCATTGGGTGTGGCGGAGAGAAGGAGCAGTTGGAGGGGAAGTGCTCTCTGCTGGAGAGGGCAAAGGTCCAACAGAGTCAGGCCATCTGGTACGTGACCTTATTTGATGTTTGTAGAAACACACAGGTGGCTTTCTGACCTTTATGATCAGTCACATCTTTGAGAAAGAAAGGCTTTGATTTGCTTGCTCACACATTCTGTCCCCAATGACCCCCGTCTGCCTGCAGCCAGCTGACGGAGGAGGCGTGGCAGGCCAGGGCTGCAGCTGCTGGCCTGCAGGCCCAGCTGGAGGAGGCCGGACGAAAGGCCTTACACCTGGAACGGCAGCTCACGGAGCGGGGCGCTGAGTTCAGGGAGCTGGCCTCTCTGCAAACAGATCTGGAGAACCTGCGCACTCTGACCCAGAGGCAGGAGCAGAGCCTGGTCCAGGGCCAGAGGGAGGCCCAGCAGAGGGAGGCGGAGCTGGCCGGCCTGGAGGCCACGCTGACCCTGCTGCATCTACGAGAGGTCCAGAGGAGTGCTATACGCAAATCAGTGTTGTTTGTGTCCCGTGACTCTGTGAAGTCTGCGACAGTGACGTCATGGTTACATCACGAGCTGTTTGCTTTGGTGGACCAGGGAAGGTCCACAAGGAGTTGCTATATTAACTTAGGGTTGGGAGGGTTACTTTCCACATGTAATCTGTTACAATTACTCAATACCTGTTCAAAAGAAAGAAGTAATCAGTAACCTAATCTATCAAAATAGTATTGAGTATCACTATCACAATATAAAAGTCATGTAATCTGATTGCTTTGCGTTACTTTTGGATTACCTCAATGTCAAATGCAAGAGAAGATAAATATCAATAAGTTGTTTTTTACTGAAGTGTTTAACACAACACAACAGAACAATGTAACCTTAGAGAAGAATACATTTTGTATCAAACATGTGTCCTATAATATATAATTCTTTGTTCACTATTGTCTAATATTGTTTCTTTTTATTTCAGGGTGTGGCGGGGACGCTGTGTGTCAGGCCCTGCATGCTTCCCCCAGTGGACTATTCAGGAACTGCACACATACTGAATCTGAAGCCAGGTATGCTGAGACCTCGGAGTTAACAGAGATGTGAAGTGTTCTGCCTCCCCTTGCAAGGACACTATATACACCACTTTTCATGGAGTAAGAATGAGAAGCTCATTCTGCATACCTTTTGCTCATGAGGTGAAAGCAGAGGTGGAAGCAGTAGAAATTGTACTTGAGTAAAAGTGTAAGTACTCAGATCTTGTAGTAAAAGTAGAAGTACCAGAGTGTAGGAATACTCTGTTAGTAAAAGTACTGCATTCAAAATGTTCCTCAAGTAAAAGTTGAAAAGTATTCTCATCAAAATATAGTGAAAGTAGCGACAGTAAAAGTAGTCGTTCAGATTGGTCCATTTCAGAATAATATATATGATATGTTTTATAATGATTGATCATGAAAGCGTTCTCAAAGCTGGTGAAGGTGCAGCTGGTCTGAAGTACTTTGTAGACTGCAGGGTAGCTGGTGGATTTACTCCAGGTGGAACTAAAGTCTGATTCAACACTTGGTTATATTTCACATCATTCATCCACATCTGTGAAGTAACTAAAGGGATTAGATACTGTCGAGGAAACTTCTGTGTAGCGATGCAGTGGGAGTCACCGACTCACGAAGGAGACACGGGACGAGCACGAGTTCTGATGTCAAACACTGAGATTTATTACAAGCATCGGCCGGAGAATCACATCACAGGTCACACAGTCAAAGGGTCTGACTGCACGGGTGGGTTGCCATGTCACATCTGATCAGCCTCGCATCTTGGTAGTCCTTTTAACCAGTTTACAGAGAGTCAACCCACATATTGGGGATGGGCGTAGACATCTACAGACACACGAGACGTCTCTCCCATCTCTGGAGCTTAGAAGCTAGCGTTCTCACACTCGCAAACCTCCCTATGCCCTGTAGGTCAAGCTGTAAAACCTAGTGTCAACATGCGACTGCATCAACACATTCCTCACGGGAGAGTAGAAGCAGGGATGGTCCTACATGTCAACACACAACATAAGGTTAAATGTCAGACTCTAAGGAGTAAAGACAAAATGAATCCCTAACAGATACATGTAGTGGAGTAAAAGTACACCATTTACCTCTGAACAATAGTGGAGTAGAAGTACTAAGTACGTAGCATAAAATAAAAGTATCTCAAAATAGTACTTAAGTACAGTACTTGAGTAAATGTATTTAGTCACCTCTAGGTGAAAGAATGAAACTATTTAAATCTTGCATGGTAATTAAATGTGTTAAATGTGTGTGAAAATGACTAGACCCAAGTTATATATTTTATACATTTACGTATTTCCATTTCCATTCCCCCTCCTGTTTCAAACATCTTTCAAACCTATAATCATTTTATTATAATCAAGGTCAATGAATTTCAATTTGTTTTCAATCTTAGTCATTTGAACTACTATTTGATTCAAATGTAGGATGATAGTAATCGGACATCTGATAATTAAAAATACAACAGAGGGAAAAGCTTATCGAGCGCCTCCAACCTACAACTTCGCCTTACCTTGTAAAGAAAAATAGATTTTTGTTGTTAAAATGTGAAAGTAAAAAAATTGCATATATCATTTTTTTCTAAAGAGTAATTCCTGTCTTCTCTTCCCCGTGGCCCCCCATGGTGGCCCCCCTGGCAGGTGAAGGCTACCAGCAGCTGCTGCGCGCCCTGCAGCTGATGGAAGCAGAGCGGAGCAGACAGAGCAGCCTGGTGGAGCAGCTGCAGGAGCGTCTCAGCAGGTCCCAGGAGGAGACCTCCACCCTGCAGAGCTCCATGGCCCAGAGAGCCTCCCACTACCAGAGCCTCCACTCAGAGCTGCTGGACAGAGTCAGCCACACCACCGACAAAGAGAAGGAGGTGAGGTGTCAGGTCCTCTCTGTCATCCTCTTCATCATTTCTTTGATATACTTGACTGTATCCAGACCTGTATTATATTAAACATGGGTCTGCCACATAGGAAATCAAATGTTCCTGTCCATGTGTAGGTAAAGGGAGCTATACAATGTCTACATACGTTTCCCTGGGGCTCTTTTGAATCTCAGACTTCAGTGCACGGACGCCACGCTCTCAGCAGGGCAACTTTAGTGACAGACTTTGGGAGATATAAGTCACTAGTCAAGGTCAGATATTTTACTGACTCTAAATATAAGAAAAACAATGTTTTGAGGTAAGGAGATCTTAAAACATTTGCACGTAGCCTGATTTCCCAAATCCAGTCACTATCATTTCAGAGCATTGATAATACAAATAGCATTTTTACGATCACTCGATCTTTCATGGATTTCACAAAAGCCACCTCGGCCATGAAAAATAAGCATATTGTCAATATAAAAAAAAGGTTAGAGCCGATTATAGGTTCTTACTCATTGTTTTTATCTCTGTTTTACTCTAGTTGAAAAGAAAAAGTGCACGTGTGGCTGCGCTGGAGAAACAGCTACAGGAGAAGACCTCTGCTTACAGTCAGGCTGCTCTGACCAACACCGAGCTGGAGAATCAGCTACTGGTAACACACACACACACTCACTCACTCACTCACTCACTCACTCACTCACTCACTCACTCACTCACTCACTCACTCACTCACTCACTCACTCACTCTCTCTCTCTTTCTAAGCCTTCCTTTCGCGTTTCACGCCTCTAGCACATTGTGTTTGAATTTGGCCAAAGGTCAAGCTCACTGAGCTCACAAAACACAATCGGGCCATTCTTCATGCGTGCTAAGTTATGACAATTTAGCACACATTCCTCATAGCATTATTAGAGAGGATGAAGTGATAAATATATATTGACTCCAACTTGTTTTATTAATGGTTTTGTTGACTCTTGTATGTATGTTTTATAAAAATATACATACAAGGTCTTTGAAAACAATCTGTCGATCTTAATGCGTTTTTTACGTGACACAGGTTATCATTTAAACATGCTAAATGTATTCTCTAACGCCAAATGTATTCTCTAACGCCATTTACATTTTTTGCCGAAAAAACGTTGTTATTTAGTGTCTTTCTTTTTGTAATTACAGGAGAAAAAGGCCACGGTTCAGCATTACCAGTCAATGATGAGTAAAAAGCAGAAGGAGTACCAGCAGTCTTTGGAGAACTGTCAAAACTCTCAATCGCACCAACTGACTGAGCATCAGCACAGAATAGAAATGGTGATCTACTTCTCCACTCTGCAGCCCCCCTGACTCTGTTTCATTCATCACTATAAACTGTGTTTCTATTTCGTCCCTAATGACCGCCAGAGGCGGTGCTTTAGCACTGGATATGTCCATCGCACGCATGCGCAGTTCGAGTACCAATAACAACAAAGTCACCTGTGACCCACGTGACTACGGCTACATAGGCCGGCGTCATTAGTGGATCGGTTCCTTTTCATCTTCTCGCTTCGCGAGAGTACCGTGGCTACATTATTGTAGCCTACAGCGTTCAGGTTTGAACGTTTGATCTGAGGGATTTCTCTGCAAGCAGCTGGCCGCGTGCAGCTTCGCGACTGACAGTCGGAGCTACGGGTTGCTAACGCGTCCTCCAGGAGCTGTGGCCGGCTGTGCAGAGCCTCGACGGACAGGTTTGTGTCAACTTGTTGCTGGTGATGGCTGTGTTCCCGCACCCTCTCCCAGCTAAGTTGTCCTGATTGCTGTCTTATTTATTGTTTGGCTTAGACTTTCTGGTGACGACAGTGTTCCCGCTTCCTCTCCCATAAAGTTGCCCTTATTAATTATGCTCTTTTGAGAGTTCTGCTTGTGGCGTTGTGCCCGAGTTATCATTAGCATTTGAGTCCCAGCTTTAGCTGCGTCTCTCATTCAATTTAGTATGGAAAGCCAAGTGTGCCATAATTTGCCTGTTTTTTGTTTAGATGCAGAGAGTAAGGTACGTACTGGCCATAGTTACTACTGTAACTATGGTCCTATGTAAGCACTGGCTATGGTTACTACTGTGACCATGGCCTACGGTTTATGCGGGCTGTTCTATTCCATAGAAGCTAATTATCTGGTCTTAACATTGTGTTTTGACTTGGTTGCTTGATTGTTAGCAGCAGCCGCTTGGCTAACACCTTGCATGTACTGTTAAGCTTCATTATTTAACTCAGCCGGTGAGGGCAGTGCTCTCGCTCCCGCTCCCGGTAACGTAGGGTTTTGATTGCAGTAGCGCTATATCGTGGTATTTACTGCTCCTAGTACTAGACTCGAGTCTACTACCACTGTACTAGGATGATATGCAGAGAACAATCTTCACTGTGTGTGCTGTGTGCTCTGCATGTGTGGCCATTAAAGAGGATTTCATCCTCCCAATATTATATTATCTAGGGTGCAGCCGTTGGCTGACACTTTTAGACGGCGGCCACAGTTACTACTGTAACTACGGTTCTAAGCCGTGTAAGTACTGGCCATAGTTACTACTGTAACTATGGTTCTATGCTGTGTAAGTATTGGCCAGAGTTACTACTGTAACTACGGTTCTATGCCGGGTAAGCACTGGCCATGGTTACTGCTGTAACTACGGCTCTGTGCTGTTCTCTTCTTTAGAAGCTAGTTGTCTGGTCTTAAACATTTGTGTTGACTTGATCTCGCTTGATTGTTAGCAGCAGCCGCTTGGCTAACGTCTTGCGTGTACTGTTAAGCTTCATTATTAACTCAGCTGGTGAAGGCAGTGCTCTCGCTCCCGCTCCAGGTAACGTATTGGTTTGATTGTTAGCAGCAGCCGCTTGGCTAACATCTTGCATGTTTTGTTAAAGCTTCTTTATTTAAACTCAGCTGGTGAAGGCAGTGCTCTCGCTCCCGCTCCCGCTAAACTTATTGTTTTGATTGTTAGCAGCAGCCGCTTGGCGAACATCTTGCATGTTTTGTTACAGCTTCTTTATTTAAAATCAGCTGGTGAAGGCAGTGCTCTCGCTCCCGCTCCCTGTAACGTATTGCTCTGATTGTTAGCAGCCGCCGCTTGGCTAACATCTGGCGTGGCTGCCCTGTTAAGCTTCTTTATTTAACCCAGCTAGGTGAAGGCAGTGCTCTCGCTCCCGCTCCCTCTGCCGGTAACGTGGGTGTAGTTACATCCCTCTGTGTTCTGCGAGTAGGAGCATTGCTCTACTCTTTCCGTTCAGCAGGTAGCCGGTGAAGGCTGTGTTATCGCACCCGCTCCCGGGTATGCTGCACCTGGCATTCGTTATGAACTCAACCAGTGAAGGCAGTGTTCTCGCCCCCGCTCCTGGTAGACGTGTTGCTTGATTCTAGCAGCAGCCGCCCGGCTAAACTGTCCTATTAAACATCTTTATTTAATCCAGCTAGGTGAAGGCAGTGCTCTCGCTCCCGCTCCCTCTGCCGGTAACGTGGGTGTAGTTACATCCCTCTTTGTTTTCGGCGAGTAGGAGCATTGCTCTACTCTTTCCGTTCAGCAGGTAGCTGGGGAAGGCTGTGTTCTCGCGCCCACTCCCGGTTACGCTGCATCCGGCTACCTATAGACTGGCTCATTCATGTCGCGCCTGTATGGCTTCTCTTGAGCCCGAGGACGGCCATGACCGCTGCCCCCCTCTGCCTTGGCCTCGAGCATTTGAGGGAGGGTCTCACGCAAAGCGCCTGCATGAGCTGAAGATTCAGGCCTCGGGCACTCAGAGTGGCTAGAGTCGCAGAGGTGGCACCTCTCCTCGTCACAACTTCCTCCAGCTCAGTCTGACCGTTCCTGGCGACTTGATGGAGGGATGGCTATGGGTTCACCCCCCAGGTAGAGGGCTAGAGAACAGGCTGTCCTCTAAGGTGGGTCGGTTAGTTGCCGTCATGGAGCAGACGAAGTCGCTCCTGTTGGCCCTTCAGCCAGGGGCCGGTGCGGGGGCTACTAGATTGCCGCATGGCCCTCCTTCGGTTGCCACACCTCTACTTGAGGATGCCATGTCGCTAGCAGCTCCGGACAAACCTCTTCTATGAAGGGGGGGCGGAGCCCAGCTTACCCCTGAGGAGGCTTCCCCCTCCTCTGCTCAGAGCTCTTTGCAGAGCACGGAGGACGCCTACATGGCGGCCATTATTCGTGCAGCCTTGTTACGCTTGCAGCTTCAGGTTCCGCAGGCCGAATCGGCTCAGGCTAGTGTCTTTTTCAGGCATAACCCTGCCCCTTTTCACTCCCACTGTTCCTCCTTCAGAGGAGTACCTGAGGGACCTCCATGCAGGCTGGAGAGACACCAGGGCCCTCTCCCACTCTGCTGCCAGGCAGGATCCGGCGAGGGTGGGGCTGGGTCGCTTGCCATCCATTGAGCCTGCCATCGCCTCCCCGATTCGGGCTCCTGATGCCAGGTGCCCTCGGCCTCAGTGCAGTGTCACAAACGAGCTGCTCTGTAGGGCCTACGACACAGCGGCACGCATCTGATACTGGCTTTCTCTACCTCTCTGCAGCAGGCGCCGGCTGAGCCTTCTTTGCTGGGCCTCAGTGATGCATCACTGTAAGCCTTTGCCCTAATGTCTAGGGAAGGGGGACGAGTTATGTCCTTATTGGTGCAGACTTGTCGCCAGGTCTGGCCTACGACCGTCGTAGGCTGCTTTCCCAGTTACAGCTCAGTTACTGGGCTGTCTGTACTTCCGACCCTTGGGTGGTCTCCACCTTAACCCAGGGGTACGAACCGCAGTTCCAGCCCCTAGCCTTTGGCCGGGACAGTCGTCAGCGATGCGGCAGAGGCCCTAGCTCTGGCCCAAGAGTTGTCCGTCCTTCTGTCCAAGGACGCAATCGAGCCAGTAGACCCTCTGCTTAGCACAGGGGGTTCTACTCGGCGTACTTTCTCGTGAGCAAGAAAGTCGGCGGATTTCGCCTGATCTTGGACCTCAGAGGAATCAACAGATTCTTGAAGGTGCTGCCACTCTATATGCTGACCACAGCACATGCACAGCTGTGGAATTGAGGGATGCCTACTTCCACGTGGGCCGGGCAACATGGTGCCTTATATTCAGTTCCTTCGGCCCTTGGGCAGCTGCCTCGGCCATTGTGCCCTTGGGCCCGCTGGCGTTGCGCCCCATGCAGATGTGGCTGAACAGCCTTCACTTGGACGCCAAGTGGCACAGGCGCAGGGAAGTCAGGGTGTCGCAGCGTTGCCTCCACTCTCGGTCACACTGGAGGGGCCTATCTCCTGATGGGCGTGCCCATGGGCACCATCCCATCCCGCCAGGAGAGCGTCACCATAGGTGCAGGTCTCTCAGGGTGGGGTGCAGTACGGCAGGGCAGGACCGTTCAGGGTCAGTAGTCTGCCCAGGAGGGTGCACGCCATGCCAACGTGCTAGAGCTTCGGGCTGTGCAGCTTGCACTCACGCACTTTCTACCCCTACTGGGGGGCAAGAATGTGTGTGTTCCTTGGGACAGCAGGTACGCTGTTGCCCAGACAGCAGTCCCTTCTAGACAGTGGGCGTTCTCACTCCACCTTGAAGGTCTATACGGCTGCTATATCTGCCCGTCATGTGGGAGTGGACGGCGCCACAGTGGGGCGCCACAGGTTATTGTCCCTCTTCCTGAGAGGGGCTTTACGGCTGCGTCCGCCTAGCACCCCGAGGGCTCCAGCTTGGGACTTGCCCCTAGTGCTGAATGCCCTGTCATCTCCTCCCTTCGAGCCCCTAGCCCAGGTGGAGCTTAAGTGGCTGTCCCTGAAGGCAGCATTTCTGCTGGCCATGACCTCAGGGAAACGAGTTGGAGAGCTACATGCCCTCTCTGTGAGTGATACATGCCTGAGGTGGAACTCCGATGGCTCGGGTGTTGCCCTCTGGCCGAACGTGGCGTTCCTGCCCAAAGTGCTTCCACTAGCCCACTCCAATCGGCCTATCCAGCTGGCGCGCTTTAATGTCCCACAGGAGAACGGCACAACTGAGTTGCTGTGCCCTGTGCGTACCCTAGAGGCGTATATTGGTGCTACGGCCCATATACGACAGTCAGAGCAGCTCTTCATCTGCCATGGCGGCACGAAAAGGGGCTGTGCTCTCTCAAAACAGCGGCTTTCCCACTGGGTTGTGGATACAATCACACATGCCTATGGGGCCAGTGGCCGCCCCCCGCCATCAGGGGTGAGATGTCACTCTACAAGGAGCATCTCAACATCTTGGGCTGCCCTGAGAGGGGTGTCCCTGGAGACCATCTGTAACGGCTGTAACTACGGTTCTATGAGTCCCGGATGACCGCCAGAGTTTCCGGTCACTCAGAATTCTTGTGTGCTCGCGAGAAGATTCTGGGAACCGATCCACTAATGACGCCGGCCTATGTAGCCGTAGTCACGTGGGTCACAGGTGACTTTGTTGTTATTGGTACTCGAACTGCGCATGCGTGCGATGGACATATCCAGTGCTAAAGCACCGCCTCTGGTGGTCATCCGGGACTCATAGAACCGTAGTTACAGCCGTAACTATCGATTTCCTGTCCTCTGCAGCTTCAGCTGTGTGTGGAGGAGGCTGAGACTCGGGTGTTGGAGATGGAGCAGAATCTAAGCTCAGTCCAGACGGAGAGAGACGCGGCTCAGGAGGTTGCTCTCCTGCTGCAGAGCTCCGTGGAACAGCTCACACAGGTCAGGACGGTCTTACACTGTGTAGAAGCATATCTGTGCCTTTCCGAGCACAGGAACCATTTCAGATGAAGCTACAGCTACTTTGACCCTTTGGATAACGCTGGGTGTCTTAATGCATATGGCATAGACTCTGGTCTGGTTTTCATTTCAATTTATTTTTATTTAGGATTTTTTACCTCAGCTAAAGTTCAATAAAGTGTGTATTCAAAATACACTTACAAAAGACCCTTAAGGTCCAAAATGTCCCCAAAATGTTTTATCCCACGGCCATTACATCATACAATCATACATTGTAATATATCAAGCTTTCCATCCAAAGCAAAGGCTTCAAAACAATATGTCGCCATCTTTTGTCCGATGGGACAACAACTTGGTATGTGTGGGGTTTCCTGAAGCACTCTATTGCTCACGGACCAATGGGCTTTTAAGAGTTCAAATGGTGATATTGATGAAAATGTGAACGTTAAAATAAGGACTGAAGTTGGTTGAAAGATTGTACCTTTTTCATCCAGGTGTTTTCTATTTGTTTTGATTGAATTGCAGCAGAGGCAGGATGAAGTGCAGCACAACGAGGAGTTGCTGAGGAGTTTGGAGGAGCAGGCGACTCAGTCTGCCACCAAGGTTTGCACAAAGACACGTTACCAAAGACAAACTGTGAGACGGAAAGGTCCAGTGTTTAGAACCTAGGAGATGTATTGGCAGAAATGGAAAACACTATGCTATGTTTTTATGTGTGTGCTGTCTTTAGCTTAGATGGGGGGGGGGGGGGGGGGGGCTTTATATCTGTGTATGGAGCAGGTCCTCTTCACAGTCTGCATGTTCCTACAGTAGCTCAGTTAGAACGGACAAACCAAGCACACTCCAGAGAGGTCTTTTCACAGGTTTACGGCACATGAAGGCCGATTCTCTACACGTTCAGAAAGGGAAGGGTGAGCGGAGGATCCCGCTGGTTACAATCTGCGACCTTGCTGCACAAGGCCACTTCCTTTGACACACTGGACCTTTTAGATGTACAAAAACATCTGGCATATTGAATGAATTCCAGCATACACACTTGTAAGCACCTTCCATGTGTTTGTACATCAGGTGAGTGAACTGCAGACGTCTCTGTCAGCGTGCAGAGAGGAGCTGGTCTTCTACCTGCAGCAGACGGAGGAGGTGACGAAGAACTATGAGAGTGAGCTGCAGAAGAACAAAGACAAGGTACAGCGTGAGCACACGAATATCTCCATCTGCTCTCCTCTCCTTTTCTGTATGCAACCCTGATCCTCTCCCTGTTCCTCCCCCTGTTCCTCCCCCTGTTCCTCCCCATGTTCCCCCCCCCTGTTCCTCCCCATGTTCCTTCCCCCTGTTCCTCCCCCTGTTCCCCCCCCTGTCCCTCCCCCTGTCCCCCCCCTGTGCCTCCCCCTGTTCCTCCCCCTGTGCCTCCCCCCTGTTCCTCCCCCTGTTCCTCTCCGCTGTTCCTCCCCCTGTTCCTCTCCCCTGTTCCTCCCCCTGTTCCTCTCCCCTGTTCCTCTCCCCTGATCCTCCCCCCTGATCCTCCCCCTGTTCCTCCCCCTGTTCCTCCCCCCTGTTCCTCCCCCTGTTCCTCTCCGCTGTTCCTCCCCCTGTTCCTCTCCCCTGTTCCTCTCCCCTGTTCCTCTCCCCTGATCCTCTCCCCTGTTCCTCCCCCTGTTCCTCTCCCCTGTTCCTCCCCCTGTTCCTCTCCCCTGTTCCTCCCCCTGTTCCTCCCCCTGTTCCTCCCCCCTGATCCTCCCCCTGTTCCCCCCCCTGTCCCTCCCCCTGTCCCCCCCCCCTGTCCCCCCCCCTGTGCCTCTCCCCTGTTCCTCTCCCCTGTTCCTCCCCCCTGTTCCTCCCCCTGATCCTCCCCCTGTTCCTCCCCCTGTCCCCCCCCTGTGCCTCCCCCCTGTTCCTCCCCCTCCCCCCTGTTCCTCCCCCTCCCCCCCTGTTCCTCCCCCTGTTCCTCCCCCTGATCCTCCCCCTGTTCCTCTCCCCTGTTCCTCTCCCCTGTTCCTCCCCCTGTTCCCCCCCCTGTCCCTCCCCCTGTCCCCCCCCTGTGCCTCCCCCCTGTTCCTCCCCCTGTGCCTCCCCCCTGTTCCTCTCCCCTGTTCCTCTCCCCTGTTCCTCCCCCCTGATCCTCCCCCCTGTTCCTCCCCCGATCCTCCCCCTGTCCCCCCCCTGTGCCTCCCCCCTGTTCCTCCCCCTGTTCCTCTCCCCTTTTCCTCCCCCCTGTTCCTCCCCCTGATCCTCCCCCCTGTTCCTCTCCCCTGTTCCTCCCCCCTGATCCTCCCCCTGTTCCCCCCCCTGTCCCCCCCCTGTGCCTCCCCCCTGTTCCTCCCCCTGTGCCTCCCCCCTGTTCCTCCCCCTGTTCCTCTCCCCTGTTCCTCCCCCTGTTCCCCCCCCTGTTCCTCTCCCCTGTTCCTCCCCCCTGTTCCCCCCCCTGTTCCTCCCCCTGTTCCTCCCCCCTGTTCCTCCCCTGTTCCTCTCCCCTGTTCCTCCCCCCGATCCTCCCCCTGTTCCTCTCCCCTGTTCCTCCCCCTGTTCCTCCCCCCTGATCCTCCCCCTGTTCCTCCCCCTGTTCCCCCCCTGTTCCTCCCCCCCTGTTCCCCCCCCTGTTCCTCCCCCTGTTCCTCCCCCCTGTTCCTCCCCCTGTTCCTCCCCCTGTTCCCCCCCTGTTCCTCCCTCCTCAGGTGTCCTCCCTGCAGGAGAAGCTCCACAGCACCACCCTGGAGTGTCAGAGCTCTGGTGAGCAGAACCTGCAGCTGCAGCTCTCTCTGCAGCAGCAGCAGAGCATGCTGACGGAGAGCTCTGCTCACATGTCGGAGCTGGAGGAGAGTCAGAGCCAGCTGCAGGGACAGGTCAGCTGGAGAAAGTCAAATGCACAACATCTCTTTTCTGCTAGGAAGTAGCGTAGCATTATGGGAGTTGTTGTCTTCAGCACCATTTAGGTCATTGCAGTCGGCTCAGAATGATCCAAAGAAGGCTCCTCGTCAAAAGCAATGCACCATAGTGTCCTTCTTTTACATTCTTGCATTTCTATTTCTTCTTGCATTTTTTAAAATGTATTTTTATGTCTCAATTATATTCTATATTGCATTGTTCGAGGTGCCTAGCATGCTGGCCAAACCGTGAACACGCTGTCGCTGAAACCTACCTAATATGGACGTTTTATTGGCTTATTTAAAAACCTGATCACATGACTCCTTCTGCTCGTGTGCAGAAGACAACAGAGCCTTTAATGTTCTTCTATTTCTACTTTCCCCTTTAGTTAGTATTCCTCCAGAGGCTTGTTTCTCTGACAGTGCACGTGATTAATGAACTGTTATCAAGTGTTTTTATCTTGTCTTTAATGATTTGTTCGAGGCTTGCAGTCGGCCATCTTTAGAGGGTGACAGAAATACTGCAAAAATGCTTTTTATTGAATGACATGAGGTGACAGACGTTCACAGAGAGCAGCACATTAATGCAAATGTCTATTCTCTTCTGTAGCTTTAAGTTCACTGATAAAAGCTGTAACTGGATCTCTGTCCTTGCTTGAGAGAATATATCTGTGTTAGCATGAGATTTATTTTCCGGCTCAGCACGTTTTAGGAGCTGGTTGTACTTTCTGTCCTTCACAGCAAACGGAGGACACCAGTCTCCGTTCAGTGCGCTCAGGGGAGTCATGTGGAGCCTCTCTGTAGAGGAGAGGGACCCCGCTAACACACTAGACAACAGATTGCCTAAAGCAGGGGTTCCCAACCGGGGGGGCGCCAAAAATCGCAGGGGGTGCGCCAGGCCTAATATCATATTTAGACTTTTTTAAATTAATTTATTTACATATAATTGTTACACAACACATGATTGTCGCTAAAAGCCTTGTCTCTACATTACAATAAAGTATAACAAATAATGTATTAATTCATTTGAATAAAAATTCAAGTTAGTAGCTAATAAAGGCATAACAAGACAGAAATGTATAATTGTTTCTTTAGTAGAAATGTTTCTTCTGCGCGTAAAGTGTCCAAACCAGGCTTTTCTGGATAAGCACATGTTTAAAACGGTCATTGTCCATGCCGGTTTCAGTTGGATTATTTGTCACAGTTGCTCCGATCAGATCGGTCTCCTCCATTTTGTAGATTACTTACGACTTTTGAATCCACAAAAACACATCGGCAAAATCCGGTTTACTTTGAGCGTGTGTTTTAAACAGTTTAATCCCTTTGCGAATTGTTTCCACTTCCGCGCCGTCCTTTAATTTCTTCACACAGCGGGAATCCAGATGAATGAATCCTGAGTCCAATAACCATCAAAATAGTGCTCCTTGATCACGCTTTCATCCTCCTTTAACAACACACTCCACATTCATCCAGTTTGTGACAGTAGCATTTTGAGACTTTGAAACTTTAATTACCGCTGCTGCCTTGTCTGTTTCCCCCCCTCCCCCCTTGTGTGTGTGTGGGGGGGGGGCGCAACCTCCAACAGGAGTAATTTGGGGGGCTCTCGTGGAGAAAGGTTGGGAGCCCCTGGCCTAAAGGCTGAGAGCATGTTGCATGCTGAGAAGCAGGATTTATTTAGCGTTCTGCGGTTGAAGCTGAAATGCTGAGAATAAATAGGAAATATTGAGAAAAAGTTTAAATACCATTCCGAGTAGAGTTGAAATAACAATATTAAAATTGTAAGTCAAAGTGTTTTAATAAAGATCAAATGTGGAAAATAAGTTAAAAAATTAGAAATACATTTGATACACCCTTTTTGAGAACGTCGAGAATAAAATACATGGTCAGAATAAATCAAACTATTTGGTTAAGCGCATATCCTGACAATTCAAAACAAATGAGAAATAACCCAAATGTTTCATTTGACCCTAATGCTCTTCCGTAGGTCTTTGTAAACAAGACAATGTTACTTTAAAATAATGAATGTTTCTTTATTGTCTTTCTTCATTTCAGTCCTTAGATCTCTCCACGTTGGGACAATGGAACAGTGAATAGTGGCTGCAATAAATGTGGTGTTTATGTGCAGGTGTCCAGTGTGGAGCAGCAGCTGGAGCGGGCCCGGGCGTCTCTGCAGGGCGAGGTGAGGAGCAGGGAGCAGGACGCCCAGAGGAGAGAGGCGGAGCTGCAGGAGGTCACCCAGCAGAACACACAGCTGGCAGAGAGTGTGGGGTGAGAAGAGCACCCACACACACACGCACACACACACACACACACACACACACACACACACACACACACACACACACACACACACACAAACACACGCACACCCACACAGGGACGAGATGTAGTTAAGATGCAGAATCAACCAGATTTTGGGACCACTAAGTGACTTTATTTCACTCTTTTGACGCTGTCCTTCTTGTTAGTACAACCTGTACAAACATGAACAACGTCACTCAGAGTGAAAGTGTGTCAGCAAAGCATCAAAACATCATCATTTCCATTCATTCTTATAATTAGATCAATCCTACGTGTCAGTTTACAGGAGTACATTTCCGCTTTCCCTGAAACATTAAGCTAAATAAATATGTTCCGGTGTTCAAAAGAGATCACAATCAGGCCGCCCCGTAGCACAGCGGTTAGATCGTGCGGCCCATGTAATGTATGTAGGTTAGCATTGACGCATTTCATGCCCTCTGTAGCGCCCTTTCAACACTGGCATCCTCTAACAAAGTGTAAACAGGCATATGCTGTATATGCATTCTGTCAGGAGAAATGGTTCTTGGTTCTCCAACATGCAGGACCCAGTATAAAGACATAATGCAGGGGGTTATTTGTGTGCAGGTTTTTGTTAAACAAGTAACAGACTGCTGCTACTGATGTTACAATCTGTTAGCATGTGTTGGTGTTAGCACAGGGGACATGAGTGCGGAAACAAACGGATCAGCTGTCATCAGAAACAGGCATTCAGCGGTGAGCCTGTATCCGTCCTTCAAAGGGTCCTATTCTGCTTTTTAGTGTTTTCTCTTCCCCATTGTTCGTGATAGGCTAAGGGGCGGTACCTCTCTCAGCAGTCATCAGAGCAGACTGGGCTCTGGTTTCTGACAGAGGGTGAAAAGAGGTGCTGCAGCACAGGCAGTGTGAGAGAGATAAAGAGCTTTCTGAACATTAAAGCAGAGACATGTCCCAGTGGAGACGCTACACACTGATGTGAACCTGGACATGAGCATTATAGGGCAGCACTAGTCTCATCTATTCCATCCACTGTGTGTTTTCCAGCAGCATCACAGTATTTGACCAAGAAGACAACGACGCCCTGCTCCTCGCCACTTAAAGCATACGATGTTCCTTTCACTTGTTTGTGTTGGAAAAATCCAAATGTAGTCTCTTTTCTATTTTAAGAAAGAAAAACAAATAGCCTGAAGGTACACACTTGTAGCGCTGAGTGTATTTCCCAGGACTACAAGTGTGGGCCTTTTGTTTGTTGCTATTTTTAACAGAATGTTTTTGTGCGTGCTGTTCTTCTTGATCCGAGCAAACAGTCTTATGACTACACCACATCCCGTTTGTCTGCAGGCATGGAGCAGCCCTCCCTCCCTCCCTCCCTCCCTCCCTCCCTCCCTGCTCCTCTCACCCCTAAACATATCAATTGAGATCTTAGTTTGAAACTGAGATAGAAGCCTGGTGTCTGTGGAGTTATCTCATCCCATAGTTCTGCTGGTTATCCCTCTTTGTGTGACCTTTTGAATGCTCCCAAAGCATGTGGTGGTTTGAACACGGCATCAGAGGGCATGTGTGCATTGCTCACTTAACACTTTCTAAGGGATTTTCCTTCCTTTAAGTCTACGATGGGGGCCGTGCTTACAGTGAGGTGAGGAGACATGTCGCCGCAGGAGCAATGCCTCGTGCGTACTGCTTTAGGCTTCATCGGTCTTATCTTCTTCCCTTTTACAGCAGCTTTTTGTCCAAAAACAGTATTTACGTCTTTTGTTTGCTGCACAAACCCACTGATGGTTGTGTGTACGTGTTTCCTCTGTGTGCTTACTGCAGCCACCTGAAGTCAGAGGTGGTGAAGTGTCGAGGGGAGCTGCTTTCTAAAGATTCGGAGCTGCATCGCCTGCAGAGGGATGTCACCGTCAAGACTTCTCAGATCAGCTGCCTGGACGAAAGCCTGCAGCAGCTGAGCAGCCTGCTCAACAGCAAGGGTGACATGGGTACGTTTTGTTTCAGAGAAGAGACCGTAGAAGCCGACACGGCTCTGGTTTTTAAATCAGTAGAACGGACCTACTTTCCCACCGGACAAAAAGCCACTAACATCAGGCGTTTGTCTGCAGTTGGAAATGTTACAATCATTCATCCCGGGACAAGTGACCCGGCTGCAGTCGTGGTGGGACAGGGATACGCTCAGTGATGGACCTCACGCTAACTGTCCTTTCTACATCACAAGGCTTTAATGACGCGCTTTGAAGTGAATACCTGATAAATCAATAATAACGACATGTTATAACCACACAAGACACACAGTCATTGCTCTCTCCACTCAGCTACCAGACTCCAGAGATAGGCCTTCTCTGATGATGATGAAACACACTTCATTTAGAGTTCTCAGGGAATACAATTAAACAAATGAAAACTATCTTTGTTCGTATTTCAAATGTCTTTACACAACAATCTCCTTTTCTGGTGAGTTAAAGAAATGTTATGGGCAGAGTCAAATGTGAGAAGAAACAGCGGTTATTGGCTGTGCCCAAAGCCACCGGCTCCTTGGACAGAAACACACTGTTCATCGTCCAAACTCAAGAGAAGCCAAAATACAACTCAATAAAACCACATTTATTTGTCTACACTTTTCTAACAATCTCACAATCTTGACAGAAACATCCATTTGACCTCAGTAATCATCGTGTCACACACTTCATTCAAACTATCGTATCATTATAAACACAACTCATCAAACCGTTCTTGCTATCCTCTTCCCGTGATATACTTTCCTCACAGTCACCAGAGTCCATTCTTTTTATCTCACGGTTCATTTTGTCAAACACAATTCAAACTCCACAGAACCAAAATAACACCCAACCAACAGCTCTGAGTCTCACGGCTCCAACAATCGGCAGCTCTGGTTTAAGGGAATGAAAGAGACACTTAAGAAGAAAGGACCATTGTCCTTTACTAGCCCTCCTTTCTGGGGCATGTATGACTCTGAAGGTGAAACAACATACTTATCTACTAGCGTGGGGAGGAAGTATATTCCTCACTTAGTGGGTTTGCGCTTGCTTTAAAGACTGCATATATGTGCATGAAGTAATGTTCCCTTCTCGCCCCTCCAGTGATGGACCTGGAGGAGCAGCTGCACCGCTGTGAGGCCGACAGGAGCAACGTCTCCCAGCGCCTGCAGGTCCTGGAGGGCCAGCTGCAGGCGGTGCGCACCGAGCTGAGCGAGACTCTGGAGCAGCTGCGGGAACTCCGAGACGTTCTGCAGAGAACCCAAAGCACCGCAGACCAGAGGAAAGCCTCCGTGGAAACACTGACCATCCAACTTAGGTGAGGTCACGCCCTCGTGTGAAATATCCTTCTGCTCACAGGAACAAGGGACGAGCCTCACGTGGACATGACGTCCCCAGGTGTGAAGCAATGTAAACATTGTCCATGTTGTAGCACAAAGTCACACACTGACACACATGGAGCCTCTCACTGCCCCAGAGCCCACTGCAGCTCACACTTTGGACGTATGACTTCTGGATGCTGCGGCTACATCTGTGTTCTCGCATGAAATCATGATGTAATATAATATGAATTTCAGATTGTTATTGTAAATAACCCCTAATACGCTTTTTGGGGTTTCCTTTTCCTTTAGTGTCATAGGTTTCTGTGCATGTAAATGGTCACAAAGGCTAAACTCCCTGTGTTCCCTCCAGAGGGAGCTTCTCTCCCACACACTTACTGCTCAATGAGCAGAATAGGGCCCGTTGTGTACGGGATTGTAATGTATTTGTAATTTGCTGGGTGAGTTTTGGTTTTCTATTTATTTAAAACAACATCAGATAAAAAAAGTGTATGTTTGAATTACATACATTGTGTAACACACTTTGTGCAGCTATTGTACACCAAGGATTGAAAATGTTTTATAGAAAAGAAAATATTTCACAAGTCCCATCATTCATTCCCATATTAGTGTCTTAAAGAGCAGTCGTTCTCAACCTGGGGTTCAGGACCCCCATTAGGGTCCTAAGGTAATTCCAGGGGTCTCCATATAGCAGTGACCATCAACTGGCACATCCGGTCCGCCAGACATTCTCATCCGGCCCGCACGACGGGGGTGACTGTGGCGTGAGTAATGTGCAGTACCGGAGTCCAACAGAGAGGCAGCAGCTGCGGGACAGTAGCCTGCGTACTGCGTTGCCTTCCCTGCCCTGAAGAAGAAGAAGTGATCCTTCGTTTGCGTGAAGAGTCTGCTTTATTCCCTCCGCAGAAGTAGCCCCGCTGCGAGGCTCCGGCGACTTCACTGTACATGCAATCCCCCCCCCCCCCCCCAACCGTGTGCAACAGAGAGGCAGCAGCTGCTGCTTTATGCGCCCTGCAGTACCTGAGCGTGCTCCACTAGCCCCCCCCCCTCCCCCCCAGGGCTATATATAAAAATCGCTGTTCCACGAAAGTGTCTATTGGATAAATGTAGTTGGTGATCCCTGCCATATAGCATTGAATAAATACATTAAATAACTTAAACATTTAATAAAAAACCCACTGCAAAATATTGTTATATATTTATTTTAATATTTATATGTTATACGTTTTTATAATAATATTTTAGAATGTGAAATGACTATTACATTACATTGCCTTACCAGTGATATCATTTGTTGAAAATAGATTTGTAAAAAGTGTATTTCTGAGAGTCAAAGTGTGCTGCACATGAGTTTCTGACAGCGGACTACAAGTGAGTCAGGAGTCATCAAAAATCAAAGTCACATTATTGCTTAGGAGTCGTGTCCTTAAGCACTGCTGTTTTAGAGGACACTGAGCTCAGGCAGTAGCAGGGACATGCTGACGCTCAGTACAGAAACGCCCTCTAGAGAAGAACATAAGAGTTGTAATAATCTAGGCTACTGTCATGAGTTTCTTTGAAGTCAAAAAGGATCCTAAAGTGATCCCTTGTTCACGTTGTAAGCACTCAAATCAGCCTAAAGAAAGGCCAACAATAGAGTCCCTTATCATGAAATAATGCATTCACACACTCACTTACTACTCAGTGTGCACTTTGTTTAATTAAAGTATGTGTTGCCTTACAGTGAGACCCAGAGGGAGTTGGAGGAGAGGACTCAAGAGGTCTTAGACATGGACCATGCACTGAAGGAGAGACAGGAGGAGCTCCAACAGAGAGCACAGCTGGTACAACACACACACACATTGTTCAGTGTATTACATTTTATTTGGATATATGTTTTTATGTCATCCCTTTCCTCATTTTCCCTCTGTGGTTTCTTGTGTCCCGCCCTGGACTCCTCAGCTGGGTCACCTGGAAGTGGCCATCAGGGAGCGCAAAGAGGAGATGGAGAGGAAGGTGGAGTCACTGCAGCTGAGCCTGGAGGCCAGAGAGAGAGAGCTGAGAGACACACAGAGGGAGCTCACACACAGTAACATGAAGGTCAGAAGCACATACAGTCAAAGAGCTGAACATTTGAGGAAAGGTTGTGTAAACCCGGCCATAGTGGACCGTTTAATTCAATTCACTGAAAGCAAGAAAACAACTATGTGCAATGACTTTAACAGAGGGTGGATCAGTCAGCAGCTAGGAGTAATACATTTTGTAAGCTGGTGTGGTAAAAGTATTTTCAAAGATTCTCTTTCAAAACAAACACTGCAAACTATGAACAGACACTTACCTGAAATGAGTTGTGTTCTAATTGATAGAGATTTTGAGGGATAACTTGTCCGCTTTCCAAATCTCCGCGCGTCCCTAACAAGCTGGTTATCATACAGGAAGGAATCCAGAGCATACAAGTATCCGTTAAACAATAATCTACTTTAATGGTAATATGACAATGCAATACAATCAATACATTACAAAGCCATATCATATGCGTAATGTCAGGAATATGCCTACTCCTGGCCCTTGTTCACGGGCTGCCACGACCTTCCGGTCCGGGCCGCACGAGAACAGAGGCAGAACAAAAAGATGCATGGCTCTCAAATACCAACAGAAACAGGAAAGGGTGGAGTTTAACTGGTCGTCTTTTCCGGTCATCTCAAACAAACACCTCTGGCATTCACTGTCTCCTATTTCTGCAGCCTCCACCTCCCCCATAGAGCAATAAAACCCTGTTTACTCTAACCAGCCCTTTGTTTATAGCCATTTTAGTCCTCACATTTATGAAAGGATAAAACAGAGAAATCAATATAAAACACAAACACAGGTATTGTTTGAACAGTATTCACTTAACTGCTACTATTGATAATTACCAGAGAAACTCAAGGGACCTCTTTTAATATCTGGAAATTGCAACAAGACTTTCTGCCATTTCAAATGTAACACACTTCTTAAATATCAGATGATAATACCCTGCAATCCCCCTTTTTATCTCCTTCTCAAGAGATAAACTTACACAAGGCATTTTGAAACGTCCTGATGTCGTCCCCTGGTCCTAGCAGGTGGTTTCCCCGCCGCACACTGGCTCCCGTGGTACGAGCTGTCCCCCTTTCCTCCTATGCGGACGTCATGAGAGATCCGCTGGGTCACTCGGTCGGGGCCGGAGAGCCTGGGGTTGATCCACTTTGTCCTGATGACCTTCAGCCAGACGAACTCTGCTGTGTCTCGGGTCCCCCTATTGGCGTCAACAACCTGTGTGGAGTAATCTGATACAAATCCCTCAAGCCTACGCTCCGGGCTCTGGGGCCCTCGGCTGTTTGACCCACCACTGCGTGGCCACTTGGAGCCTGTTGGTGGGGTGTCTTAAAACAACAGACGTCTGTGAACAGGTTTTCTAAATTAATTGTGCAGCTTCAGAATCTTAATACTTGGACTGTGCCAACTAAATAAGAACCCCAACATCTTTAGGTAAACTAAATAACATATTTCAATAGCTCTGAATTTCTGACAAGCATCTGTGTTTATTTTTAAATGAAATCCTTGAGATCCCATTAAAAATCTAAATATGATTTGAACTGCTAATGTTTCTGGTAAAGAAACACACTAATGTTATGGATTCAAAAACAACCAAAATCACGATACTAACAAAGTGAATGGCTTCCTGGTGATACTGCTTCTACCCGTCAGTGCTTAGATATTATCCCGCTGAAAAAATGAATACAGAATTCCAACAAACTGTCATCAAATGTCTTTCTATTATAAATGTAGATGAAATGTATATCCCCATAATGACCTAAACAATAAAGTCTATGGCTTTTACTTCTTTACCAGACTAGTTACATGATGTTGTCTAAATTAAATTGTGTCTCATTACATTACTATGTTTTAGCTTTAACTGTAAATATGTTCTTTCTACATTTTAAACCTCAGTTACTTTAATACCTGTTGAAACATTAGTTGAAACATTACTCACAGGTCAGCTTCTTCAGTATTCCATTCTGGACTTACATCTCTCTGGTAGCCCCTTGGCCACTGATTCTTTATCTGTGTTACCTGCTATAACTCAATCAATATTAGAGACATGTCAACATTCATCAAACAGTATCTTATCCCCAGATATGGAGCAGGTCAATTCTAAAACTGTCAATCAATGGTCAGATTGAACAATCGAGTTGGGGCAGCAGGTTCCTTTCAGTCCCTACATGAAAAATGTACATTGTGAAGTTTACACTCCCCCTTTTTTACACATTAACTCATGTGTAAACAAAATCCTGTATGGGAAGAAAACCTTCAGGTAATAATGGATTATAAGAAAATACCAAACATTTTTCCCAAATGTACATCCATCATTTCCACAGTAAACACTTCAGTGAAATTAAGTGTTTCTCTCCATCTTTCAGTCCTAAAAGAAACAGAATCTTCATGTTTTAGTTTGAGTTTCACATTCTGCAAACCGCCACCTCCTGTGGGAGTGAAATATCAAGTAGGTTAGAAACGGGTCACATGTGCGGTTTCCCCTTTTGTGGAATGTTAGGAAACCTCTCATTTCACACAGAGCCCCAGAAATAATGTGTTGGTCCAAAAACATGCTTGATTAGTCATTGTTTTAAATCATGCAGTTGCACTGATCAGATGCAGACATACACTCACTCACACTCACACTGTCAGGTTGTAAAGTCAGGTTTGGTCAGTCATTGACAGTGCCTTCTCAAGTTACCCTGTCGGTCAGGGTCAAAGGTCAGTTGGTCTCAGTCTTTTTGGCCATGTGTCGTGCTCTGCAGAGATGTTCCAGCACAGGCCAGCATCCTCCGTCTATAAAAATCTATATATATGGAGCACCATCATTTATTAATTCACAATTACAACTATAATGTTCAAGATATCTCCAACCCCTCATTGGAACAGCTGTTTCCCACATTCCCTGAAAGGTGTCTAGCCAAAAAATGTCACTTCCCCATTGTACACCACTGCAGTTCATCCACATATAATCCACATCAAAATGTCCAATAGATCTATTTCAGAAACTTGTGCACACAATTATTATCTTGAGTCAAACCTCTACTACGACCTGTGTAGCTCTTCATCGGTCACTATACCCATGTATCTTCAATTCTGGTATACCTAAAAAACAATGTTAACGTCTTTAACCGTGTGTGGAACCCTGGGTGTCCTGAACATGTAACAATCACTCCTTCCTCTATCAAGGACCTAAAAACAGAAGTAATTTCATCAATGGTTTGTAGCTGAATTTAGGAATTATCCCTCATGGTAGGTATGTTTTTACTTTTTAACATCTCTAAATGTCAGTTAATTACTAACTAAATGAATGTCCATTAGGAGGTGGTGACGCTAGTCTTCTAAACTCATAATCTGGTGCCGTGCGCTTCCTGTGAAGCTGCAAGTAAGATTTTAAAAACCACTGCAGGGTGGGTCGAGTGACCCCTCCTCCCTATTGGTCGTCAATAATATGCACCATTACTGGGTGATTGAAGGCCCCACATTATTTTCCATTTCAGCATCAGCCTTCTTTACTCTAAAATTACTTTTTAAATAGGAATATGTAGAAATGGAACAAATATTCAATCTTCAGAAAAGTTCTTAACCAATGTCTATCTAGTGAATAGCCAACATATTTTAAAATGTCAGATGTATAAAAATAAGCCTAAATACTCCCTTACCATCAAAGTCCAAATCTAGACACAAGGTGAACAGTTTTGGTAACGGACAATTTAATCTAAAAACAAAACAAAATCGGACATGTGTCCTTGTTATTTGTTCTTCAAAATACATTAGCAAATACCCTGCGAAGTATTCGCAACATAACTAACCCTCCCTAGGATATGAACTCCATTCATCCCTTTACTCATAGTTAGTTTATATGTCTAAATTATTATGTGTGACCTAATAATCAGATGTCTTGTTTGCCAAACAAGGATATTAAACTTTAATCTTTTCAGTATTCCAGACCATCGTTTAAACAATCAGCCTCCCTTCTCAAACACTAACCCTATTGTTCTACACCACCCTCTGGAAAACTCTTGCACAGTTATGCTGTCAAATCATCGCATAATTTCTTCAGAGTCTGAACAGTCTGAGACCAGCCTGTCTCAAGATCTTGTCTTAATGTGAACAGTCAGTGATGCGTTGTCCTCTGCAGCTGTAGTCAATAGGATCAATGAAACTCTTGTTTTGCACTGGGATGTCCTGAGGGGGAAGGAACCTCTGGATCAATGTGGTCCAATCAGCAGACACACGTTGTCCTCTGCACAGCAGGAATCCCCAAAAACTGCTGTTCCTCTTCACACCACTGTTGCCTTGGCAACGAGGTACACGCAAAATGTCAAACCCTCCTCAGAGATGCGTTCTTTGCACAGTTCTTCTGTTTCTGTAGTGAGCAACTCTTCACCAACACACTGATTCAGAGTACAACCCAAAGGTGGCGCACAACTTTCCAGTGCCGCTGTAATCACAATAAATCAGCAACTGGAGAAAAACTCAATTTAAATCTCTCCCCCAAAGGGTTACAAAATAAAACGGCTGAGTGTCTATATCAGGGCTATTCAATTACACATTCAGTTGGGCCAGATTTTATAACTACAAAATTCAGCTGGGCCAGACATTCAACGACCTGTAAAAAGCGGGTAATGACACATTTTAAACCAACACATATTACTGCGATGAAAAACATGCAATTTTTATTCATTGTTCATCTAACAAAGGTACATCAAAAAGTGCATAAAAACACAACAAATTAGCATTAATTTAACAGAATCTGAAAAAAGTGCACAGTTATAGCATGAGATTTGTTTGCTTTAGAAGTCAAATATTCAGGTTTTTTTTTTAACCAGGCACATGACAAAGTGCATTTAACTGAATACAATAATAGCAGTCTTAATAAATGTCCTCACATACAAAATAAAATTGGATACATATGACACATGCACATCAAAAAGTGCATTAACAAACAGTTAAAGAGCTCCAATGTAACAAAAAGAGGTAGTACTATAATTTTTTCACTTTTCAAGTAATAACAAAAAAAAATCATATGTTTTGGTCACAATTGACCCAGACACATTACAAAGTTCATTTAAATGAATACAAAAAGAACTGTCAAACCCTGCACAAATCCATAACAAGGGATAAGGGTAAATAACATGAATGAATACTACACGTTTACTATAGTAAACTAGCTGCTTACTATCACCTCATTTGTGATTTGTCATCGCTGACTTTTTTTTTTTTAACAAGAGCAGTGATTTTTGGCTCATAGGATGTCAATGCAATCCTAACACATTGGTGAAGAGTGCTGTCAGTCAGGGAGCAGCGAGTGCTACTTTTTATTGAGTTCATGTGTGAAAAGCTTGATTCACATGTGTATGTTGATCCAAACATACTGAGCACACAGATCGCTACTTTCTGAACGTTAGGGAACTGCTGTTTTTTGACATCACTCCAAACCTTTGCTGGCCCGTTAGTGCGCTGCTCTTGTGCCATGGTTACGGATGAATGCATGGGACCACTTCCTTTGCTCTGGTTGATACGTCCCCCTCTATTGCAACAGTGAAGGAGTCTCTGACAAAGCCCATCACCTCTGTGGGCAGAGCAAGTCCATCCAATCAACCGGCAAAGTTATCTTTCAACCTCGCAATGAAATCTGTCATCACATCCGTGATTTGTGCCGGGGATGTGATGGGGATGTGATGTGTTTGCGGAGCGTCGGAAAATGCAGCATCCGACCCGTACTCAAGTCGGTCGCGAAAAGGTCCAGCTTGACTTGGGCAATGACTCGCGCATCTGCTCCACAAGATCAATGACCGATTTGTCTCCGTTTACGCTTCAGAGTTCCGAGAGACATATTTTAGAGTTGCTATGACCACCGTTACTAGCACCACTAGATGCACTTTCAAAAAATGTGCTGCGTTGTGGTTTAGTGGTTTCTATGCAAGGCGGAGTGTTGCATTCATGGTCTGTAGCCTACTAGTGTAGGAATTTGGCTACTGGAGGCTGGGCCACTCGGGAGTTGGCTCTGGGCCGCATCTGGCCCGCGGGCCGCCATTTGAATAGGCCTGGTCTATATGGCAGGAATGCTGAAACATGTGAATGTTAAAACAAATCAATGGCAGTAGTCTACCCAGATTCTTTACTCCATTAAAAGTAGTAAAACCACATTGTAAAATCTCTTTTGTCTAGTTGAAGTCCTGCTTCCAAAATTCTAGTCAGAAAAAATAAACTTCATCTTTAAAATCTTCTTTAATTTGGAACCAAAAAAGGTCTTCCTTCTCCACCATGATCCTATCTCTACATCAAAGTCCATACAAACTGATGATTTATCTTCAGAAACCATGAGGAATGACAGTTCTCATAAAACACTATTCTTCCTTACTTCAGTTCTAAATCAAATGAGCCAAACAGGGAACCCCCTTTAACCACTTGCTTATTCTATTCTTTAACTGTTTATCTAAGTTGTGTTACAAGCAGGTTAGATCTGTAACAAATAACACAATTAATGTCTACTAATGATATTACAAAAACTCCCTCTAATTATCGTTTAATTCAAAATGTGACAAAAGAACAATGATTTGTCTTACACAAGATTGTGGTCTAACAGAATGACTCTTGACCTCATGGGGTGAAATGACTTGGATGCTGCTCCTCCTGAACATGTGGCCTGAAGAACAAAAGGACCTCTTACTCATTAACCCAATGGACTCTCAGAGATGAGATCTAGCCCTGAGGGGGCTGACTTTAAAATGAACTGTGACAAATACACCACATGCTTGTGGGTACATCATATTTGACACAATATAACACAAAACAACACTACATTAAGACAATAACCACTCAAATGAGCCTTGGTGAAAAGCATGAAAGACAAAACAACTAAATCTACTCTCATTGTTCGTTCCACCCTCAATATGCCAACTTGCTGGCCCACTAGTTTAGCCTCACTGTTGCATGATATTTCTCACAGTGAGCTCGCCATCCAATGCCCAACAAATTATCATCTCTCCATGTCCAATCTAGGTGGAATAATCCACTATTATGTTCAATTTGAATCAAACTTTAACCTGCATGTACTTCATATACTCAGCAAAACCCATTCTTACTTCCCCTCAACGTTCAATTAATTGCTCTGAAATATAAGTAAAATTCTCAGTAAATGACGAATACCACGAAATTCACAATGCAATGTTTCTTATTTATTTAAATGTACAAGCCTTTTCTTTAGCCCCCTGTTTGATTCCACTTAAAATCAATCTCTTAATCTGTTCCCATTGCTCCTGGTAACTCCCTGGAATTTCAGAATTGTCTTAACCATTCTGACGTTCCATATTCACTTCGCTTTTATTTATCTGACTTAATTAATATGTGTTCACTTTGTCGTTGTTCCTATTAACGTGCTTCCCTTCTTCAATCCCGGCCAGCAATGTAATACAAAAATGTCAAGGGTGTGTTACCCCCTTTCAGCCACTAGATGGCAGCAGCAGACCACAAATGAGCTTCACTCTTTTGAGTGCATTGTCTGAGTTCCACAGACAATCGCTCACACAGGTATGTTAGGTAAAAATCACACAGATTTATTCCCCGTACAGTTTGTCCAGCTTGATAATGTGATGTTTATTTCAACAGACAAGCAAGACCTCGAATGATGCTTCGGCATAAAACCCAGGTCGTAACGAGCCCTTTATCACACGTTAGCTTTTCAAATTAAGTTTACAGACAAAGGGAAACGAGAGCCGGTCCCGTCACAATTTCGGTGAGGTTCGCGTTCTCTTCCCCCGATTTAACATATAACAGACCGCTGGCATTTAGCTTTCAGCCTTGGTCTGTTATTTAACCCCAGTTTTAAACGGCGACCCGATCTAAAATATCGAGTTACCAGGTTTTGTCGTGCAGGAATAAAACCTCGCAACCCACAAACTGCACCGTTTCCACGCCACTCAGGAATAAGCTATTCTGCTCTATTTACGTTACGCAGGACTTTCTGTCTACCCGGCGATCAACGTTCACGTTTTGTATATAACTTTCTTAACATAGTAAAATATGCATTGTATATTCCATTTAAACTTTAAAAACACTGTGAAACGCCTACAGACAATCCTAAAGTTTTAGCATATCCAATTACAGACAGTTGATTTTCATAGCAGGCGTCTGCATACCTTATTTTGTGCAGGGCCCTGCTGATTGTCTGAGATGTTTGAAAGCGTTTGTTCCCGACCCATTCCGGTCGTCCGGATTCTTCCACAGCTTTGTTTATCAGGCACGTCGAGTCACCATTTGATAGAGATTTTGAGGGATAACTTGTCCGCTTTCCAAATCTCCGCGCGTCCCTAACAAGCTGGTTATCATACAGGAAGGAATCCAGAGCATACAAGTATCCGTTAAACAATAATCTACTTTAATGGTAATATGACAATGCAATACAATCAATACATTACAAAGCCATATCATATGCGTAATGTCAGGAATATGCCTACTCCTGGCCCTTGTTCACGGGCTGCCACAACCTTCCGGTCCGGGCCGCGCGAGAACAGAGGCAGAACAAAAAGATGCATGGCTCTCAAATACCAACAGAAACAGGAAGGGGTGGAGTTTAACTGGTCGTCTTTTCCGGTCATCTCAAACAAACACCTCTGGCATTCACTGTCTCCTATTTCTGCAGCCTCCACCTCCCCCATAGAGCAATACAACCCTGTTTACTCTAACCAGCCCTTTGTTCATAGCCATTTTAGTCCTCACATTTATGAAAGGATAAAACAGAGAAATCAATATAAAACACAAACACAGGTATTGTTTGAACAGTATTCACTTAACTGCTACTATTGATAATTACCAGAGAAACTCAAGGGACCTCTTTTAATATCTGGAAATTGCAACAAGACTTTCTGCCATTTCAAATGTAACACACTTCTTAAATATCAGATGCTGCATAATGTAATCCTCAAACTGTGTGTGTAGGCCTGTCGCGATAATCGATAAATTGACTTATCGTACGATAAATAAAAATGGACTCGATAACTTTTCTGAGCTCGATAAATTGCCGTTTACATAAGGATGTGACCAGCATTTTAGCCAGGAGCGCTGTGTGCACGTGCAGCAGCGTAGCAGCCAAATTAATAATATAGCGACAAGCGGGAGACAACGTGTGACTTACTCGCGGGGAATTTAAAGTGAGATGGAATTGGTTACAAAACCTAACCACACATCTCGATTCTCCGGTGTGGCAGCATTTTGGATTCAAGCCAAATCAACGAGGCGAACCAACGGACTTGAATGAGCCGGGCGGTGTGTCGCATTTGTTTAAAAAAGGTAGCGACAAAAGCAGGCAATACCACGCGTTTTAAACTACACCTAAAACACAACCACCCCATTCCGTGTTCCCAGCTGGGAGCAAACACGGCAGCTGGAAATGGAGAGCCCCCATCTTCCCGACAGTTTACAATCAAAGATGCATTTGCCCGACAATGCAAACATGTTGGTGTTCCTGGCTCGAACACTTTGAAAAACAGATTTGGATATGGCCTGTTGAGGCATCTGGGTCTTTGACAGTTGTTTTAAGGAGGTTTTTTTTTCTTGTGAGATAATGTGTGCTCATATTTATTTATATATATATATATATATATATATATATATATATATATAGAGAGAGAGAGAGAGAGAGAGAGAGAGAGAGAGAGAGAGAGAGAGAGAGAGAGAGAGAGAGAGAGAGAGAGAGAGAGAGAGAGAGAGAGAGAGAGAGAGAGAGAGAGAGAGATGTTTTCCAGCCTGACTCCATTTAATTTATTGTTTTAGTTGTGTGTGATTTATTATAATTTAATTTGTTTTATTTATTATATATGATTTATATATTTTAATATTATTTCACATTTGATTTGCAATGTTGAATGTTTAATACAAAGTTGTGTTTGAAAGGATGTACTTGAGTTATTATTATATATGATCATTAAATGGTCTTACAACGGTGCCGACAATATTATCGTTTATCGCAATCATTTCCTGAAAAATGTATCGTCCAACAAAATGAATTATCGTGACAGGCCTATGTGTGTGTTTATTTATGGTGTAGGAATCCCAGGAGCATGATCAGCAGCTGCGTGTGTGTCAGCAGCAGCTTCACACCATACAGCAACAGCTTGAGGAAGCTGGACGTCGATGTGAGGATTCGACCAGAGAGCTGCACGCCACCAAGCTGCATACAAGAGAGAAGGTGAAGCAAAAGCACCATTTATTAGTATTTATCATTTGGTGTTAAGGGGAGACACTACATTTAAATGAGTTAGAAAATGTTCACCACTATATATCATAAGATAACTTGGAGGACAAGTTATGCTAATTGTTAGGTTTAACTGTATATTTAAATACACAAATGATAAATGTCTAATGCTTGCTTTTTTGCAAATAAGAAAAATCTGCATAGGCAAATAATCACATTTGAAAAAGATATACACCTGAATGTATATTTTTGCACGTTTTCTCTGCACTAGTCTGAACTAGTCGGAGATGGAATGTCTTGTTGAGGCGGACATTTTTGTTACTCTGTGTGTGTGTGTGTGTGTGTGTGTGTGTGTGTGTGTGTGTGTGTGTGTGTGTGTGTGTGTGTGTGTGTGTGTGTGTGTGTGTGTGTGTGTGTGTGTGTGTGTGTGTGTGTGTGTGTGTGTGTGTGTGTGTGTGTGTGTGTGTGTGTGTGTGTGTGTGTGTGTGTGTGTGTGTGTGTGTGTGTGTGTGTGTGTGTGTAGGAGGCCCGGCTGTGCCAGCTGGAGGAGGAGCTGGCTCTGAAGCTGCAGTTGGAGGCCGGGCTGCAGAGCATGGTCACGTCTTTAGAGCAGGAGCTGGAGCAGGAGAGGGAGCAGCACAGCAAGGAGGTACATCGGGGAGGGGGCTTCATACATGCTGTCCTCGGCCTCCACATAATCCCTTCCCTGTTGTGTGTTCTGTAGGTTGTAGTGCATGTAAATGGTCTGCAAAGGCTAACATCCCTGAGTTTCTCTCCCCCACACTCCCCCCTGCCTGAAACGCCTCCATTGGACTCCTTGTTTTAATTCTATAACATTGTGACATCACTATGTAACACTCGCACTTCTATTGAATAGCGCTCCAACACAACGCACATGATATCTAAGAGGCGGGACATCTCTAAGCGGCTGACCAATCACAACAGCCGGCTAGCTAACCAATCAGAGCAGACTGGGCTCTGGTTTCAGACAGAGGGTGAAAAGAGGTGCTGCAGCACAGGCAGTGTGAGAAACATAAAGAGCTTTAGAACATTAAAGCATGGAGACATGTCCCAGGAGAGACACTTGATACAAATAAGAACCTGATGTTGGTATCAGGTTCAAGAACATGTGAAGCTTTAAGTCGTTCTTTAATGGTTTTTGTGATAAGCTTCACTCTCACACATTACGTCATCAGACGCCACTGGAAACCCCCAGCATGTCAGTCTGCTCTCCGTTCCTCTCCCCATCCACGCGCTGAGGGCTTGTGTTGTTCCCGTTTCATCGGTTTTCTTTCCTCTTTTTGTCCTTATAAACGTCAACTACCATTGTTACCATTGTTCCTGTAGCCTTATCTCTCCGACAGCTGATCATAACATTAATCACTGCTGTTAGTTAAGATAGTGCTGTTTTCACTTCCTTGTACTGCTGTGACCTTTGGGGTTACCTGGTAACTTAGACAGGAAGTGGACCCATAGAGTGTATGAAAGGGAAATGGTCTCTGGATCAGTGGAAGTGTCCTTAAACCCATGCCCACGGAGTGCTCGAACACTAGATGCTGCAATGTGTTAGAAATCTTGACACTTCTGGAACAGAAACATCCCTCTCATGAATCTAAATCCATTCCAACAATGACCTATATTGAGAGCCATTCACTTTTCATTTAGATTTAGAGCTTGAATGTGATATCTTTTCTTTACATATTCCAAATACATTAAAACACAACCAAAGAAGATGAGTATACCCGGCTGTTTATTCTGGCCAAGTTATGTTTATATGTACTGTACAATAAGATGTTAATGTTAAAAACATGTTTAGGTCGTGTCCATATATGGTACGATAAATCGTAAATGTAAAAATGAATGGTCATGTTTACTTTATACAAACGATTAAACGAAAGCCTAAAAATTACACCCGTTTTGGGATTTATTTAAATCTGCGTTATTTTGTAAGATACGTTCTAATTCAGAACTATCAAGGTCATGTCCATACATCATACAATAAGTGAACAACATCCAGGTCGGGTGGGTATATTGTAGGATAACTAGATAACATAAAAATCTTTGAGGTCGTGCTCATATACCGTACAATAAGTTGGTATTGTACAAATAAGGGAGTGGTGTTTATACATCATATTAATATACAATAAGTTTAACACATTGCAGCATGTTCATATAAGTCAATAACGGAAAGAATGATTGAAGTCATGTTTATATTTGTAATGATAAGTGGATAACGTTGTGTTTGTGACAGGCCCTCATCTTGCTCCGAAGAACCAAGATCATGACAGGAAGTATACCAAACTAGAGGCTTCCACAGACGGGGGGGCATCACGTTGACCCCGTCTTTAATGTGAGAGCACATCAAGCGACTAGTCCCAACTTGTCTCACCTTGTTCTTCCTTCTCCCAGCTGGAGTCCCTGCAGCAGACCCGAGGTCAGCTCCTCAAAGTCTCCTCTCAGATCTCCTCCACCATGCTCTCATCTCAGGAGCAGCTCGCCACTAAACTCCAGCAGAGCCAGAAGCAACTGGACCAGACCAACGAGGAGCTGGGTCGCGCCCGGAGCCAAGCCGGCCTCCTCCAGACTCAGAGAGACCAGGCTGAGACGCAGCTCTGTCAGAGTGGAGCTCAGCTGGAGCAGAGCCGGGTCCTGTACCAGCAGACCCGGGCCCAGAACCTTCAGCTCCACACCCAGCTGGAGCTGCTCAGCACCCAGCTACAGCACTCCAGAGTCCAGGCTGCCCAGCTGCAGGCTCAGCTGCAGGCCTCCAGGAGGACCATGGAGACCTCCGACGAGTCCCTGCTCATCAAGGTACAGTGCTCCAGTGAGAGTGATGGAAGCTGCTGTTCCAATATGTACCTGATCTGTTAAAGTCCCACAAATGAAGAATCTGGTCATAATGTCTGAGGATGGAAATAGGCTAAAGAAACAAGTTAGCCCCAGACATCTAGAAATACATATTTTTGGTCACCGGAACTAACAAAATTGAATATTAGAATTGGTGATTAAAATAAGATGATGTATTCTGTATCTCCCGCAAACAATGATGGTCCTTGAATTTGAAAGAAACTGGCCTGGGTCTTTGAATTTAGTCTTAAGAATGTTCAGGAAAACGAAAAAGAATTGAATTGTCTGTACATTTATTTTCAGTTTAAAAAAAAAAAAAAAAAATTATTCCAGTGGATCCTTGAAATCATTAAAAGCTTGTGATCTTAAGGAGGTGGGGTCAAGGCCTTGGACGTTTTTGAAAATGGATACTAATTCTAACTCTTTGGCAATAAAGTAAGTTTACTTAAAATGTGTTAATATGCCATGTACTGTCATCGTATCAAACGCTACATTACACGATGTCATGTGACAGGAATGAACTGTGTGCAGTGTTCAATCGTGCTGTCCTTGCATTTCAGGGAATTGAGCCGAATATTCCTGTGAAAAGTCCTTGAATTTGACATTAAAGACGATGTGGTGTTTTCTACCTGCAGAAGTCTGAAAGTGGCATTATGGAACTGTCAATTATATTCACAAAGAGACATGGTTCCCACAGGTCATGAAATTATGAAATAGTTTTACTTGACATTTCTCCCATAACTCGAGAATTCCTTTTCATGCGGCCGCCTGCAAAGAAAACACGTGACAGGAATTAACATTCCTTCGTGTCTCCATCTTTGAATTACAGTGAGTTGGGCCTGAAAAGTATTTGAAATATTTGATGTTTAAGAAAACCCCTGAACAAACCGGCTCTGGTCTACCTGCAGGAGTCTGAGAGGAGCATTAGCAATACGTTGAACGCATTGCGACACAGTGCAACAGAAGAAAAACAACATTAAAAGATTATAAAAAAATCTAAGAAAATAATAATAACAAGCTGAATTCTTTAATTCTTTTGTACGCCTTCTGCAAGTATCTCCCACATTTGTGTAATTTTCTCATGCGCCACCTGTTGCGACAAAGGGACGTCATTAACTTTGCTCCATGTCTCAAAGTATACTGTTTGCTCCTTCACTGGAAAGACCTTCATAACCTTGACTGTGATGTTTAAGCAGCTGTGGAACCCTCGGATAACCCTTGTGTTCTGGTCTGGCTGCAGGAGTCGGAGGTGACCCGCCTCCAGGCCAGGATCTCCAGCCTGGAGCGAGCTGCTGAGCGGCAGCACCACCTGTACACAGTCACACACTCCTCAGAGAGCTCCTCCCCTCCTTCCTCCCCCCATAAGACTCCAGCAACCCTCCCCTCTCCTGAGCATGCTCACTTGCCTCGCCCTCGCTTAACACCCCCGCCTCACACCTACCTTCCTCCAGCCTCCGCCCCTCGTCTCTCCATCCAATCATGCGACTGGCTGAGCAACAGTGTGGACTCCTCCCTGGATCTCCCCCTGAGCCTGAAGGAAACCCTGAAGGAGGCTCTGAGCAAGCATCCGTGGGAGTCCCCCCCCTCCGGCTCCTCTTTCCCTAACACGGTGGACCACAGCTGGCAGGGTCTCAGCGCCATGGAGACCACCGTGACCTCTGACCTCTCCTTCAACCCTCTTACTTACAGGGTGGAAACGCAAGAACATGGAAGAGACACGGAAGCTCCCTCCATGCAGCTGGGAGACGACGAGGAGCAGATCAGTGAGTCCAGGAGGGAGTCTGTGAACACCCTGGTGGGGGAGGAGGTGGAGGGGGACATGAGTTCACTGACAGGGATGCTGAGGTTTGTTAACAAGACGTTAGCCATGCAGGAGGACGCGTCTTTATGGAGCTCCACGGGGCCGTCACAGAGCAGCCTCACACTGCAGGTAACAACTCCTCCGGTCTGAGATATACAGAGGATGACTTTCAATACGTTATCCAGCTTCAGTGTTGACTTCCTGTCTGTCTTCTTCTGCTGTTCCCGTTAGTGTTGACTTCCTGTCTGTCTTCTTCTGCTGTTCCCGTTAGTGTTGACTTCCTGTCTGTCTTCTTCTGTTGTTACCTATTGTGTTGACTTCCTGTCTGTCTTCTTCTGTTGTTACCTATTGTGTTGACTTCCTGTCTGTCTTCTTCTGCTGTTCCCGTTAGTGTTTACTTCCTGTCTGTCTTCTTCTGCTGTTCCCGTTGGTGTTTACTTCCTGTCTGTCTTCTTCTGTCGTTCCCTTTAGTGTTTACTTTCTGGGTGTTTCTCAATCGCGAGAATGCTGGCTTGGTAGTCGCGTACTTCCAAGTCACTTTCTTCAGAAACGAAGCAAGTATACTTCCAAGCCACGGCTACGGAAAACGAAGAAGAATGGAACAGGTTAACAAGTGTGCCACTCTCTCTAACGGTTTCAACATAAACTGTACCGAAAATAAATACCTCACGATGTCTATCTAATTATGAACTTGCTTTACTTTCACGGAACACATTTTTGGTGATAACAAACAAATGTAACAAAGTAACATATTTACCAACACATGTTCTACGCCACTACATACTTACATTTCAATGTGTGCTGCGTCGGTTCAGCCATTCTCCGCAAGGGTTTTTGAAATGAGTCCGTGCACAAAGCATTGTGGGGATTTTAAGGACGCGAAGTCTACCCATGTGCAGCCTCGAAATTTCCCCCAAACGAAGGACGCGGCCTCGGTGGAATTCCAAGTATGCTGGAGATTGGAACAGTCCTTCGGCGGCACTCGATGACGTAGCATTCTTGAAATATTGGCTTGGAAGCCAGAATCCTCGAGATTGAGAAATGGCCCCAGTCTGTCTGTCTTCTTCTGCAGTTCCGTTAGTGTTTACTTTCTGTCTGTCTGTCTTCTTCTGCTGTTCCCTTCAGTGTTTACCTCGTGTCTGTCTTCTTCTGCTGTTCCCTTTGAACCTCTTTCTGTCTCTTGTTCACCTTTTCTTTTCTTGACTGGTTAAACGATTAGTTTATCGATATGATTTGCAAATATTTTGGTAATTATTTGTTTAATCATTTTAAGCAAAAATACAAAACAACTTTTTATTTCTTTTCCATTTTTAGAGGGGAGTCGAGGAGACATGAAGCTCTGTTGCCAAGGAGACGTCAGAGAGAAAGGCTGTTTACACTGGTGTCAGCGTACATGTAATAAACATCTAATTGAATCTGTCCTGTTGGCGTTAAATCTGTCAATGAGTTAAGATGACCACAATTTAGTCTGTAAAATGATCTACTGTGATGTTTCATACGTATAAATGTAGCATTTCATTTTGTATCTCTTCCGAACTGATATTTATATATTGTGTGAATGTGAATAAAGAGTATTTTTATCTGTCTACCACAGTGATTCTGAGTTACTCTCCGGAGATATGTTAAGCCTGCTTTCACCAACATCTGTTTGGATGTTCCCATGTTGTCAGGGAAGGGGGGGGGGGGGGGGGTCGTGTTACCAGAACTACTGGCAGCTTCCTGTCCATGAGAAGAATATTCTGAGAGTCTGAGGATGGGTCCAGCTGGGTGAATTGGATTTGGTACTCTCGTTTGGTTTAGATAACAAGAACATCAGATATGCTTGGGCTGTGTTTTTTGTTTTGTTTTTTTAAATCACATTTTATTCACATTGATTATGACATTGTCCATCTTCTACAGGTCATTTATAAACGGTGCGTACGCTCAAAAGATGGCGTACGCCAGTTTCTAAGCAATATTTGCGATTTATAAAAAACAAACTTGACGGGAAAATGTGCGGTCCTCCACGCAAACACTGATCCATCCGTACGCGGTACGCACAAAAACGGGAGAGATGAGAAACTGCGACACCGTTGGCAGAAGGAAGAATGGAGAGAAATATGTGAAAATAATACCATAAATAAAATGTTACTTCATGTGTCATGTATGAAGAATTCATTTGCAAACATTAATTAAAGCCAATCTTAAAGGTGGGGTAGGTAAGTTTCAGAAACCAGCTCGCGGTACACTTGTTATATTCCATGGAATGCTGTTAACATCCCGATAGCAATGAATATCTGAAGTGCTTTGACAAAAAATCCATTAAAAAATGTCATCTGTAGAAGCCGTAATACTGTAAAAAGTACAACCAATCCGTTTAGCCGGGCCGGCTAAACGGATTGGATGGCCTACCTGCCTGTCACCCTTCCATCTGTGTGTTGGAGGAGGAGCTCTTTAAGGAAGTGGCAGATTTTCTCCGGTTGTGTATTTTCAAATTCTAGCGATCTCGAGCCGGTTTCTCAAACTTACCTACCCCACCTTTAATATCCCATCTTTCTATTTCCTTAAATCATTTCAAAGAAAAGGGTAATGATCCACTCTGGCCCCTAAACCTTTTCCCATTGATCCTCAATTTGTTTGCCTGAATATAACCAAACGCACCAAGACATCATTATCAACAAACAGATCTCTTTTTCATAAAAGGCTGTGTACTGGCACAGGACTTGTGTACGGCACATCCTACGCTGGTTTCCCTTTATAAATCACAATCAACTCGAAATGCGGTGCCGCTTTTGCGGGCTTCACGTAACGCCCATATGTGCCTATAAATAGTCAAGGAAACGCCCATTCATTCATTCTGACTGACTGGAGAAGATCGCAGGAAATGACGACAGAACAGCTAAAAAAGACATCTCACACCGTGTCAGATGTTGGTTATTTTGGGGAGGTCGAGATAAATCATATTGTTTGGTGGATGCAGTTTGAACCAGTGTAGCAGCATGGAGGTCGGATCGTCACCAAAATAAATAAATAAGTGTCCCGAAAAAGGTTAATGACAAAAAAAATACACATAGCCTTCCTCAGGCAGTGTGTTTGTACCGGGGACAGGAGACACCCCCATGATGAGAAACTGTAAGAAAGGATCGGGGAATCCCTCCGGAGTGGAGTCATGACGACTGGATCTGAATGATTTGCTTGTATTTGGTGGTTTGTGTTCCAGCTGTCGATCAGCAACTCTATAGGGCATTGCGTTCCAAGAATGCAGGGTTGTTGGTTGTTCCTAGAATCTTTAAAAGTACAATGGGAGCCAGAGCCTTTTCTTATCAAGCTCCACATTTGTGGAATCAGCTTCCAGTTTGTGTTCGGGCGGCAGACACCCTATCCGTTTTTAAGAGTGCGCTTAAGACCTTCCTTTTTGATAAAGCTTATAGTTAGGGCTGATTAGATTCAGCCCCTAGTTTTGCTGATATAGGCTTAGTTTGTCGGGGGACATCTTACTTCTTCCTTCTCTCTGTCTATACCCGTGTACACTCATGTTCCCATTAACCCAGCTTCCCCAAATGTCTTTCTTTTTGGTGTCTATATACACTGGGATCCGGAGTCATGGATGATCCTGCGGTCCTGTGTCCTGGATCGCGAGCGCTGGATCGCGAGTCGTGGCTGTGGTCCTGGATCATCGGTCCTGGATGGATATCCTCGTGGATTCATCTTCCTATTATACACACATGCATTTCCAAACATTTGGACTACCTATGTTGCAAATGTATTATCTTTTCAATTTACACACGGCATCTATTGCACGTCTGTCCGTCCTGGGAGAGGGATCCCTCCTCTGTTGCTCTCCCTGAGGTTTCTCCCATTTTTCCCTTTAAACTGGGTTTTCTTTGGAAGTTTTTCCTTGTACGATGTGAGGGTCTAAGGACAGAGGGTGTCGTATTGTCATACTGATATTCTGTACACACTGTGAAGACCACTGAGACAAATGTAACATTTGTGATATTGGGCTATATAAATAAACATTGATTGATTGATTGATATATCCATAATCCAGCGTCTCCACTGCAGCCTGTGCGTCTCAACCATAGACTGTATATAAATGGACGTAGGGTCCGTGACGTCACCCATAGGATGGGAGCCTGCCTGCAGACCTCCACTCTCAGGACAGTTCCGGTGCAGACCTCCACTCTCAGGACACCTCCACTGTCAGTACAGGAAGTGACGATTCTGACGATTCCGCCCACTGAAGGACTCGTTTGATGGAAGTTTTCAAATCACAATGGAGACTCATCACGGAGGTGATGAGTCCGACCACCGTGCACTTTGGGTCGGCCTTGGTCAAGCCCTTTTGACCCCCCCAGCCTGGTTCTCGTAAAAGTTTTTAGCTCAAATGACACCATGGAGGAATGTAACGGGAGTTGACAGGGGACTCTGCCCTCCTCACGAGAGCCTATTTTGGGACACTTTTTTTCACTTTTCCCCGGTTTTATTATTTTTTTGGCTATTTCACCCGGTTTCTACCGCGGACATTGCCCGGTATGGAACGCCCTTTGCGCCACAATTCGCGCGGATTAACGGGAAGGTCCGTTTAAGTTCAAATCTCAGTAACCAATCAGTGAAGAGCAAAACCAGACCAAAGCAATCTGTAGATGAAAAGTTCCTGACATTGTGAGGCTGGAAATTGTACGTTATTCCAGATTCAGGGGACTATGTATTAATTTGGCTTTCAATATAATAAATATATCAATCAATATAACCTGCCTTCATTGTCTTTTAAAATAAAATCGCCTTACCTTATTTTACTGAAGTGAAGGGTATTTGTCTCCTTAAATCACCTTTTAAATGTACTTCTTATAACATGGCATGGTGTAACATATCAAAATGTTCAGTCTCTGGTCTTGCTAGAAATGCAATGTCACTCACCTTAGAGCCACTGTCTTATGAGATACTTAGCTTAGAAATCAGATTTTTGGAAAACTTAAAAACTTGTGAAAACACAGATGTACTCATGTCATCCTCATCCTCAACCTTGACAAAACTGAACTGCTTTTCCTTTCGGGAAAAGATTGTCCCACTCTTGACCTGACTATCAACATCGGCACCTCTGTTGTTTCCCCGACTCAGACTGCAAGGAATCTGGGTGGGATCCTAGATAACAACCTGTCCTTCACTGCAAACATCGCTGCTACAACCCGTTGCTGCAGATACACGCTTTACAACATCAGGAGGATACGTCCCCAGCTGACCCAGAAAGCCACGCAGGTTCTGGTCCAGGCTCTCGTCACCTCACGCCTAGACTACTGCAACTCCCTCCTGGCTGGTCTACCTGCATGTGCCATCCGACCTCTGCAGCTCATCCAGAATGCAGCGGCTCGTCTGGTCTTCAACCTTCCTACATTCTCCCACACCACGCCGCTCCTCCGCTCCCTTCACTGGCTTCCGGTAACTGCTAGAATCCACTTCAAGACACTGGTACTTGCGTACCATGCTGCGAATGGATCTGGCCCTTCCTACATCCAGGACATGGTTAAACCGTACACCCAGCGCGTGCTCTACGCTCTGCATCAGCCAAACGACTCGCTGCACCCTCGCTGCGAGGGGGACCCAAGTTCCCATCAGCAAAAACACGTGGGTTTGCTATCCTGGCTCCAAAATGGTGGAATGAGCTCCCATTGAAATCAGGACAGCAGAAAGCGTGCACATCTTCCGGCGCAGACTAAAAACTCATCTCTTTCGACTCCACTTCGAGCGATAGAACTATTAACAAAGCACTTATATACTAATAAAGGACTGGCTTATCTACAGCCAGTTGAGTAGCACTTGAAATGTTTTAGCTCTATGAAACCTGATGTACTTATATGATTCTGTTTTCTTCAAGTTTGTATCTTCTTGGTCGAATGCACTTATTGTAAGTCGCTTTGGATATTAGCGTCAGCTAAATGTAATGTAATGTAATGTAACATCTGTTAAACACCTGAACTGTTGAAACAACATCCATAACATTCATCTGCTACTTAGTAATTATGTATCTATTTCTCTAATATATCATTCCAATAACTTGCATATAGACTCTTATTTCACTATTTCACTTTTTGAAACTATTTTCCTTTTTGTATTTACTATTTACTTGCACTATATTTTTGTGTTTTTCTGTGTTTTGTGTTTTTCCTATGGACGAGAGCTCTAGTTAGATTCAGGGTCCATAATGTTTAGTCTCACTGATGAAGTATGTTGATTATTACACTCCGAACTAGTTAAAACCTCGAGCTGCAGAAAGAGTTCTTCAGAATTGGTTTGGCAACCGCTGTGTCAACTCGTGACACACCACATGTCTTGTGTATTCTCCGACCGAAGCTCCAAATAAACCATCAATGTTTGCCATCAAAGCTCCAGCTCTCCTCGTGTCTCTCTGAGTCCTGTTTCCAATTGCTTCAGAAGTTTCCCCCACAAGTATTACGACATACTTATCTCATTAGTCATTTTAAAAGGTTTTATCATTTGTGATCTTAAAAAGCATTATTGCTTATATGCTTTTAACCATCATTTTTAAATCTATACTTATATACATTATAGAAAGGGGTCATAGAAAGGTACCCAATACAACAACCGTTATTATTATTGCTTATTTTAATTATGTAGAGAGGTTTCCTGCCTATTCAAGGGGACTGTTCATATTTACATTTCCTCACCACAGGCCTCCATATGCAGGTTCTGTCCTTTTGTGTGTTTGAAAGCTATAGAAGGTTTATTGGTCTGTGTGTGTGTGTGTGTGTGTGTGTGTGTGTGTGTGTGTGTGTGTGTGTGTGTGTGTGTGTGTGTGTGTGTGTGTGTGTGTGTGTGTGTGTGTGCGTGCGTGCGTGCGTGCGTGCGTGTGTGTGTGTGTGTGTGTGTGTGTGTGTGTGTGTGTGTGTGTGTTGCCACAGGAGACACATTTTTATTTTTATTTATCCTTTATTTATCCAGGAATGTCCCATTGAGATACAAGATCTCTTCTTCCAGGGAGTCCTGAAAGACTGCAATCCTTTGTGTCTGCATCCAACCTGCCTGTTTTACACTCAATGGAGGATGTGGTTTTCTCGGCGGTATGTTGCGTGCAAAGAAGCTGTGCTCTACTTCCTCCATGGACTTCTCTAAGTACAGTTTGACTCCACAGCAGTCTTCATATATCGACTTGTTTTTACAGCTATCACTATAGTGTTGTTGAAGGCATTGTTTAATGTATTCAACCCACTTTCCCCTTTTGCTTTTTATAGACACAATCTTAAAACATGCTATATTGAATGTTCGAGTAGTAAATGTATGCAGAAGTATTAGAGCTCACATTTATATTTGTGAGTCTTTCAATTGAGTTTATAAAACATCCCAATGATTGTATAAGACATATAACTGGCCAGGTTTCAGTCAAAGGTTAAAGAAGAAACTCGTTAAACATTTGCAAACATTATTTGTTTACCCTCATACAATAGAAAATGTTCCGTTAATAATTATGTGAGACAGCACTGCGCTGAAATACATGTTTTTTTGTTTCCTGGGCTGACTCACCCTGCGCTTGCTGTTATTTTCCCAAATATTTCTTGCCAAACATTTTTGGAGGTTTTTCACATACTAAAGAGATGCGAAAGAGATCCACCAGACAATTAGCTTTCCACAATCAAATCAGTACACAACATCAAGTTACACTAAACCCAGCCTAGCTTCATTGAGAAAACATGACAGCAGTGTTTGGTTTTATTAAGAACATCGACAGAGTTAACAAATAAAGCTAGTGAGACATAGCAACTAGAATATAAAGGCAAACCAAAATGGTATTAACCAGAATCATATTACTTGAGTTGTATCACTATTGGAGAGGTCTAAAGTATTACGTTTGAAAAGTTACATTAGTTCAAATTGCATGAGCACAATGGTAGTAGGCCTCAGCATATGCTACAGTTGTGAGCGTGTTGAGGTTGAAAATGTTCTCCCACCAAAGTATGAGTACCCTATATCTTCATTACAATGTGTGTATTATCGACACAAGATCGATATATATATATATATTTACATTTTTTATTTTTCAGAAAAAACAATGTCTGTTTATTTAGAAGAAGTTTCATGTGAGAAGTATAATGTTTGCACAAAACAGGACCCAACAGTGCGGTTGCAATTCTAGAAACTAGAGTCTGGTGTGTGTGCCCAACACAGTCTCACGGCATTTCGTGTTATAGTCACGAAATTAATCTATTGATTCGTGTTCACCAACACGATTTCGCCATTTTTTCGTGTCACACAGAACGATTTTAAAAGCAATGTAAATAATAACAAATTAGAAGGAAAAAAAGATGACAAAAAATACAGATTTCAGTATTCTGAGGCCCCATTTCTTTTCCTCACGGACGGCAAAAACACTCCGACATTATACAATTTAAAATAAAAGGGATAGGGTTAGGCTGAGGGCAGTGGCGGCTGGTGGAAAATATTTTTGGTGGGGCTGTTGATAGAGTGAGTAAAACATTTTTTTTTGGGAGAAATGACCCCTTAAATTAGGACTTCTGGTGATGTAATGGCGCGTTTCCAGTGCAGCGCGGAGCTCGCTTTAATGTTGCGTTCAGACCGGACGCGATGCGAATATTCGCTTCGCTCTAAACGCTCCTATCGCATCGCTCTAGTCGCTCGAGTTTCACCGCAGCTGCCAGCTGTGTTTACTCACATCATTCAAACAAGACGCGCTGGCTCGGGAGCTACAACTACAACAAAATTAACATATTTTACCGTGATTAAATTGTAATACACGTTTCTAAATGATGCCGACGTAACAACATACTGATACCGGTTAGTAAAAACCATGAATTAATGCTTTGACAAGTCTGCAGACAGACGGCAGGCAAAAAACCTTTTAGAATGCTTGTTTTCTGAATGGAGATTGGGTCGACCAGGCTAAGCTAACGTTGTATATGCTCACTCCACACTCATAACAACGGCCTACAGACATAAATAAACCAGCGACTGTATTCCTCATGACACAGACAGTGCCGAGCCGTGCGGGGCCCGTTTTTGGTTACATTTCCACTTGGCCTAGTACCGGCTAGCGGGTCCTAATTCACAGTTTTTCTGGCCCCATAAAATCGTGGTTCTAGGGCCAGGAACAACCAGGCTGAGTCGGGCTGAGCATGCTAAACTAGAGAGAGAATCGCTGGCAAGGGGGCTACAACTACAACAAGATGAACATATTTTACCGTGATTTAATTGTAATACACGTTTCAAAATGATGCCGAATTAACAACATACTGATACCGGTTAATAAAAACCATGAATTAATGCTTTGACAAGTCTGCAGACAGACGGCAGGTGAAAAACCCTTTTAAAATGCGTGTTTTCTAAATGGAGCTTGGCTAAGCTAACGTTATATATGCTCCGACCGTCCACACTCACAACAACGGCCTACAGACGTAAATAAACCAGCGACTGTATTCTCCATGACACAGACAGTCTGTGGTTTGTACTTGTTTAACTTTTGTCTAGTTTCTGAACAGATCGTATCTGTCCCCGGCTGTTTGAAGAGCAAGCATGGGAAACAAAAGACAGCATTTACCTGTTTGCATCCAGCTAGCCTTTCTGGTGTACCAGCTACGTGAGAAGCCTCGTTGATACGTTTTGTCTTTTTCACGAGCTTGCTGCGATATATACAAATCGGGTTGGTCCGGTCCAAGGTCTTTAAGTATCAATTTATCTCCCAAACTTCTCCTTTCGAAAGGATTGGAGAGTAGCTCTTGCACGAGGTCGGGCGACTCCACCTGCACACGAAGCCATTCTCATCCAACTACTGCGTCATCTTGGTCACTCACGAGTCTAAAAAACAACTCACGTCAACGCACGTAAGCAACGTGGGCGCCAACGTGGGCGCCAACGTGAGCGCCCTCGTGACCAAAATCTTTGCCGGCGCTGATTGGCTGAAATTATGTTTCGGCGGCACAGTTTATTATTGAGACTTTTGCAACGTGCTGGTTGCTGCTGTTTGGCTTGGGGGCTCCTTGCACGGCGCCCAGTAATGATAAACTAATGCCACGGGCAAGGCCAGGCAGGAAACATGTGACTTATCAGTAACTTTAGACATCGTAACACAATTTTAAACGAAATTTTATTGTAGATTATACATTTTACTGATACCAATTCTATGATATTTACCTTGTTCATTAAAAATAAAAATATAAAATATATATATTTAAAAAAAAAAAAAAATTGTATGCGGGAAGAGGTGGGGCGGCGCCCCTAGCGCCCCTATGGGCCGGCCGCCACTGGCTGAGGGTAAGATAATGAGTAAGACACATTTTTTTTAGGAACCACACAGCTTCTGGTCTTCCAAGACCCGACCGGACAAAAAGACGTGGTGCAGGCACGAAACATACTACCAATAGCAATACATTGCTTTTAAAATCGTTCTGTGTGACACGGAAAAAATGTGAAAATGGTGTTGGTGAACACGAATCAATAGATTAAATTAATTTCGTGACTATAACACGAAATGCCGTGAGACTGGGTGTGCCAGGGTTACTTCAGGTAGGTGGTAACCACAATTGTGTGCATACACCAGAGCTGTGATGGTGGGGGGGGGGGTAAAACCCTGTCTGGCACACGATTTAACCACAGCTGGCAATGCATGATCTACAGTGTGTATCAAGAATAACAGGCTGTACAATAAAGTAATAATGGTACAATAAAGCAGCAGATCCTTGTTGGCTCATGGTGACATCAGGATGTTGGCTCTGTGGTTTTGTGCAGCTCGGCTGAGGTTCATGCATGATACAGTTTGATTCTGTTTATTCTGTACACAATGATTATGCTCCATATACTGCATCAGTTCTCTATGTGATCTATTCTGAAATTAATATTTAACTGCCTTAGATGTCTTTATCCCGTGGAAGAGGATTAGAGCCACATATGAACAAAGTATTTAAACTCAGGGATAGTAACCCAATACATTTCTTAAAATACATTTCTAAAACAACCTTTGATTTTAATGTCAGATTTCTGAAAAAAAAAAAAATGCCGAATGAGCCAAACTTAAGCCGCTCATAAATGTCTCCAACTCCAGCAGTGTTGCACAGTGTCTAAATAAATAACCCATATCCTACGACTCAGATTTCTAACTTATACACATTTTTCCTCATCCTCTTCGGTGTTATTCTGGGGGTCAGTGTGGTGGACAATACTTCTTATCTGTGTCAACGCCCCTGGCGGCTTCCTTCTTAGCATTCAGATGCCTTTTAGAGCGGGAGCTGTGCAGCCTTATCTGACTGTCCACACCCAGGAGCACTATGATGTGCTTGTTTCTAACAGAAAAGGAAGATGAAGCTCCATAAATCAGAGGCAAGCGGAGATCTGAGATCTACAGGAACACAAACTGGCCACACTTTTTTGAAGCAACATTTTTCATGTATTCAATGGATTTTGAGTTTCGGGGGAGGCGCTGTGCTTTGGACTGCGCCCAATGTAAAAACAACCATTATTGGTTGACATTGATGAAAGGTCATTGCTATCTCCTCCCACAGCATTCACAATCACCAAGGTGCAGCTCACTGATTTTGACCTTTCCCTCATTCAAACTGAACCTTCATACGAGGGGCTGGGAGTGGGTCTCCTAGTTATGTCTTTTATGACAACCCAAGGTCAGAGACATTTCCAACACTTTTGGTCATGGGTTATTGAGCCACCCCCTCCTAAGGTCCTGCTCAGTGTCATGTCACGTGTTGACCCTCTGTGTCCAAACCAGTTCTCTTGTCCAAACTGTAACAAGTGCCAGGATGACAACGAGGGTGGACAAACCTGCTGGAGACACATTTCTGTCACTAGTGCAAAGGGAGGAGTTTGGGGGCTGATACCAACAAATGTTTTTCCTACATACGTATAATAACATATTGAGGCTTGCCAACAACATTATATTTAAACCTAACCTGTTTGCTCTGTAGGTGAACTGCAGGGGGTCCAGGAGGGGGTCTGTGATTGTTTTGATGTGGGACAAGACAAGGTGCTCAAAAGACTTCATGACCACAGAGGTCAGGGCGACGGGTCTGTAGTCATCAAGTTCTTTAATACTTTTTTTCTCAGGGATGGGGATGACGGTGGAGGTTTTGAAGCATGCTGGTTCACTGATCAGCTGATCAGCACAGTGCTTCAGGGTGAGATGTTGTCCGGGCCAGCAGCTTTTTCGCAACTTGAGTTTCTTAGACTCCGTCCACACAGAGACGAAACGGGTTGTATCCAATCCAGAAGACGATGTAAAGTCACCAAGCCTAACAGAGAAGGATCAAATAGGACCGGGACCACTCTAAGGCAGTGCCCCTGATACCCACACAGTGCTCTAGACGAGAGATAAGAATGGTATAATGGCAATTTCAATGTTCCAATGTCCTATATCCTTTTGCCATTACTTCACAGGAGGGTTGGAGAGTGATCCATGAATTTCTGGTCCTTTGCTGCAGTTTATAATTATGTTTTATTTAGCGTTTACATACCAAGGTTTTATGACAGTCAATAGTTGTGGTTAGCATCTGCCGGGCTGGTGAAATCGGTATGCTCTTTCCTCCTGTGTCCCCGTCCTTTCCTGTCACCTATGACCCCTTTTATACACCCGGTGCCGCTAAACCCTGCCACCAAGTGTTCAAAATAGTATTGCACTATACATATAAATAAAGAAAACAACACCCATAAAATGGCTCCTACAAATGGAGTGGTCAATCGTATCGAAGGCAGCTGTGAGGCAGTGTTGTAGTCAAGTCACCAATTCACGAGTCCAAGTCACCCTCGAGTCACCACTCTTCGAGTCCGAGTCCAAGTCCGAGTCACCAAGGGAGAGTCGTAGTCGAGTCCGAGTCCAAGTCCGAGTCACCCAAGGAGTGTCTAAGTCGAGTCCGAGTCCGAGTCATCATTACCTGTGTTCGAGTCCGAGTCCAATTCCGAGTCACTTAAGAAGAGTCCAAGTCAAGTCCGAGTCACAAGTCTTCATGTATTAATCTTCGTGGATATATGTTTTGAAATGTAGCTGCTCCTCTACATTGCTGTTATCCTGTCTATTGCACTGCTGTGAAGCGAGTTTGGCTACAATTCTTGTAATAGGTGCTATACAAATATAAAGCTTATTTATAATATTCATATTATTATTATATATAAATAAACTATATTTAAGTGATTATATTTGTATGCCAATATTTTCCTATGGTAAAGTTTTCGTTTTGCACTTTTATTTTGATAGTATAAGATTGGGACTCTTATTTTGAAGGAACTTTTACGGGTTAAATCAGTTTACCATAAAGATTTAGCCCCAGAAAGCACATGGCTACTTAGCATGCAAAATTATGTCATTATGCATGTTAAGTATGTGCTTTCGTGTTATCGGCTGAATCTTTATTTATTGATTAGATCACGTTACTCTGATGATAGTGTTCAAGACAGCCTATATGTCTGAACTCGACCCTTAGAGTAATGTGTTACGGAGCCTTCTCTTCTATATTGTTTCCACATAACGAGCATTTTGCGCTGCTCTTTTCCAATGTGGAAGCAGAATGTGTGAAAGCATACAGCACGATGCGGGGTGTGTCTGTAGACATCTCCAGACTGGAACAGCGGGGCCCAGTACGTGAACTCGCCATACAGGATAGAGGACATCAGACTCCAGAGAAAATGTGCTCGAGTCCGAGTCCAAGTCGGAGCGTCAATGTACGAGTCGAGTCCGAGTCATCGTGGGGGGGGGAATTCACGAGTCCGAGTCCGAGTCCAAGTCATCCTGTGCGAGAATTCACGAGTCCAAGTCCGAGTCGCGTCAATCAGTGCGCGAGTCCGAGTCAAGTCACGAGTCCCGAAAATCGGCACTCAAGTCCGACTCTAGTCCGAGTCCAGGACTTGAGTACTCCATCTCTGGTTCGGGTGAACTGGGAACGTCTGGAGGAGGCCCAAGTTCAGGAGGCCTTCAACTCGCACCTCCGGCGGAGCTTTTCGGGCATTCCTGTGGAGGTTGGGGACATTGAACCAGAGTGGTCGGTGTTCAAAGCCTCTATTGCCGACGCCGCGGCGGGGAGCTGTGGAAGGAGCACTTTGAGGAACTCCTGAACCCGACAACTCCGCCCTCTATGTTAGAGGCAGAGCTGGAGTATGACGGGGGATCAACACCAATCTCCCGGGGGGAGGTCACTGAGGTCGTCAAACAACTCCACAGTGGCAAAGCCCCGGGGGTGGATGAGATCCGCCCGGAGATGCTGAAGGCTCTGGGTGTTGAGGGACTGTCATGGTTGACACGTCTCATCAACATTGCGTGGAAGTCGGAAACGGTACCGAAGGAGTGGCAGACCGGGGTGGTGGTTCCCCTTTTTAAAAAGGGGGATCAGAGGGTGTGTGCCAATTACAGAGGCATCACACTACTCAGCCTCCCCGGGAAAGTTTACTCCAAGGTACTCGAAATTAGGGTCAGGCCGATTGTCGAACCTCAGATTGAGGAGGAACAATGCGGATTCCGTCCTGGTCATGGAACGACGGATCAGCTTTTTATTCCCGCAAGGATCCTGGAGGGGGCCTGGGAGTACGCTTATCCGGTCTATGTGTTTTGTAGACTTGGAGAAGGCGTATGACCGGGTTCCCAGGGAGTTACTGTGGGAGGTGCTGCGGGAGTATGGGGGGAGGGGGTCTCTACTCAGGGCCATCCAATCTCTGTACTCCCAAAGCGAGAGCTGTGTCCGGGTCCTCGGCAGTAAGTCGGACCCATTTCCGGTGAGGGTTGGCCTCCGCCAGGGCTGCGCTTTGTCACCAATCCTGTTTGTAATATACATGGATCGGATTTCGAGGCGTAGTCGTGGGGGAGGGGGTCTGCAGTTCGGTGGACTAAGGATTGCACCACTGCTTTTTGCAGATGATGTGGTTCTGATGGCTTCATCGGTCTGCGACCTTCAGCACTCACTGGATCGGTTCGCAACCGAGTGTGAAGCGGCTGGGATGAGGATCAGCACCTCCAAATCTGAGGCCATGGTTCTCAGCAGGAAACCGATGGACTGTCCACTCCAAGTAGGGAACGAGTCCTTACCCCAAGTGAAGGAGTTCAAGTATCTCGGGGTCTTGTTCTCGAGTGAGGGAACAATGGAGCGTGAGATGGGCCGGAGAATCGGAGCAGCGGGAGCGGTACTGCAGTCACTTTACCGCACCGTTGTGACGAAAAGGGAGCTGAGCCAGAAGGCAAAGCTCTCTGTCTACCGGGCCATTTTCGTTCCTACCCTCACCTATGGTCATGAAGGATGGGTCATGACCGAAAGATAGAGTCATGATGTGGTTTTATGAAATGTGCCAAGTGCTAGGACTGTCTTAGGGAAGAAAGCTTTTAGATGTGCAGCTCCACTAAATTGGAACTGTCTGCAAACCTGTTTAAAACTGAGCACTTTGGTTCCCCTGCATCACTTTGAAACTCGGCTGGGTGACATGCTGTTTGATACTCATGGTACCTGTCATTGTAAATAGAGTTTTGTAAACTGTACCCTGTACATTATGTTGTATGTCATCCTTATTGTTGTTCTGTTGTTTTTATGTTACATGTGTAACTAATGTCCTGCAGGTCACCTTTGAAAAAGAGATCTTTTGATCTCAAGGGGCTTCACCTGGTTAAATAAAGGCTACAAACAAACTTGCCTGCTAATTAACCTTTTTACGATTCTAATTATAATGTGTTAGTGAAAATGCATGTGTTTTTGTTGTAACCACATGAGTACCCATTAACTTGAATTTGTCAAGTTTTTTTGCCGTTTCAGAATTCTTCATTCATGCAATAAAAAAAGAAAGTTGACTTCAAGAATTCAAGGCAACATTAGGCGAGTTACTGATCATGTTGTGGGTGAGTGCAGTTTTGCCAAAAAAACTCAAAATATTTATATATTTGAAAATGACATGTAGTATTCAGTATCACTTTGTCCATAATGCAATCAGAGAAGTTCCCACTGTTGGTGTTGGTCATTCTTTAGAAACAGATGTCTCCAACAGCTGCTTATCAGACGATCACACGTCACAAACCACACCATGTGACATTTCCTCATTTGTCTGATGTTTGTGCTGATGTGAGTGCACGTCTTAGTAACCTTAACACTCTAAATAAGATTACAGACGCTGAATGGATCAGTTAAAAGAGGAAACATCTGTCTCCGTGGTTTCTATCCCCTGGAACAGATTCCCAAAGCTCCTTGTTGAGTCTTCAACAGACGTGGATCCTTCGTTAATTTCTGCATGTACACTTTTCTTTGATAATTCGCTCAATATTATTTCCCGTCTATGTAAGCTACACCATCAGTCTGTTTATCTGTGAGCACTGCGACAACACTGGTGCCAGACTGGGGGATGTTTGAGTCTTATCATCAAATAGGATGTGACATGTTAGCCTCATTGTGCCACACACTGACAGCTGACTGATGCACATCCTCACTACAATACAACCAGCACAAAATGGATTAGACTCTTACAGTGGGAGGCTTACGCTGGGAGAAGAGAGGCTAGTTCACTGGAGCAGAAATGTCCCCCACTTTAACAAGGAAGCTAAAGGGGCCCTATATGCTCATTTTCAGGGTTATCCTCCTGAGACCCAGCCATTCATTTTTGTCCTCTGTGGAGCACATTGGGCTTTTGGTCCATTACTTTGAGGTTATACATGTCACAGCTTTAAGTCCAATTGTACTCCACAGAGGACATCCTGGGCTTTTCAGACATGTGACATATGTGGGGGTGTGGCTTTGAAAAAGATAATTTCATTGTATTTCAAAATGGCGTCCATCAACACAAACACTATTTATAGAAAGATAAATGGTACATTTGTAATTTTGTCATTACCAGTGTTGTGAGGTCAATAGTTTTATTTAATTATAGTAAGGGAACATCTTAGGAGTTAGTGTAGTGAGTTTCAGAGCAGTGTAATAATTATTTGACCTACAACTAAATGTTTTTATGAATGTCCTCTACATTAATGAATTAAATTGATGTTAATCCATGTGTGTGGATGTGGAATTAACGGACGTGACGTTGTGCGATCGCGTTGCCATGCAACAGCTTCGGTTCATGTTCATTTACAAACTCTTCAACCAAAACCGTAGTTATATTTAAAAACATTTTAGAAGGCCTCACGAAATACTTTAATGTAAATTTAAATTTAAATGTGAAGGAATGTGTGTATAACAAAATACATCTGTCATAAAAAATACCGGAAACAGACGTAGGCAAGGTCCTCAGCTCGGTGATTCGATGGTTTAGCCGCAATGCACGTTGGGAAATGGTGTTTATGCTATGTGAAATCCGAAAACATTTTTTAAAAATAATACTTTATTCCGAGTGTTCTTGCTTTTCTCTTTGAAAGTCATTACATAACGGCATTGTAATACACGGTTCGGCTGCATTAAATATTACATATCTGCTGTAGTTCTCTATGTATAGAGCCCTGATGAGAAGACTTCTAGACAAACATGAGGAACTGCCGCCAAAACTGAAAACGTGACGTGGATCATAAATATATCAGCAATTAAACAACATCTTACATTTCTTTTCACACAATGCGTCTCCTTGCAGTATCAACACTAATTCGGCTGACTTTTATATTTGATCCAATTGGTAGATAGGCGGTATTTACACCATAATGGTGCACAGCTGATAGAAAGGGACACCTGGTGGTTAAAGCATGTTATTGAATTTCATTATTTTTATTATTAGATATTAATAGGATCCCTAGTATATTCATTACTCGTTATTCTCTACTAATAGTTAATTAAAAACTGTATATAATGAATATTTTGCACATCCCTTTCAAGATTTCAAGATTTTCAAAGGTTTATTGACATATCATATACATAGACACATGAATGAAAAACTTGGGTCACAGGTTCCTCAACAGTGCATTACAAGACATCTATCAATGTGTGTATACTTCCACCATTACACTGTCGTATTCTGCACATTTCTTATACTATCTACATACATAAGATAATTAATGTGTATAATATCAGTTAAAATAAGTGCTTCAACATTGTTAACATTGCAGGAAAGTTGATTGTCAAGTTCCAAAACAAACCATGCAATTTAGACTTTGTCAGGCTTAATATTTATCTGTAGATAGATACCCCCAAAGCTTTTTTGCTATTTAAAAGAAGACCTTAACCTAAAGTATTCTTTAATGTTTAAATAAAGCCTTAGTTAGCACATCCTCCTATCAGGCACTAAACTGTTTTACTCTAGATATCATTTGAGTATCTTCTTGATATTTTCTATTCTATATTTATATCATTGACCTTCTACTTTCCCACTATTTTGTATGTACTCTTAATATTTAAATGTTTTCATAAAATATAACACATTCAAAAGTGCTTTACAAAAATGAAAGACATTAAGAAAAAGGCATTTTAAACAGTCATTAAAAAGCAACACAATCTTCCTGCATTGCAATTACTCTAAACGTGTAATAACGTGCTTTAACCAGTAGGTGGTTTGGGTTAAAAGCATAGGTTAAAAGGCTGTCAAGTTTACAGTGTTAAAAAAATATAATATACTGCTGTTTCCGGTTTAGTTTACGACGAATATTATTTTGTTATTGTTTTGATATTTGTAACACAAAAGCGATGGAAAAAACCCATAGCAACAAAAAAAAGATGGTCTTAAGATGACCCAGAGGTCTAGCAGTTAATAAAAAACAATAATATCAAAACAAAATATTACTACTAACTTTATTGTGAAATTAAAACAGAACGGTAAAAGAATAGTTTCCGGTCTATTCTGATGCCCGATCTCTGTAGATAAATAAAGAACTATGATAGATGTGTAATATTTAATGCCGCCAAACCATTTATTACAATGCATTCATGTGATGACTTTCAAAGAGTAAAGCAAGCACTGCTGAATAAAGTATGATTTTCTCTTTTTTCATATGGAATGCAGTTGGAGGTCAACCAATCAAAGAGCTTGAGGACGGATCACGGGGTTTGTCAAGCTAAGCACATGGTGTAGTCCCAAACGATAGCTGAGGATTCTGGGTAGTGTAGTGTCTTCTGCCATCCAAAAACTCAGAAAAAATATTTGTTTCTCCGAATCGAAGGGGGAAAATACAAAAGCATTGTACACAATTCAAACCAATCAATGTTGTGTAATTAAGAAGGATAATCTGGTGTGTTTGAGTTGATGAGTAGTTCAGATATCACTGTAAAATCAATCGACAGTAAGGAGAATACTTACTTCCGGGTGTAATATTCTCCGTTATTCAATGAGAATGGACGCTCGTAATACAATACAGGGGACATGATCATTATCTTTTAAATAACGTTAACTAAAGGGAACAATCTATTTGACACAGCTGAAGCTCTGGCCTTCCTTAAAAACTAACTAATTTAATAAAAATCACAGTTGCATTACACACAATGCACTGTTTTTTGAGAACACAAATTCGTAACTAATGTAATTTTTACATTCTGACGAAAAATTAAAATAATTATGAATACAAATAAAATAAAAGAAGCCTCCCGTGAGTTACTACAAGCTATAAAGTAGATTTAAAAAACGTTTTATAGAATAAAAGCTCACTGCGGGACGTTGTAGAAATGCGTGTGTGCACCACGACAAAGGAGCCTCATTCACTTTACATTGGGGTTGTTTGCGTGGTGCCGACACGTAAATGTAACAAAGTTCGTGACTCCACCACGCATTGTGGTGTTAAGAAGTCGTGGTGGAGTCACGCATGTGAGGTCTAAGAGCATAAGAATAGCAGACTGTGAAGTGCTTTAAAACCGGACTGAAAAATATTAAAGATATTGTGTGCATGTATAAAAGACTGCAGCTGTAAGAGTACGGTTTGTAGTGTCCCGTCAATTATGTTAAGTTTTGTCATGTTTGTGTTCGTCATGTTCATGTTAGTTTAGTTTTTGTTCCACTTCCTGTTTTATTTTGTACTCACCTTGTCTCATTCCAGGTCCCTTTACTTCCTGCTTTGGTTCATTTTCCCGCCATCAGTGTCTGCCCCGCCCCTGATTGTTTCCACCTGTGCCCACTTACCTCATGTATTGTCTTGTCTCCCCTTGTTAGTTGTCGGTTCGCCTTGTTCATTGGCCCAAGAAGCCAGATCTAAGCCATTGCTTAAAGAGATTCAGTGTTTTGCCTTTTTCCCTCCATGAGAGCGCTTTACTTTTGTCATTTTGTTATTTCCTCTAAAAGAGTGATTTTGTTTTTTGCAAGTAAAGATTATTTTTCTTCAAACCTTTTTTGTCTCTGGGTTGTGCATTTGAGTCCTCCAAGCTATTGAGTCAAGGTTCCTAACACGGTTTTCTCCAATATTTTTGAAATAAAAGGAAGCTTCGAGATGGGTCTGTAATTAGAGAAAACAGAAGTGTGTTTTTTATCAGGGGTGCCACAACCGCTTGTTTAAAATAAACTGGCACAGAACCGGACTCTAGGCTGATATTTATAATTGTATGGACATTAGATCCAATAGTGTCCATATCTCTTTGAAAAGTCGAGGAGGGACTAGATCTGTGGGACAAGATGTGGGTTTTAATTGAACAACAATGTCACTAAGAGATGACAGCGACACAGGTCCAAACTGCTGGAAGACAGCAGTGCATGTGATGTCAATGGAGGGGTCAAAAGAGGGTGGAGATCTTGTCTATAAATTAGCAGACATTTGTCACACACCTCAGTTGAAGCTTCAATACAAGTGGATAAAGGAGACTTTAACATAGCATCAATGGTTTTAAAAAGAACACAAGGTTTGTTTAAATTACTTGAAATAATATCATAAAAATAACTAATCTTTTCAGCTTTTACAATGCTCTGATACTTTCTCCAACTCTCTTTTAAAATGTCAAGAGTTACATGAAGCGTGTCCTTCTTCCACCTGCGCTCAGCCTGCCGGCACTCACGCCTGGCAGCACGAGTGACGTCATTGAGCCAGGGTTCAGATTTTGCACTGGGGCGCATGAGTTTCAAGGGAGCAACAATGTCAAGAGCTCCAGTACAGCTAGAGAGAAAGGCTGAGGTTAATTGCTCAGTGTCTAGGGAGTCAGAGGACATAGTATCAGACTGGGCTAAGTTTAAAAAGGCAGGGGAGAAACTAGCAGCAGTGGAAGGTTTCATCATACGACGTGACGGACAGGAGCGCATGATTTAAGACTATGACAGGGCAGAATAAAATAAAATAGCAGGCAAGTGATCTGATAAAGCTACATCACACACATTTACATTTGAAATGGGCAGACCATGGGATAAGACTAGGTCTAAAGTGTGCCCATGCTCTTGCATGGGGCCAGAGACATGTTGTATGAAGTTAAAAGCATCTACAACATCAAGAAAATCTTTAGCTAGTGGCTTAGAGATACAACAGACATGCACGTTAAAATCCCTGACAATTAAAACGCTGTCATAGTTTGTCACGATACCGGCCAATAGTTCAGAGAACTCCTTTATCCTCTACAGTTCTCTATCGTATAGACGGGTCGTCCACACAAGGCCGACACGGAAACACGGATAACGATAATGATAACGGCTCCCAAGGTGGGTAGATTTGCGGACGAAATGCTCTGGGGGGCCAAACTGCGCCGTGTGTACGCCCTATACGATCATTTCCTGATAACGATGACGCCATAGCCCCGCCTCTCCCCACCTCTGCTGCTCACCCCCGCGTCACCCGCGTCATTGCTGATGTGTTTCGCCAACAACAATGGCGGATCACAGGGTTGCGTTTGTGCTCCAGACGCTACTGACCATGCTACAGATGTTAGTGGAAAATCTACAGCTCCTCTACCACAACCATCAGCAACAAGTGGACATGGAGAACTACATGAACTACATGTTGCTAAATCCACCGCGGAGAATAAACAGAAGGGCAACCAGGCAACCATGGCAACCATGATCGGGGGGGGGGGGTCTTATTCGCTGCTTTTGGTGTATTTTGTGGTGGAAGTACAGCGCCACTTATAGGCCCGGCATATGTACTACAGCGTCTCCAGCGGGCTGAGTGGTCTCGTGTGGACGGACACGTTTCTTGAGCCGATTCCGTGTGGACGGAAGACTTTTTTGATATCAAATTCGGTTCGTTTTCATCTCTGTGTAGACTGGGTCTGTAGACATCTCTCTTGTTGACAGTTAGAGTCCTTGATGTGTCTGGGGAGAAGGGCTCCTCTATGAAGGCCAGTAGTGGGGGGGGAGCAGGTCCCTGATGTGCTGGGGGGTTTAGAGACAGGAGCAACCTGATCTCACCAGAATCCCGAACTACACGTTTGGGCTTACCAGGTCTATCCAGAGGCTTCCCCCGCCACTCGACCCAACTCACCACCAGATGGTGATCAGTTGACAACTCCGCCCCTCTCTTTACCCGAGTGTCCAAAACATACGGCCTCAGGTCCGATGATACGATAACGAAATAGATCATGGACCTTCTGCCTAGGGTGCTCTGGTACCACGTACACTTATGAGCATCCTTATGTTCGAACATGGTGTTTGTTATGGCCAATCCATGACTAGCACAGAAGTCCAGTAACAAACCACCACTCCGGTTCAGATCAGGGGGGTCGTTCCTCCCAATCACGCCTCCAAGTGTCTCCATCATTGCCCACATGTGCGTTGAAGTCTCCCAGCAAGATTAAAGAGTCCCCTTCAGGAGCCCCATACAGGACTCTTTCCAGGGTCTCCAAGAAGGCCGAATACTCTGAACTGCTGTTGGGTGCATAAGCACACACAACAGTCAGAGTTTTCCCCCCCATAACCCGCAGGCGTAGGGAGGCGACCCTCTCGTCCACTGGGGTAAACTCCAACAACGAAGCACCTAACCGGGGACTTGTGAGTATCCCCACACCCGCCCGGCGCCTCACACCTTGAGCAACTCCGGAGAAGAATAGAGTCCAACCCCTATCCAGAAGTAAGGTTCCAGAGCCGACGCTGTGCGTAGAGGTGAGCCCAACCAGATCCAACTGGTACCGCTCCACCTCCCGCACAAGCTCCGGCTCCTTCCCCCCCAGAGAGGTGACGTTCCATCATCATCTCATAACAAAATAAGCTAAGGAGACTACTTGCATTCAGTGACTTGATTTTTTAAATGAAAACCAGGGATATCTTTTGTTTTGTGGTCCATATCTCATAAAAAATATCTAATGTTAGTAACTATTAAAGATATAATGGGGACAATTCTGTTCTAATGTAGTTTGACCATTGTAACTGCTGTGCAGACATACTGATAAAATAGGGCTTCTAACTAATTACCTTAAATAAACTAACTTAATTCTCACTTAATTTCATTAATGAAACCAGTTCAATACGCATTATTCTTATTCTTATCATTCTTTATGAGCGCAGTAAGGGTAAGGTATTTCATTACTTATGTATCTAGTATTCCATCACTTAATAACAGAGATGGTCAAACTGAAGTAGAGATATTGCAGAAATCCTACAATGAAGCGGGACAGTGAAGTGTTCTCCGTGAGAGGGCGATCAAGAAAAGAGAGCGAGCGGTGAGGGAGTTTACAGATGAAACGAAACAGAAAGACAGAAGCACAACAACAAGTATATTTAGGTGTTTTTTTGTAAATAACCGACGGTGTCAAGAGGAAGATAAGTCCCCTGGTTGGCCCCCTATACTCTAACTGCCATGAGAGAACTCAAAATCAATTTTCCAAAATCCGACACTAGAGGTGACTTCCGGTGTGTTTCCCGCAGCGAGACGCTACAATACTAATTGTGGGCTTAGGCCTATCATGTTTATTCGGCCACAACAGAACATTTAAAAAAACCTCTCACTCTCTCCAGAGGGGCAGGTCAGACAAAAATGGCAAACGGCCCGTTAGGCTAGTGACAATGGCCCCAACATTTTGAGATACCCCTCCCGGAGTTAGGACAAAACACAACTTACTTTCTCCTCATCTCTAAGGCCTCCCATACATGAAATGGATTGTTGTATACAAATATTTTACTGCAAAAGTGGTGAAATATATATATAATTTAGACACCCCAAACTAAAAATAAAGGCTGGCCGTCTGGGGGTTGAGGCATAACAACTCATGTAGATTCACAATGGAATGTCTGATAGATTTAAAACTTAGCATACCTGAGGTCAGGACATCCTTCTGCATTATAGAGGAGACTGAATGTCAATATCTTAATGTAAATTGGAGATACAGTCATTTGAACACATACCTACAATAGGCGGAAATGTATCTATGTAGAATGATCTCTTTACTTTGTAGTGACCCTGACATGGATTGCCATAGTAACACACACAAGGGCTTGTTGAAAAGGTGTGGTTCTACTGAATCCAGCAATACCAATTGTGTAAAGGTAGCTTACATACTCATCGAGTTATGTCACTAAACGTTTATGGTGTCTTTATACACTGTTATGCCCAACTGCAGCCAAAATGTGCCAGGGACTAGAAGGTGAGACACAGAGACAAGGAAACAGGTTTTTGGATTAACAAACTTTAGTATTCAAATTAAATGTTCTTATCTAAACTTAAGTAAACCTAAGCCAGTGGGAGCCGGGGGATACATGCATATAAACACATCTCTATCACTCATCCACATTGTCATCAAAAACAACATGGCTCACATTTGGGCAGTCAGAGCAAGAGCAAAACTCTGTGCAGGTCAAGCCTACTGAAAGACATTGGCATTTGCTGCTATCATTGCACTTTCCGTCCTTACAGTATAGGTGGGTGATGTCTCTGACTTCTTTAGGTGCAGGTTCTTTGACGAACATCACTGGTTCAATAGACCCATCTTCTCTGAGCCTCCACCCTCTACCAACTGGGTTCCAGAGATGAGGCTTGGCCACATGACTGTGACACCACACTGCGGTCTGGTACATGGCTCTTAATACATGTCGCTGGAAGGCATCTTCTGTTGGGGGTAGATTTGCAGCTGATGAATCTGTTGTAGATGCTAGTGTGTACCTCAGCTCATCCAAGGTGGTGCAAGGACAGTCATCCTCCCTTTTCTTTTGGCCATACAGAAGGAGGGCATACTTTCTTGCCACGGGAATAGCCTCCTCCAGACTTCCAGAAAGTCCAAAACTGGCCATCTCATTTAAGTCACTCAGATGGGTCTTAAGTCTTGTAAACACAGTAGCCTTCCCAATTCTGTACAAGCTGCTTGTGGTATCACAACCTGTGAGGGCGTGGCATGTAGGTAGACATGCACAAAATGCTGCACCAAGATTCTTTGCGATGGGACAGACTGGGACAATATGGGCTCAGAACAGTCTCATAATAATACACACATGCACACAGAAGGATCCACACTTGTATTTTTCAATGCACACACAAATGTGTTCCGTTTCATATACATGTAAATAAAATCAAAATACAGAAAAAAGTTTTACAGGTGTATTTTTGATCCACACTTATTTGTTTTCCGTTTAAATCCCCTGCACCTGCAACACAAGCCGCTTTCTGTGCACAGATCGCTTTGTGTGTGGGTTTTTTGAGACTCCCCTGACGGTCAGCCGATTCGTACTTGTAATTTTTTCTATCTATAGCCAATCAGATGTCTCCTCAATTCTAAGCCAATCGAGGGTATGATTTCTTGCGTTCATGACGTAGCGCTTCATGTATGCATGTTGCGCAGTCCGGTCAGCTCGCTAAACAGAGGGCGGAGCTTCAGGTGATCATGCAGAGCTGCGAGTCTCCGTCAGACTCAGCAGCTGATCTGATCTCTCTCGCGTCCGGTTATACTTCACTCGCGTTTGTTACCTTTTTACTAACGGTATCTCGGCACCGAAACCGTAGTTTCGGTTACACACCGGTGGTTTCTGACTCGGCTCGTTGTCAGCCGGTAACCAGCTGCCCAGACATTTCGAGGGGAAAAGGGATGCAAACGGGGCGTTCGTGTGCCGTGGGAAGAACCTCCGTTTATTCACGTTCTTCACAGTAATCAGTTACATTGACACTGTGTTGCATAGGCCTACACACAGACTAGTTACTTTCCCCTTTCTGACCACTTTCTCTATACTTTCGTCTCTCTCTTCATAACTCCGCACTTCGCCTTGGCCATCACATTTTACACGCACACTCACGCTCACACACAAACACACTCCAAAAACCCACAACCCCTTGCGGCTGCTACTCTTAAAGTGACAGGCCAAGCCTGTAACACGTTTATGTCCATATCGATCAGACCCAGCTCTCCTGATCGGCCTTTATAGAGAGCACCGATCAAACTATTAAGAGTGAATATCGGCCGATAATGACCGGCGGGGCTCCCCCCCCCCGTTCACAGGTCACTGTCTAACACTGGCTTCGTAGTGCACTGATCAATTAGGCTAAGCTAACCTGTAGCTGCTCCCTCCACACTCACAACAACTTTATACAGACATAAATAAAGCAGATGTATTCTACCCAGGAAACACACATTTAAAACGGTTTTGCCTGCCGTTTTTGTGTACACAAGCATTCATCAATGGTTCGGAAAGTGGCTCTGTACCTTAATAAAATAAAGGCTTGTATTTGCGTGCATTTCCTGTTCGGAAAGTGGCGCTGTACTGAGAGTGGAGGTGTCCTGAGATTAGCCTGGCAGGCTCCAAGGGGCTGTCAACTCCGGACTGCGCAAAATGCGTACATGAAGCGCTACGTTATCAACGCAAGAAATCTACCCGACATCTGATTGGCTATAGATAGAAAAAATTACAAGTACGAATCGGCTGACAGTCAGGGGAGTCTCAAAAAACCCACACACGAATGCACAGCGATCCGTGCACAGAAAGCGGCTTGTGTTGCAGGTGCAGAGGATTTAAACGGAAAACAAATATGTGAGGATCAAAAATACATATGTAAAACCTTTTTCTGTATTTGGATTTTATTTACATGAATATGAAACGGAACACATTTGTGTGTGCATTGAAAAACACAAGTGTGGATCCGGAAATACAAGTGTGAATCCTTCTGTGTGCATGTGTGTATTATGAGACTGTTCTGATCCCATAGGACAAACCTCTCCTTTGGGCCATGTCCAGAGTGCATGAACACCGTTGAGGATCCAAACATTCCTTTGCTGGAATAATATACAAGCAAAACCAGTATGTCGGTATCATCACATGTGATGACGACCCGAGGATGAGACTCTGCTAGATGTATTGCATGTAATACCAATCTGGTGTCAGCCTCCTCCTGGTCACTATACAGATCTGTCAAGTTGTCAACACCTGACATGCTGACCACTTTGACCTCCTCACCATTTTCAAAGCCACCTACCGAAATGACTGTGTTCTCTGAGGAGATTCTCTTGGGCCCTGTATTGGCTATGTAGTTGCTTACAAAGCTGCATAAAGCCGCCTTGTTACCACTGAACTTGAGGTATTTCCTGTAGTTAGGAACTTTGGCTTTGCCTGTGATGACATGTGTAGATCTGCTTGCTTGGATGGTGCCTCTTCTTTGCCTTTCCAGGTCTTTGATTGAGTGTGGATGATCATACCTATCAAACACTAGAGCAACACAGTTGTTGTTTTCCTTTTCCATTAGTGTTGTGATCTTCTTCCAGACACACTCACCCAGGTCATTGAATGTCTGAAAGCCTGAGTCAGGGAGACTCTGTAGAAGAGCCATGCCATCGATGATGTATGCAGATGGTTCAGCAACATTAGGCAACTGCTGTGTCTCTTCAACTACTGACTCCAATTTGTTAGCAAGGTCGGCTTTTGTTGTCTTTCTCATGCTTCCATCATCATAAAACAAAGAGGGGGGACAGCAGCAAGTTCATGAGACATCACAGTCTCCATGGATACCTCTCTTTGCTTGGATACAGCAAGTAATCTTCGAAAGAGCACATCTGAGTCCATGTGAACCTTTCTAGTACTGACTCCACCTGATGTTTTCATGTCTTTGAAGGTTGCACACTGTTTTATTTTCTCAGGATCCCAGAAGCTCTTAGTTTTTTTGGATTTTGCCAGGCGTTGTTCAATAAAGATGGCATTCTGCTCAGCACCATCTTGGAGGAAACTTGACAGCTATTTTGCAACTTTCTCAGATGCAACCTGACCACTTGCAATATTGATCAGTTCCTCAGGGATACTATCAAGGTCAAAGGGGTTCTGCTTCTGCTCCACAGCTTCCATTATCTTTTGTATGTCTCCCTCATCTCTGTCCATTCTAGAGGCTCCATGTTCTTTGTGTGCTTTTGTCACAAAGGTCTTTCATGGCATCCACGTATGCTGTGGTCACATGCCTTGTCATCAACCATCTTGTGAGAGCTGCCTTTCGCAATGTGAAGCCAACAACTCCACCCTGACTCTTGCCTTCTCGGTTAATGGTTTGCTCCAGTGCTTGATCAGTCGCCACACAGTTGAAGCTATGATCCTCTGACCGGCGGACAACAAATCCGCCTTCTTGCATGAATGTGTATGCTTCTGGTTGTTCATATTCAAGAGCTTTCATTTCTGCAACGTAGACCGGCATGTACTTGGCATAATTGGTTCTTCCAGCAGCTCTGAACCAAGGGATGACTTCACACATGCTATTCAGGTGAAGTTGAAAGTCTGCTTCATGTTCTGAACGAAGGATCTTTAGCAACAGATCAGCACCCTTGAGGAACATTAACCAATATCCCAGTAAGTTCCGTCTCCACCTCACCGGTAAGCTGTTGAGCAGTGGCCTTGTCATTACCATGAAATGCATGCTGTACATCTCGTAGGAGTTGCTCTTGTGCTCCAGTTATTGCACATTTGCCTTTCTTTTAAATGATTGCATGGCTTTCCAGAAGAGCCTGAACAGAGCCTCAGAGGCTAGCTTTATGCTTCTTATTCCTCTTGCCAGCTGCTTCCCCTGAAGCAACTGTCGGGCTGTGCCCTCTGCATAAACGTCTGACTCAGTGAGTATGTCAAACAGTCCGCCATCACCATAGAGATTTCCAATGTTTGCAAGGTAAGCCATTGTGATATGCATACCTCCTAGTCTCATTGTGATCTTCCCTTTTAAGAGCTCTGGTTTGTTCCACAATATCTGTTGCGCTTTGCTATAAATTGCAAGGTCTGCAGTCACAAGCACATGGTGTTGTCCCAGTTCTTCAGCTAGCTGTACAAGCTGTATCATAGCTGTATAGATGGTGGACAAATCTGAGGGCGATTCTGTTATGAAGGGCATGTATAGTACACTGGCTACTGGACAAGGTGTGTCTGATGTGAAGGCATTGAATGCAGACCACGCAGGAATATGCTGTTGATTCTCGCTCTGGTTTCGGGCCAGCTTCCATACCAGGTCTCTGCCTTCTGCTGCTTTGGAGACTGCTGTGTTTATGTGTAGTATCTCAGGTTTGGGAAGTTCGGGCGGTTCTGGTCGCTTTGGAGGTTTGATATATCTGTAACCAGAAATAATAAGATAAGCTTGTTATCATTAAATATCAACTCAGAACACTAAACCTCACCAAGTATTCATATTGAACACCCCCACCAATTAATTTGTACTGTGACTATACACGTGAACACGGAATGAATACAAATTCAAATAATCCAAACGTACCTGTGAAGTTTCTCTCCATTCAAGTCAGCTGTGTTCAAGGTTGAGAGAGACCTCTCTGGGACTCGTGCATACAGTCTATGGGCTGCCCACACGACGCTCCGCTTCCGCAACGTTTTGAAACGCGCCTGGTGGGTTATGACGCAGGAGGAGGTCGCAGCGCAGCGCAGCGCAGCGCAGCACAGACGCTTCTGGTGGGATCAGGGGGTTATGGTCAGAGTTGGGTGTAATAATATTACTTTGTCGGTACCGGAGTAGTGTAACGCGCTACTTTTATAATTCAGTAATCACACTACAGTTACTAACATTGCCCCGACACGCGTTACTTCGTTACTTTCTAAAATCAGTCATAATCAAACCTCAACAAACACCTGCAAAGAACACATGCTAAGGTGAAGCTAACGCACATAGCTGTTGTTTATTTATATCACACACGTAGTCTGTTCTTCTTCTCTGTTTTCCGGTTGTTGCCTGTTTTGAATGACGAATACACACTACCGACGCCTGCTGGTAAGGAGAGTTATTGCCACTCACGCATGCGCAGTTCGTACGTGCTCAGCTGAAGTCTTTGCGGTGTGCTCCAGTCTGGCTCCAGTGCAACACATGGCCAACACGCAGGAGAACACGCCGACGCAACAGCGTGAGCAGAGATAGACTGCGCAAAATATACAGATAGCAGGAGACAGAGGACAGCCACGGTCAGATAGCAGGAGACAGAGGACAGCCACGGTCAGATAGGAAAACATTCAGGATCTGGATCAGTCTTATGCGACAATGGAAACTGAACTAAAGAGAACATTTTAAAACTTTAGCAGTCTGCGTGATCTGCCTGCAGGGAGGGGCGGGCCGGCCCTGCGAGTAAAGTAACGAGTAAAGTAACGAGTAAAGTAACGAGTAAAGTAACGAGTAAAGTAAGGAATTACTTTATGTAGAGAGTAACGAAGTAGTGTAATATATTACTTTTTTTTAGTAACGACCCCATCTCTGGTTATGGTCCTCTTGAGAGTAAAATCAAGGTGTTGCAGTTTATATGCCTCAACCCCCAGACGGCCAGGCTTTATTTTTAGTTTGGGGTGTATAACTTTATATATCAATTTCACCACTTTTGCAGTAAAATATTTTTATACAACAATCCATTTCATGTATGTGTTTTGTCCTAACTCCGGGAGCGGTATCTCGAAAACTAAAGCCCTTTTTGGCTGTTTGTCACAGGCCTACGTTGCCCGGGCAACATTAGCCCGTACCTGTGCACGTCCCTGGGAGAGTTAATGACATACAAATAATAAGTGTTTCTTCAAGCATGTGGCTTCACATGATCTCCTGTCTGTACTGTATACGGTTTCGTTTCTGCAGGATGTGTACATACTGACGTCATCCTTGTGTGCATAAGATTTATATATAAACAGTCGTGTTTCTCACCACCATCAATTACATGTATTCAAGTGCGGTACTTAAGTACAATTTTGAGGTACTTGTACTTTACCTGAGTATTCTAATTTCATGCTACTTTATACTCCTACTCCACACAATTTTAGAAGCCAATATGGAACTTTTTACTCCACTACATTTATTCGTCAGCTTTTGTCACAGTTACTTTTTAGGTTTAGATGATTAACTAATACAAAATAAAAATTAATCATTAAATACACTTTGACATAGGTTAAAATATCAAGCAGCAGAATACAAAGTTATTTAAATTCGCTCCACTTTTACCAGCTATCATAAAAACACACCAATAACCCTAATAGTAACCCAATAACTCAGTATATGAATCTGAAATGGACCATTATGCTTAAGGAGTGATTTTACTTATGGTACTTTAAGTATATTTTATAGCCGATACTTTTGTTCTTTTACTTAAGTAAGGTTTTCAATGCAGGACTACGGTGGCCCTGAAGTGCAAGTCAAAACAGCATTTCAGGAAACACCACAGCATTTCAGAAAACGCCACAGCATTTCAACTTATACGGAAAGGGTATTCCTAGGGAGAACTTCTTGTTTGTGATTGGACAGAGCCAGCCAGAGAAGCACTACTGTGATTGGCTGTTTTTGCTGCCAGTCAAGAAATGATGCTTCGTGATTGGTCAGTACCCGACAGCGCAACATGTCCCGAAACATCAGCCGTTAGCTGTTAGCACACAAAGCTCACAGCTCCTCATATCTGTCCAGAAACTGGACAAAAGTTAAACATGAACAAACCACAAACTGTCTATGTCATGGTGAATACAGTCGCTGCTTTATTTATGTCTGTATGCCGTTGCTGTGAGTTTGGACGGAGCAGCTACAGGTTGGTTTAGCCTGATCGATCCGATCTCCATTCAGAAAACACGCATTTTAAAAGGTTTTTCGCCTGCCGTCTTCAATCAATCAATGTTTATTTATATAGCCCAATATCACAAATGTTACATTTGTCTCAGTGGACTTCACAGTGTGTACAGAATATCAGTATGACAATACGACACCCTCTGTCCTTAGACCCTCACATCGTACAAGGAAAAACTTCCAAAGAAAACCCAGTTTAAAGGGAAACATGGGAGAAACCTCAGGGAGAGCAACAGAGGAGGGATCCCTCTCCCAGGACGGACAGACGTGCAATAGATGCCGTGTATAAATTGAAAAGATAATACATTTGCAACATAGGTAGTCCAAATGTTTGGAAATGCATGTGTGTATAGGAAGATGAATCCACGAGGATATCCATCCAGGACCGATGATCCAGGACCACAGCCACGACTCGCGATCCAGGGCTCGAGATCCAGGACACAGGACCGCAGGATCATCCATGACTCCGGATCCCAGCGTATATAGACACCAAAAAGAAAGACATTTGGGGAAGCTGGGTTAATGGGAACATGAGTGTACACGGGTATAGACAGAGAGAAGGAAGAAGTAAGATGTCCCCCGACAAACTAAGCCTATATCAGCAAAACTAGGGGCTGAATCTAATCAGCCCTAACTATAAGCTTTATCAAAAAGGAAGGTCTTAAGCGCACTCTTAAAAACGGATAGGGTGTCTGCCGCCCGAACACAAACTGGAAGCTGATTCCACAAATGTGGAGCTTGATAAGAAAAGGCTCTGGCTCCCATTGTACTTGTCTGCACACCTGTCACAGCATTAATTCATAGTTTTTACTAACCGGTATCTGTATGTTGTTACTTCGGCATAATTTTTTTAATGTGTATTACAACTAAATCGCAGTAAAATATGTTCATTTTGCCCCCTCTCCAGCGCGTCTTGTTTGAATGACAGGAGTAAACACAGCTGACAACCGCAGTGAAACCTGAAACTATAGCGATGCGAATATTCGGGGCTTATATCCATGTAAATGCTATGGTAGACTACAACAAATTGTACTTTAGAGGATTTGAGTAAATCTACTTTACTTTACACCCCTGGCAGAGATACATCTGGAGGGCTGATCTGGTTTATTAAACAGTCATAGTGCCACTGTTTCCTGTTTCCATTGGCTCTGCATGCAGGGCATTAAAATGAAGGGAGGCACATTCCTTATTTTATTCCAGAGCCTTGGCAGACAAACAGCACACTGTTGAGTCATGAAGAAACTCTGCTCAGTGGACTTTGTCCTCCCTATCTGAACACTTAGGAACCTGCACATTAAACCACAAGCAGGCAAGTTCACACTGCACTAAAGGGAAGTCTTCAAAATGGAAAAGGAACGCTTGAATGATATCAACAGTTGATTTCTTAGAGGGAGTCCTTTTTAAGTGCACAGACAAGCATCCTTATTATCATTGCTGCTCCTCTCGACCAATCAGAGCCCTCTCTCCTCCTCAGACAGACCCACCCCTCTCTTCTCCTCCTCCTGCTTCTTTACTACACATTAAAACATAAAGACACTCACTACCACACTAACCTCCATCCGACAGTCTGCTTATCTCTCCTGTCTGATTCTTTTCGCAAACGGTGAGTTTTTTCACTCGACTTGCACTCGCACCTTGTTTTCCTTGACTTTGATTATTCGCACGCGCTTTAGTCAACGTGCAGAGTTGTGTAGATCGAGTTGATTTGATGTGTTTAGTGCACGATTCAGTTCAAGATTTAAAAAACAAGTTTGGAAGGATTTCTCCAGATGTGTAAAAGTTTCCGTTCATTCCTCTACTCTGAGTCACAGCAGCTGGAGAAAGCTGCCGGAAACAGAGGAGGCAGAACCAATCCGTTTATCGTGGAAACATTAGTTATGGAGTTATTGCATTGCTTTTATGATGAAATTAATGTATTTGTTATCAACTGTAAGTGAGACAGCGTAACATCCTGTAACATAAGTGCAGGAAGTACTTGTTTGAATGTTATGTAATAGTGAACAAATATAAAATACTACTTTTACAATTATTGTATTCCTTTTTTCTTTTGGAGGAAGTGACATGTTGTGTCATGTTGGAATAGTGATTGTAGTGTATTCATATCCCCACCCACTCAGTACAAATGAAATGTATACGGAAAAAAAAAAAATTTGGTAAAAAATGCACTTCTAAAATAATAATAAAAGCAATAATAAATAACAATTCAACTAAAAAAAAGAATAAGATAACTTTAATTATGAGCATCAGAAGCAGAACATGTAATACTTTTAATTAAACACAGTCTTGAGATCAGTATTAACAGTATGAAGTCACAGTAGTGTTATTACCATGTTATAAAGAGTGCATCCTCATCAGTGATCTGAGGGTGTGTCCATGATGCAGCACTTATAGATCAGCCTCTTACAGGAAGCGCACTCGGTTTCCTCTGCACTGAAACATGAGCCGCTCTTTAAACACACTCCAGTTAACACAACTCCTCTGGTGGTGTGTGTGTGTGTGGATTACCTGTGTGTGTGAACACCACGGCGTGCACAAAAAGCAGGTGTAGGCTGTAGTTAGTGTGGATCAGAGTGAAGTATGGAGTGTAAACTGTAATAAAGGAGTGAGGCGTGGCGTGTCGTCTCAGAGGACGTCAGTATGTCACGATTCTCATGTCATGTCACATTTCTATGTCTAGGTTTGGGTGTTTTTGCTGTTCTCTCTGTCATGTTTTCCTCCTGGGTTATTGTCTGGTCCTTTTCCCTGTGTTTTTCCTCCTGTCGTTAGTTTCCCTGGTGTGTCTGATTACCCAATTGTGTTCACCTGTGGCCCCTGTGTTTTCTCCTCCCTCCTCACCTGTGTCTTGTTTGTGTGATTAGTCTTGTGTGTATTTAAGTTCTGGTTTTTCTGTCTGTCTTTGTCGGTTCGTCTTGTGTATTGGCTTGTCCTCGGTGAGTGTTCTGTTCTGTCATTGTAATTTTAGCCTTGAAATAAAGGAATTTGACGTTAATCTGCATTTGGGTCCTACCTGCTTCACACATCGTAACATTACGAACCGACCATTATGGACCCAGCAGACTCAGCCCATTTGATGCTACAGGCAGAATGTCTTGGATACTCTCTGGAATACATTTTTTATACATGGAAAGGCGCCTCATCTAGACGGGGTAGAGAGGCTGCGTTGAAGGAGGCACGTCAGGAGGTTGCTCGCAAGCCCTGGCTCTGGAGCTTGTTGCCCGAGTGGCTTAGGGTTTTCTCACGCAGCCCTGAGTGCCAGTCTGCATGTTCTGACCCTTTCTTGGGGTCTGGTCTGGCGTTTGGAGGTCCACGAAGCCTCCAAAAGACTCCGAAGAGACGCAAGGCCAGGGTTCCAGCCCCAGTTTCGGCTCCAGAACCGGCCTACAAGGCCATGGATCCATGCACCAGTACCGGTCCACGCAGCCATGCTTCCATTCTCCATTACCTGGCTTACACAGCCAGGGTCCAGGCTTCCGCTCCGCCCCCAGCAGCCATGGCTCCGGCCCCAGTAGCCATGGTCCCAACTCCAGTTTCGGCTCCAGGACTGGCTCTCCGGCCGACGCCAGCTCCCCGAGTCCTGTCGGCATACCGGCCGACTCCAGCACCTCGTCTCCTGTTGGCTCTCCAGCCGACGCCAGCTCCCCGAGTCCTATCGGCGTACCGGCCAACGCCAGCTCCCCGAGGCCTGTCGGCGTACCGGCCGACTCCAGCACCTCGTCTCCTGCTGGCTCTCCAGCCGACGCCAGCTCCCCGTGTCCTGTCGGCGTACCGACCGACACAAGTTCCTTCTCAAGACCCCTCTCAAGACCCATGTCAAGTCCCCTCTCGACTTCCCTCTCAAGTCCCCTCTCGAGTCACCCCTCGAGTTCCTTCTCGAGTCCCCTCTCAAGTTCCTACCCAAGTCCCCTCTCAAGTTTCCTCTCAGGTCCCCTTTCGAGTCTCCTCTCGAGTTCCCTCTCGAGTCTCCTCTCGAGTTCCCTCTCAAGTCTCCTCTCGAGTTCCCTCTCAAGTCTCCTCTCGAGTTCCCTCTCAAATCCCCTCACGAGTCCCCTCTCGAGTCCCCTCTCGAGTCACCCCTCGAGTTCCCTCTCGAGTTCCCTCTCGAGTCTCCTCTCGAGTTCCCTCTCAAGTCCCCTCTCGAGTCACCCCTCGAGTTCCCTCTCGAGTTCCCTCTCAAGTCTCCTCTCGAGTTCCCTCTCGAGTTCCCTCTCAAGTCTCCTCTCGAGTGCCCTCTCAAGCCCTCTCTCGAGTCCCCTCTCGAGTTCCCTCTCGAGTCTCCTCTCGAGTTCCCTCTCAGGTCCCCTCTCGAGTCTCTTCTCGAGTCCCCTCTCAAGTCTCTTTTCGAGTCTCTTCTCGAGTCCCCTCTCAAGTCCCCTCTCGAGTTCCCTCTCGAGTCTCCTCTCGGGTTCCCTCTCAGGTCCCCTCTCGAGTCTCTTCTCGAGTCCCCTCTCAAGTCTCTTTTCGAGTCTCTTCTCGAGTCCCCTCTCGAGTCTCCTCTCGAGTTCCCTCTCAAGTCTCCTCTCGGGTTCCCTCTCAGGTCCCCTCAAGTCATCTCTCGAATTCCCTCTCAAATCACTGCTCGAGTTCCCTATCAAGTCTCCTCTCGAGTCTCCGTTCAAGTCACCTCTCGAGATCCCGCTCAAGTCACCTCTCGAGATCCCTCTCAAGTCACCTCTCAAGTCAACTGTCAAATTTCCTCTCGAGCCCTCTCTCGAGTCCCAACTCCATGTCCTGAGCCGTTGGAGGTCCCGCAGACTGCTCTTCTGCCGGGGGTCCTGCCAACTTTATGTCCTGTGCCGTTGGAGGTCCCGCAGACTACTCTCCTGCCGGGGGTCCTGCCAACCCCATGTCCTGAGCTGTTGGAGGCCCCACAGACTGCTCGTCTGCCGGGGGTCCTGCCAACTCCATGTCCTGTGCCGTTGGAGGCCCCGCCGACTACTCTTCTGCCGGGGGTCCTGCCAACTCCGTGTCCTGTGCCGTTGGAGGCCCCGCCGACTACTCTTCTGCCGGGGATCCTGCCAACCCTGTGTCCTGTGCCGTTGGAGGTCCCGCAGACTACTCTTCTGCCGGGGGTCCTGCCAACCCTATGTCCTGTGCCATTGGAGGTCCCGCCGACTGCTCTCCTGCCGGGGGTCCTGCCGGCCCTGTGTCCTGTCCCGTTGGGGGTCCCGCCGACTACTCTTCTACCGGGGGTCCTGCCAACCCTATGTCCTGTGCCGTTGGAGGTCCCGCCGACTACTCTTCAGCTGGGTGTCCTGCCAACTCCATGTCCTGTGCTGTTGGAGGTTCCGCCGACTGCTCTCCTGCCGGTGGTCCTGCCGGCCCTATGTCCTCTTCCGTGGGGAATCTTGCCGACACCTGTCCCACCGGCTCCGGATCCTGTCCGGTCGACACCGGCTCCTGTCCGGTCTTCGGAGCTGTCCGGTCTTCGCCCTCGAGCCCGGTCCCCTGAGTTCGCCCGCTGTGGTCTTCACCCCTCCTCGAACTCTGCCTTGTCCCCTGGCCATCCGCCCGAAAACCCCTTTTTGAACTCTGCCTTGCCCCCGGGCCGTCCGCCCGAAAACCCCTTTTTGAACTCTGCCTTGCCCCCGGGCCGTCCGCCCGAGACCCCCTCTTTGAACTCTGCCTTGCCCTGGGCTGTCAGCCAAGGCCCGTCCTCCGGACCCCCTCCACCCACCCTGCTGGACGTTGTTGGATTTTTGTTTTGGTGTTTAGGGACGTCTAGAATCCGTCCCTTGAGGAGGGGGTTCTGTCACGATTCTCATGTCATGTCACATTTCTATGTCTAGGTTTGGGTGTTTTTGCTGTTCTCTCTGTCATGTTTTCCTCCTGGGTTATTGTCTGGTCCTTTTCCCTGTGTTTTTCCTCCTGTCGTTAGTTTCCCTGGTGTGTCTGATTACCCAATTGTGTTCACCTGTGGCCCCTGTGTTTTCTCCTCCCTCCTCACCTGTGTCTTGTTTGTGTGATTAGTCTTGTGTGGATTTAAGTTCTGGTTTTTCTGTCTGTCTTTGTCGGTTCGTCTTGTGTATTGGCTTGTCCTCGGTGAGTGTTCTGTTCTGTCATTGTAATTTTAGCCTTGAAATAAAGGAATTTGACGTTAATCTGCATTTGGGTCCTACCTGCTTCACACATCGTAACACAGTACCCATAATCCTGCTGCCAATCTGGCTCTTGTGTAATCGGGGAAACCGGCATAATCCCTCTCTGTTATCCTGATATGAAGTTTATTTCCAATACCAGACACTGAAGCTGGGCCACGGTATGTACTTATTGCCATATCAGCAATAAAAACTCAAGATATGGGAGTAAGGAAACCAGTTGATATCTGCGTCTGATGGACAGATTATGGATCTGACGATGGTTCAAAGTTCCTACATCAATCAGTTTATGGTTATCTTTACAGACTTTAGTTCGGACCGTTTGCTGGGGTTTAACCCATGCAAAATAACCCATGTATTTATAACATTCAGTTCAGGAAACACATCTTGATGAAAAAAATTACTTATTTTTATTTTTGGCCGCATCCTGTTTTGCAAGGCAAACATATTCAAATCCCTCCCTGCTCTTTCCATCTTCCTCTAGCCTCCACATTGACTCTCTTCCTTCTTCTTCTCCCTCTCCTCAGAGCCGTCATGGTGTCCCATAAGGAGTTTGCTGCAGCAGGGAAGCAGCCCGGCCTGCAGGTGTGGCGGATCGAGAACCTGGACTTGAAGCCGGTCCCCAAAGCTCTGCACGGCAGCTTCTTCACCGGGGACGCCTACCTGCTGCTCTTCACCACCTCCGCCCCCTCATACAACATACACATGTGGCTTGGTAAGACGGCGATACACACTGTGCACAAAAGTACATGTTAATAAGTTAATCAAAGTATGTAAAATATTCGTACTCTTTCTTAACAACATTATCGTAGTCGAATCTGCATTTGCATCTTGCTTCACAAAAAGGATGTTGTCATGCTGTTTGCAATACAGGAACAGCATTGCATTGCATGTTTGCGCCTTCATTTGAGTGAGGACACAGTAGAAGGAGGTGAGATAGAAGGAAAGAGAAAGGCTTGGAAGTTATACCATGCAACAAAGGTCCCAAGGTTTTGTTGGCGTCAATACACTGTGTAGCAGAAGCCATTTTACGGCATTTCCCACAATGCTATGCTTGGGGGTTTTCTCCTGTTATTCTCTTATTTTATACAATGTTTTATAGTTTTCTCCACTTCTCTAAGTGGTCATGTGATTTGCCAATTTCTCTTTGTATGTGAACTAAATGGAAATACTTATTGGATCTTGTGGTAAAGTTGTCAGTAACATTTAAAGGGTTCCTTCAAGGTTGCTACTTATGCTTATTATGTGTTTGCGGTTTCTATAAAAACATGTTTCCATATTTTATACAAAAAAAACATTATCGTTGAATACTGTCTGCCTAAATATACTTGTATCCACCCTATGTCCTAAATGCTCAGTTTTAGCGAGTGCATCTTTAAAACCACTCCGGAAAATAATTTAAGATACTTTCACAGTGTTTATATAGCACATAGACCTGCTTTATATATGGGTTAACTGTCCCCAAAGCTGATAAACAAGTGGTACGTGACCATACTCTAAACTGTTTTAGATATTATGTGGTCGCTACACTATAGCTGGGCTCTCGAAATGAGGACAGACCAGATAAGGCATCTGATCTCACATCTGAAGCATCCTCTGCTGTATGTGGTGGAAAATGTCTTCTCTAAAAGTCACAACACTTTGTGAAATTCTTCCACCCCCCACTCTACGCCCTCTCTGTACTGTCTACTCTCATGGAGGTTTAATTCAGGTGGGACAGAGCAAACTATGACATGCAACTTCAAATCCTTTGTGGAAAGTAAAATTTTCTCATGCTCTCTACTTTTCCTACTACAAACCAATAACAGAGACTTCAATGAAACTGCTGTATAACTCCTGGGTGTCAAAAGAGATCAGTCCCAGCATGGTGGGGCTGTTCCTGCAGAGTCAGAACAGGGACAGTACTTTCTGTTCTCCACTGCTAGTGCAACCCTCTCGTGGAGGTAGAAATAACATGAGGACATAATGAATCCCTTGTCTGGGATCGATGTTAGTCAAGTGGGATCATGGAATAGTTGAATCCCTGGTGAGTGCAATCTGACGGTTATAGCCAGGGGCGGACTGGGAGGAAAAAGTGGCCCGGGGATTAATTGACAGACAGGCCCACTTAATGCGCGGCATGCATCGGCTGGCCGGCGACGAAAGTATGTTACTGAACAAAAAAACCTATGCATTTTATGTTATTTTTACCATTATTCATATAGTAATCACATTACCTGAGCCCTTGAGTTGCCTACAGCAAAATAGTTACAGCATATATTTATTGATTTTAATGTTAACAGATCATTGATGCAAATGTCAATAACATTTGGACCCAATTTGCCTGACTTGACACATGGAATAAAACATGGGCGTAGGAAGCATCCTCAATGTGGGTGAGACAATTTAACAGGGGGTTTGGGCAGGTGGTGGACCTCACGTCCTCTAGGGGGGTCCGGGGGCAAGCTCCCCCGGGAAGATGTTTATGTTGAAGTTAAATGCATCAATCTGGTGCACTTTCAGAGCAAAATTAGGGACTACATCTATGGATACATCTCTCAACACCCACATGAAACAGAACTGTAAACAGATTTACTTTTTCTTTCAACATTTATTTGAACAGCAAGAGGAAGCAAAAGTGACTGCACCCAAAACAATAAACCTGCTACCTAACTAGCCTAAACTCAGGAACAGAATGTGGGCAACACGTTCTTCTCCACAGCCGCGCAACCTCTTACTCAGACGTCACTTCCCCCTTTTCTATCCGACGACGGGTGCCAACCCCTCCCCTATGCAAGCCCCTCCCTCTGAACCCAGGGCTCGCTACAATACGGTATACTAGGGATCACCAACTACATTTGTCCAAGGGCCAAAATGTATCCAATAGACACTTTCGCGGGTCAGCCAATTCTATAGCCCAGAACTTTGAAGTTGTTGACCGGGGGTGCTAGTGGAGCACGCTCAGGTACTGCGGAGCGCATTAAGCTTAGCAGACTCTACACGCTATTGAAGGATCACTTCTTCTTCAGGGCAGGGAAGGCTACGCAGTATGCAGGCTACTGTCCCGCAGCTGCTGCCTCTCTGTTGGGGGGGGGGGGGTGCATGTACTGTGAAGTCGCCGGAGCCTCGCAGCGGGGGCTACTGCTGTGGAGCGCATAAAGCAGATCTTCACGCTAACGAAGGATCACTTCTTCTTCAGGGCAGGGAAGGCTGTAGTACGCAGTCTGCTGTCCCGCAGCTGCTGCCTCTCTGTTGGACTCCGGTACTGCACATTACTTACGAGACGTTGTAAAAACAAAATGAGTGGGGGGCGAACACACTAACCACTCCGCCAACGCCACAGTCAGCCCCGCCGTGCGGGCCGGATGAGAATGTCTGGCGGGCCGGATGTGGCCCGCGGGCCGCCAGTTAATGGTCACTGCTGTATACTGTATACACAAACTATACAAAAACGCCTTTACGCTTTAGAGCTTGTTTATCCATCTGTAAGCAACTGCGAGCTAGGTCTCTCAGTCACTCACTCCTGATCGTTCACTGCGCAGTGACAGCTGCTACGGGCCTGATGTGTGAAAGTGAAACTATCTGATAGATAGAACATAGGTAGCCTATCAAAACGGGGTGTGACCCCTCCAGGGAGTGGCCGGAACACTTACAAATGTGGGCCGGTAGGATTTAGGCAAAGAAAACATTTAAAAATAAATAAAAATAAAAACATTTAATTTTTTTTTGGCCCTCCGGCCCACGCACATCACCGGCCCACCGGGAAAGCCCAATGGCCAGTCCGCCCCTGGTTATAGCTGTATACAAGCTGCAGATGTGGTTTATGTGGTAGAAGCCTCCAGTCCTGACTCAGGAATTCAGAAACTTAAGTGCTACACATAGGTGCTACAGTAGTGTTGATGTAAAATATCTCAAAGCTTTTGTACAAACTAGATCCTTAAAAAAACCAAAACAACTAGGATAGGTTGGTTTGACTACAATTGTCTCTTTCCTGTAGGAGACGACTGTTCACAGGATGAGAGTGGAGCGGTGGCCATCTTTTCCACACAGCTGGATGATTTCCTGGGTGGTGGGCCGGTGCAGTTCAGGGAGCTGCAGAACTGCGAATCCAACACCTTCCTGGGGTACTTCAGGTCAGGAATCAAGTACCAGGTGAGGTCACTATACAATCAATAACGCTCAAAAGTGCCACAATGAGTATTCGGTTTTAGTCTTTGCTTATTTTAATTGTATTTAATTTCCAGATTCATCTACGTTTGTGTTAACGCATAACTCATGTGTCACTTTTTAGTGAAGCACGCATGGTTATCAAGATGTTGTAACAGTAGGCTCACATTACATTTGTTCATACAAAAGTAATCGCTATTTTGTCAATTTAAACATTAAGCCTTTTGAGTTCTTGCGTGATATGACTTATCCTCATTTCCCTCAAAACACGATTTTAGCGTTTAGCTACAAGCTCTGGTGTACGTAGGAACAGCCTAACAACAGGGCTGCTAGCATAGCTCAAGTCTTGTTTTCTGGTGAAAAAATGTGTAGTTTAATATTCAAATGTACTTGTTTAAGAAGAGAACACTAAAATGAACTGTTCACAATTCAAACATAGGCCTATGCACCATGTGACAAGGGATTAGCCAGTAGACTTAATTTCACTATGAAATATTAAGTGAGAAATAATCAGTTACGTTATATCACTGACATATACATTACGTATAGGCCTACAGGGAACGTTACGATGAACACAAATGGACTCAGGACTTTGTTTGACCTAAAAATATCTACAGGGTTTAATGATTGTCAGCCCCCGATGAACTTTGCCAAACAGTGAAGCGAATGAGTCTGAAGTTCAGAGGAAGCTCAACATTCCCCTGTCTTCATAGAAACACCAGTGTGTGTCTGCCAGAGTGACTGACTTTAACCAAGGCAGCCATCCCGGGATCAAAGGAGGACATTTTGAAAGACTAAGCCACATCGGAACCAGCAGTCTGTTTCCCATTTCATCGAAAAACATCCAAACCCCCAATTAGCCTAAAGTCTTGTTTACTGCTTTTGCAAAGTTGGAGACTTTTGCAGACACACACACACACACACACACACACACACACACACACACACACACACACACACACACACACACACACACACACACACACACACACACACACACACACACACACACACACACACACACACACACACACACACACACACACACACACACACACACACACACTGCTTTTGCAAAGTTGGAGACTTTTGCAGAGAAACACACACACACACACACACACACACACTGCTTTTGCAAAGTTGGAGACTTTTGCAGAGACACACACACACACACACACACACACACACACACACACACACACACACACACACACACACACACACACACACACACACACACACACACACACACACACACACACACACACACACACACACACACACACACACACACACACACACACACACACACACACAACACACAGTAAGTTGTTTAGAGGGGGCCGGAGACGGAACCTAAACTCATTGTCCCCTCATAGTTTTGGTCCAATGTGAGGAAACAACCCAGTTGTTAGAAAATAAACAGCCTGCATTGTTGCCATGGAAAATGTTAGTAACTCTTTTGAGAAAGATGAACCTCATTGTGGTTTCTATTTTTGAGGAACCCACTGCGCTTACAACACTTATTCATTGCGAAGCTCTCAATAGACAGTATGAGAACAAGGAAGTCCCTCTCTGATCTCACGAAGGGACAGTGTTTGATGTCGTCTTACTAAATAGAAGAACTTCAAAGTATCAGGGCAGTCGCACGGCTGCTCCTCCAGCAGAACGTCTGTCTGTTGCTCATTTGCACTGAATCATTTGCATGGCTTGTAAATACCTGTTTTGTTTAATGGCTGCACCAAGGACGGCATGTTACGAGACAACCCCTAACCCCAGGACCACTGGCACCAGGCGTGATGCCCCTCTCCAGAACCAGCCTCCTGTTACTTTCATTTCCACTGTGATAAGGTTTATGGGCTTTGCTAGCTGTGATTTATAGTACGTTTCATTATTGGCAGCACAATTTACAACCTTTTGTCCGTTGAGGATTTTACTGTGTTGTGTTAAAGTGAAAACAGACAGCCCCCCCCAGCGCCTTTTAATGGTAGTATTGTTGGAAAACCAGATTCTTTTCCGTTTTCCCTCAAAACGGCTCACAACACGCTGTACCCCCCCCCTAAGTAACTTTAGTTGTTCCAGCATGCATTATTTTCTCTATTGAGGATAGTATCTGAATAACTTATACATGTACTCTTTGGTAACTGGGGAGAGCTAGCAAAAAACTAAAAGCGCTCTCCTCTTCCTGCTTTGGTTGACTCACATCCTTTGTGTCGTTGTGTCAGTAATGAAACGTCTGGTGGCAGACATTGAAACTGAGGCATATAGGGAAACAAACTGTTATTAAGGGCTGCAGCCAGCAGTTTGTCTTCCTGTTAAGGGTTCATTAGGATAAAGCTAATTATATCAATGAATACAAGATTTAGAGATAAAGTCAACTACATTCTTTCTCTGTCGATAGAATAATCAATTACTCAACTAATAACTTAACTAATCGTTGCAGCTCTAGAGTCAACAGCAATCGATGTAACCTTTGTAATGAGAAGAAAAAAGCCAAATAAACCTTTAAACTCATCCAACCCTCACTGTGCGACACATCATCGGTGTCCTCCTCACTTCCTGAGCCAAACCTCTTGTGACTGTTTACTGGACGTTACACATGATGTGAAGTGTGTGCCCCTTTTCTTTCCTTAACTGTGCTCATGTACACATTTACAATAAATCACTTCCCTTTATATAACCTCATTTATTTGTGGCCACAGAGAGGGGGCGTGGCTTCAGGGTTCCAGCATGTGGTGACCAACGACTCCAACGTGAAGCGCCTGCTGCACATCAAGGGCCGCCGGGCCATCAGGGCCACCGAGGTGGACATGTCCTGGGACAGCTTCAACAAGGGGGACTGCTTCATCGTGGACCTGGGCAAGGTGAGCCCCCCCCTTCACTTTCTAACTAGCTGGAGACGTACACTGTATATACTGTCATCATAGCAGTGTAATACATTTGTGGTATTCCATGAAATCAAGCCCGTTTTGATACCGTTTATGTGAAATAGAATGATCGACAAAGAAATAAAAAATAGGTAAATACATTATATAAAAATATTTATATAAACACAAGTAGTTAAAGTTAAATGTCCAATAAAAACAAAATTGAATAAAAAAGAATACACACATTTACATAAAGAAGATAAAGTAAAAATATCCAATAAAAGATCAAATAGAATAGAATAAACATATTTACTTAAAGATAAGAAGCTAAAGTAAAATGTCCAATAAAAGAAAAAAAAGATATAAATATTTATATAAACATAATAATAATAATAATAATAATTCATTGCATTTTTATTAGAGCGCTTTTCCAAGTGCTTTACATGACATATTACACATATTGGACATGTAACAGTGAATAAGAAATGGAAGTCAATATGTGTACATGATATGACATACATATTATAATATGTATAGTTGTGTACTAGTATTATTAACATATAAATGCTGAATTGCACAGCTGAAGAAGGTTTGGATGAACCAGAACCAAGCTGCTCATAAAATGATTTCTAAATCTTACATTTGAAAGTGCACATACATTTTGCTAGCCGGGTTTGACTACAGGTTTTGACCAAACACAGATCTCAAATCACACTCTCGGTAACATTTGTCAACAGGACCATGCTACGCATCATCTGATCAGGATAATGTCTTTACTGTCCTGTCCCCCTCCAGGACGTGTACCAGTGGTGTGGCAGCGAGTGTAACCGCTTCGAGAGGCTGAAGGCCGCCGAGGTCAGCCTCGGCATCCGAGACAACGAGAGGAACGGCCGAGCCAAGGTGCACATGGTGGAGGAGGGGGAGGAGCCTGCAGCCATCATAGAGGTGACACACACACACACACACACACACACACACACACACACACACACACACACACACACACACACACACACACACACACACACATATTTATCACCACACACTGGGGAGAAGCAATAAGTGTTGTTGATGCATTTCACGGCCGCTGATCAGTCACCATGGGAACGAGTGGACACAGTGAGGTCCTTTGTAGTGCCCTGCTCATGTGCCATGTCTATGCCAAGGCGGTAGTAAACACTTCCTTTACAACAAGAGAGGGGCCCTGGTAAATAGGGATGAGGAGGGGGGCTTCCAGAATATATTTTAAAAACATCAAGATCTTTCTTTTTCTTTTTTCAAACTTACTTTTTATTTGAACATCACAAGAACAAACATACACAATAGCCATATGTACATACTTAATGATCCTACACATACAGGTCATCTTACAAAACAGTACAGACAAATACAGACATGTTTGACAAGATCAGAACAATATACACAGCAGCCTAAACATAAGTAAATAAAAGGAAAAAGAGAGAAAAAAAGAAAAGAGAACCTGCATCATCAATGATAACAATTAAAGGGAGAGAAAAAATAAAATAAACAAATGAATAAATAAATCAAGATAACAAGGTACGATGGTTTAGGGGACTAGGCCATGATCCTATTAAATGAAGTATACTAAACACTACATTATTGTAGTAGCAGAGGCATTACAGGCATCTATCCATACGTTTATTTAAGTTAATTTATATATATATATTATTGACTGATAATATTTAGATATTTTAATTTTCGCTTTCGCATTTCGATACTCCTGTCTGTATCCCACACACAGAAGATTGACAATAAAGTTGACTTTGACAATTCTTAAAAACATTCTGTTTCTGAAGACTCAGGGCACATGTCATGTTTGTACCTTTCGTACAACCTTTGGGATCCAGTGGTTATATGTTGGAGGTTCAGGTTTAACCGTCTAAATGTGATGCACTTGATGGCTGGATAGGATTTGAAGTAAATATGCTTCATCTCTGCCAGCAAGGCAGTGCTTGTTCATTTCGTTGGCTGTCCAGTCTTCATCTGTGTATGAAATGATGATTGAATGTTGGAGTAGTGATGGTCCTGACAGATGAGGAGACTAATGATTCCTTCCTCTGGCTGTGAAGGCTCTGGGGCCCAAAACCGCCATAGCTCCCAGCAACGTGGACGATGAAAAGGTGGACACCTCCAACAAGAAGAGGGGTGCCCTCTTCATGGTGAGTAATGTAAGTAACACGCTGTTGGTGTCAAACGAATTGATGTGCACTACACTGCATGCGCATGTGTTCCTAAATCAGTTAAAGAGATGCTGAGCAGTATATGAAATCAAGCCTGATGATTGTGAAAAAGAACGCTGTACTACAATCTGGTGGCACTGATTTTAATTAAAAAAACACAACTTATAACCCTCTATTTTTAGTTTTTGGTCGTATCTCAAAAACCTGCATGTTTAAACTCATCTTTATTTTTAATAATTTCTCATTTTTAAGGCTGCTTTAAATGAACATGTATGTACACTCTACAATCACAAAATAGGACATTAAATTACCTTTGCATTTTGCAGAAAGAAAAATGTCCATGTTGTAAGAAATGAAGAGGTTTTGAGGCCGTTAGAGACACACGTCCTCGCTTACCGTGACGCTTTAAGAACAGAACTTCTAACGGCCCGTCCACACAGCGGCGTCCGTTGAAGCTTCCAACGCTTCTGCCCATTCACTTTGACGTCACTTTTAGCCGAACTGCATCGTGGTAAGCGACGTGGAGCGTTGCTGGCGTTGCTCAATGCAAAAGTTGAGCAATGTTCAACTTGTGACGCCTCGGCAGAAGTGTCAGCCAATCGAATCATATGCCAGTACAAGCTCTAGCCAATCAAACCGCTGCTTGTGTGTCAGGGGCGGGAGATTCATGTGATTGGTTGTTGGTCGAGTGTCAGACACGCCCGCCGGCAAGCGTCAACGCACGCCGCTGTGTGGACGGGCCGTAAGAGTTGGGGTCTTTGTGGTCCTCAGGTCTCTGATGCCACCGGCTCGGTGAAGGTGACGCCTGTGGCTCCGTCCAGTCCCTTCAAACAGGCCATGCTGTCTCATGAAGAGTGCTACATCCTGGACAACGGGGTCGACAAGAACATCTTTGTTTGGAAAGGTGACGACAGCAGTGCAGTTTTAAAAACACAGCAGGAAATGAGCTTTCCTTGCTGTTTTACCCATGATTCTCTGATTCTGATTTGCTTAAAGTAAGCACATGGCACTATGTTCTCATCATGTCATGTCTTATCTGACTCCTACCAGGTCCCAAG